>NC_068979.1:22812459-24012459 GCF_016808095.1 Vigna angularis | reverse complement strand
TTATAAAACAACCACTATCTCAAATCTGTTCAACTCAATGAGATGGAAGGAGGATGTGATCCCATTGATATGAACTCTCCATCACCCAAAAATTGCAGGAAATAAACACCGTTAATTGTTGAAAATTCGCCCTCCGTAATCTACTTTAATTTTAAATTAGAGCAAACGAACACGCCTTTAAACATTCTGGTCAACCTCATAGCAATTCAAAATAACTATATATATATATAACTATATATATATATATATATATATATATATATATATAAAAGTATACAAATTTAAGTTACATATACTTATAATGCTCGATAAAGAGCTTACATGGTTAAAGTATCTTTTAAAAACATGTAGATAAAATTTATGATAATAACATTTCAATTTTTTTTTTCCTAAAATCTATAATTAATACAAATTACGTAATTTAAAATAAACTTCATTCCTATTTTATTGAAAATCTCAATAAAAAAAATTGTACATTGTTTTACAAACAAACTATTGAAAAGGAAAAGAATAAGACTAAAATATTATCTCAATATCTCCTACTATTAATGACTCTCTCCAATGTTATGCCTTTTCCTCAACACGTGCTCCCATATAAAAATGATCTTCGTAGGTGAAAACTATAATTACAAAAATAGAAAAGTCAACTAACATACTAAAGCATAAACATTTTCTTTAGAAAAACTAAAATTTTTTCTAATAATTATTTGCTTTAGTAACTAATAAATAAATTCTTTTCACTCATATGCACACATAACGCCATAAAATAGGCCTTCTCGTCAAAAGTGAAACAACCCCTCAATAGGTAGACTCCCTAGCTATGATATTTACAAAATTCTCTCAAAGGCCAGCCTCCCCAGCCATAGGTGGGACATATCACTCTTACAGGATAGCCTCCCCGACTATAGTGGAACAAAACGCTCTTCCGAGTAGTCTTCCCGTCTAATGGAACATATCGCTCTTCCAAGAAGCCTCCCCAACTAATGGAATCCATCACTCTTTCGAGCAACCTCCCTGGCTGTGATGAAACACATTCAAAAACACCTAGAAACTTTCCAAAGTATATGTCTTCACAAAACCCATCGTTTTTCCCATTTATCCCAAATATTCATACAATTCACTACTACAAAAATGAGTTTTGATGTCAATTATTTCTTAACTTTGACGCTAGTCCAAACTCCGATGTTGTTGTAGGAGACCTCATTTTAACATCGAACTAATACAACAGACGTCGAAGGATGTTCGCCCTCAACTATACAGACGTCAATTGATCGTTGAGCGACAAGACCTGCATCATTGAACGCAAGTTTCTAGAAATGGAAAAAGGGAGAAATTGACATTGGACCTTGCCATAACAAATGTCAATTCTAGAATTTAAAAAAAATATTCTTCTCTACAATTTTACCAAATTTGAAAAGTAGAAAACCAACACAATTTGAAGTATTCAATGTTTCCAACTCACATTTACTATTTTAAAGTGGACTAATCAAAACTAAAATTAAAAACTAAATTTATTAAAACTAAAAACTAAACTAATGTATGTCTAAAGGAAAAAACTAATTGTTGTTATGGTGGGTATGTCCTAACTCCAACGCTCTAGAAGATATGTTGCCCACTCTTGTCATATCTTCTTCATTGTGTCCTTCCTTAATAATGTTTGTGATATTCCTTTATCATAACTATTATCTCCTTGTATAAAGGGAGATATGGTATTTGTGCAAATTGTTGAAGAAATTTTAGAGGGTGTCCAACGTCAGCATTCTGTCGCTCAACACTGACCCTACTCGCCTTGAGAGCTCTCATAGCTCGCCCAGCGAGAGCAAATTCAGAGAGTTCTCCAAGCCTAGCGAGAACTTTCGCCCAACCTTTGAATCACACTGTCACTTCTCTTTAGATTTTCACCTATTAAAACCCCTAAAATGTACCAAAAACACCCTAAAACTCAACCTATTAACTACTTATTAACTGAACATTAGATTTATGGTTAATAAAAATCCTAGACAAGTCTATAATGATCTAAACACCGCTCTCAAACATCAATTATAGCTCCAACATCACTCTTATAGAAATTTACCTATCAAAACCCCAAATTAGATTGAAAACCAACCTAACAACACTCCTTTTTCACTAATTTCAAATTCTAAACAAACTTGTACCTCCTAAGACTTCAAAATAGCAATATTCAAAGTTCAAACAAGTATCAATTCACAACAACATTCATCAATCATCTAAATTCACTCATCAAACACAAATATTACTAAATAATTATCTCAAATAATAACATATTCGATCAAACATCATTCTCACAATCTACCAAATAAAAACTTTAGACTTCTTAACACAAATTTAAAGCAAATATTAGCTTCCATTACCTGACAGAAGACCAAACTGCTCTAGAAAGCCTAAAATAGCTCTAGAAAGCTTAAAATAGCTCCAACGTACAAGAATTCCTATATGCTTCTACAAACATCAGAAACATGATCAGGGTACACCATTAAGACCACTGTTGATTAGAGAGTCTTATAGAAGACTCAAACTTCACATGTAAAACAAAGAGAACTATCATGCAGGAAAAAAAAAATTGACCAAAGAAAGGAGTAGAAAACCAACTTACTTTATCTAAAAAGTTGGTCGGTTAGACTAGAAGACCTCACCGCGAATGAACAAGGGATAAGAACCCTTAGAGAGAAGTCAGATAACTCTAGAAAAGTTGTTTCTAGAGAGATTATGTGTTTTAAAATAATGAAACTCGATCTTAAAATAACTATATATATTAAAATCTTTTAATATTAAAATAATTAAGTCTCGTTATTTTTAAATCACTATCACTTTTGAAATATCGTTTTCTAGGTTTTTACATCAATTAAGTACTTTAATTATTTTTTTATTGTGTAATTAAAATTTTATATTTTTCAATTGATTTATTTAGTTTATCTTTTTTAATTGGATGATATATGTATTATCTTTTTTTTTCAATGATTCTGTAACATTCCAAAAATATAGTATAACTATATTATAGAGTCATCACATAACATGATAAAATAGAACAATCATCTACTAAGTAATAAAGTGTTAACCTTACAATTATCCAAAAAAACCATAAAATTAAAACTTTACAAAATTCTTCCTAAAGAACAAAACTTTAAACATAACCGATCGGTCCCTTAAAAAAAATCTCCACCTGACCGATCAGTCCTAGTCTAAGCAGCTGGGTTCTCTCCATCCAGCGCCTGCTCCACCGAACACTCGTCATCCTCTGCTCACATCCACCGGATGATCATTGCAAAGGAGAAATGTCGAACGGGAAACATAGCAAGACAGAAAGAAGGGTAAGCTAGTGTAATTTAATAGTCATGTGAACATACAATCCAAACAAACATATTAGATAATCATACACATGTAGAAAAACATATAAACACATATCGATCGACCACTTTAACCGACCGTCCGGACTAGTATGAATATGTAGCTTTGGCCATTCGTGAACTCGTGGGTGTAGTAACTGCAAATCCATCAGCTGCCACACGAGGTTAATCCGTTATCACTCACCGTAGGACCCCCCTCGGCTAGGACCTCCTGCTATTCTCACAACATGACTTACCTATCTCTACTTAAGACTTGGTAATCATTATAATGTCAGGATGAACGTCGTGGATTTCGCTATCCATATTCATACTATACCATCAACTTGATTAACCGATCACTGAGACATTCCTCCTTGGAATTCTCTTTCATACCAGTTGGAACATCATACTTTATTTGAATTTTAATACAATTTCACATACAAGATAGATCAATACAACTCTAATAATCAATCTGAACCAAACAATGAAATCAACATTTTAAGACCGAACATACAACAACACAACCCCTAAGTACGACCAAATGGAAAAGATCAACATAACCTATGAATGAGACTCAACAAAAAATGCTCACAATATGTGGACATGATCGAACGGTCCTTTAACGGGCTAGGCTCGAACAAGAGCCTAAAGTAGTTGAAGGGCCGAACACTAGAACAACCGAACACTTTTAACTTACATAGAACACTAAGAACTTAAACCGAATACTAATATAAGACCGATCACTAAATCATTACCGAACGGTCATTAACAGGTAAGTCCCATAAAAGGCCGAACACAGTTAAGACCGAACACCAGTACAGACCGAACTCTATATCTAAACTGAATACTAGTACTAAACCGAACATTATGAATAAACCGAATACAACTAAAACTGAACGTTAATACATCACCGAGCACTACTTAGACTGAACACTAATACAACACCAAGCACTTCTAAGACTGAACGTGAATACAACACTAACCACTGCTAAGACCAAACACGAATACAAAACCTAACACTTGTACGAAACCTAGCATTACTAAACCGAACGCTAATGTGAAACCGAGCACTACTAAGACCAAATACTAATGTGAAACCGAACAACACTAAGGCCGAACCCAGTAAATGACCGAGTACCTGAACCTGCTTGAGCGGTCAATAGCGAACGCGCGACTTTCTGCATAATTCTGCAGAATGAAGAATACACTAGAATTTACCAAAACTGAACATTTTTCCCAAACCTAAATTCACTCCAAAGTCCGCATAATCCACAACTCAATAACTATAGCATTTAACATTCCACACAAACAATGCCGAACACACGAACATTCAATTTCACACACATGTAAGACCATCAAACAACGTTTTCATATATCATCGACCAAACAATTAAATTAACTAGCTTCCCTTACCTCTTAACCGAACGAAAATCTTCTACCCTTCCAGGATTTGCTCACACTTCCAGAAAATCCTAAGAACTCCTATAGCTCACTGATTAGTGAGAAGAGACCAACCAAAGTACCAAAAATGAAGTTAGAAAGTAGAAGAGAAGGCTGATGAATACATGCAAACAACAAGGCTTACTTGCATGTGTCAGAAATCTCAGAAATTCACCAGAATTAAAGGAACGAAACTTACCAACTCTAACTATTACACCGATTGGTGAATTGCAAGCTCTTGACACACAGATTCTTTAGGTACTGTCTGAATGTTGAACAAATGAATTAAGATTGAAGAACTCTAGAGAGAAGGAGGAGAAAAGAAGAGAGTAGAAGAAATTGGAGAGATAAAGTTGTATTCAGATAATGGGACGAGACTTTTGAAACTTTTCATTTATATACCAATCTTATTTTAATTTAAATTGTTCGATCTCATTCTTTGCTTGCGCTTGTCTACTCCAAACTCTTCTAAACCTCTCGATTCTTACATCGAATTATTCGATGCTTGTTTAATTTATTTTTAGTAAACTAAATTAACTTAACATAGATTAACAAACAATTGTTTTTTTATTTAAATTAAGGTGTTTTTAATTTGACTCCACAATTAACATAAAGTTGATTTTCAATCAATTTATACTCTAGATCAACTTTATAAAAACATTCAATTTGTTCAATTATCTTTTTATATTAATATCAATTGAAAAGTCAAAGTTGATTTTCAATCAATTTATAATGTGGATCAACTTTATAAAAACATTCAATTTGTTCAATTATCTTTTTATATTAATATCAATTAAAAAGTCATGTTTTTCTTTTTAATAATCGTATTTTTGTTGTTTTAGATAAATATAAAATATGAATAGAGATTAAATATAGTGAAAAACAATGAAAAAGATAAAGATGGATTAAAATGGAATCTTTTAACAAAAATTAAAAATATAAAATCAGCGTAACCCAAATTAACAATTATTACTAGATTTGCAATTATCATGGGTTTTGTCAGAATGTTTGACTTATAAATACAATATTTCATCCCATTTTTGTACACGAATAACATATTTATTTTGCATAGTTTACAATAATTACCTAAAAGTTATCTATGTCGTCTTGATGATGTCTAATAATCTCATGTTTTACCACAGTTTCCATATACTAACTCCATTTTTTCATCTCAACTTTGAATATAACTACTATTTTATCTTGTTGTCTTATTTTATTATTTTCATGTGTTAAGAAACTTGACTCATTCATTATGATGACTTTTATATCATCGATTAGAATGACTAAGGGACTACAATGACTAAGCGACAAAGATTTATAATTATGTAACTATTTAAGATGTTTATAATTAAAATATAAAAATCATTGTATCGTTTTACAGAAAGTAAAATACCGTTTTATATTAATTATAAAACATTACAGTTTCTAATACTTAACAAAAAATAATTAAATTTACGATAAATTGAAAATTTAATTAATTAATTGAAACTCCATCGAATCTTGGTAAATGAGAAAGATGAGGAGAAATTAATTAATGAAAGAAAAAGTCTAATGTCCCTTTTTTTTTATTAATGTGAGTATCTAATTAATTTTTCTAGTGCTGAAGTACAGATTGACCTGCAAAAGTGGGCACTGCCTAACTGTAGATGATAAGCAATGACAGCAGCATAGAGTTCTCGTGATCTTTACAGAAGAGTAAAAGTAAATAATTTGTTTTAAAAAAAGAAAAAAATATCCTCCATCTCTGATCCTACTATGTTACCATTTTGTAGTTTTGGATAACTGAACTAGACAACATTTTTCAATGTCCCCCTAAGAAAAGTTCAGATTGCAAGAAAGCATAGTAGTTAGCTCTCTCATCTTCAAGCTCCCACATCTTGTCACACAAAGATGAAAACCCATGATCACTGTTAAACCCATCTTCTCCAACAAACTGAAAGAGCCCATCTCCGCTACTTGGGATCCCAAGCTCATCATCTGAGGCTTGGAGGAGGTGTCTCATCACCCTCTCCTTCTCACTCTCCTCTTCTTCCTTTTCCTTGACAACAACTTCTGATGTTGCTGCTGCCTCATTCTCTAACCCATCCATTGTTGTGAGGTTGTCTAGGTCAATTGGTTGAGTTGGGCAGCCCAAAAGGGCATCTTGGAAATCATCATTGTTGGAGGAGATTTCTTGTTGCAGGGATGTGATGAGAGGGGAGAGATCTTGTGTGGAGTCTTCTTCCTCTGATTCAAGAAGAGAGAGGATGTGGGTGTATGGCTTTTGCCTCTTTGAGGAGTGGTCTTGTTCAAAGTTCAAGTCTTTTTGTTCCACTTTCCTTTTTTCTTCTTCTTCTTCTCTGGGCCTCTTTGGCACCAAAGTTTCCTCCATGAAGTGAGTGAGAGTGTGTAAGAAGAAGAAGAAGGGAAATAGGTCAAGGATGAAGAGAGAGGTGTGGGGGATGGAAGATTATATAGGAAGGGAAAAGAAAGAGAGATGGTCAAAATGTGGGAAAAAGAAGAAAGAAGGGGATTCACGGAATATTTTAATTTGTGGAACATTGTAAAGTCAGTTTGTTATTGTTGGACTAGATGCCTAGAACATTTCAAAACTGAAAAAAGAGGAATAATAATTAATTAAGTAATTAAATAATTAATTAAAGGGAGAAAATTAAATAAAGGGTATTTTTGGACATGGATTTGTTTGGAGTGTCGTGTAGCCTCTTTTATAGGTTAGCGGTGCTTTGATTTTTGACCGTTGGATTGGATGAGAATAGGGATTCGTGCGAGCGCGGGCACTGACGGTGATGAATGGCAATGGGGAAAGCGTGGCGCTTTGCCTTTGCATGGTATCAAAAGGCCCAAAGATAGTGACAACTTGCGGGAACAAATTATAAGCAACAACTATTATTATTTTAGTATTCTTTTCTTTTCAGATGATATTAAGTGTGTGGATAATATTTTTCTACCACACACTTCTCTTTTTCTTTAACTATTTTAATTGTTTTTCTATGTAATTGACTGTGATTGATTTTTTTTTTTAAAATATTCACAGATCTTTTCGACAAAATACAGAATATTTCTTTCTCGTAATTTAGGTGAAGAAGAAATAAAAGAAATATCTTTATCTTTTTATTTTGGAATTTAAATGAATTAAAAAATAAGAGAAAAATGATCTTCTTTGATGGAGAAAAAAAGGAGTGTTAGTTAGAGAACACGTAAAAGAAGAAGGCGGAGAGTAATAGAAAGTGAAAATAAGGGTTTGGAAAACAGTGAAAGTATGAAATAGAAGACAGCGATTCGTGCAAAACTGTGAAAACATTGGAAGCACAAGATTAATCTTATAAAATTATAAGTTTAAATCTAATTAACTCTCATAAAATCAGTTTATGTTATCAAATTTATACATATTTGCATCCTTTATTTTAGTCGTATTTATAAAAAAATATAAAATCTTTAATAAACTAACTCATGTTATATACTTGACATTTTAGAGTCCAAATTTATTCATTTTTCTATTAAGTATTAAAAACATTCTGATATTGATATATTATATATTTTTAATATATTTTAAAACATTAAAATTAACATAATAAACTGTTTTGAAGATCGAACAAAAAAACAGGAAAAAGAAACCAACAGAAAATCCAAATTAGATATTTTGAAGTTAAAGCTAAATATTCACAGAAAGTTTGATGAGAGGTGGTCTCATTAAGTGATATAATGTGAAATTTATATAGGTAGATATTTACAGGTAGTGTAAAATTTATTTTCTCTTAAAAAAAACTTCTAATATCACTTTATTTCAAAATTATTTTTCTTGTTTTCATTTTTACTATTAGTCATTCATCTCTCTTCGTTTTTTTCTTTACTTATTTCTCTTTTCTATCGAACAGAACATAAATATAGTTTTATGAGAATTTAAATCATGAATATTTTCTATTAACCTATAATCTTCATCTAGTCTTTAGTTTTTATATTTTTACCAAAATAAACAGTATCAAGGATATAATGTGAATACTAAGTTAAAAATATCATATTATGTAAAAGTAAATAAATTGAACCATATATATAAAAAATACATTTTCTTATAGAATTTTTTTCTAACGAATTTCGGTGCAGGTGATCGAGTTACTTAAAACAATTTTTCTTGCTTTAGTTATCTTATAGTTGAATCTCAAATTGATAAGATTAAGTGATATGTTACATATATTTCAATGCTTAAGTCACTTCAAATTTGATTGATTAATTAATTAAATGTTGCATTAAATGCTGCATTAAATGCGTAATTAAAGTTTTAACAAGTTTCATATGTATTTAGAAGTTTTTTCATGGGTTTTTTTATTAGGATTAGTTTAATCATAGTTCAATTTTGTTAAACCTGATTACTGACATGTTTAGATTAACTGAATGATTAATTGATTCTAATTGTTAATTGATTATGATTGTCACTTATCAGTCTCCTTCAAACTAAGACAATTGGTTGAGGCAATTCAATCGATGTGTATCATTCGATACATATACAATATTAGCATTGTTAAAATGGATTGAAACTTGTAAGCTAACCCGACCTACCATGAGTTTAAGCTGAGCTAGGTTAAAAAAATGTGAAATTTTGATACGAGCCAATTTTGACCCGACTCACTAAGAACTCGGCTCACCTAAGTTGAACCCGTGGTGAGCCGTCATCAATCCACCTTTTTTTTATTTTTTTAATGAAATAAAATTAATTAATTATTCAATAAAACCAAAAACATTACAATTCAAACCCTTTTTTATATCAATTGATTCAATTATTATTGTTTTAATTTGATTGATCAAAGTAACATGTTACAAAACCCCTAGAAGAAGAGGGTGAAAAAGAGTTAAGTGAGTCAACTCGTTTAACCCACCAACCCGTGGTGAGTTGGGTCGGATTCGAAGTTTTTTAGCTCGCTAATAAATGAGTCAGGTTGGATTGACTCACTAAGTGGTCAACCCATGGTGAATCGGATCAGGGCGGATGACTCATTTTAAAAATACTATACAATATAATGATTAATTTTTGACTAAATGTCATTTTAATGTTTATCTTTTCAAATTGTTCAATAAATAGTATTAAGGTTGATGGTTTTTCACCAAAACAATATTTATATGAAGTGAATAAGTGAAGATCATAGGTTTGTGGATCACTTAATGCCAACATATAGAATAAATGTACACTTAAAAGGAAAACCTAGAGTTCGAATATGAGTTAAATTCTTATATTATTGAAATTAATAAATTAAGGAGCATATAGGTGAAAAAAACATATAAACTTAATGTCTTTAATATTTTAGATTTTTGCGTCTATGTAATCGATAAGTTAACTAACTTACGAATAAAAATACACCAAAAAACTTATTAAATTATGAATCTTTCATTAGTTTCTATGAATAAAGGAAAAATCATAATAACTAATAAAAAATTTATTAAATACATTAAAAAAAACAAAAGATAACAGAAAAAGGCAATTTTAGTTTACTTGTTCCCGAAAATACTTTATCCACTGAAAGAGTTCAAAATTAATGAAACTAAATTTTATAATTGTATAAATGAAATTAAAAATAATGAAACTACCTTAATTAGAATTATTCTGATTGGATAAGTTGGTAGCTGCTTAATTTTTTTTATATAAAAAATTGATATGACGATTGTTTCTGAATTTTGGATTCTTTTTTAAAATAAATAAATATTAAATAAAATAAATTAGAGAAAAATACATTATAGAGGTTACAATTTAGTGAAAAGTTAGAGAAAAACACATGAGGTTACAATTTAGTAGATTGAAAAGTTAGGAAAGATAGGTCACCAAAATATTAATTTTTACTAAGAACCAGTATTCTATAAGTAGAACTAAAAAAATTCTCTCTTAAATGAAAATTAATTTCATAAATGATCAATCAAAGTGTATACAAATATATTTGGTATTACTATATATAAAAAAAATGTTTAAGCCACTTAAGAAATCCTAAAAGAAAGTTCCAAAAACATTAGGCCCAAAAATAAGTTTGAAAATTTAAAAACTTGCACAAACTCTATGTCCAGCGAATCAATTCGCTTAACAACTCGTCGCCCAAGAGTTCTTCTTCCAACAACAATTTCAAACGTTTTAAAACTTAAAAGAAAACTACAAATATTTTTAATTGCTTAAAACTTCTATAATTGTGTTCCAAGCTATGATCTTCATGTCCTTGGAATTTCAAAGGCTCCTTCTTAAGTTTTTCTTGTACTGAGTTAGGAGAGAGTCCTCTAGCATATCCTTCTTCTTGAAGAAAATTTTTCCTCAAATTCATATCACTTCAAGATTCTTTCTCCTTTGTATTGGATCAAGGGACAATCCTTTATCATACTCAGAGAATTTGTCCACAAATTTATATCACTTGAAGATTCCTTCTCCTTAGACTTGGTAGTGGTAGAAATAACTCCCTCTTTCTTAAATTTCTCCTTATCCTTTCATGAGGTGGATGACTTCTTGTAAGAGCTCATTCTCTTGATTTATTGTTTCTCTGAACTTGATCAGTTTATCATCATCTTCCCCTTCTTGGAAAGAATTCAACCACGAATTCTAGAAAATCTTATGCACAAACACAAACATAAATCAAGTACACGAATTTAAAATAATTCAGAATAGAAATTATACTAAAATGAGATTTGGTTCCAGAAAGAAACAAATCTCTCATTATCAAAGGGTTAGAGGCCTGCCTCTAGGATCAAAGACCCATTTATAACAAACATCAAACAATTTCAAAGTAAGAATGTTATGCTCAAAGAAAAAAACAAAAGAATATAGTCCAAACAAATAACCAAACGATAAGTATGACTTTGACTACACATATGTTTGTTAGGGATTGACAAAGAAATTAACCCGTGTGCATATATTTTCAAGCTTGTGTCCTTGTCCATAGGTTTGTTGGAGATGGATAAACAAACTAACTCATGGGCATATATTTTTAAGCTTGCATTCTCCTTCTTAATCATACTTTCTTCTTTCCACTATTGATGTCATTGTTCATTAATGAATAAATCTTCCCTAGGTAATATCATCCTTTCTTTTTCTTATTGTTACGTCATTATAGTTTCTCCCTAGGCAACCAAACAAAATGAGTTGAGTTAGTATATTTCTCTTTCTCTCTCTCTCTTCCTCTTTCGCTCTTTTTTCTTTCTTTTCTCTCTCCTTTACTTCTTTTCCTATTTTTCTCTCTTTTCTTTTTGCCTTCTCTTTTACCTCTTCCTCCTCTTTTTCTTCTCTTTTTCTTCTTTTTATCTTAGTGTTTGCTTCTCCTTTCTTTAAGCACCTCTAGTTGTTGCCATGTCCTTTCTTCCTTCCTTTTAAAGTATAGAATATAGTTCTAAGGCCTTCATTAGTCATATGACTTGCATTCTAATTAGGACATTTATGAGTTTAATGTTCATAACCTTCACATTTGAGGCATCTATTAGCACTTGCTTTGTCCTTTCGCAATGATTTTTTGTTATGTTTGTGTTTTCTTCTAACCTTATATAATTTTCCATTTAAATGTGCTATGGATGACACAATTGCATTAAAATCATCCACCAAGGCCATACAAACACTAAGTGCATCTCTTTGTGTCACTCTTGTGGTACTCTCAAGTTCTTTAACCAAATGATCCCTTTAAGGAGTAGGATAAGTAACACCATATGTAAAACCACTCCTAGAAGAATGCATGTGTTGGAACATGTTGCATTGTTCAATATAGTTAGATCTTGCAAGAAAGGTTAGTAAAAGTAACATTTAGGAGCTCACAACTCTTCTAAATGTTTCACTAAAAAGACTTTGGATATTACACTTGTAGGCTTTTTCTCGAATATACTCTCTTGCATTTTATCACTCAATTTTCCTTTATCACTTGGCAAAGAAGTTCAGTAACTTAAGCAAATAGTGACAATCAATGTGAAAAACATTAGAAAATCTAAAGTTGACTTAAGAGGATAAAAAATACAAAACTCTACGGAATTAAAAAGAAGCAAAAACACGAAAGAGAAAAATAAATAGTAACACCAAAGAGAATTACTTTAACAATGTGGAGAATCTAAGAAAAGACTTAATGCAAAATCAACAGATTAAACAAACCAAAGTAATAAAGGTAGTAAAATAATTGGGTTGAATTCTCCAATTTTCTTTTTGCTTTTAGACCTCTACTTTTCTTTTCTTTTGTATTTAGATCCTTAGTCTTTCTTTCGTGTTTGTATTTAGACCTTTACTTTTGTAGTTCAACACTCAAACACTAAAAATTACAGAATATACATCTCGCTAAGAAAACAAAGAAGGGCTCACTAGGCGAGAGTTCGTCATCATAACCCTAATTTTGCGAACAAAATACCTTTATGTAAAGATTGAGAAAAGAAGTCAGCTTTGGGGAGTGGACACGTGGCATCAGAGGATAGGATGTAACATTATTAATAAAATAACTTATGTATAGAAACGTGGAATTCAAAGTTCCTTCCTATTTCCTGAGCAACCAAACCTCACTCTCCAGACTTTTCTTCTTCTCTTGCCTCTGCCTTCTCTTCAATCTCTTCTCACTGAGCCATCAGATTGTTGATCAGGTGGTGTTCGAGTGTTCCCAGCGTAGAGGGCTCCATTTTGAACCGATCACTTTCTTACTTCTCACCGGTAAGTAGTTATTCCTTTCTCCTCCGTTGCCTTGGAACCTAGGACATGCGACTCTACTGGTTGCATGTAACTAGAAACACTTTTCTTCAAATCTTTGTCAAATTCTAGCTCTAAGAGCTGTTTTCTACCACCAATGTGGTGGTTTGTAGGGTTTGGTTGGGTCCTTGTTATGTGAGGTACTGTAGAGAAGCGTTCTTGTGAGTTGGGTCATTCAACTCTGAGGTAAGGGGAGCTAGTTGTTTGTGTGAATCTGTTTTATAAATGTGTATGCATGTTGAATACTGAACTGATGTGTTGTTTGGACTACATTTTTGGTTTTAAGCATATTGGACGTTATGGACTGAAACGTGTAGTTGATGAAAATGTAATGGCTTGCTTGTGAATTGAATTGGATGAACTTAGTTACTGTAAATTGAACATGTAGGAAGTGTTTGGGGGTAAGATTTCTGTTGTAGTATTAATTAGATAGGCAGTTGGCAATTAGGAAGTATTTTAGGTCATTTGAGAGAAAGTGGGATAGTGATTCTGAGCATATGAGGTCTAGAGTGTTTTTAGAGGGTTAGGATAGTTTAGATAGGTTCAATGTGGCTTGCTAGGAACATAAAACTGGTTTAGAACATGTTAAAAATGGTAGAATTGGATTTGAGCCCCTAAGTTGAGGAAATTAGTGTTTTAAGAAGGAATTTGGGTCTTAATCACTTAATAATCACCGTAGGAATGTGTCAAATCAAGTAGATAAGTTTAATTAGGTTTATATCACCAATTAGAGGTCTTAGAAGTTGGGTAAGATTATTGGGAATGGTAAGATAATGTGAGTGTGCATAATTCTGTAGAACTGGCGTTCTGTAGATTATGCAAACTCGCTATGCGAAGGGTTTCGCATAGCGAGTCCCTACAGGAGGTGCTCTCTGCCAGGGTCATTCGCTGTGCGAGCTAGTGCGCTTTGTGAATGACCAGAGAGTGCTGCCCTCTGCCTGGTGGATTCACCTAGCGAATCCTGTCGCTATGCGACTGGTGATGACCTAGAGCCACTGCCATTTTAATTAGAAAAGCGAATGGGGCGCAAGGCGAGAAGGTTTAGGGGGTTGGTCTCTGTCTAAGTTCTTGTTGTGCGACTTGGGTGCGCTATGCGAGAGACCTAAAGTCTGTCACCTATGCGAAGTAATTCGCAAGGCGAGTGTGGTGTGCTATGCAAGCCACCCTAGTTTCTCCATGCAAGCAATGTGCGCTGTGCGAGAAGTCTTGAGTTTAGTCGTTTAATTTCCTTTGGTTTTATGATTGATTAAGTGGTTTCTTACACTGTTTGTGAAGCATGTTTTAATATCTATGGCCTTATCTTATGGAGCTTAAACATGTATGTTGATTCTAATTAAAAGTATATGAGTTGAAAAGGAAAGTGGTATGATCTCAAGGTTGCAAGTATAAGTTTCAAAGTTTAGAATCTCTTGGTGAGATTCTTAGGTTTTTAGAATGAGAGTACGAGCTCAGTCTTGGGGGTCATCCTGAAACTCCAATGGTCAATCATTCTCAAATAGAGAGGATTGAACCATGTCGTGAGGAGTAGCAGGAGGTCTTAGTCTTGGGGGCTTCCAGTATGCCTCAAGGCCCGGAACAGGCTAACCTCGTGAGTGTAGTAGGGTGAAACCCATTGGCAACGACTTTGCAAAGCAGTAGAGGCCACCACGAGTGCACGACCCGTCATAGCTCGACTATCATTCTAAGTCCGGACGAGTCAAGTATAGTACACAACATGTTAGGATGTATGATTTAGCTTGCTTTGATTGAAGTTGAATCTGGTATGTGATGAGTCACCATTTTTCACTATACACTTAGCTTCCAGCACCATATTTTGTTAGGGAATTGTGCTTAATGATCAATTATTCTTGCATTTTTATTATTTGGGCTCAATTTGAAGACTAATTCTTATTTTATTTAATTTGAATTATTTGAGCTTAATTATTTCAATCATTTTGTGCAGGACAATCACGGTTCAAAGGTTGAGAAAGGATCTGCTGAAGATGACCGAACGGTCTGCTAAAGCCTTGACCGAACAGTCTTCTAAAGGAATGAATACCGAACGGTCCTAGAAGCTTTGACCGAGCGACCTATTGTAAGCCTGCACTGGATGGCCGAGCATGGAACGGTCTACGTAAGCCTCTATAGAGTGACAAAACTTAGAATGGCTTGACGGAACGATCTATTGAAGAGATGACCGAACGGTATGTTGAGAACTTGCAATGAATGGCCGAGCACTACACTACCGATCGGTTTGCTGAAGGATTGGTCGAACGGTCTGTGGAAACCTAGCTCAACTGATTGAACCGTACGGAATAACCTTAGTGCATGAGTTCCCCTGAATCGAACGGTCAGCTACCACCTGAACACTGTTCAACATAATGGGCGAGCACGGGAATAGTTTTGTAGTGACCGAACGGTGAGCTAGAGCCTGAACTGAATTGACGAGCACCAGAGAATCGAACGGTCTCAACAATTGCTCTTGACCGAACGGTCTTGTGAAGACTGCATTGCACACCATTTCCTGAGCCTGCAGACCATTGTTGACCGAACGGTGGGAGCCTTTAATGACCGAACGGTTATATGAGATGACCAGAGAACTCAACAGCAGTAGTGTTGGAAGCACATTCTGGGAATTCAAGAGGATGGCCACGTCAGTGTTAGAATGTAAATTCGTCATAGAATGTTATTGGGTCAACCTTAGGACCTTGGGGCCCAAATTTTAGGTCATTTTTGTAGGACAAGCGCATTAGAAGGGCAGTTTTGTCTTTTGGGGTCTATATACCCCAAAATCACCTTCACTTTACCTAAGTCTCCCAGCCACCACTACGTACCTGTTCTTGGGGAGCATTTTCTTCCTCCTCCCCCTTTGGGGAGGTTTAGGTTTTATTTCTTTTGCATTTCCATGTATTGAATCTTGTTTACAGTGCAATTTAATAGTTGAAATCGTTATTGCGTTCAATTGTCGTTCATTTCATTTTATCAAGCTTTGCTACGCTCGTTTCTTCTTCGTTATTGTTCATTGTCTTCTTCATTGCTGCGTTTTGGTTTTACGTTCACTGTTCATTTTGTGTTTAAGTTCATGTGGTGCATTTTCAATTCAGCTGCTATTATGTTCTCTACATTTTACTCTTCATCCTCTTTGTTGTTCACTGCTCGAATTCGGTTTTCACTCTTTTATTTGCGTTCTCGTTGTTGTTCTTGATTTAGAATTTACGTTTTGAGTGTCTTCGTTAATTATGTTTCTGTCTCTGGTGCCTTTTCCAATTGCAAATTCAAGTTCTGTTGTTTAAGTTTTGTTTTGCTGTACTGTCGCGTTTTCAACTTTCATTTCTACTGCACTTTGAATTTTGCACATTTACTGATTCAGCATTTACTGAATTACCGTTCGGTTTTTACAATTACACTGTTCGGTCTCTAACAGGCTTTACTGTTAGAAACCGTTCGGCTTTCATGTTTGTGCTCATTTCCTTTTCCTTTCTTTAGAGAGCGTTCGATCTCAATGTTATTACCGTTCGGATTCCTGTTTGACCGTTCGACTTTTACTTCTACTATTCAATTTATAGTCCACCGTTCGGTCACTGCTTCAGACCGTTCGGTCCTTCATAGCACCGTTCGGTTTTAACACTTATTGTTAGAACCGTTTGGTTTTCTTCTTTCATTCAATGCTTTTAATTTTGTTTGGTTGTCTTTAACTTCCAATTTTAATTTAGTTTAATTCTCTTTGTAAAAACACTTTCAAAACCCCCCCACTACGTGTTTGACCTAAGTCTTGAACCACATTTGGTCCTTGAGAGACGACCTAGGAGTCACTTCCTAGCACTATACTGCATTTTTAATGCACAACAAATTTGATGGGCCGCGACAGCCGCATCAGTATGTTACATACTGTTATAATGTATGTTTTTTTTAGTTTAACTAGCTCACCCTTCTGCTTGTTTCTGTGCCTACTTGTGTGTGGTGTTTTCTTTTGCAATGATCATCCACTCGGATGTGAGCAGAGTTAGATGAGGTGCCTCTGGAGCAGGCCTTGGAGGGAGATGACAGTGCTGCTTAGTGTAGTTAGGATGCATATCTACTTTCGTATATTTTGAAATACTATTTGTACTTAAAGATTTAAATTTATAGCCATTTTGGATAACTGTAAGTTAAATACTTTATTTACATGATCTTAACTACTTTATAATATTATATCTGATGACGTCTATATTATATATAGTTGCTATATAATGGGGATGTTACACTTTCAAACACCACAACTCATGTAATTGCACTTATAACAATTAATTGAAACAAAAAACCAAAAAAATCACATTTTCTACAAATCAAATGCAAAAATACTTAAATTTAAAACGAAAAACACGAAGAACACAAACATTCAAAATTTTAGGGTTTCTTCATATAATAGAAAAATAAGATAGACGAAGAAATTCAAACCAGAACCTTGCTCTATATACTAAAATGATATTTAAGAAGAAATACCAAATGAATATTTAAGAAGAAATTCAAACCAAAAGCTTGCCCTAATACCAAAATGATACGATCATATATAGCAAATATTGCGATTGTTTCTGAATTTGGATTCTTTTTGGTAAAATAAATAAATATTAGATAAAATAAATCAGAGAAGAACGTAGAATAAGATAGAGATGGTAGACTCCATAATCTAGTAGTTTGATAAGTCAAGAAAAATTCACAACAAAAATATCAATCTTTGATAAGAACTGGTGTTTTGTAGTAAAAACTAAGAGAATCTTCTCTTAAATGAAAATGGATTTCGTAAATGGCCAACCAACACATCTACAAATATATTTGGTGCTCATATATATAGGCATAAATGTTTAAGTCATCTAAGAAACCATAAAAGAGCTCTAAAACATCAAACTCAAAAATAACTTGAAAATTCAAAAACTAACTCGAACCCTTTTCCTAGTAAATCAGTTCGCCTAACGAGTCATCGCCCACCAAGTTCTTTCTCCCAACAATACTTACAAATTGTTTAAAATTAAAAGAAAATTAAAAATACTTTTAATTGCCCTAAAAATATTCTATAATTGTTCCAAATCATGATTTTTATGTTTTTATGTCTTTTGAATTGCAAGCCTCATTCTTAAATCCTTCTTCTATTAAATCAAGAGATAATTCTCTATTATATTCCTATAATCTTCTATCACAAATAATAATTAATATATATATATATATATATATATATATATATATATAATTGTTCATCTAATATTTTTTAGAATTAATTATTATATTTGAGATAGTGTCTATCACTTTGAAGTCCAAAATTCAGATAAATATTTTATCTTTCAAAATTAAAAATTATATATTAAATTTTCTATAATCTCAAGTTTTAAATAATATAAGATTATTGAATGTAATAAAATAATAATTATATTTACTATTTTTAAAATATTAAAACACTGGAAATGCCAATATTTTTAAATACAATTTGGGAACTTTATCTTTGAGTGAGAATAAAATTCCGGCATAATGATTTGAAATCACTATCCATTATCTAATATAATGTTAAAAATAATGAAAGTTTAAAGGACAAATACGAGAACGGCTATATTGTCAGGTGGGTGGGAGTGGGGAGTCCATTTATTTTAATTTCCTTTTATTGCTCCAATTTCATTTTAATCATAAAACGGCCACCACAATGTTGACTTTTATCATAATATTTTTCTTAAAAAATATTATTGTTATTAGATTAATTTATAGATATTGTTGCAATTTTAAATTATTAAAAAATATATTTTGAAGAACTTTACCTTGATCAGTAATGTTTTGCATTATATATATATATATATATATATATATATATATATATATATATATATATATATATATATATATATATATATATATTCTTGAGGTATATCCTTTTAGCATAGTTGCATGGATTTATTTCAGTGTAAAAATACATGTGTCTCTTTGTCTCTTACGGTATTACATTGCAATGGTAAAATAATTTTTTTTTCAATCAGAAGCATAGTAGTATAGTATACCCATTTATCACCACATATCATTTAAGATAATTACCATTTTCAATGACAATTGGTGCAACTTAGTTAAGTGAGACAAATATAGAGAAGTAAATAAGATGGATAATGTAACTAATGGAGAACAGAAAAAATTAATGTGCTTTTGTTCTATGTAAAATGAGTATTAGTAAACATTATTTTGTATTTTCTCCTTTAAAAATTGAAGAATGTCAATTTTTTATTCTAAATTAGATAATTAGTTATGTGTTGTGCAAAATGTCAAATTGTCATTTCATATAATATAATGTTAACATGGATTATTTCTTATAGAAGAACTTTTGTTATTTGTTAAATAAATTTTAATCTATAATTTTTTTATTCGCCAAAATTTCTCTCTACTTGTTTTTTTTGTTAATTTTTATCTCTAGATCTCATTTATTTCATAATTTATTAGAAAACATTTATATTAAATTAGATGTTTAAATAGAGCAAGTTTTTATTCATTTTATAAACTTTTTCTTCTTTATTTTTCTTATGATTTTGTCATCAATTAAATGCTTGACATTGATGAAATACAAAGTCTCAAATATTTTTCTCTCTCTTATGATTGGAATCTATATCTTATTGAGTGTTATAAATTTAAAACAATTAATAATTTTTTAGGGTGTTATAAATTTAAAACGAATATTAAAAACTGAAATTAGTGATTCACAATTTTAGAGAATTAAAAT
Organism: Vigna angularis; assembly: GCF_016808095.1. NCBI lineage: Eukaryota > Viridiplantae > Streptophyta > Magnoliopsida > Fabales > Fabaceae > Vigna > Vigna angularis. The sequence continues at coordinate 23,992,301 of NC_068979.1, read as the reverse complement.
GAAAGAAAATTATTTATATGAACTAAAATTGATTTGAAATACAATAGAAATGAATACAATGGTATAAGAACCAAAATAAAAACTATCTATTTTATATAAAATAAAATCATATTTAAATCTTTAAAAAAATATTACAAGCACAGCTTGGTTTATAGATTACATATCACATTTCATAAAGAAAAAAAAAGTGTTACATAGTTTAAACACTATAAAGCTTAATTTGGTATGAAATTAAATATTTGTATATACAATTATCTCTCTCCTTCTACACTTCAACAACAAAACAAAACATACATTTATCATGCCTCAAAATATAACACCAAAAATAAATAGTGTCCCAAACAACATTATTATATGCCAAAATGTTTAAAGATTTGAGATTGAAGATTAAAAATGGTTGAGGTTATGGATAATTATGATTTTTACGCTATATACTTGTAATAAGATATTCGAATATATAAGTACTCACTTGAATTTTGCATGAGTGACTACAATGTTTTCAACTATCTCATTTCAATAATTTATTATTTATCTTTTTCTTCTATATTCCTACACCTTTTTGCTTCAACCATTTCATTTTCCATCATTTACGCATTTTTCGAAGTTTCATTTTACTATTTTAATGCATTTTCCATTTTTGGTATTTCTTTTTTTTAATTTTGCACACATCTTACATCATTTTTAATAAATTTCATTTTCAAAAAATCTTTTATTTAGCACTTTTAGAAACATTCAATTTATAAGAAAAACAACAACAAATTTAATATAAAAGATAAAATATGTAATAACATAAAAAATAGAGTTTTAGTGTTTTAAATAATAAAGGCCATGTTATTTTAATATTAAAATCAAAAGTTATAAATAGAAATTTTGTTAAAAGAGTTTCATTACTTAAAACATCTACCATTTCTCTATATATCATTCTCCGAGTATCACTTTCCTTCTTTCTTCAAGTTCTATCCATTAAGTCATCTCTTTTAATATCAGGAAATATTTATATGATCACGACAATAAGGTCTTCATTTTCATTCGATTAGTTTTCTTAAAAGATTAAGTTAGTTTTTACTCTTTTCTTGAATTGTAAGTTTCTTCCATTCATGTGAGCCTTTTTCTATCGCATGTGTCCTCCTAGCCTTCCTCCTAGCCTTCTAGTATGTTTCCTGTTGATTAGTGATTCTAATCACATACCCTGATGATGATTCTGTGGTATGTAGGTGCATATAGAGTTCTTTGAACTGAGAGAATAGTTTTTGATCTCTTATAGTTGTTTGAGTTTCCAATAATCATATGTTTATTTATAAGGCTTTAAGAAAATTGTTAAATCTGAACTGATGTGCTTTAATTAGGAAAATTGATTGAGTTATGGAGTTAGGATATATAACTTGTCGAAAAATCTCATGATGTCGTAGTATGACCGATTGAAATGTGGATTGGGGCATTAAGTGCCACTTTTCCCTGCAAGTTTGGTGTGTATTTTCCAGTATTTCATTGGGTGAGGGATCTTGCTCGCTGAGCGAGTCCTGTTCTGGAAACTTTATGATGTTTTCTACACTCTTTGATGTATGTTTGTTTAAGATGTCACTAATACAGTTAAAGGAATAGGCACCGGTTATTTTCAGTCATAAACATCGGTTTGAGAACCGAGGCATACGTAGGCGAGGTAAAAAGTATTCGCCTCGGTTCTCTTTAACCAAAGCAGTATCTAGGATTCGACTCGGTTCAATGAACCGAGGCAGTATAAGTTCTTCCAAAATCTGATTCCTTTTGGGAGCCTTCAGATTGGGTATCCTCCGTGAATGTCATCGTTCATCGTCCCGCTCAGTTAGGACTCTCTTTCGGGGAAACTTATTGATCTTGCAGGAAGTAGAAATGGTTGGAGACATGAAATTCTTTGAGCCCTTTGAGGAAACAGCTGGTGATCGAACCTTCACAGGTTTCAAAATTTGATCTTTCCCATTTTCTTTGTCATCCAAGGAGTCTAGAAAAATCTGCAGAATACCAACAAAGCCTCTTCTAGAAAAATCTGCAAAATACCAAGAGGAGTAGAGATTGGAAACGGGAGGACCATGGCGACAGGATGTGAGCCTCCATGTGCGAACACTGAACGGGAAGCCATAAATCAGAATCGCGCCTCCACCTACAACCACAATCAGACTTGCAGAAACCAGATTTAACACCATATAACCATCACGCAGGGATCCAATTCAGAAATCGCGCCTCCGGAAGCAACGCGAACTGCATCAACCCTAATCGCACAGCCATGGCAACTCTCGCCACGACGGCGACATGCTTTAGGGATTCTGGTGACGGTGGCGCGATTAAGGGTTTTTGTCGCAGAGTTGCAGGTTTGGTGATGGTGATGGTGATGGAAGAAGGTTGAAACGCGGTGGCTGGCGTGACGGTGGAGAAGAGGGGTAGATGAAATTCGCGCCTAGGGTTCTGTTTCTGGATCTGTTTGCGTTTCCCTCTTTGTAGGTGATGGCTGTGCGCGACTTGGAATGGTTGCGCGTTCTCCGGTAGACGGCCATGGATGTTCTCATGGCGGAGAAGATGAAGATGGTGGTCGCGACATCCATGGAGTTTGGACGAGAACGAAGGCGCTGTGGTGGCGCCTTGCGGGTTTGCGCGTGGTGGCCGACGGCGTGGTTGAACGACGGTGCTTGCGGCGACCCTAATGGCTGGTGATGGTGGCGGCCTGATGCTGGGGTTTGGTGGAGAGGAGAAATCGTGAGGCGGAGGGAGGCAAAGATGAGAATCGCGAGAGTGCGAGAGAGAAATCGTTTGGTTTTTTGATTTTAACCTAAGGGTACTACCTCAGTTATATTTAAAATCGGTGCCTAAACCCTTTAAGTGCATCAGTTACACAGCAAACTGGTGCCTAAATCATTTAAAATTCATATTATATGCCTCGGTTGGCCTTCTACTCGAGGCAGTAACATCTATAGGCATCAGTTCATATATAACTGAGGCATATAACCACTCAATATTTTCCGAAATGCCACCGTACTTTTATACGCTTCGGTTTCAGTAGAACTGAGGCGTATATAGCGCGTTAAAAAAGCCTTTTTTTACTAGTGTGTGTTGTATGGATTTTACCTTGTTTATATTGAAAATTTAGTGTAAGTTTAATGAATGATATATACGAGTGTGATTTAAAGTTGGAATGAGATGAGTTTGCGAGTTTGTGATTAGGAGTTATTCTGACACTCTCAATAACTTCCAATATCCAAAAGAGAATGATAGTGATATGATGGAGAGTAGTAGGAGGTCTTTAGTTTGATGGTCATTTATTAGTCATAGATGTTTGACAAATTAACCTCACAGTATGGTAGTTGTGTGGATGAGTTGTTGCACCACCTTTGAGTGTAGGGCCTCAAAAGTTTGATATCCATACATTTATCCAGATAATTAAGTTTAGAATAAATATTTGGATGTTTATGAAATTGTTAGTGATTGATGATTACTTATAATTTGATGTTTGTAATTTATTACATGTGTCTTCTATGATAAAATTAGCTTACCCTTTTCTCTATGTTTTGTGTTCACTTGTTCTCCTATTTGCAATGATCATTTTTTGGATGAAGTTTTAGGAGATGGAAATAGAGTATAAGCTTAAATTAAGATTTTACTTAACTAGTTATGTATATATCTATATGAAAATATATGTATATGCTCTTTTGACAAACTTCGAGTTACACTTTAGTTCTTAAGAATAAAAGAATTTGTAAGACTCTCTTTGTTGTATATATTTTACTATTATAATTATATTTGAATAATGGTAACAATTTTATATATGCATTATGTGATGATTTCTATGATAGTGTTAATACTATTAAAAATTGGAAAATATTATAATTTTTTTCTCATTCTTCAAATACTTATGTCATTATATTTATTCACAACAAATTCATCATAAATACATAAATAAAGAACTTAAAGCTAAAGTTTTGTATCTTTATTACTCCTCTAAATTTCTGTACCCTCTTAGATTATGAAATCAGCAAGTAAAAACTGTGTACGTGCCCTCAGATATACTTGGTCAATTGCATTATTGTGGTACTATCTGTGGATAAAAAAAACAGGTTGTTGTTGGTAGCTTTAATTTTATAAACTAGGTAGTGGCTAGTGGGGGACTAGTGAATTAACTTCACTTTTCGGGTGAAAGTGGTAAGAATAGAACATTCATTCCACTTGAAGAAAAAAAACATGGAAAATGCATTGCATCAAAGATGATCTGAGTAACAAGTAAAAGTGTGCAAAAATTAAGAGTTGAAAAGTGCAACCAGGCAAGCATTTAGAAAATATAAAATAAAAGAAAGACACATTTATAAACTTTTTATTTATTTTTATATAAATTGAGAAGATTCACAACCGACAAATTATAACACCAGTTTATGGTACACCAAGTGCTAAATTATGTCCAGAAATTATAAAATAACTTGCAAATTACCAAAGTAAATCACATCCAATAAAGACTAAAACAAACACAAAAATAAAAATGAAAGAACCATCTCATGTATTTAACCAAATAATCACTAAACTGTTTCTTTCTGGGACAACTATATGTCGCTCAACACTCCCTAAAATAAAAACACAAAATAGTTATTAGTTAAAGTTACAACAAAAATAACTAACTTAAAAGGAAAATATACGTACACAACTAATAGTTCAACAAAGTGTATATATAATAAAGTTTAGTTTACAAAATATATATATATATATATATATATATATATATATATATATATATATATATATATATATATATATATATATATATATACTATTGATGGAAAGGAATTAAAACTTAGATAATACCAGTTTTAGTCTTAATTTTTGCGCAAATTATTCAATGTAATTTTTTAATTTTTTTTTTGGTCTTAATATCAGTCTTCAGTTTTATTAAAAAAAATATTTTTTATTAAACTAACATTAGTGCAGTAATGATGAATTCGCACAGACAAATTATTTTAAACAATAGTACCACAAACATAAAAACAGTTTACTATGTTATTGAATTTACATATGATATGTAGACAACAGCCCTAAAAGTGTAATTTTGTAATTATATAATCAATATTTACATATGATTTAGACGTGAGAAAAGTTTTTTTATATTTATGCTTATAAGTTAAACATAAATTTAGACATGAAAACATTTTTTTTTAATGATTGACACTTACATGTCAAAAGTAGGTGTGTTTAAGAAAAACCTAAAAAAATTATTTTTCTTCACTTTTTTGTTTGCGTGAAGCTTCGTCTCAATGGCTTTGACCATTTTTGTGCGAGTTAGGGTTTCCATTAGTGATCAAAAGTTACACTTTTGGTCATTCTTGTGTGTGATTCATTGAAAAACCTTTTCCCTTTAAAAAATTTATATTCATTAAGATTAGTTTTTCATTCTTTTTTGTTAAAGAAGAAGAAATTCAGTGCAGATTAACAAACAAAAATTTATGTTTGCTATTGAAAAATGTAAGAAGAAATTCAGTGCAAATCAACAAACATAAATGTATGTTTGCTATTAAAAAATGTAATAAGAAATTCAATGCAGATAACAAACATAAATTAATGTTTTCAATTAACAAATATTAATTTATGTCTCCGACAATCTAGCTAAAACAGATGTGGAAAGTCGAAAATAACATACATAAAAAACACGTCTCCAACAATTATATCTAACCTAAAATAGATGTGAAAACCCTAAAATAACATACATGAAAAGCCTTTTTTGTGTTAGTGTACAACCTATCTATCTTGAATCTATACATGACATAGTCAACCTAAGTGCGATGTAGTCAGAAAGGGAGGATGACATGGGAGTGTTTTTGAGGAAGTTTTATGTTTTCTATTAACAAATGTAAATTTACACCTCTGACAATTACATCTAAACTAAAACAAACGTGTAAAGTTTAAAATAACATACATAAAAAGAGTTTTTTGAGTTAGTGTACAACTTATCTATCTATCTTGGATCTATACATGCCATAGTCGACCTAAGCGCGATGCACCCAGAAAAGGAAGGAGACATGGAAGTGTTTGTGAGGAAGTGATGAAGGGAGGTGAGGAAGGAGGTTTCGTCATCTAGAACATGGATATTGATGGGGGAAAGGGAAATGAAGCATAAAGGAGAGAAGAGTATGGAGAGGAGATAGAAAGCAAGGAAGACACTAGTGGAAAAATAACTTTTTATGACAATTTATTATGTCGGTTATAATCTACCCAACATAATAAGTGACACGGTGATATAATTGTAAATATGATAAAACTTTCTGTATTTGTTATCACTAAAATCGACATAGAAAGTGGATATAGTGAAAATTTCATAATAAAAGAGAAAAATTTCTATGCTGATTATACATAAAAGCAACATAGAAAGTGAGAGTTACAATGCCTAGAATTGGCATAGAAAGTGTGTGCATATATTTTTTTTAAAAATTTAAGAAACATATACTATGTTGATTCTTCATTATAATCATTATATAATCTTTAATTTGTTTCTTCTGCATTCTTCCCTTACGATGCACTTCATTATTCTGCTCATAGTGCCCTCCTCCTCGCATTGCTCTTCTCCTTCGTATTAACTTTTCTCTTGTCCTTCTTGTTTGTGGATCTCGTCTTCTGTCTCTCACTACACTTGGTTGTTGCTTTTGTCTTCTCCTTCTCGCTACACTTAGTTGTCATTCTCGTCTTCTCCCTCTTGCTACACTTGGTTGTCGCTCTCGTCATCTCCTTCTCGCTACACTTGGTTGTTGCTTTTGTCTTCTCCCTTTTGTTGGTGGGTGCTTTCATGAAAAAAAGTGCTTTTAATCTCAAATTACATCGATTCAAAGACTAACCGATATAATATTTGTTCCTTTTATTACAAAATTATCATCGCGTTTAATTTTATAACTTTTTTATGAAACTGATGTAATACATAGTTGTAAATTGATAATTTTGCATAGTGATGAGATGAACCATATGAGAAGTCCAAACACAAAAAAAAAACACTTCTCTCTCCCCTTCTCATCTATTCTACTTTCCCCTCTTTTAAAATGTCATGTTACACTATGATATTATGCCAGATAAATAATATCAATATTAATTTAACTAAAAAATTACATTAAATCTTTTTAACAAAAATATGAAGGAAAAAAATTGAAAAAATACATTGAATAATTGAAAAAAATATTTTAAAAAATGATATTAAACCTAATACTTATTTTAATATAATTCTTCCCATATAAATCACGTTAGAGTATATAAAGAAGGAGGTGGTTAGTTGAGAAGGTAGAAATTAATTTTTGAGGCTATGGAAAGAAAGACAAGAGTAGGGCAACCTTCATTATTTTATTCGTACAATATGTGCTCTAACACATTTACACTTACACCCATCTCACTCACTACTTCTTACTTCTTCAGCATTTTAAAACCAAAATATTAAATGCATTCTTTTTTCCCCTTTTTCTTCGTTACCTTATTTTCCTTTTCTCTTTTTCTTCCCTTTCATGTACTCTAAAAATCCTAAGTTTTTTGTTTTATCGGTAGGAAAGAAAAGAAAAAGGGAAAGAGAAAAGAAAAAAATGAAAATGAAATATTTAGTTAAAACGAAATTGAAACTATCAACGATGTGCACGAGTGTATATAAATAATTCCACCACGCTTTCACTTTTTTATTGTTCATTTCTCCGCCTTTTTATTTTATACACCTCGTTTTTGCGACTTATCTTCTAAATTATTTATCATAAACAATATTCAAAATTGATTTTTCATGCATTTCTCACGAGAAAGGTTTTCTTACTGTGATTTTGTTGTTAATTTATATGAAAATTAATATATTTTTAATGTTTACAGTTCAAGAAAAAAAAATCTTCAATTTTTCAACAAAAGTTAAACCGTATCACTTTTGATAAACATAAAAATATATATTAATTTTGAGAAGAATTAAAATTACATTTATCCTTTGTTTTAAAAATTCTGCTTGATGAATAATAACTCGCATCAACCTATTCTAGGATTAAAAATAATATAGGACACCCCCAATTAATTACCTCTAATGTCTTTATTACTTTTTTATGAACACCTAAGATAGTTAGTTCTTTAATTACTTAAATACACACAGCAAATGAAGTTGATATTTTAAAAACTGAATATTAAGTTGGTATTTTATAATATCAAATACTGATATTTACAAATTAAATAATGTTTATAAAGATGTTGATGAAAAAGAAATTGCTTTTCATTTTAAAGATTTAAAAAAGATAATTAATATCCAAAACTTTTGGGGGGTCAAAACTTCAAGAAAAGTGCATCTTTTGAAAACCAATGCAAGTACTTAATGAATTTCTTTTGTCCACGAAATCTTCGAGGTGCATCTTAACCAAACCACAAAATATAGTAATAGGACAAACCATGCATATCTTGATTATAAAATGGTGGCTCGTGCACCCAAAAACCCTAAAGTATGATAAATAAATTAAATTTTATCACACACCATCAATTTGTTTGTAATTAATTCGAACTTAGGATCGTAAATCACGTTTACTGTTACATAAAATCTGAGCCAAACAGCTACTCTAGTTGTTATTTTAATTTTGGTAGGGTTAGTAGGATCTAGAACGTGAGTAGGTGTAAGTAATAATAATATAAAAACCCATAATACTGGCATTCTGCCTAATGTGTATGGACTGATTAATTCAGTATACGTCTTTGTTTTCGGATTAAAAAATTGACGGATTAGAAGAAAAACAAAAATATGTGAAAATTAAATAAAAAAGTAAGTTTGCTTAATTGAAAAAAAGGACTTAAAAGAGGCTAAAACTCAATTGGTTGAGTAATCATCGGAATTATTTGTAAATTTTGTTTTACATCATGATATTTTTAACTTAATAAATTTTTGCTGTCACATTACATTTACTATTTTGTCATTTTTTATTTATTTTACATAATATCATACTAGACATTGTACAAACCTAAAAAATTAAATATTAGAGTTAATAAATATTTTAAATTAATGAGACCAATTATTTTAATGAAAAAAAATTAATAATATAAATAAAATTTTCTAAATACGTCTCATTATTTGTCTCATTATTTATAACACACGGTCTTTCTAATTATTAACTTTTTGCATTGGTTTATTGTTGAATAATCTATGAAATTGAAAATGGAGTAGAATGTTTGTTTTTTTTTGAAAATATGATGTATACTATGTTTTATGTTTGTGAATTGGTATTGGTTGAAGTATTTGAGGTGGCTGTTTTTGAGTATGATTAGGCAAAAAATTGATGTGGTATTGTGAAATAGAAAATAAGTTGATTTGTAGGTTGATTTTGGTCTAAAAGGGAGTTTTGATAGACGAAAATTTAAGGTACGGATTGAATGGGAGAGACTAAGTTCTTGGGTCTATTTTAGGGTCATTTAAAACTTCTCTAGACCTTGAGTTAATAAAAAATCTGATATTGAATTGGTAAGTAGTTAATAGGTTGAGTTTTATGTTGTTTTTTGTCCATTTTAGGGGTTTTAATAAGTGAAAATCTAAAAGAGAATATATGTGATAAAAATGAAGGTTTGAGGTCTGTTTTTGAGTCAATTGTGACTTGTGTAGACTCTTAGTTTGCAAATTTTTGGTTTACAATGTGTATAATTGATTATAGGTGTTTTTGAGTTATTGAGTTGACCTTGTGCATCTAGTTTCTGACTAAATGAGCAAAGTGGTACTTAATTTTAACCATAAACATGTTTTGCATCAATCCTAATGTTTAAGAAACCAATTTGGTCGTTTGGATAGGTCTCACGTGTACCTAAACCAGAAAGACAAGTTGTTGTCATCTAGTATGACGTCAAGCGATCTTATGTAACGGTTAGCGCTGTCAAACCTAAGAGCCCCTAGGCTCTAGGACGCTGAACGCCAGTTTGGGTGTTGAGTGCCACGAAGTTAGTGAGCTCTCTTACTTTTGGGCGTTGAATAGTGTATTTGGGTGTTGAGCGCCACTTGCCTACTACAGGTCCAGCGTTGAGCGCCAAGGTTCTGACGCTGGACACCCTATTAACAATTTGGGGTTTTTAATTTTTTTTCTTATGGGTAGGAGATATATTGATACTTTAAAGTTTGTTTGGTAATATATATTGAATATTATGATTGTTTATGCATGAGGTTATGTATGTATTGAAGTATGGTTTGAAAAGAGTTTCTAAGTTGAAATTCTTGATGGTTGTTTCAAGTAGAGCAATATATTGATGTAGGTACTCAACCTTAGAAGTTATTCTAATGCTCTAATAATCACTCCATCTCAGGTAGATAGGGGGATTATGTGGTGAGGAGTAGCTAACATCCTAGTATATTGTCTGGTTTCCTTTGGCCATAGGTGGTAGACGAACTAATCTTGTGTGGTAACTTGGGAGAGACTAGTTGTTTCATCACTACAAGTGTACAACTTTCCATAGTTTGACATCAATACATATATTCGGATTGGTCAAGTCTAGAATTTTTTTTGTATGCTTATGTTTGATTTGGTTTAGAAATTAATTATGTTATATGATGTTTATAATTGCATGATTTGTATCTTTTATAATATTAGCTTACCCTTCTTATGTTGTTGTTTGTTTGTGCTTGTTGTATGATTTGAAATGACCAACTGATGGGTGTGAGGAGAGGGAGATGATATTTCTTTGGAGTAGGCTCTAGTAGGTGATGGTGCATATGCTTAGTTGATTAGCATAGTTAATGTTCTCTTTTGGATTGTAATTCTAGAAAACCTTCTGTAAATAAGTAAATAGTTTTTATTAGAGTTATGTATATGAATCTAATTTATAATTATGTTTTTATAATTGTACAGACACTTTTATATACTTTCTATGTGGTTAACTGTTCTAGTTTATTGAAGGTGTGATGTTTCGTTAATAGTGTTTAAACTATTGAAATAAGATGTTACATACATCACTATAAACCTTTGATATCTTAACTATGTTTACACTTCAAAGTTTATTAATAATTTGTCATCAACAATCTTCTTTTTTCTTTATAAAAATAAAATTTCATTTTCTTAATAACTATATTACGTATAATAAGATATATTCATTACCTAAACAATTATTTTTTACACTAAAAAACTAAGCCATAAAAATCTATTTTGAATCTACCATCTATTTTTTTTGTTCACTATAGAATCAAGATCATCCATCTAAATCTTAAATTTAATACATTATATCACAATCATATTATCATGGATTTTCATTCATATATATTCATCCAAATCGATTTAAATGATAATGAATTAAAATTAATTATTTATCTCATTATATTATTATTAAAAAACAATACATTAATTAAATATAACATTACCATGAAAGATATACATTTTTTTTAAAAACTTATTTTTTTCAAAGTTTAGAAAATATGCTCACGCTCAACCAATACTTGGTTTGCTTAGTGAATTAAAATCATATTACAATTTTCCTTGCCCCATTCTATTAACTCAACCAAAGGCGTCAACATAATCATTGAAATTCTAAAGTAGAGGGTTTGTGATGAAAGGTCTGTTTTTAGGTCAATTGTGACTTGTTCAGATCCCTAGGTTGCAAAGTTCTGTGTTAGAAGGTGTGGAATTGAGTCTAGGTACTTTTGAGTTGTTGAGTTGGTTTAGTGCACCTAGTTTCTGATCTAATGAGCAAAGTGATACTTAATTTCAACCATAAACATATTTTAGCATCAATTAGAGTGTTTAAGAAACCATTTTTGGTCTGTTGGATAGGTCACAGATGCACCCAAACCAGAAAAACAAGTTGTTGTCATCTGGTATGGCACTAAATGGTCTTGTGTGACGCTTAGCATTGTCAAACCCGAGAGCCTCTAGGCTCCAGGACACTAAGCGCCACAAAGTCAATGAGCTCTCTGACTTTGGGGCGTTAAGCGGTGAGTTTGGGTGTTGAGCACAACGAAGTTAGTGAACTCGTGAACTTCGAGGTGCTGAGCGGGGAGTTTCTAGCATTGGGTGCCCTGTTCCTTTTGTGAGTTTTATGTTCTTTTCTCTTATGTTCTTTGAATGATGACTACATTGATTTTTTAAAGTGTGTTTAGTATATTCTATGGAATGCTATGAAGGTTTATGAATGATGTTATGTATGTAGCAAGGTCTGGTTAAACAAGAGTTTCTAAGATGAAAATCTAAATGGTTGCTTCAAGTACTATATGTATGAATGTAGGAAGCTCAATCTTTGGGGTTATCCTTATACTCTAATGGTCACTCATTCACAATTAGATAAGGGTGATGTATGTGGTGATAGTAACATGAGGTCTTAGTCGAGGTGCTCCATCTTGGCCTAAGACGTTTTACGGACTAACCTTGTGTATGGTAGGTGAAATCCATTGGCAATGGTTCTGCAAAGCAATAGAGGTCACCATAAGTGCATGACGCGTCATAGCTCGACATTCATACTTGTATCTGGATGGTTATGTCTAGGTTCATGGTATGCTTAGGATGTTTGTTTAACTTTGTATGAAATGTAATATATGATGAATCTTGGTATCTTATGTTTGTTTCTTTTAACATTAGCTTACTTTTTGTGTGTTTGTTTGTTTGATTTGTGAATGTTTGATTTCTTTTTTCAATGATCACTTGATTGGTGTGAGCAAAGGGAGATGACTTCTCAATGGAGCAAACTTTGAAAGGAGATGGCCAACGGATGTGTAGTTATGAGTAGAGTAGTTTAGTTTGAGTTATACTTTGAAAAACATTGTAAAGAGAGTTCTTTTATTTAATTTGCGTTGTGTATAAAGATAGTCTTATAGTTATTTTGGATAATTGTATGGATATCTTATATATTCCTCGAGTTAAATTGTTCTATTGTATTGATTTTGTAATGATTTTTTAATAGTGTTTATACTATTGAAATGAGATGTTGCATTACGAGGGTGTAGGACAACTTTTCTGAAATTTGCTGATTTTGGCCTTATTCTAAAGGTGTTTTGTAATTTTTACCAATTTATTTTCACACCTTAAACAACTTTAACTTAAGTTTAGCTACATGAACAAACATTAGAATATCCAAAATAATTTATGCAACTAAAAGTCACTTTTTAAGACATTTTTATTTCACAAACTCAATACACTAGGGCAAAAAAAACATATAACATCACACGTTCAACGTCCAACCACTGAATAAACAACGTTAAAAATGACTGGTGACATTTTTGTAAATAAATGTAATTATTAGACGTCGTTTAAATTTGTAATTCGACGTCAATTTGTTATATTAGGTAAATTTTGCGAAAACCCTTGGCCTGAAGGTGAAAATGTATTTACGTATAACGTCGAATTCGCTAGAATTAGACGTCAAAAGGATATAAAAAGTCGAATGCCCCAACGTTAGACGTTAAAAGGTTAGTGAATTCAATAAAAATTTGAGCGGGAGATTGAAAATCTTAGCGCGCGATACCCTCTTTGTCAGAGCGACTGCAACGGAATGATTAGCGTGGAATAACAAACCAAGAGGGTTTTTAATACGAACGCATGCCTTTTAATTTCTACTCAATTAAACTTACCAAGCAAATAAAAATAACAAATAAAGAGAGTAAGGTTGAGAAAAAATTGCACAGATGATTTTATCCTGGTTCGAATCTTACCAATCCTACATCCAGTTGCTTATGTCAAATCAAGATAAATAGTTCACTACTCACAAAACAATTACAAATTACAATCACAAAGAAACAATTTGTAAAAGTTTAGAAACCACCTCTCTTGTTACCCCAAGAGATGAAAGTCACTTCCCCTATAACCCACAAGGGATGAACACTCCTCTGAATCTTCACAAAGGATGAACACCTCCTCCGAATGCTTTACGAAGGATGATAGACTTTTAACTCATCAACAACAACAACACTCAATCACACTGCCTGTGAAAGTTCTCGCTCTATGCCAACACACCAAGTTCCCAAAGCCACAACACAAGGGTTCAACAAACCCTAGAACACTTATCACCGCACACTATAGATAAGATTTTTCAAAATACACTTATTTCGTATTTTATATTTCATATTTTAGAATGAGAGTCTCAATCTAATTTATAGAGATCTCACTCAAGGATACATTGATAATCAATTATCTTGAGTATAAAATGAGGTTTTCTGATTCAAAATAAATTTTAACGCAACCTAAGGCAAACAATACATAGAATCAAATATAAACCACATCCTATACATAAATCTACTAAATTATAAAAGCTTTAATATAAAAACAAGTCTTCATGAAGATCTTCCTGCAATAAGAGCACTTGAGACTTGACTTTGAGACATCATAAAAAATTTCTACTCTTTAGCTTTATGCTAACACTCTTCTTTGCTCAAACTTTTTTGGAACAAAGTTTGACGACCATTACATGTAATCTTTCTTTCATTTGTTACAAATGCATGTTAATTAACTACTTTAGGTATGATTTTCGTTTGTTTTCACCGATTAGTTTCGTGTTCTTGTCCTTCTTAGGCGCATTCTGCTTTCTCCCTCACTAGTGGCAATACTTTATTTTGACGAACCCACTTTTGAAGGTTAGTTTTCGTTTTTCGTTTTGAAGAACTTATTTGTTGAACTTGTTTGTTTTTTTTAACTTGTTTGTTGTTTTTGTTTGGTTGAACCTGTTTGTTGTAGTTGTTTGATTGAGTTTGTTTGTTGTTTGTTATTGTTTGTTATTGTTGTTTGTTGTTGATACTATACTACACTTTCATAGTTCAAGCTTTATAAAATATCAAAAACTGAAATTTGTTGTCTTTTTTTTGCGTTTCAGGTCTCGTAGAGTTGTAGAAAGGATCACAATTAATTAAAAAAGCAAAAAAAAATTGATTAACGTCGAATATTAACAAAATTCGACGTTAATTTGATTAACGTCGAATTGTTCTATGTTCGACGTCAATTTAACGTATCTCGATATGACGTCGATCTCGAATTCGACGTGAAAGACAAAAAATATTGGACGTTGTATGTTATTTTTGTACTAGTGATAAGTCCAATTATTACAAATCCTATTAAAATCAATCTTTTAAGCACAAATATTCAATTTAAAATTTAAAATTTAAAATTAAATATAAAAAGATGGCATAAATATGGATTCATCAAGTTTATATTTAAGTTAAAACATTTTACTATTATAATAATTGAGTCTTATTATTTTCAACCATTGTCAAATCTAATTGAAATATTTTAACTTTTCACTGCACAACATACAACAAATCTCTCATTATAAATTCAATCTTTTAAAACAAACAGTTCCATCTCAATCCAACATTTATATTCAAATAACAAATATTTCTACATAAAATCAATTATTATGACCATATCACCTTTACACTAGTGCAGAAAGGGCATTTAACGTATGTTATTTTGGTCTTTTAACGTCAGCTCCAGAACCGACGTCTTTGTGGGTGACGTTAATCAAACGTCGGACACAAAACAGGCCCGACATCTATAAAGACGTCAGTTACTGCATGACCCGACGTCTAAAGGGCTCCATAGACGTCGGTTACTACATTACCCCGACGTCTAAAGAGCTCCATGGACGTCGGACATTGCATTAACCGACGTCTACTGCAGCTCGTGTCTTTGGGTAGTGTTGTAGCACCTTCTTCCATTTGCTAGTTTCGTCATAGAAAATGTTGTGTCTTTTGGATCTCTTATGGCATTTCAACCGAAATCCGAATCTGGGTCCTTGCCTAGTTCCATTAAAACCGACAATGAAAACGAACGGTGACAATAGAACTAGGCAATGACCGAGGTTCTGTTTTGGGTTGAAACGCTATAAGATATCCAAAAGACGCAAGCTTTTCTTACGAGGAAACTAGCAAAGGGAGAATGTGATACAACGCTATCCAAAGACACGAGAAAAACTGCACCAAAACACAAAAAAAAACTCATTTTAATCGGTTCAAATGAAAGATAATCAACCAAAGACTAATATAATCGGAATAAAAGTAGGTGTAAACAGTTCAAAAGAGACAAAAACGCACCTGAAAAAGCAATGTCGCGGAGAGAAAAAGCGAGAGAAGGAAGACGATGAAGTGCTCGTAACAACGGATTTCATGTCTCATTTAACAACAAACTAGACGTCAGCTCCCTAGGTGAACCGACGTCTATTCTAAACTAGACGTCGGGGCCCTCACTAATATGACGTTCAAAATAACTTTCAGAAGCCATTTAGACGTCGGTTGGCGTGATTCGACGTCTGTACAGCGGAAAAAAATAACTTTTCATCTACTTGTCAGACATATACATATCTGTTAGGAGAGGCATCGACGTCTATAATCGAATATAGACGTCAGGGTGGCGGGATCGGATGTCTCTAAGGCGGAAAAAAATGACTTTTTACCTACCTGTCAGGCATTAAGACTTCTGTTAATATTATAGACGTTGGGACCCCTCCTAACAGACGTCTTAATGTCCACTTATTTACGAAAATGTCACCGGTCAATAATTTACGTTGGTTATTTTGTTGTCCGATGTCTACGGGTGACGTTAAAGTCCAATTCTAAACTAGTGTTATCTACTATCCTAAGATACTGTGAAAAACTTAACTAACTTTCCCTTCATTTTAAGGATTGTTTACTTAAACTTAAGCTTTTAATTTCACTATTCATATGTACACAACAGACAGACTCTGATTAATGATGTGAACATATATAACCTTAAAAATACATGTAAGTATCCCAAGTATGTAACCAATATCATAAAACGAACTCAAGAGAAATGTGTGAAAAAAAAACTCAAATTATATTTTATTAGGTAAAAATGTTCTACTCTTACCTATGATATCTAATATAAACTTTGATCTAAGAAAATGGGAATATATCATTCATAAATTTAAAAGAAATGGTGAGAAAGTAAAGATAAAAATATTTTAAAGAAATGTTGGTTTTTCTATTAAGCTTTATACTTAAATATTAAAGTATGTTTACTTTATTTAAATTATACTTCTTTTATTCTTTAACAATTTACTTTATGCTTATAACAAGTAATCTTAGAGGTGCCTTTGATTTAAATAGAGTAAGTTGTTAGAGTTTTTAATTACTTCAATTTACTTCTTTAGCAACTAAAATCTATTTCATTGATAAGTTTGAAGAAGTCAAATGATTTTTTTTTTTAAATTTAGAGACTAAAAAGAAACTTATCTAAAATTATAGGAATTCAAAATATAATTAAATATTTAAAATATTAAAATTTACAAAGAAAAATTATAATTTGAAGAAGGTAAAACCATTTTGAAATTTTTTGAGATTGTGACTTTTACAAAAGCTTAAAATGTTTTTTTAATAAAAATATTATAGGTTTATTTTATTACCACTAAGAGAAAAAGTCCAAGGTAACTACATGCTATTACATACATTTTTGTAGAAGAATTATATCAACAAACTAAAATGTTAAATTTGTTAAAATATTCCAAAAAATATAATTTGCTAATAAGTAAAAGCATATTTGTATCTTAACTTATAATAATAGTTGTGTGTTATATAATAGATTAATTTTCTCTCTATTGGTTTTATGTGAAAAGAAAAGTTAAGTACTTCATGATAGATTATATGGTGAACTAAAATAAAATATAGTTTAAAATAATTAATGTTTGTGAAAAGTTATGCACAAATTATAACTAAAAGATTGTTATCTCAAATCACATATACTTATCCATATTTATTATTTTTTGAAATTTAAATCACCAAATATTTTTTGGAAAGATAGTTACTATTTTTTATATAATTCATATATTTATAAGGTTTGGTTTTGTCCTGTTATTTTTATAATTTGACATAAAAAATCATATTTTAATTATTAAAGTGTTTTGCTTATATAATTAAACCCACAAATATTTAATGAAAATGTTTATGGATGCCCCTGCATGTTGCATCAGGTACATACATAGTAACAACTGTTATTATAGCTAGCAAGATTGGACCAATTATTAGGTGTACATACATAAATGTTCAGTTCAATTCACACTTTAAAATGATCTGCCAAAAACACATGTGTATGAGGATTTGCTTATTTGCTTATGTCTCCATGACATGTATATGATGTATATGACAAGAATATTTCTTACCCTCAAATTAAAATATAAAAATAAGAACATCTTTTAATTATACAATATTCAAATATATAATTTATCACACACTGATTTGTATTTTTTTAGAAGAATTAGATAAGTTACACGTAAATATAAGGAAATTAAAAAAGTATCAGTGATAACACAGTGTTAATTGTTACAACAATTTATTTATCTACACTACATGTCTATATTATAATAATAAAGAATATAATCTATTTTATTGTACATAGATATTTTACCAATTTTATCTTTTAAAATAACTATCTCTTCAAATTTAAATAAATACTTATAATAAAATTATTTAAAGAATAAAAATAATTATCCATAATAAGATTATAAAAATGTACTTTAATAATTATTTTTTATAAAAATTATTTTATAGATTTATAAAATTAATAAAGAGTACGGTCTTTTCTATATACACAACTTATCAGATTCATTTATTAAATAATTAATTTTTTAAATTAGAAAATTACTTATAGTAAAAACAACTATTTACACAATGATAGAATTATTTATAATATAATTATAAAAATTAAAAACCATTTTATAATGTGGTAATATTATTTATTTTAATAATTAAAAGTTATTTTATAATTTAATAATATTTTTTATTTGAATAATTAGTATACTAATATATTTTTTATTATAAAAAAATTACTACATGTATTTTTACTGGCGTTCTTAAAAAAGACAATAACAAAATTATAACAACTCAAATTTTTAATAATATTAATACTATTATAAGATTTATACATATTTAATAAAATTAGAGCAGTTAAACTTGAACTTATTAAAGTTATCCAAATATAGCTCTAATATTATGATATATACAAGAGAAGAAAAATCCAACAAATTCTTATACACTTAAACTAAAGTACACTCTAAAGTTTGTAAATATATATATATATATATATATATATATATATAATAAAAGTAACAAAAAAGAAAAGAAATCTTAATTTATTGTGTTCTATCTCCACTGCCTAACAATTGATCTAAAGAGGATTTCACATATGCTTACATATATAAATAATCATAACAAGAGAACAAATAAACACAAACACAAATAAAAGGATAAGGTAATGTTATAAAAAATAATCATTTACAAACATCAATTTATAATTTAATTTTCAACAACTAATAAGGTTCATACACATCTCACTATTTAACTCTAGACTGACCATCCAATACTTGATATAGAACTATAAGGGCTATCTCCAAGAGGTGGTGCAACAACAACTTTTACACATTAACTACCACACTCTGAGGTTAATCCTTCAAGCATCTATGACCGAAAATAATTGACTATCAGACTAAGGACCTCCTACTACTTTGCACCACATAACTATCCTTCTCGTCTTGAGACTAGAAGTTATTGAGACTGTCAAAATAACCCCTAATTACTAACATCCTATATCAATACATACACTTATATGCAACCATCCTAAGAATTTATCCTTGAAATTCTTATAACATCATTTATATATTACACATACTCAAGTCATTCCTTATTAAATTTGAAACATAACTCATACATGAAATATCCATTTTACCTTCACTACAATGCAAATATAACAATGTAAACATACACACATCATATCTCATCAAACTTCCTTCAAAGAGTGTTTCAAAAACAAGTTACATGGAACTTATATTACACAAAGAACTTAAAGATCACTAAAAGTAATCATTGCAAACAAGAGAACAAACAAACACAAACACAAATAAAAGGATAAGCTAATGTTATAAAAAAAATGCACCTATAATCACTTACAAACATCAACTTATAATTTAATTTTCAACAACTAATAAGATTCATACACATCTTACTATTTAACTCTAGACTAACCATTTCAATACTTGATGTCAAACTATAAGGGCTATGCCCAAGAGGTGGTGCAACAACGACTTTTCAACATTAACTACCACACTCTGAGGTTAATCCTTCAAGCATCTATGACCGAAAATAATTGATTATCAGACTAAGGACTTCCTGCTACTTTGCACCACATAACTATCCTTCTCGTCTTGAGACTAGAAGTTATTGAGACTGTCAAAATAACCCCTAATTACTAACATCATATATCACTACATACACTTATATGCAACCATCTTAAGAATTTATCCTTGAAATTCTTATAACATCATTTATATATTACACATACACAAGTCATTCCATATTCAATTTGAAACATAACTCATACATGAAATATCCATTTTACCTTCATTACAATGCAAATATAACAATGTAAACATACACACATCATATCTCATCAAACATCCTTCAAAAGAGTGTTCCAAAAACAAGATACATGGAACTTATATGCTAAACAAAGAACTTAAAAACAACTAAAAGGAAAAAGAATGTTAAAAAGAAAAGAATCAACCAAAGTACATGGAGGTGCGCGGTACAACCCGAAGACCTCCCTATTTTCTTCTCCCAAAATTTACAATAACTTCTAACAAAATATGCATTCAAACATATCCACTCAAGTGATCAAAACACTTAACAATCAAGAGTCATTCACCACCATATCTTACTAATTTCAAATAACACACGTATTCACATCCAATTAAAGCAATCAAACTATCCTATTATGAAATTCTTCAGCAAGTTATATATATATATATATATATATATATATATATATATATATATATATATATATATATATATATTATTTTCATAACTCAATCAATCGTCTCAACTAAACACACACCAATTCAGATTTGAACTTCGTAAAAGTTTTATAAACAAACATATAGTTTCCTTTACCTATTGGAAATTCTAACTGCTCTACTAGACCAAAATTACTCCTTCAATTCAGAGAACTCTAATCTGCACATAAATACCACAGAGACATGATTAAGGTACGTGGTTAGAACCATAGATCAACATGGAGCATACTAAAAAACTGAGAAGGCACATGCGACAAGAATGCTCACATGCATGAAAGGAAGTGTACAACTCAAGAAAAGAGTAAAAACTAACTTACTCTTTTAACAAAATTGATTAAAGGTAAAGGAAGACATTCCTGTCGTGATCACAGAGACACTTCCTAATAATTAAAAAGATAATTCGAAAGTTAGAACTTGAAAAGAAAAAAGAAAGAATACTCGATAAACGAGTTCTAGAAAAATATATAGGAAGTGTTTTAAGTAACGAAACTCTTTAAGAAAATTTCTATCTATATCTTTTATTTTTAATATTAAAATAACATGACCTTAATATTTAAAACACTTATCAACTCTTACAAATTCTATTTTATAGTTCTCACAAAAATACGTTAAACACATTTTTTATTTTTTATAATCATATTTAAATATTAAGCTACTAAAGTTCAACCAGTTGTACAAAACATTTATTGTTAACTTTATGAAATAGAAAAGAAATCTATACAATTAATAGAGGGATCAAATAACACTATTTTATTTTTCTTGGAAATCAAAATAAGTTATGAGATTAATGCATTCTGATATCTGAAAACAAACTAGTTGGTTAATAAAATACTTTGTCCCGTTTCAAGAAAATAAAATATAAAAGATTAAATAAAAACTTAAATAAAGAATTGAATATTTTTTTCCTCAAATTTAATATATTCTAAAAAGTCTATCCATATAGATGAACTAAAAAAAAAATCTAAGTAACCAAAAATATTTTTCAATAACACATTTGAAGAAAAGTGTATATTAAAAAAAATTAAAGAACTAAAGTACTAAAACTAAAATATAATTTAAAAAGTTATACAACTGTTAGAAAATCATGGTAATATATTTTTATTTTTAATAGTTAAATTGTACATAATAACTTAAATTGAATGTTTTTTATTTGTGCAATAATTTAATGGTCTCACCTAAATAAGTGTGTTGAGTATAATTGTACTTCAACAATAAGGCAGAGGAGAATTAATTGATGAGCGTATGGGCCTCCCTTCGGTACCAATCAAGCCACTCACTTACTTTCATTCACTTGATATTTTCTGAACCCATAACCATCTTGAAAGCTGCTCCCAAATATACCACAACCACAACTTTTATATAAATATATAAAATTCTTTTCTTTGTCTTGTTTTTCCCATGTGAGATGACTTCTCAAAACAGACTTTATTAATAACATATTTCTATATTAATACAAAATTTGTTATAGAGTTTAAAAAAATTATTTTAAAAATAATTTTTAATTTAGATTAAATTATGTTTCGTTCATGTTCATTTGAACTATTAATTTAGATAATATTCAAACTAAAACTAAAATTTAAAATTCAATTTTATTTGAATTAGTTTATTTGATACATTTTTTTCTCTAAATAATTAAGATAATTTTTTAGATTAAAATACTGGCTTTAAGGTAGGGTGTAATCATGGAGTTTTGATATGATTTTATCTTTAAAACATATTTAAATTATTAATTTTGTAAAACCTATTTTAAATACTTATTTATGACAATATATAAGTAAGTGTGTAGGTTGTATTTAATATAATGACTTAATATTTATAATATTTTAATATTAACTTTTGAAAAATAAAAAATAACTTTTGTGAAGAATAAAACTTATTGTCATAGTTAAGTTAATTATTTGTTTGTAAGTTACTTATATAAATCTAGTGCGGTTATAATCGCAAGTCAACCTGACCCACCACGGGTTTGAGTTGGGTTAGATTTGAAAAACATATAATTTTTTTGTGCGAGTTATTTTTCAATTCGGTTCACTTAAAACTCGGCTCAACCGAGTTGAACTCGTGGTGAATCCAGTAAGCTCACCAACCCACCTAATTTAATTAAATTATTTACTTTTTTGTTTTCAATATTATTAGTTAGCATTTTTCTATTATATTGTAGATGGTGATAAGAAAAAAGATGTTTCAAGAGAGAATAATATTATAGATTTATCTATTCAAGAATATTATAAATGGACAAGTGATACAAAAATTATCAATATTAAAAACTTATTTCTTTGTTTTTTTGTACATGTGTTTAGATTACGTTTTGATTGTATGATATATATTTTTTGAATTGTTTTTGGAGTTTAATATTATTTTAGTGTGAATATTTAAATTTGAATTAAAAAAATATAATTTTTTTTTATTTTATAATTAAATGAGCCAATGAGCCAACCTGTCAGGACCCTTAAATTCAGCAACAAAGTTGGATCGATATGGGTGCATCGGATTGGACCCAGTGGATTTTGATGGTAGGATATAATTAGCTTTTTCAAAAAACCTCGAGCCATTTCCTGCATGCACCTTCTTCTCCAAAAGTTTCTGAGTTTCAGTTTTCTCCTCCTTCTCTCTAAACTTCTTCTCCTTCTCTCTACAAATTCTTACATTTTCCTTCTTCCGATCATCATTCAGGCAACACCTAAGTATTCTTGGTGTCAAGCTCTCTCTTTTAAACCGATCAAGTTACTGTTTTGGAATTGGTAAGTTAAATTCTTTTGTCCTTTGAAGTTCTACATTTTCTGTTACATGCAAGCACTATTTAGCTTGCATGTGTCCATCAACTACTCTTTTGAATCTAATCCTTAGTTCTGGGTTGGATGGATGTTGTTTTCTCACCCATCCAAAGATTTGTAGGCGGTGATTGTGTGTGTGGGATAGTCATTTCAGTGAGAGGTCTTCCTTTGGTTCGGTCAAAGAGGTAAGGGAAGCTAGATAATTTAATTACTTAGTTTTGATGTATGAAAATGTTGTTGATGATGTTGCATGTATGTGAAATTTAATGATTTTGTGTTAGGTTGAGTTGGTGTGGACTGTTAAATGGTCGTGTTCATGTTGATTGTATTTATGCTGAGTTTTTGGATCATGGCCGAGTGAATTGTGATGAAGTGGGATAGTGAAATTGGAGCAATTATGTTCGGTGTGAGTGTGGCCGGTATAGAGAATCTGGGTAAGTGGTATAAGACTGGTTAGAACCCTTGAGTCACTCAAAACGGTACTAAAGCTAGGAAATCTGATTTTCGGTCTTTGAGTTCATGATTCTATAGAATTGAACCTCAAATCTGAGATGAAGCTCTTCAAATGATGTTAGAAATGTTTTAGATGTTCGTAGTGCATCATATAGGATATTTGATACAAGATTGGAGGATTAGAAGTTGGAAAGAATGAAGGAATTTTGGTAAAGATTGGTGATTTATCATAATTTTGCAGTCACTTTGCAGAATTATATTGTTCGCTGAAAGTCCTTCTTGGACCGTTTGACTTTTCTCTTGTATTCGGTCTTAACTGAGTTCTGCTTCTGTGGAGTTTTCAGTTAATGATCGATGGGTCTGGTACTAGTGTTCGGTCTTAACTACGCTCGGCCTTTGTAGAGCCTTACTAGTTACTGACCGTTTAGTCTCACTCGAGTGTTCGGACTTAACTGAGTTTGGTCTCTTATGGACCTTACTTGTTAATGACCGATAGGTTATGTTTAGTTATAAGTATTATCTCAGTATTTGGTATTGACTCTTAGTGTTCAGACTAAATTATAGCGTTCGGCCTTAGATGTGTGGATGGTTTCTTGTGCTAGCACTCGTTCTTGTTAGCGCTCGGTCTTATACTAACAGTATATTAGTATAAGCGCTCGATCTCAGTAGTACTCGGTCTTGTACTAAGCATTAGGTCTCGGCATAATACTCAGTCATGTACTTGTATTAGGTATTAATGGTGTTCGGTTTAAGACCTAAGTGTTCGGTCTAAGCCGATAGTGTTCGGACTAAGATATAAGCGTTCGGTTTACCTCTAGTATTCGGTTGTTCTAGTGTTCGGCCCTAAAACTGTGTTCGGCTCATGCTTGAGTCTTACGCTTAAATGACCGTTCGGTCATGTTCGTATGTAGGGAGAGTTTCTCCCATTCGGTCTTATTCATAAGTCTGATGATATCTCTTTCGGTTTTGTTCAACGATGGGATCTTATTTTATTGTTCGGTTTGATTGTATTGATGTTTAAGAATGATGGTATTTAAAGTATGACATGAATTGAATAGTATGGAAGAGTATTCCAAGGAGGAATATCTCGTGGTTGGTTATTGAATTGTAAAGTATGAATGTGGTTATGCTCAGTTGGCGTTTATCCTGATATTTTGTGATTACTCATTCTCACGTAGAGAAGAGTAACTCATGTGTGAGAATGACAGGAGGTCCTACTCCATAAGGTGAAATTGGGCGAGGTATAACGGACTAACCTCGGTGGCAGCTGTTGAGGGCATCTCAGTTATTACACCATCTGGGTGCATAAACGTCGTAGCTACATAATTCATACAATCCGGACAGTCAGAGTAAAAGTAGTCGGTTATAACATGCTTATATGATTTCTATATATGTATGATTATATTATATGTTTGTCTAAATTGTATGTTAACATAGTTAATTAAATTACACCAGTTTACCCTTATTTTCATGTCTTGTCATGTTGTCCGTTCGGTCGTCTTTGTCATTGCAATGATCATCCTATGGGTGTGAGCAGAAGGTGAGGAGGGTTCTCTGAAGCAGGCGTTGATAGAAGAGGATGGTTTCCGTAAGAGTAAGACCGTTCGGTCTTGTGCTTGTTTTTGTTTTCAGTGTAGGACCGTCGGTTGATACACTTCTTGTATGACCGATCGATATGATTTGTATCAGTGTAGGTTTCTATAAAGTTTTTAATTTATGGTTATTTTAGGATAACTGTAAGTTAGCTTTATTTCCTGTAACTGTTCTATTTTATTGTAAATGTAAGAACTCTTAAATATAGTTTACAACTATATTTTTGGGATGTTACACAACCCACCAACCCGTGGTGGATTGGGCGAGGTTCGAATTTTTTTCAACTCGCTAATAAATGAGACGGGTTGGGTTGACTCACTAAGTAACCAATCCGTGGTGGGCTAAGCCAAGTTACCCGTTTTGACAGCTAATTTAACTGAGTTTAAGAATTTCTGGATCAAAATCTTCACAATAAATAATATATATTCTTGAGTAAAGTACTTTTAGTAAATCAATTTAAAACTATCTCAGCTAAAATGTCTTAAGTAAAGAGATCTCTGAATATTAGTTATATATTTTTAAATATACAAATATTCAATTCATATTTATTTTAATTTTATTAATTATATTAAATTAAATTTGGATTAGTATGATTACTTATTCAAATTTGAATAATTAAATATTGTCCAACTAATATTTTATTTAGCTGCCTTAATCACAATAATTACAATAATGATGGAGTAGCAGCCAGTCCTTCCTGTGAGATTCAAAGGGGTTAACTTTATGAATATATTTTTTTCTAAATGAGTATTTTTAAGTTGAAAAAATTTCCAATTAACCTTTTGTTTATATAAGTGGTGTATAATCATATCCTTTGTTTCCTTCACTTATATTAAGAGTATTGACAAAAAATTATCTGTCCTTATGATATAATTTACATAAAGTTATACATATTGCGGGATAAATAATCATTTCAATATAATTATAAAGATATTTTATTTTTAATATGATAAAAATTTATAATATTTATATATTAATTCTAATTGTATTAGTTCTATTTAAATTCTATTAACAGTTAATAAAATTGAGTGTAAGAGAAATTAACATTAACGTACGTATTATTAAAGAAAAAATTAGTATTAATATGGAATTAATTTTAAAAATTATTAATAAATTTAAATTAAAAATTGATAAATAATTTATTTTAATTTTTTAAATATTAATATTAATTCAAAATTTTTATGTGAGTTTGCGCAAGTTATATTGATGTTGTATCTTTACTCTAAATTGTTTACAAAAAAATCTATTAGTGAAATCAAAACTGATGATTTGTCTTATTCGGACAAAATATGATATGAACATGTGAGAATTTTTTATATTAAAATATTTTTTTATATAAAGATTTTAGAAAAGGGTATTACGTTATCATATAACAATGATATAAGAAACTCATCATTGACGTGCCTTAAGTTTAAGTCCCAATATAAGGATGAATACTCAAACCCATTACCTTAACATTTTATATTAAAAGTGATGTCTATATCTTAGTTTAGGTAGAGTTAAGTCTCATCTTTATTTTTTTTATGATCTTCCTAAAGAAAATCATCCCTTTTAGTACATGTGCAAATTAATTTTAACTTGAAAATAATTATTTAACTTTTTTTCTCTTCTTAAATTATTTATAGAAAAGTTTGTCTAAACATATTTATAATTTCCAAATGCTCATGTAAAATTTATACTAAGATAATTTGTAAGAACCTAAAAAATAGAGTATTAGAGTAAATAGGTGTTTTAAAATAATGAGACCGATTATTTTATATTAAAATGAGTCGATAATATAAATAGAATTTCATACACTCGTCTCATTACTTAAAACATAGTTCATCTCTCTAAAACTCGTTCTCTAAACCCTCTCTACCTTCTCTCTAAGTTTTCTTACTCTTTGATCATCTATTTGACAATCAGGAAGTTCCTAGAAGATCTCTACGGAGTTGTCTTCAATATCTACCGATCAATTTCTACAATAGAGCAAGTAAGTTTCTACCCTTTTTTCTCTTTCCATTCTCGATCTTTGATCATGTGCCTAAATCTGTTTTTGCATCTATCAAAAGGTTGTCTTACTTAATTCTTTGTCAATTTGAAATTCTAAGGTTCGTTTCCAATCATCAATTGGCGATTTGTAGGTTTCTCTAAGATTTTTCCTTGTGGTGGAAGTAACAATCGGTGGTTAGAGAGCCGTAGTAATTCTAACAAACGTAAGGGAAGTTAATTTGTCTTTTGTATATGTAATAGGAGGTTTGAAATCTTTTATTGATGGGTTGTATGGTTATGTGATAGTATAAATGTTCTAAATTGAGTAAATATTGATTAGTGTGCGTTATGATGAAAGGTTTAGATTTTTAAATGTATGAATTGTTGTGATTTATTGTATGATGAAATGAATATGTTGTTGATGCAAAAATTGTATGAATAATGATGGTTGTGAAAATAATAGATTGAAGTACTAATTTGGTTTTGAAGTGATGAGTGTTAGTATGTCGATTCTTGAAATAATGAGTAGAATGTGGAACCTGCAGTTTGGTAAGTGTTACAGGGTAATTATGACTGATTAATATAATTAAATAAGGAAATTTATGATGTCAAGTTGAGAGGAAGAATCTGAGTTTATTTACTACTTATTTAGAGTGAAAATTTTGGGTTTTGGTAGGTGGATTTGTGAGTAAGCAGTGGGTTGGGAAAAAGGGATGTTTATGGGTTATTTTAAAGTCCATTTGGACTTGTGAGAGGGATCAAACCAGTAAAATTTGGTTTATTATGCAGAAAAGTGTTGGTGAGGCTTGGTTGAAGTGAATTTAAGTCTATTAAGAGGGTGTTGGGTAGTGAATTTAAAAAGGGGCAGTTATGTGGAGTAAGAGTTGGATTAGAGTCCATTATTAAGTCAATATGAAATTGGTTGTGCAGTAAAATCAGTAACATGGGTGGTATAAGAGGTAGATTTGAGTTTGGGTAGCTTATAGGAGTGAATTTTGGGTTTTCATAGGTCAATTTAGGTTTGGAGTGGTCAATTCAAGTAAGAGGTATGTTTTTAGATGTTTCTCAGCGCCTAAGAGTGTTTGAGAATTATTTAAACTTGTATAGAGGGTCACCAAAGTCAAAATAGGTGAATTTGATAACCTGGTGCAGCGTTGGGCGCCCCTGGGCGTTTCTGCAAGAAGAATTCGCTTGGGCGCCCCCTGAGCGCCCCTGTTCCAGGGGTCTGGCGCCCGAGCACCCCTTTTTGGGGCGTTGGGCGCAACTCAGCAAAATTTGTTTTTTTTTTTTTTTTTCAGTTTTTCGAATCTCAAATTTGGGGTTTTGGTTATCGATTTTTGATGTTCTTTAGGTCGTTTTGGACCCTTCCGGAGCTGTTGGTGAGGGTTTCAGAGTTTTTTTCCTTACCTAAATATGAGTATAATTATGCCATGAATAAATTGTGTTATTGGGTGATTTCTTATTACTTGTATGATTGTTTCTATTTCTTTAATGTATAATCAGTATTCTCATGTATTAGTGTATTATTCGAATGTGAAATTGTATGGACATATGTATGATTTCAAATGGTTTTCAAGGTTGGAAAAAGAGAATTCCAAGGAGGAATATCTTATTAGGAGATTCATGTGTATAAATAGTATAAATTGTAAGAAGTTGATATGGGGTTATCCTAACACTCTAATGATCATCCATGCTCAATTAAAGAGTGATGAGTCATGTCATGAGAGGAGCAGGAGGTCCTAGCCTGGGGGCCTTTCTTCATGGTGGCAAAAGGCGTTTTAAGGACTAACCTTGTGTGGTAGCTTTGAGTGAGTCAGCTGTTTCACCACACAGGTGTAGAACTTTCCATGACTCGACATTTATACTATATTGTAAAGGGTTTGGCCAAGTTCGAGTCAATGGTGTGAATGGAAAAGATCTTTTGATATGTGTGAATGAGAGAAGATGTTCTACTAATTGTGTGATTAAAATTGTATGTTGAATTTTATTTTTACCATGTTAAATATTTTTATCATTAGCTTACCCTTGCTTTTGCTTTTGTTTGTCTGTGTGTTTTCTCTTTTGCGATGATCACCTTAATGTGTGTGAGCTTAGGAAGGGCTTCTTTCCAATTGTCTCAGCATATGAGTTGGTGGTGAGACAGTAATATAGATAGCTTCTTTTGTATTTTAGGTGTAGATTTTTCTTCTCTTGAAATCTCAAGTTTGTTGTAAGTTTTATTCCTTGTAGCTCTTGTTTTAGTGTTTTTATATTACTAAAATGGAATGTCACATAATTTATTATTAAATTAAATATATTTTTAATTATTAAATTTTGACATAAAATTAAAATTTTTCTACATTCAAAATTTTATATATTTTAGTCCTAAATTTTAAAAATAATTAATATAGTCATTTTAACTTAATATTAATATAAAATTACCTTAATTTCTTTTATATATCAAACGTGTTAACATTTGAGTTGGTTAAAAAATTTTAGTGTAATTAAATTAAAAAGTTTATATTTATTTATTTTAAAGTTTAAAAATTAAAATATATTAAAGCTTTATAAAAAAAATTAATTTTTACTTTGAGGCATTCAAAATTTATTCCATTTATTATTTTTCTCTTAAAAACAACAACTTTTTAAAATAAAATTGATATCTTATTCTCGACTGAAAATAGAGCAGACAAGTTCACCCAGAAAATAAAAGGGTGTTGAAAAACACGAGGAAGCAAGATTGTACAATTGTACTAGGAGATTTCCGTGTTCATCCAATGAAAAAGTGAACACAAACTAACCTGAAAACATGTCTTTACATAAATATGGATAATATTGTAAGGACAAGTGGATGACAACATTATCACATTCTGCATTCGTTTTTTTTCTTTAAAATAATATGAGACACAACAATCATACAAATACACTTTAATTCTTTTTATGTACACTTATTATAATTTATTTTTCTTTTTATATATTTTTTCTTATCATATCATAACATATTTTTCTTTATTTTCTTTTTAACTATATATTAAGTATTGATGAATCGTTTTAGTGTATATGAATAAAAATATGAATAAATATTAAGAAAATATAAGCATCCTTTAATTAATATATATGTATGTATGTATAATGTAAAAACTACATCCACTTTATATAAAAAACATATTGAATAAGCATATAATAACTCTCAATCCATGACTTATTCAAACCTTTTGAATAGAATTCTTGAATCGCTATCATAGCTGCAATAAATTCTGATTCAAGATCTGGAAAGATTCATCATATGCTAGGAAAGTTTCTAAAATATCAACATTCAAACCATGAAAATTTTCCACAATTTTAAGAGTGACCTGAATAATTTCTTGTTGATTAATCTATTTTACATCTCATCTAATCAGTATTATTCCAATTAACCTACCCAATTGTACTATTTTGGTAACATAACAATTAAAGTTAAAGATGATAGAAAAACTTCACATGAAATTCTTTATTGGATATAGTAAAAAATTATATATAAAATTAATATATCTTATATTAAATATTCATATATTTCTTTTATTGAATATAATAAAAAATTATATACGAGACTAATATATTTTTTTAATATATATATATATATATATATATATATATATATATATATATATATATAACATTCTTCCTTAAACTGGTGCATATAAATTGTATGAACCAAGTTTAATAGTAATATAATCAATAAAGATTTAGTGAAAATATTTGTTTTTACACTTGAGTAACACCAAATTGTTAATTATTTGTAAAGATGATATACAAGACGAAATATCAACTCAAAAGACTCCCTTAAGAAACAAATTTACGAGGTTGCTTCATATGAATCTCTTATTGCAAATCGCGATTAAGTAATGCATTATTGACATCTAGTGGATAAAATGTCATTGTTAAAGAGCCACCAAGACTATAAATAAACTAACAAAAGTCATCTTTGTCACTGGAGAAAAAACATATATGGACAGGTCAAACACATTGGTAACAAAAGAGAGGTCAAAAGAGAAAGCAACGGAAGAAGCCATGGATGAATAAGAGAGATAAACCTTAAAAATCCAATATTCTATAATCAAGGCACTTGAAAGAGGAACAAGAATGACCTCGACGCTCTGAATAGCTACCTAAAAAGAGACGAGACGTATAACCACGCACGACGAACTTGAAAGAGAAAAAATAGTGACCTTGACGCTCTCAATCGTTGCATAGGAGCTTCGATGAACGCGTCGTTGATGACACAGTGGTCGTCTGGTTGAGATGATTAAAACCGTGTGATCGTCGGTCGAAAGTGAAACTCCAACGGTGGTAGCAATAGACTGTAGCGCTTCCGGCAGCGACGATACACAGTGTCGCTGCCGGTAGCAATAGATCTAGTGGTAGAAGCGACAAAAATGTTTTTTTCTCAAAAGAACCTTAGACTCTAAATATCATGTTAAGAAATGGATTGTAAGCCTAACTCAACCCACAAAACCGACTTGTAGGGTGAGGTTTGCACCCACATATATATACTATAATCTGGCCTTATCTTTAGTCGATGTGGGACTTTCAACAGACTTATTCATGCACCCCTTCAATACATAGTCCCGTGAGTGATTAATGTGTCCTTTAATCATTTAATGTCATTTGTGCAATTAAATTCCTTTTTACAAAATTAACAAATATATATATATATATATATATATATATATATATGGATATATATTATAATTCTTTTTAAATAAAGAAAAATTTTCAAAATTAAACTTTTAAAAAATTTGAAAAGGGACAATTATACCCACAATCATACATATGGATAACGATGAATAATGATGGAAGTACGAAAATGGTAGATGATTAGGGTTTTGATACAATGCTGATTGTCAACACCCAATTTCGTCCGGGTAAGTAAATAAATAAAAATAAAAAATAAGCGAATAATAATTAATGGTGGGTAAAAAGGATAAAATAATAACTATAATACCAGACACAATATTTTTGAAATGTTAGTTTAATATGGTAATAATTTGAATCAATATTATGCTAATAATTATAAAGAATAATTAAAATAGTATATAAGAGGAAAATATGATTTTAAAAATGGACAAATTTTCTAACAATAATTACAATTAATGTCTTGAATATTATTTGATTTCTTTTTCTTTAAGCCAAGACTTTTTCTTTGCCTATTTTGTTCGTTGCCCATTAATTCACAATTAAGCGCAAAATTACCATAATATTACAATGTGTGAGAGGGAGAAAGACTCTGAAATAATGGAGATAGAAAGAGTACGGAAGAGTATAGAGAAAAGTAAGTTCTCGAGGAACTCTGCCAACAAAAACTATCAAGGAAGAACCAGGAGAGTATTGAAAGCTGAAAAGGTATGTCATCTCTGCACCTTTCTTTTCTCTCTTTTCGTTGAAGGTCTTTCTAAAGGTATTTTTTTTTTACTACACACAAATAACATATTTTTTTAAAATCATAAATTTTGGAATATAAGTACTCGTTGGCCTATGGCCGGTTTCTTTCTTTTTTCCCATCATTCTTGAAATAAAAAAAAATACAAGATCTTAGAAATAAAAAATGTCAATCGTGTTAAACCAAATTCTTGTCGGTTCACTTTTAAAAAAATCCAAAATAATCCATAATAATTTTCAAACAAACTCACAAACCTTTTTCTAGATAAAGAACTACGCGATCCCTGATTGTCCATCATAAATGGATATACGCAGGAGCAAGGTCAATCCTTGTCGGGTTCATAAAACAAAAAATATTTTTTGTTTCTTAATAGTTTCTTTATATTATGTTTTTAGGGAAAATTAAACATTTTGAAAAACTACGTCTAACTTTATACATTTAATTAAAGGTACTGTCTTTGGGAATATGCGATAGGGTGCTAACACCTTCCTTACGCGTAACCGACTCCCGAACTTAAAATTTAGTTTTCGCAGACCATGTC
This sequence comes from Vigna angularis, assembly GCF_016808095.1. Classification (NCBI taxonomy): domain Eukaryota; kingdom Viridiplantae; phylum Streptophyta; class Magnoliopsida; order Fabales; family Fabaceae; genus Vigna; species Vigna angularis. Next base: position 23,958,829 of record NC_068979.1, on the reverse strand, counting down.
TTATTTTTTTGTTTTCCATAGTTTTTCCATAATAAATTATGGTGGCGACTCCCAAAACTTTTTCTCGAACCCGTTTGTTTTTCGGCTCGCCGTCCCGTCACGATCCTGGTTGCGAAAGATGACGACTCCACTGGGGACGCTAGAGAATCAGGCCTTCTTAATTAAATGTGAAAAATTAATGTGGTTTTTCTTGATTTTATTTTATTTCATTTTATTTTCCCTTTATTTATTATATATGATTGTCTTTATTTACTTTGGTAATTTATTTATATTCGTTTTTATTATTATTATTATTATTATGCATATCATGAGTGGGACCCTATACTCGGGTCTGAGTGTAACACAGAATTAGAGGGGTTGCGTAGCGGTGTCACGTCTGGACTACTTCTAGTTTGGCTATCGTGAGAATCCCAACCAGTGTCTGTTCTCTTCACATGTAATTTCACACCTAGTTGCATATCAACTGTTGTGGAAAATGCTGTGAAAAGGACCATAGCTCTGGTGGCCTTGATTTTAGGTTTAGGAAGTCATCCCTGTGAGGTTGCATATACAATGCTTAGACTTTAAAACATGGTACTTATCTTAAGGGTATAAAACATGTTGCCTTTTAATCATTATTTGACACATGCATCTTCATGCATCATATGCATTAGCAATATTTTTATCATTCTCCCTTAATTTTCTTTTTATGTAACACTGGATGTGTCACGTTTTTTAAAAAAAAATGTCATGCTTTAATGAATAAATTAATAAGGCAAAATAAACACTTTTTAGTCAAATGAATTAATAAAACTTTCATTTTTTTTGAAGCATTTATAACATGAAATCGCGAAAATAGTTTTCTTCTTCATCATTTTCCATCATCCATTTTATCCATAAAAAAAATCAGTTTATAAGGGGCACTATCTCAAAGTGATCGCAAGCAATCTTTTTAGCAAAAAAATAAAAAGATAAAAAATTGAAAATGAATAAAAAAAATCAAGGGCAACTTATCTAAGTTAAGATTTTCAAAAATAAGGCAATCATAATTTAATATGTAGACATGTTTCTTCATAAAAAAAAAATTATCATTCTTTGTAACCTATTTTGAGTCTTAAAAATAAATAAAAAACATTTTTGAACAAGTCAGGTTGACATCATGTTATTTAAGAAAGAATTGTTTTTTTGAAAAAAAAAGAGTCAAAATTTCAAAACACAAGGAAAAAATGAAAATGACAAACTTAATTTTCATTCACTGTAACAAGAACTTTTTTTAAGCCCATTAGGCCCAGTTGATAGTTTTCTTCAAATTCAATTTCTTGAAAAAAAAACAAACGAATGCGATAAGAGGAAAATATAAAATAAGTATTTCTCAAAAAGTTTTATCATTTTCATTTCGCCAAAAAAAAGCATAGAAAGGGAAATCATTACATTTTGAGTAATTTATTATCATACGACCAAATATTTTAAATAACCAATAGCATTTTCTGTTGAGACATGTGTTTGTGCATTGCTTGAAAACACTCATTTTCCAGCCTTCCCCAAAAGAAAAGAGATTGACTCTAACAAACACTAATGCTACCCATAGACTAGAGCATATTTATCTTGCCAAAGCTATTCTCGCTTGTGTTATTTGGGAACTCCCTAACTAGCCAGAAGCGTGCAAAAGAAAATCAAACCACTTGGGGCAGTCCTTTTTCAATAAATCCTTTCCATACCCATTCCCTATCTTGAACAAAACCCATGCCTAAAAACTGGGACAACTTTGACATTCATGGATTCATATCTCCATACTCATTTTACCAAACACCAACGTCTTTTTGGTGTGTTGTATCTCATATTCACATATTACACGCCAACGTGGCTATCCCAACATTCTTTAAATCCTTTTAAATCATTATCACTTTCAAATTTTCTGTGGATTCAAGCATGCACATATCAATGTTAAAAGAAAATGCGAAGCACTATTTTGAATATCCAACTTCAAAATTTTTGCAATCCATTGTTTTCAAATTGACTCAGCAAAAATAAAATAATAATACAAAAAAAAAATCAATCAAAGGTAGGACATTACTTTTTTTTTCAAAAAAAAAAAACTACTTGCACACTATTGCATCATGAAAAAGTCATAACCATTTATTTGCATAAATAACTATCATGTATATATCTTCGTCAATGAGAAGCTTTATTTGGAACTTTTTTTATGTGGGTATCAAATCTCTTTTATTCAAAAAATACAAAAAGCTTAACATACATCTAGGTTTCCTCTTTCTAGTTAGTCAGGTCTTCTACTAGGCATTGGTCGAAACAAGGTTTTTCATTATAGGTCCATGCATTAATACATTCAGCATCATGCATGCATCATCATATGGGTTCAAAGAAAAGAGAAGAAAAAACATAACACACCATGCATCGCCAACTCCAACGAGAATTCATGAATTCGATGGAAACCATTTCAAAAAGTACATTAGTGAAAAAGTTCAGAATTTTCAAAAAAATAAATAAAGGTGAATGAGGATCTCACGTGAATTCCCACCCATATATCAATACATCAAGCACGCATTACCATAGCGTAGAATGCAGGGAAGTATTAAGGGCCAAAAAATATAAAAAGTAAAAAAAAAAACGACAGGACTTCCACGACATCCTTATAAGACTCGAGCAAATTCTGAAGCTATGGAAGTTTGGGAAGAGGAACGTGGAGCTGTAAAGGCTAATATTAGCCAACTAAAGGATCAAATCGGTCAAATCTTGGAAGCTTTGAAAGCCATGAAGGTTGCAAGAGAGACTTCGTTTGTAAAGGCCGAAGGCTCATCCTCCAGCACATAACGTTGTGGGCACATAATTCACGTTTCCAATGTTTGGTTTGCCACTAGGTTACACGCCGTCCATTGGAGATCACTCAATGGTGGAGCACACTTCTTTGGCATTTCCCATAACCAATAGCGTACTAGCGCTCAAGGGCCTATCCACACGATAAAGACGAAGATGAATGAAACATCCAAGTCTCCTCACATAATTGTTTCACATGATTTTTCGACTAAGGCAACCATGCACACAGGCACAGAAGAAGAGAAAAGTAAACTTGAAGTACTGGAATACAGGCTAAAAGCCATAGAGGATTCTGAAAGTTACGGGTTTGGTGACGTGGCGAGGTTGAGTTTGGCCCCAAGAGTGATAATCCCACATAAGTTTAAGGTGTCAAAATTCGAGCAATACAAGGGTAGCACATGCCCTAAAAACCAATTGACCATGTGTTGTCCAAAAATGGTTGCTTACGCTCATGACGAAAGATTGCTTATCCATTTCTTTCAAGAAGCGTGGCTGAATCATCATTGAGTTTGTATACGCATATGGAATTCTCTCATATCTGTTCTTGGGCAGATTTGGCGGATGCCTTTCTAAGGCAGTATAAATACATCATGAACGCCACGCCGGACATGTTACAATGGCACCACATGGCAAAGAAAGAGGAGGAGTCTTTTAAGGAGTATGCGCAACTATAGAGAGAATTGGCAGCACAGGTGGAGCCACCTCTATACAACAAGGACATGGTTGCAATGTTTGTGAGCACACTACAACCACCTTTTCATGAGCATATGATCGAAAGTGTGACTTCCAATTTCGCTGGTATCATCATCATAGACCGAAAGAATCGAGATTGGGCTGAAGAATGGGAAAATTACATCTTCGGCCACTATTCCAAAACATTCAATTTAATCTGGAAAAAGAGAACGAAAGGGGAGTGCATGCAACATCAGCAATACCCATATGGGGAGGTCATGCGCCCACTAATAACTATTACCAAAGCCCAGATTTCATGCTGACACCAGAGCCCAATTTTCATCCTTGCACCAAAGCCCAGTTTTCATTCTGCCACAAAAAAAAATCCAGTTTTCACCCTGGCACCAAAGCCCAGTTTTCATCCTGGCACTAAAGAATTCAAAAAAAGAAAAAAAATTATGAGGTTCGTGCGCCTCTCCATCAAATATTACGAGGTTCGTGCGCCTCTCCATCAAGTATTACGAGGTTCGTGCGCCTCTCCATCAAATTTTAAGAGGTTCGTGCGCCTCTCCATCAAATACTACGAGGTTCTTGCGCCTCTAAAAAAAAGGTTTCAATTCGCGAGGTTTATACACCTCTCCAGCAAAATTCATAGGGTAAGTACACCACTTAAGCGAAATCAAAGGTGATACCCCCTCCATAGCGAGATTCATAGGGCAAGTACACCTCTTAAGCGAAATTAAAGGTGATACCCCCCTCCACAGCGAGATTCATAGGGTTAGTACACCTCTTAAGCGAAATCAAAGGTGATACCCCCTCCACAGCGAGATTCATAGGGCAAGTACACCTCTTAAGCGAAATCAAAGGTGATACCCCCTCCACAGCGAGATTCATAGGGCAAGTACACCTCTTAAGCTAAATCAAAGGTGATACCCCCTCCATAGCGTGATTCATAGGGCAAGTACACCTCTTAGGCTAAAACAAAGTTGATACCCCCTCCACAGCGAGATTCATAGGGCAAGTACACCTCTTAAGCGAAATCAAAGGTGATGATACCCCCTTGACAGCGGGATTCATAAGGCAAGTACACCTCTTAAGCGAAATCAAAGGTGATACCCCCTCCACGAGGTTCATACACCTCTCAAGCGAAATTCATAGGACAAGACACTAGTGAAAAATATGCTTTCTAACGCGCCACAAAGTTTTCGGTTTTATCAAAACCGAAGCATATAAAAATGCGGTGGCAAAATTGTAATAATAGTGAATGTTTATGCCTTGGTTCCAGGACACCCGAAGCCGAAAGGGTCTTTTACCTCGGTTATAAAAAAAATCGAAGCATAATTACCACCTACTTTCTGCAAGTCGGAGCTATTGCCTCGATTGAGAGGGAGACAGAGACATAAAGGCCTATCAAATCTACTTTTATGAATAGTTTAAAGAATTACTATTACCTCGAGTCCTTGGGAGCTAGTGTCAAAAGATTCACAAGCTTCGGTTATAGTGTTAACCAAGCATAAACGTTTGAATTAATTGCCATTTACTTGTTTTTTATTTTTCTCTGAGTACGTTAGGCATCGGTGCGCTAATAATCGAGGTAGTATCACTTGGTTGACTTAAGAAATTTTAACCTACACTGTTCCTTCTCTTCTTCGCAGCCTCGCGTTCTCCTTCTTCTTCCTTATGCAAGAGTCGTTCTTCATCTTCCTTGAGGACATTGCTGCTTCGTCTTCCTCGCGTGCCATTGTTGTTGCCTCTCGCCTCTGCCTCGTCGCTGCTGCCAACATCTTCGTCGTCATGCAATTGCCTCCGCCTCCGCCTCACTCGTAGCACCTCTAGCTCTGTCGTCGCGCCTTTGTTGTGGTTGTGGCAGCCACGGTAAGTTGTCTTTGCTGTTGGGAGTGAAGAAGCTTCTCGATAACAGCTCCTAGGGTTCTAATCCACGATTACCTTTTCAAGTTGGTTCTGATCGGCGATTCTGGCGTGGGGAAGTCCAACCTTCTCTCGTGCTTCACGCGGAACGAGTTCAATTTGGAGTCCAAGTTTACCATAAGAGTTGAGTTCGCCACCAAGAGTTTGAATATCGATTCCAAGGTAATCAAGGCTTAGATATGGGACACCGCTGGCCAAGAAAAGGTCTCTTTTCTTTTCCATTCAATTACTCTTTCTACAAACTTCGATCTGTCATTTTTCGTTGGGACTGCTTTCTTTGCTGCTGCTGTTATTTCTTATTACTGTTTTCGATTATTCAGATTTTGATGGTGGATACCGCTTTGATTCACTATTTTGGTTGCCTGATTTAGTCGATTAATTTCGATGACGTTATGGTGAAGGATTGGAGTTTTGTTGCTCTAGTGCTGCGTTTGTGGATATGTGCGATTTGATTTTGTTTATGGAATTGGAATTAGGGATATTTTTTTGTCAGTATGACCATAATGCATGCTTGAATATTTGACATACTGCTAAATCAATAATCACGACTACTGAAGATTGATATGAACTACAAAATATGAAGTTTTCTGCTTGTTTGCTTTCCTGACTGCGTTCTTCAAGCTATAAAGCTTGTAAGATATCTAGGTTTTGCTCCCCCGAAGAAAACATTTCTATTTTGCATGAGATGAACTTCTGTTAATCTGATTTACACAAGTTGTAGGCTAAGTATTTTCTTTTCATGCCTCACTTGTCAGGTTGGTCTTTCATCTCTCAATTTAGGAATATGTCCAAAATTGAGTACACTCAGCATTGAAGCACCTTATATGGTTTCACTTGAGTTGAAAGGATGTGGTGTACTATCTGAAGCATTCATTAATTGTCCACTCTTAACATCTCTCGATGCTTCCTTTTGCAGGTCATCTATATACATTATTTTCCTATTTATCCTTTATAAAACATTTGTTAATGGTTTTCTCTAAACATCTCTAGACTCTTTCTTCTGCAATGTTGATTGATTTTTTACTGTTTGGAATTCCAGCCAACTAACTGATGACTGCTTGTCTGCTACAACTGTCACATGCCCACTGATTGAGTCATTGATATTGATGTCATGCCCATCAATTGGTTCAGACGGTCTTCGATCTTTATTTTGTCTTCCAAAGTTGATTGTTCTTGACTTATCATACACTTTCTTGGTGAACTTGCAACCTGTTTTTGATTCTTGTTTACAGCTAAAGGTTAGAGTTACCATAGCATGGTTTCTTATTCTTGTACATTCTTTTAATCACGAGTATTGCTAATGAGATGGGTTTAGAACAATCATATCTTTTTTTATAATCAGTAATGTATACTGTTATCATGGTATCTTATTCCCATAATTCCAATATGTTATTTCCCTTTCGTTTCATTATTGATAATTTGGCATTTTATATTAGTGTTATTGTTTTTATTATCTTCATTTACTAATAGTGCTACTTTTTTTTTCTCCTGTTTCATGAAGGTGTTAATGTTGATTGTTTTTATTATCTTCATTTGCTTTATTATTTTAATTATGGATTCAGGGCATGGACAAAGTTACCTTTATGCATGAGATACTCCCTCGGTTCAAAAGGAACCGAGGCGTAAAGTCCTTCCAATAAAAAATAAAAAAACAAAACATCGACTACATCGGTTCCCTTTGAACCGAGGTAAAATCTTACAATTTTTTGTTTCGGTTTCCAACCGAGGAATAAAAGTGTAAACTTTTTGCCTTGCCTTTATAACCGCTGTCGTTGTCCCTGACTACACTAGTGAGTACACCTCTTAAGCGAAATCAAAGGTGACACCCCCTCCACGAGGTTCATACACCTCTCTAGTGAAATTTATAGGATATGTTCACCTCTTAAGCGAAATCAAAGGTGACACACCCTCTACAAGTTTCATGCACCTCTTCAGCTAGTTCCACAGGGTTGCTACACTCTCCACAAGGTACACATCGAGTAATCTCTTTCCTTTTCTTTGGACCCGAACGAAATTAGTGTCTTTATATTTATTTAACTTTTACTATGATAACACCAAAACTCTAAGGTTCATGTTATCTAGCAAAATCTAAATAAAGAGGGGCAGCTGTCAACAACCAATTTCGTCCGGGTAAGTAAAAAAATAAAAAATAAATAAGAGAATAATAATTAATGGTGGGTAAAAAGGATAAAATAAGAACTATAATACCAGACAATATATTTTTGGAATGTTAGTTTAATATGATAATAATTTGAATCAATATTATGCTAATAATTATAAACAATAATTAAAATAGTATATAAGAGGAAAATATGATTTTAAAAATGGACAAATTTTCTAACAATAATTATAATTAATGTCTTGCATATTATTTGATGTTTTTTTCTTGGAGCCAAGACTTTTTCTTTGCCTATTTGGTTCGGTGCCAATTAATTCACAATTAAGGGAAAAATTACCATAATATTACAATGTGTGAGAGGGAGAAAGACTCTGAAATAACGGAGATAGAAAGAGTACGAAAGAGTATAGAGAAAAGTAAGTTCTCACGCTAGAGGAACTCTGCCAACAAAAACTATCAAGGAAGAACTAGGAGAGTATTGAAAGCTGAAAAGGTATGTCATCTCTGCACCTTTCTTTTTTCTCTTTTCGTTGAAGGTCTTTCTAAAGGTATTATTATTTTTTTTACTACACACAAATAACATATTTTTTAAAATCATAAATTTTGGAATATAAGTACTCGTTGGCCTATGGCTGGTTTCTTTTCTTTTTCCCACCATTCTTGAAATAAAAAAAAATACAAGATCTTAGAAATAAAAAATGTCAATCGTGTTAAACCTAATCCTTGCTGGTTCACTTTAAAAAAAAACCCAAAATAATCCATAATAATTTTCAAACAAACTCACAAACCTTTTTCTAGATAAAGAAATACGCAATCCCTGATTGTCCATCATAAATGGATATACGTAGGAGCAAGGTGAGTCCTTGTCGGTTCATAAAACAAAAAATATTTTTTGTTTCTTAATAGTTTCTTTAAATTATTTTTTTAGGGAAAATTAAACATTTTGGAAAAACACGTCAACTTTATACATTTAATTAAAGGTACTGCCTTTGGGCAGATGTGATAGGGTGCTAACACTTTCCTTACGCGTAACCGATTCCTGAACTTAAAATCTAGTTTTCACAGACCATGTCTTATTTTTTGGTTTTCTATAGTTTTTCCATAATAAATTATGGTGGCAACTCCCAAAACTTTTTCTCAAACCCGTTTGTTTTTCGGCTCGTCGTCCTGTCGCGATTCCGGTTGCGACACTGATACTAGATGATACAATCCTGTGTAGGAAAAAGTACGATCTTTCTTAATTTGATTCCTCCTTATACCCAAACAAATAAAATTAGAGAAGAACATGGAATAAGACAAGGATGGAGGACACCAGAATTTAGAATATTGGTAAATCAAGTGAAGATTCACCATAAAGATGTTAATTTTTAAGATCCAAAGTTTTAATCCAAGAACTAAGAGAATCTTCTCTCAAAAAATGCAAATGCATATAATATTACTAACCAAGGTGTCTACATAAGCATTATCACTAATTTTCTTAAGAACTTGAAAAGGTTCATCTCCTCTAGGTAGGCACTTAGATTTCCTTTAGGAAGGAAACCTTTCCTTCCTAAGGTGTACTCACACCTAATCTATGGGTTTGAACTTCATCTTCTTTCGTCCTTGCTTAGCCTTAGAAGTCAGTTTCTCCATTTTTTTTTCAATTTCTTTCATTTCCTTATTCAAGTTCCTAAAAGAATAGCTTTCACAAGACCATCTTTGTTAGTCATATAATCAATATTAGGAAGATTTCACAAATCTAATGGAGTTAGAAGGTTAACACCATAGCCTACCTTAAACGGAGACATACAAGTAATAAAATGAACTATCCTATTATAAGAAAATTCTACATGAGTTATCTGATAAGTTGTCGTTGACTCTATCAAATTATCACTAGTTAACTAAGGCAACTTCAATATGTCTAAGTTACTAGTTAACAAACTAGACATGGTTAAGGTAATTACTTTTCTATTACTGAAATCTATTTTCTGATAATTTAATATCTCTCAAATACTTAATTGATTAATTATTTTTATAAATATTTGATAGTTATGTTCTATTAATAATTAGTTATTTGAAATTTTTTTTAAAATTTTAAAAATTAGCAACAACTAATCTTCTATCCAATTTCCAATTCCGCCCTTCTTGTTTGACCAAAGTTCATTGTTTGACCCTTTGACTGTCCAATGAGGGACTACCACATGACAACTCCCTATTTTTCTCAAAATTATACCTTTTTTTTAGGGTTTCGTTTCATTATAGAGGTCTAGCGGTGGCTCTCGGTGGCTTGCTGTGAAACTGTGGTGGTTGAAGGTGGACATTTGTTTGCGAATAGGTACAATGAGCTGCAATGGAATACTGATAACTAGCGATGGATGTAGAATCTAGGATAACGCGATCTGATTTGCGTTGTTATGGAGGCATCGTGAAGCTTCGAGGTGCAGGTGAACGTTGTGTTGTTCGTGATGGTTGTCGAGGCGGTTATGAGTGCAAATCTACATCAAGGGTTCTCATTCTTTGGACTACAGGGAGGAGTTTGGACATGTATAACAAATGTTTTCTGTAATTAGGGTTTCAATGGTGGACCATGATGGTTCAGGTGCGGTAAGGGTTCTCTAATTGAATATATTTTGTGAGTGGAGGATAATGGTGAATATAGATAAATTAGGTGGTGTAGGAGTAGGTTTTAAGCGGCTCATTTAAGAAAAGGGAAGGTATAAGTAATCTAATGGGTGTAGAATTGATTTTTCCAGAGTTTGTTCATTTTAGCCTTATTTTGAAGGTGTTTTATAAATTTTAAAAATTTACTTTTGTTAAGACAAGATCGTCTAAAAGAGAGATTGGATCATCTATCGCATCTCTGGTTTTGAAGTTTAATAAACAACATTAAACAAAATAATCTTGAGTAGTCAGATATCAAAAAAGCATAGACACAAAAGAATAAAATTACATTCTCTAATGATTATAAAAGAAAGAGCGTATGAACACTAGAAAATGAACATCATAGAATTATCTAGGCACAAACCATCTAGCTACCCACTTAGCATGAAAGAGATATCTAAAACGAAAAATGTTTAAGTTTAGAAGCATCTATGAGTCAAGCCAAATCAAAGTAAAAATCAAACTTACATGTAAAGCTACATAAGGTGAGATGATCTGGGATAAAATAGAAGCATAAAGGAAGCCTACATATAGTATGTTTAAAAATATACAATTATAAAGTAATGAGCACAAGAGTCGATCAAGTAACACATGCTTTACAACAAATATTTTTCAAAGAAAATATGCGTAAAATAAAAGAATATATATTCAGCCTAAAAGATAAAAATTCATTCCTAAGAAGAGACATAAAATCAAACGATAGTGTTGAACAACAAATCAGTATTACAAGAATAAAGGAAATTCGCTAAGACAAAGATCAAGATCATCTAGCCTTTTCACATGGTCTAGAGACTAATGAACAAAGAACATGAGTGCAATAGATGATTTAAAAAGTAATACCGTTGTAAAACCTATATCGCAAAATAAAAAGGCCTAGTATGAAAGATAAGTGTTTTATGACAAAGCTTTATCTAAATGTTTTAAAAAAACCTTTAGTAAATGTTCTAATACATAAGTAGAGGCACTCATGCTAATGCTTTGACAAACAATGCTAGATGAGATCTCACTATAAGGTGCAAAATGATGTTTTTGGTAAAAGTAATGAAAGTTACAAACATAGTTCCAAAAACACATGTTGAAAGATACCTTGCAAAACGTGCTCTTAAGCCAAACAAATAACTACTAAACAAAGCGTGATTAGGAAAATCCTTGCAAAGGCTAAATGATACGTTGTGCTAAACGAAGCTTTCATTTAATGATGAAACTCTCATGAACTCCTTTGTATCTAGACTAGAATGCTTCAATGATCAAATCCTACTTGAGTAGTAGAAGATTTGAAAAACTCATATTTGTTCTGGATGTACATTAAATTGTATTAAATGCTCAATGTTCAAAAACAACAAAAGAAAAAGGAAAGTGGACATATATGCTTGTATGCATATCTACTCTCATCTGTGCAGATCACCTAAATCAAAAAACCACTTGCTCTATCATATACAAGTCAGAAGTGGATGTTAGTGACAAAGAAGACATTGACGGAATGACCTTCTCATCAAAAGACGCATCAAAGAGATTGTACAACCTATCTACATCTTCAACCTTCAAGGGTAGCTTGGGTGTAGAACCTAGCTAAATACTCAAACCTAGTGGCATATTCATTAAATTAATATCTCCCTCTACTCCAACCTCTTAAACTCAACTTCCTTAGCAAACTTGACATTATTTGAAAGTACTTGTCCAAAAATATTAGCCTAAAGGTCTCCCAATTTATCACCAGATAAAAAGTAGGTTGGAAACACTAGTTTCCTATCCTCATGACAGGAGATTTCCTTGAATATTTTATCCATCTCCCTGGCCCATAGATAAGCCTGGTCAGGAGTGGCATTCCCACTAAACCTAGGAGGGTTGTGCCACATGAACTTTGTATGTCCTAACTATTTTTCGGGTTGACTAGAGGAATGAATTGTTGCAGCTATTTTATTAGTCTTTCATTACTGCATTAAGGCTTGATAGTTGTGAAGCATCATCATACTCTATTATTGGAGTACATTGGCCATTATCTTTATGACCCATGTTATTTGGCTCATCTCAAACGAAGTAGAAGGTCTAAGAGCCATTTTGATAACACACAAAAGTAGGCTCAAAGACTATATCAAACTCTCAGATAAAACGTGGTACTACTAAACACACATGTCCAATAAAAACATTATGAACCTAGTTCCCTCATGCATCGTAAAACATAATATGCTTTGATAAAAAAATGTAATGACCTTATCAACAATTACATTATACTATTTATCTCACACAAACACATGAAAAGGTTAAGCTAGTGATTCACAAAACATCATACATTTATTTACCATACAAAATGTTCACCAAAATAAAATGTCTAATAATACCAATCTGTCTTACTCATTCAAACAACAATCCTTCTAGATTATGATTCATGCCCTAACTCTACTTGGCCACACACCCACACACAAAAGAGTAGATTATAGCTAACACCCTAACTCTACTCTACTCAACTATAAATCTACCCATTTTATTTCCAAATCTTAAAATAATTATTTTCCTATCTAAAATCTTCCTCTTTTCCTCAATGAGCACACAAGCTTGTCGCGGAAGACAAGGCTGTAAGTTCTCAAAGTCTGAAACCTGTGACTCATGATTCATCAAAAATTAGTTCCCTCTAAGCTCACTAGATTTTTACCAATTTATTTTTTTCCCAATGAAGAAATTGAGTTGTCCAACGACTAAGTGTTAGGAACAAAATCAAACAAATTTGAGAAATAAGGAGAGAGCTTGCCCAACAACACAAATACATTGAACTCTTGAAAAAATTTTCAAAATTATTTTGCTCAATGACTATTTTACTTCCTTAGTCACCCAAAACCTTAAAGCTCTTTTCACAAGGCTTGCCTAATAAGTCTTAGCTCGCCTAAAATAAAGCACATAAGCTCTTTGAATTGTAATTTTTAGATTTTTATTTAATAAGTGGTCATTGTATAATGAAATTACATTACTTCAGGAAACATAACAATAACAAGTATATTAGTTTATTATATTCTCTCAATTGAATAAATTTATCTATTTTTGATACCATCACAAATTTAATTAGTTTAAAATATGTGTTTGAAGAAATTAATTTAACTAGATTGATATACCATCTTAATTCATTGATCAATTGTATAAAAATATACAATTCAAAATTTCAATTGTAATATTCAAAGCTAATAAACATCATAATTCAGTCACATACCTCAAATAACATGTAAGAATCACATTATCTTTATAACAATTCTTCTAACTCAAACTAATAAAAAATAACTAGTTTTTCTTACTTAGATTTATAATTCTAAAAGTTTTGTTTATATAAAATGAAATATATGTGAAAAAAAAATTCAAATTAATGCTTTAATCATATTATTATAATTATATATAGACAAAAATTCTTCTTTAAGTATAATAGATTTTTCGATTATTTATTTTATTAAATAAAGAATATTGTTATTTAATTTTAAAATATAAATTACTTTTGAAATTTATATATATATATATATATATATATATATATATATATATATATATATATATATATATATATATATATATATAAACCAACAGTTCCATGTGGCTTCATAATGAGATGGGAGGCTTTTTATCAGTGTCATTCTAGAACCATCCATTGCAATCTCCAAGAAATAGCCACATTTGCATATAATAATTGTACCTTTGGGTTTGGTTTTCTCCTTTGTCATTGTTCATCACCATTATTATAACATGAAGCTCTTATATTTTTGTGGTCCTAATGCTTTTTTTCAAGCGTTGGATAAATATGTCTTTCTTCATTTAAACATTAAATTCAATAAAAGTTAAGAGTAACAATTCTCCAATCCTTTTCTTAATTATTTTTTGGATGACTTAGTTATCTGTCTTTTTATTTATCTAAAAATACATTTATTATTATCATTAACTCTATCCTTATCTTTATATATTTTTAGTTTCCACCTTTCCCAAAAGGAGAAAGAATAATGGTAGAGTCATGAATACTAAAATAACAAATGAAAGATTTACTGAAAAAAGAGATGACATATAGATGAGATTAATAAGATTACTTGTCCATTAAGGTGAATAACACACAAACAAACAATTTGTTCTAATGTGAACAAATGTACAAATTAAAGAAGTAGGTAAATTTCTACCTTTCATTAAAGTTAATAAAAATCACAACTGAAGGCAGAATGATTTAGCTTCACCGATATTTTTAAAATTTTATATTATATTAAAAAATATGTTTAATTCAACATTAAAAAAATTATAATATATATATATATATATATATATATATATTATAATTATTTATATGACTTTGACAACGATTTGATAGCTAATAATACCATAGATTCAACAAATTTTATTAAAATAACGTTTCAATTCATATTAAAAAGGAATTTCAAACCTAACTTCACTTCTGGAAGATAACTTATCTATTATTTATTTTGTCTCAACATAGAATCATTATCAAATATTAAAAATAAATTACATTAAGAAAAATCAAGTTCTCTTAAATCGGTCTATACTTAATATTTTTGTTTATATCACAATAAATTTAAAATTAAAAAATTTGGCCTCCATTATTATTATTATTTTTCTTTCTATTATTATAATATTGGACAATGTTTGAGACAAAGTCTGATTCACAATATAATGTTTTTCTTTTTTCATATGAAACTATTATTCAAACTTTCTTAAAACCTATATTTTATTTGTTAAAATCAATATAATTAGAGACTGTGATTCGCCCTTGTGCATTGAATTAAACCTATGAAAACGCCTAACAAATTATTTATGTGAATTTGAGTGAATACAAACTTGCTAAGATGAATAATACAATTAATGCTTCATCATTAAATACACTATGTTAATATAATTGTATAGGATTTCTTCCCTAGGATAAAAAAGTATTCAATTTTGTAAATATTTTGGTATAATATATATTATATTTTATAGAGGAAAAACAATAATTTCATTCAATTATTTAAAAATAATGAAACAAAATAAATTATATTTGAAATTTATCTTATAACTTTTATTTTAAATATATTATTATTAAGATAAGGAAATTAAATTAAATTTTACAATAAACTGTAAGATATATTTAAACGAACTTTTTTAGAATAATTTTCATCCTATATGTGGTTTAGCTGGTTACATACTTTATAATGGAAGGGTTAGAAAAGGGTCATTTTTCTCCTTTACTTTTTTATTTTGCGAGTATGAGCATTTCAAATCTTATAATCTTATAGAAGTTAATGTTTTTTACTGTTGGTATTAAGGGAATCTAATTTTTTTTCTCATACTCTTTAAAATAGTGATGTGCTTTTTTTTTAGGAAATCCTATAATGTTGCAACATTTGACATCTTTCTTGCATTAGTATGCATTGTTTCTAGTCAGATGATAAAAGTCACTTTTACATTGTTTAGTTTTCTTATTTTGTTAGATGTCTCAAGAGGCTTCTCTCTTATAATCTCTTCCTTTTACTTATTTGGATGAGTTAATTTTTGTGGGGACTCTTAAGACATGTTTTTTTTTTCATCCTTTGGTTTATAAGATTTGTAATAAACTTGCTTCTTGAAAAGAAATGTTGCTTAGTATGATATGGAAAATTTAGCTAGTAAATTTGGTGATTGTGGGCTTGTTTTCCTATAGCTTCCAGGTTTATAAATGATGTATTAAGTTTCTTCTTGAGGTGGAATAGTGGATTCAAAATTTTGTTCATACAACGAATACACAAAAATATGAATTACTCACCATTAAATAGTCTATCTTGTGTGATGCTAAGATGAATTGTGATTTATAGGTTACTAATATTAAACCGGGAAAGTGTTACGAGAATCATAAGTATCTAACAAATGCAAGAACCAGAACAGACAAGATATTATCTGTGGAAGAGTTTTTATCCTGTTCTGAAATAGGTACTAGAATTTCCACCTAGGAGAAGTGGGGTTCACTATTGCATTGGTGTTTGAAGCAGAACTAATATCAATAGTTCCTAATTGGATAATTCTTGTTGAGTGTGTGAAGTAAAAAGGAGTAGGTGGAGGAGCTATAGAGAAATAGTGGTTTGGACTCAATGCAAGCATTAGAATAACTACAAGTTTGATGGATCTTGAAAGAGAAGCAGATGATATGGTGAATCGTTTAAGTGTGAGTCTTGGCTTAAAGAGGAGTGGCTTCTAGGACGTATGGTTCTAAGGAATGGATACGTAGTTGAAGAAAGTAAATGCTAAGGAGATCATTAAAAATGGGGTTCTAAGGTTTTTCAAGCTTTGTAGAAGTTTTGGAGGAGGTTTCTCGAGGGTGATCATTTCCTTATCAGTTGACACAAAATGATAATCCTTTTCAATAAACAGAGGAGTAGAAAAGTATGTGAATCAGAGTAGCACAACAAAATGGTGACAAGTTAAGTTTCTCGATGATGGGAGGTACATGGTGGTTGATGCATTAGGGAGTTCTTTAAGGCAGTAGAGATGTATTCTTGATGGGGATTAGTTAAGGGTGTTTATTGACATCAAGAGCTAGATTTGTGGACTTAGGTAGAGGAAGTCAAGCCAAAGAGGAAGGAGATGAATTGAGTTATAGTTTCAAGTTGTGGTGTCAACCATGAAGTGAGAAAATGTTAATAGATGTTTTGATCAAGGAGAAGATTCAAGTTGTTAGTTTGATAAGGAGAGAGTAAGAGTTAGTGGAAAAGTATGAAGATTGAAGCCTAAAGTGAAGTTGTAAGGAGATTTCATTAGTATAGTATCCATACTATAACTAGTGAGTTTCTCAAAATTGGTGTGAAGAGGAAGATTAGACAATCCTAGTTTGAGATGTATCATAAAGTTGTTAGGTATTGATACAGGTAGTGATGTTAAGTTGAGAAGGATGTAGTTCTTTGTTTTGTATGAGAAAATAGAGCTTCCTATGTTTGTGGAATTGTTTTAAGATTTCTAGAGCGGTTTAATCATTTGTAATGTAAGGGAAGCTAAATACCTTGTATTAAGTTTTTAAGTACATTGATAATATGAGTTAGTATGATTGAGTTAGATTAAATGGATTGAGTTGGATTAAATGGATTGAGTTGGTATGGTTGAGTTGGATTAAATGGTTAATTTTTATTGTGGTATAGTTGCTTGATTTGGTCTAAAATCTTATTATCTATTAGGAGAAAATTTTGATGTGATTTCTTATTTAATGGTACTTGATTTGGATGTTTGAATTGATGAAATTAAGGTAATTATTATTTGATATTGTTGTTGAATTGTGATTTGGTAATATGTTAGATTGTTGATTTGAAATTGGTATAGAATTAGTGGTCTGATAGGTGAAATTTTGTGGGGATTGTCCTTTGAGTGAGTTTGATGTTAGGAGTCGGCATGGCATTGTGTCATTTAAGACTTTGTAAGCTATTGGTTATGCTAAAATATGGTATTTTAGGTATGCTAAGTTTGTTTTTTGGACTGTGGTGGTTGTTGGTTTGATCTAATTGACTTATTCGTTGGCTAATTTAGCAAATTGATATCCAATCAAAGGTTTAAACATTTTTTCAAATCAATTACAATGTTAATAATACAATTTTTGTTAATTGGATAGGTCTTGAGTTCAATCAGATCAAGAATCAAAGTTGCTCATTTCTAATGTACCGTTGAGCGGTACAGAATGGCGTTGAGCGCTGTAAAGTCAAAGAACCACTAGGCTCTAAGGCACTGCAAAGTTAGTGAACTCTCTGTTTTTTTTTTTGCGTTGAGTAGTGTTGAGTGGCGCTTGATGGCGTTGAGAGCCACTTTTTCCAATAGTTCTGGAACTCTTTTCTTTATAAATTTGTTAAGCGAAAGGCAAGTCTCGTTGTACGTCGAGCACTCCCTGTTTCAAAGCCAATACATGTTTTCTGTGATTTTCTTATTCTTGCTTATTTGAATGGCTTTTCTAATAATGTAATTATAAGTGTGTATGAAAATAATTCATATATGGTATGGTAATGATGATGAATTGTGATTAGTTATATGCATGATATATGTGTTTAACATAATTTCATGGATCTCGTTGAGCGATTTTATGGTGGCATTTTGGTAATGTAATGTATTGATGTAGGGATTCTATTTTGGGGGTTATCTTGACACTCCAATAATCATCCAATCTCAAATAGAAAATGGTGAGTTATGTCATGAGGACTAATGAGAGGTCCTAGTATATGGTTTGATTCCTTGGCCATAGGTTGTAGACGAATTAACCTTGTGTGATAGGTTAGGTGGAAAACTCACAAGAGTCCGGCATCAATACATGTATCTGAATGGTCAAGTCTAGTATGTATAAATGCATGTGGTAGGATTCATTGATATGCATGTTTACGTGTGTTAAAATCTATATAAATGTTATGAAAACTCTTTTGGTACATTAGCTAACCCTTTCTTCTCAGTTTGTTTGTCTGTTTGTTTTTTCTTGTTTGTGATGGTCATTTTAATGGTATAAGCAGATAAAGATATTCCAATTGGTCCAATGCAGAATAAGTGAGATATTGAAGCTTAGATAAGAATGATTAAGGTTCTGTTATGTATAATTTCCTGGTCTTTTGAAAGTTCTAGTGTATGTTAGTTTTTATTTATATAACTTCTATATATTCCATCCATGCTTACAAGATGATTGTAATATAGTAGTTGTATTTCTGTCTCATTTGGTCATTTCATTATCACCTTTGTAACATTCATTTAGTAGTTTTACACTATTAAAATAGGATGTTACAATAAATGTTGAAATGTGTTGATTACATGTATTGGTTCCTTGAACTATGAATGTGTGTGGTGACTCAACAAAAGGTGGTGCACTCTATCAATCTCTAGTTGTGAGCATGAGTGTTCTCTCTACGCCCTTCCTAGGCTGTAGGAGGAAATGGTCTTCACCCGTAAGACTCTAAGGAGCAGTGTGAAGGGTAACTCTATGTAGTTGTACCAGATGTGAACTTTGCTTAAGAAGCTTTCGAGGAGAGTGGTGCGAAGTGAAACTTGCGAGCTTCACCCATAAGAGTACCTAGGAGCAAGGGAAGTGGAACAATTATTGGTAAGTTGCGTGTTATAGTTTCAACCTGGTTCTTGATGCTGAGATTACTGGTGATTGTATTATTTGTTATGGTGATTTGTTTTGAACGTGTGATTATATGCTTGGATCTTTTTTTAAGACAACAAGCTTTTTAAATGGTTGTGTTGTGTGAGACAATCGATGAAATTTAATGGTGTGGTTAGACACTAAGGTTACGAAAATATGTTTTGAGCTATTGTGTGAGACCACATGCTTTATGAATGGTTGACAATTAATGATTTTGAATCATGCTATTGTGTTGTAGATTTTTTAATCTTATTCTTGATTTGTTTGAAAAAATAAATGAAAGTTTTAGTTTTGGTTAATTTTAAATGGTTGTATTAGAGTTTCAAAATAAAAGATTTTGAAATTTACAAATTTTACTAAGTATCTTAGTAGCTGAGTTGGGGTGTTATAACATGTTTAGAGGAGAAGTTTTCACAAGCTTTGATTGGAGAGTAATTCTATTTTCATTTGTCATGGTTTCCTAGATGAACCATTTTTTTCTTGGAATCCTATAGGGAGATGACGCTAATGTTGGGTATAAACAAAGTTTCACATTGGATAAAATAAGAGATGAACTTGAGTTTATATACACATAAGATACCTCCATTGGTAAGAGGTCTTTTGGAGTGGTACCAAAAGCAAATCTGTGAGGGCTTGGCCCAAAGCGGACAATATCTTACCAGTGTGGAGATCTATGTGTGACCGGGCTCGGACGAGTACATCCCTCCATGATCAGGTGAAGCCTTGGCAGGTGGCCGACAGATAGCCATCATGATTTTTGTGAAGAGAATTGTTAGTTATTTTAACTTTATTTAAAGAGAATAATATAAGTGATTTAACGTTTTACCTTCTTGTATTTATTTAATTTTTTCATGATAGGAATAGTTTTTATAACTTTTATCATGAATTAATTTAGTGTGCTCTCCATGCTTTGCATTCATTTTTCTTTTTTTATTTTAATAAAGTTTTATATAATAACAAATAATTGGTGAAATTTGTAATGTGAGCATACTTAATATGTCAAATTTCATAGTTATATTTAACATAAGATTTTTAGTATAGAAAAACATAAAGAAGAGAAAAAGAAATTTTCTTCTATTTAAATTAAAATTAGTTTATATATGAACTAAATAATATAATTCTTTTATATATTATTTTTTTCGAATTTTGAGATAAATTTATTTTATTTAGTCTTTTCTAGTAGCCTTTGTGGTAAAAACCTCTTTAGAATTCATTTAGTGCATTCCATTCGAAGAAAATGAAATTTGGATTGAGAAACTAAATTATTGAAAATAGTTTTTAGAAAAAGTACATTTATGAATATTTTTTGAACTTGCATGTGTACTTTCAAATTGTTAAATCAAATTCTTTAACATTAAAATATGTTATTTTAGTCCTTCTTTATATTTTTCACATTCACATAATAATATATCATTTTAGTTTTTATTTTTATCTCAAAAACTTAATATTTAGTAATAATTTTATAAAATTAACAAAAATTTAAAATAATACATTTCTAAAACTTAAAAATCAACTAATTAAATTTAATGTACAATGCTAAAAATCAAATTTATCAACTGAAAACATATTTTATATTGTAATAAGAAATAACCACAGAACCTAGAAAATAGAATATTAGAGTTCATATATATTTTAAAATAGGTTTAAATCCTTGGTTGATCCTCATATTTGTTGAGGAATTTAAAGTGGGTCTTCTTGTTGAAAACAGTCTCAATTGAGTCCTAATTTTTGTAAAATCGTAACAATTAAGCCATTTTCGTTAAGTGGTCAGAAACGGCGTCAAGAGATGCTCATGTGTTGCACAGTAAATATGCTAATGTTAATGGTTTTATTACGTGGAATTAATAATTAAGATGGTGTATTAGTGTTTGACATGGCAAAACTAGGGTTTAGAGAAAGAGGGATTTCCTCCGTCGACAGTGGTGACCATCGCGACGTCACTGACCTCCATGTCACTGACCTTCATTGACGCTCTTCCTCTCATCCATGGCAACCCAATCTTCCTCCATTTCAACCCATCGGCGCCGATCTGCGACGTCGTCAGCAACCGCCGGTCGTGTCTTCATCTTCATTGACGCGCCACCGCAAGCGAAATTCGACACCATGGCCAACGCTGAAGCTCTTCGGGCCTCAATAGAACTCACCATCATCTCCACTTTTCTCCATCAAACCATTCAAAACCGGCAAAGAGTAAACAGAAATACAAAGACCCCAAAATCACATCACAGAAAACCCCAAATTCGTGAACCCTAATCGCAAGGAAGAAACCTCAAATCGCACACTGCCTCCATCTTCGCATCTCGAGCTCTGCGAAGCAAAAATCCATAAATGCGAGCCCATTTGCCTGGTCGCGACACTAAGTGAAACCAATTCGCGCCGCCAAGAGCCGTTGGAAACGTCATCAGCACTAATGCAATGCTTTTTTCCTCTTGTCTCTTCGATTTGAGCATCTCCTTTGCATGGGTGATTTCCTTCTTTGCCTCTTCGATGGTTGATCCTTGGTTAGGAACCTCATAGGCTGGTTGTTCTGTGATAGGAATCTCAGTAACTAGTTATTTCCACAGTCTTGGTTAGATTAGTTTCTTTTGTATCTTGCACTGTCGCTACTGCTTGTTATGCACGTGGAAATCATCATTATAAAATACATCAGACAGTGAATTTAATATGCAATGACACATCCTCTAAAAAAAATTACAACTCAACATCTTTTGACGTCGTTTCTGACCACTTAACGGAAAAGGCTTAATTATTACGATTTTACAAGATTTAAGACCAATTGAGACCGCGTTTTCAACAAAAGGACCCACTTGAGATTCCTCAACAAATATGAGGACCAATCGAGGGTTTAAACCTTTAAAATAATAAGACCAAGTGTTTAAAGTTAAAATAATTCAATAATATAAATAAAATTTCTTAAACTCATCTCATTACTTAAAACACAAATCATCTCTCAAAAACTCTCACCTATTTCTCTCACAATTCTCTCTAAGATATCTGACTCCTCGATCATCTCCTTGACGATCAGGAAGTCCCTAGGAGATCACGGGTGATAATCTCTACTTCTATCCGATCAGATTCTGTTATAGAGCAAGTAAGTTTTGACTCATTTTTTCCTTTTGTGCTTATTTTGAGATCATGCGTTGTGATCCTTCGTCGCATGTGTTTCATGATCTCTTTTCCTAATTCTTTGCTAATCTAAGATCGTAACGATTATTTCCTATCACAATTTGGTGATTTGTAGGTGTTTCTAAAGTTCCTTGTGCGGGAAGCAAAGGGTGTGTGTTCTTATAGCTTGAGAACTTCGGTGTAAGGTAATGGAAGCTAGTTTAATTGAAATTTACTTGGTAGACATGTCAAATTTTGTGATTGTATGATAATAATGTGGTTGAATTGTAATGATAAACTTAATTGAGAAACATAACATGTTGAATGTTTGTAAATATTATGTGCTGATTTGAAAATTTATGAATTGAAGGTGTGAAATGGTTATGCTGTAACGAAAGTTGCCTGGATGAGTCTTAAGATGGTATTTGGAGTATATTCTGAGTTAAACATGTGTAGGAAGTGTTCAAGGTCAAACTATAGCTGTATCAA
Organism: Vigna angularis; assembly: GCF_016808095.1. Taxonomy (NCBI): domain Eukaryota; kingdom Viridiplantae; phylum Streptophyta; class Magnoliopsida; order Fabales; family Fabaceae; genus Vigna; species Vigna angularis. The sequence goes on along the minus strand of NC_068979.1, from coordinate 23,935,979 downwards.
GTTCTAATATGGCAGTGATCGCCTTTGTTGGGGCACTGAGTGCTGGATTTGAGTAGCTAGGGCCTTGAGCACTACTTCCTGAGCGCCACCCTGTAGGTGTTTTTTTATGATGTTTTGAGATTCTTTGGTGGGTGGTTTCTTATTCTTGATGGATTTTTAATGATTCATGTAAATTGTATGAAATGTTTTATGATGAATTCTAAGTTGTGGAAAAAAGTTTTAAGGAGGAACTTCTTAGTGATGGTTACCAAGTATTGTGAGTATGAATGTATGGAGCTAAGTATTGGGGTTTGTCATTATAATCTAATGGTCATCCATTCTCAAGTAGAATGGGGTGAGACATGTGGTGAGAGTAGTAGAAGGTCCTAGTCTAGGAGTTTTACCTTGGCCAAAGACAATTATTAAAGGACTAACCTTGTGTGATAGCTTAGGGTGGGCCAATAGTATTACCACTACAAGTGCATAAACTACCATAGTTTGACATTCATACTATATCCGGATAATAAGTCGAGTATAGTTTGATTAAATGTATAACATGTGTGATCATTTGCCTTTCAATTGTGATTTGTGTTGGTGTATTAATTATTTTAGGATAATTTTGTTTACACTAGCTTACCCTTTTGTTGTGTTGTTGTTGTATGTTCTTGTACATTATGGTCTTGGGTATGATCAACTGATGAGTGTGAGCAAATGATGAAGATTTATTTGTAAAGTAGGAGTTAGATGGAGGGACGATAGATATTTAACCTTCTATAGACTAGTTTTATGATTATAGATTTGTTTTGAGTGATTCTGTATATGAAGTTTAAGTTATAGTTATGTTTTGTATAACTATGATAAAACTCATATTCTTTGTTTTGTCTTACAGTTCTATTTTATTAAATATGTAATAGCTTTTTAATATTATAAAATTGATATGTCACAATAATTTTTTCAAAAAATAAAAATAAACTAATATTTGTAAATATTATTTGAATTCATCTCGTTTTAACGAAAAATTCTTAAACTATGTATAAATATGTATAGTAATTGACTTTTTAAATTATATATATATATATATATATATATATATATATATATATATATTGCTTAATTTTTATAAAATACAAAAACAAATTTCAAAGTCTTTATTTTTAAATGAAATTTATTCTTTTTTCTTTATTGACATTTTCTTTCTGCCCAATAAAATGGAGCCTTTTTTTAGATTGTGTATTATAGTTATGTCATATCATATTGGATTGCAGATATTCAACATATGAGAAATATCTAAACTGTTGTGCTATCAATATCGTTCTGAATTTAAATTGAATAAGTAATCGTAACTGATACCATCAAACATGAGCCCATCTCCACCTGCCTGATTGCAAAAGTTTGATATATTCTATGCTGTCTTATTCAGCAACATTGTCTGCGGCTTTTAATATTCCATAATAAATATTAGCAATTTAATAACAAATGATTGATTGATATATGAAAATCTAATCTCTACCGAAAATACAATACATGTTGTAATTTAGTAAGCTTAATACTAACCACAAATAAACAAGTGATTTATCTATTAAAAAATCATTAAATAGTTACCAATTTTACTGAAAAAAATAGTTAATCACTGTAGTGATTAATTTATACATTAATTTTTTAATATTTAAACTTTTTGTAACTAATATAATAAAAAACTTAATTCACTAATTAAATGTAATTTTTTATTTATAATTAAACTATTTTAGATATTAATAATTTACAAGTACACATTTAATATGAAGTAAACATGATCCTAAATATAGATTCTAGTTAGGTTCATAAATTCACTTGTAAAAGTCTAAACTAAATCAAGAAAAAATAAATTTGCATGGATTCCTTTACAAAAGTTTGAATAAATATGTGAATTTGAAAAAAAATGTAAAATAATTAGTATAAATTTCCAAATTCAGCAAACCATATATTATTTTAAAGTTCCAAAAATATAAATCCAATGTAACTATAGTCATCCAACAATAATTCTAAAAAAAAAATAAGAAAATGTCCGATTATTTGAAAATACAAAATTAAAACAACTATTCATGTTAAATCCAATTTTTCACTTTTAAAGAAAAATTATTTGAAAACTAAAAATTAAGATATTTTCCATGTATAATAAAAGTGTCAGAACCATTAAAAACGCACCCAAAACCCCTCTGAGCGGACGCCAGGTGTCAAGCAACGAGGATTTGGAAATCAGATAGTGGAAGGCAGGTGTCAGCAGATGAGCGGACGCTCGTTTTGACGTGGGAAACAAAACTGACTTTTTCTGAAAATTCCCGTCACTCTCTTCTGCATGCACCCTTCTTCCCAGACTCTGAAATTCTCATTTTCTCCTCCTTCTCTCTAAAAAAGCTTTCCCTTCTCTCTACCAATTCTCACCTCTTCTCTTCTCCGATCACCGTTCAAGCACCAGTTCTACTCTTCCGGCGTAGAAGACGATCGTTTGAACTGATCAGTTTAGGAGTCTGAACTGGTAAGTTCATCCTTCCTCCATTCGTGTGTTTTCTGTAACATGCAAACCCAGATTCTTGGTTGCATGAGTTGATCCTATCATTCTGAGTATCTTTCTGGTTTTATGTTGGTTATAGTTCTTAGAACGTGCTGTAGAACGTTAAGGCCTCTGTTAGAAGGAGAACCCTAGTTCGTATCTGTAAACGTTCGACTACCTTAAAAGGTAAGGGAAGCTTATTTAATTTAATTTGTATGCTGTTGTAATGTATGAACGTTCGTTAGTTGACTGAATGAATTGGATGCATGATGGTTGATATGATTGTAGTACATGAACGTTCGTTTATTTAATGAGTGGAAATGAAATATGATTGAGTTATGTTATGATGTATGAAATATATGAAATCTCTATGTTTGGATGGTATGAAATATGAAAGTGATTATGATATGAATGTATTAAAGTTGCGAAACTATATGTTAATAAATGAGTTGGAATATAAATGATCCGGATATGAATTCCCCTAAGAAAGTGTATGTTCGTTACTGAACAGTCCTTGACCGTTCGGTTTTCTAGTGAATTTGGTTAGTGGTGGATTCTTTCATTTGGGAAGAATCCTATTTGAGGACGAGCGTAGTTATTTCGAAATACTGTACTTGAGCGTTCGGCCAAGCATAGTTCTGTCTTGATATCCTGTTATAAACTTAAGTATGTATATATATATATATATATGAAATTGTATATTTTAGTTATTCTTAAATACTACTCCAATAATATCTCAGTATATTTATCAAGCCTCTTTTCTATAAGTTTAGTAGCACCGGGTCTTATACCAAGTGTTAGTCCCAAGCAAGTGTTTGGTCTTATACCAGGCACTCGTTCTATCTCCTTAAGTTAAACTTCCTAATACGAGCGTTCGTTCAAGCTCTCTAGGGCTCGCTCACTATAGTGTTCAGTCTTTGACTGGCATTTGGATTTCTTAATACTAAATTCAATTAAGCTAAGTATTCACAAGAGTTCGGTTTCTTCATGTGAATCATTCTAAGTATTAATTTTGAATGCCTTGAAATATCCTTATTCATTGGTTTCCTTCTGGAGTCTTCGTTCTTGGTCTGGTCTTTTTGATGTTCAATTGAAATTCTCAAGAGTCAGTTCATCTAATTGGCTCAATGTTGTAATTGACGTTCGTTCCATTAGTTTCTGGTGAGTTATGATTGTACTCGTTATCTTTCTCAACCCGATATCAACCCCTTGGCCTTAAATCCATTCTTAACTTTGAGATCTCTTGGTCTCGCTCTACGTGTTCGGTCTAGTTCTGAGTTCGGGTTGAACGTTCGCTATTTGGAATTCTCATGAATCTTTGTACGAGGTGGTTAAATGAGATGTTTATTAATGAAAGATGAAGAAAATGTGATATGGAAATGTTGTGGATTATGGACGAGCGTTCCGGGGAGGAACGACTCATGTATGAATATTGGAATTTGTAAAGTATGACTGTAGGCATGCTAAGTTGGTTGTTCATCCTGATGTTCCGTGAGTACTCGTCCTCACGTAGAGGAGGGTAGGTCATGTGTGGGAACGGCAGGAGGTCCTAGTTCTTAAGGGTACTTTGGACAGATAGGACTAACCTCGGGTGGCAGCTATTGAGGGCATCCCAGTTACTACATCACCCGGGTGCACGAACGCCTGTAGCTACACAGATTTCATACAGTCCGGACAGTCAGTCTAGTAATAGGCTTTGTATGATATGCATGATGAAATGTATCTTGTGTGTTGGATTGTTTGAAATGTATGTTTATGCATGAATTAAATTACATAAGCTTACCCTGTGTTTTTCTCGTGTTGTCTTGTTTTGTGCGTTCGTCTTGTCGTTGCAATGATCATCCGTGTGGATGTGAGCAGAAGGGGACGTGCTGTTGGAAGATACGCTGGAAGAAGAAAATTTGGTAGAAGTTGAAGTTAAGACCGAACAGTAGGACATTCGGTCAGTAGTCTAGTTATAGTAAGGTGGTCGTTTGATCACCTTCTCTTTTGATTTTGTTTGCCCGTTCGGTATAAACTTTTGTAAACCGTTCGGTCAGGTTTGCTTATCCTGTACAGTTGTAGTTGTAACCTTTCTGTAAGGCCGTTTGGCCAGAACCGTACGTTTTTCTTAGTGTAAGACTGAACTAAAATATTATTAAATGTAATTATTCTATTATATAGTTTATTGCTGTATTTTTGGGATGTTACAAAAAGTATAAGTGTATGACTTTTTATGAAGATGAATTTGAGGATAAAATTTTTATGTTACTTTTAAAAGATTTCAAAGTAAAGGTGAATAGATTTGGTCGTGAGGTTTGTGAAAAATTTGATGGATGGAATACAATAAAAATAAGTTTTAATAGATTAAAATATAATATTACTTTTTTGCCCTTTATAATAATAATTATTATTATTATTTACTATTATTTAATTATATATATATATATATATATATATATAAACAAAACACAAAACAAGCAATTTCAAAAGTTTGAAAAAAATTGGAATCAGTTCTATGCACTTTTGAACCGATTCTCAACAGTTTGCCTCATTTATAGAATCGGTTCTAACAAAATCAAAATCAGTTTCCTTGTTCAGGCCCTCAAATACAAAATCTATGGTGGGCTGCATTCATGAGCGTCTCATAATATCTTTAGCTCCTCCAACCAAAAATAATTGTGTTCACCAAGTGACACTTTTAGCGAGGTTATATTTTTATAATCACACATTTCATCCACAAATCTCTTCACATGAAGTGGGATGAGATAAGGGATTGATTCCACTATTTTGTGCTCGCACTCACCTACAAATCGCTCCAAACTAAAAAAGAAAATCATTATAAATCACCACCTCTTATTTCATCTAAATAGTAAATCCATAAAAAAAAAGCTTAGTCTAAATGTATGCACAAAAATAGGTGTCATCATGTAAAAAAAAGTATTGTCTTTGTTTATTAATATTTTACATAAAGTCAACAATTGTTATTCCATTCAATAAATCAATAATTCAAGCATCACCATTATCACATATTAATAATTATAGTAAATGTGATGAAACATAATAGTAACCACAAGAAATATTACATTCAAAAACTCTAATCATACACCATATCTCATTTAAAACAAATAAAAGTAAGTTAAATAAGTAATAACATATAGAAGAATATATCACTTGAGCAATGTTTCATGAACTATATTCAAAAATATAATTTTCTTATAATAAGACAAATGATTATTTAAGTGATATAATTTAGAAATAAAGAATGCATTCGACCTTTTCCTATCTTACTTGATAAACCTAACAAAATATTGAATGGTAAATCAAAACTTATCACATCTTTCAAAAGTCATCTTATATTTATATATTTAATTAATGTTTTTATTCCTTTAGCCACTAACACAAAAATTGTCATTTATCTCGCCTATTTTACGTTTAACAATTAAATAACCCATTAAAAAAAGTGTTGTAGCATTTTCGTTAATAAGTTGAAGCGATTTATATTAAATTCCATTGGTCAGTGTAAAACAAACAATTTGTGTCAGGTGTTATGGAGTATGATGTAACGTCAATTTTTTATTTTATGATGCTAATAAAGGGTCTAACGTAAACTTATTTGTTGATAGGAAGTCATGTGAAAGCTAAACTGAATCTCTTGTGTGTTTTTAATGATGACAACAACAAAAATATTTCTATATGTTTTTTGCATAATAACTAAAACATTTTAATATGCATAGATGCATTTATATGTTTGTTTGTGCTCGAACTGTTTGATTTGCATACTTACTGTGGTTATACATGTGTTTATATAATCAATGAAGTAATTGATTACAGTGTTTATGTAATCAATTAAGTTCATCAGATATGCTTAACTGTGACAAACTACAAATTTTAACCGATTACATTATATGTATAATCGATTACAACTCATGCCTTTGCTAACACCTGTTTGTTGAGTGCAGTGATGAGTTTTCAGTAGAAAAAGTTTTCAAAAATGCTTAAGTGTAATACTTAATTGATTACACAGTTTCCTTAACCGGTTAAATTTGGTAAACATTGAAAATTATTTTCATATTAAGTCTTAATTGTCATAACGGTCATATTTTGAAATGTTTTGACTTACAATAATTGTGCAATCGATTACATTAATTACGTAATCAGTTAAATCTGTTTTGATGCAATTCTGGTATAACATTGTTAAATGCTTAACCGATTACATTAATTTTGTAATCGATTAGAAAGCATCAGATATGAGGAAATCTATATATTGACGTATAGCGCATTGCATTGATAACTTTTGAGCTTTTGATCTTTAATATCTGACATAAGAGAGTCGAGATAAGATTTTGCAGGTGTGTTGTTTCTCCAAGAATCAAGAAACAAAAGTTTTGCATATTTGAAGGATTCTTGAAGAATTACTTTGTACTTTCATTGGCTGATCAATCATCCGCACTCTCAGGTGTATTCTTTCCAGATTAGTACTGTGTTTACAATCCATAGATTGTGATTGCCCTGTGCGTGTTTCCAGGAAGAGAGTGTCGTTCTAGTGTCTTTGAGAGGAGTCTCAAAAGGGTTATGCAGAAAGAGGGTTGTTCTTTTTGTATTGTGTTTGTTCCTATATTAGATTTGGAGTTGGAGAGGAGATTACATTGAGAGAGGGTCTATGTAAGTCTCGTTGTATAACTCAATCTTTACAGTGGAAGGTCTTTCAATCTTAGGTTGATTGAAAGGGATTGAAGGTAGGCATTGAGGCTGAACCAGTATAAAAATCCTTGTGTTTGATTTTCTATCCTTGGACTCTTTTACTGCATTATTTTCTTTATTCTCTTCTGTGTTCAAGAAAGTGCTAAAGATTTTCCAAAAGTTAATAAAAGAACGTATTTTCAATAAGAACCAATTCAGCCCCACCTCGCACCCCTCTTAGTGTTGAGAAATACGGCCTAACTATTCTTAGATTATTTTTAAATTTCAGATTCAGGTTCTCCTTCACATTTTTCATTGTGCGAAAACATGTTGAAAGTGTTTTTCTTAAGCTGGGGTTTGTTCCCTAGTGCTGAAATAATGCTAGTTTTGGGTTCATTTCTGACCACGTCTTCTTCTTTGGTGGTGGGCTTCTCATAGGGAAAACTTTTGTCAAATTTGTTTTGTCATTGAGGTTTCTTTGTTAAACTTTGCATTTTCTTTTATGATAGTAACTTTTTCTGGAGAAACTCAGTCATGGTTTTGCATAAAATGTCCCCATGTTTGTATATTGTGTTTATCATTGTAAGAATATAATATAGTTGTAAGAATACTTTGCATCTTTTGGACTTTCATTACAATTAAAATCAATAGATGATTTTATCCTGGTTTGGATCTTACACATCCTACATCCAGTCGCTTATCTCAAAACAAGATAAACAGTTTACTACTCACAAAACAATTACAAATTACAATCACAAAGAAACAATTTGTAAAAGGATGAACCTGCACCTCCTTTGAGTCTTCACAAAGGGTGAACACCTCCTCCGAATACTTCACGAAGGATGAACTTCCTCTTCCGAACACCTCCTCAGACACACCAAGGATGAACCGACTATTTCCTCTGTCACCGTAACAGCAGTTCACCAGCTCCACAGACATGAGTTTCACAAGCCGAACAAGAACACACAAGTCTCAATGATTTCTGAGTACTAGAGCACAAGGGAAGAGTTGTTGTTCATGGAAAATGAGATTCTATTTATAGACTCACGCAAATACTCTTTCGTTCTTCGTTTCCAACCATTTAACGCTTTTAATCAATTAATACAAGTGTTAATCGATTAAAATGAGTACAACGGCTAGTTTTCAAAAGTCAGAAAACTCCAACAGTCACCTTTAATCGATTATTTTAAGGATTAATCGATTAACTAATTGATTAACTAATCGATTAAAATAGGTATTAATCGATTATTTCCGTGCCAGTTGAGTTTTTAGCACCTGCAACGTTTTAATCGATTAATACTTGATTTAATCGATTAAAACCGTGTGTTTTTTATTCTGAACATCAAATACAAAGTATGAAAGTACAAGAATCAAAACCTACTACAAATCTAAGTCTTAAACATTAAACTACAATTATTACAAAAGCTTTTAATAGAAAAACAAGTCTTCAAAGGATCTTCTTGAATCTCGATATATCTTGACTTGATTTGGACATCATCAAAACTTCATCTTCATCATTTTGCTAACAAATAAATTTGAAGAAAAGGTAGTGTGAAGTACACAAGAAAACACTAGGGGGGATGGCATGAATAGTGTTTTTAAAATATTTTCACAAAGCAGCGTCTAATGACTTGTAATGAGAGTATATAAAATTGTACTATATTTAGACGCTAGGTTTATAAGATAGGTAAATAAGAACATATTAAGATAATAACATTTCAAAAGACTTTGTAAAAGCTTTAAAGGAAAAACAACACAATACACTTTTTATACTATCACTTAATCTAAGCTACGTCTAGTTCTCCCTTTACAAATTTTAAGAGGTTCCATTAATCTTATAAAAAAATTACACGAGTTTAACCCACTCCTAGTAGCAAGTATTCTTACAACATTCCTGGTCCCCTAGACAACACGTTTGGTCTGAGCTTAGCCTCTCCAGGCTTTATCCCTAGACAATTGTCTAGACGAAGTTTACCCACTCCTAGTTGAGTATTCTTACATCACTCCTGGTTCCCTAGATAACATGTCTAATCCGAGTTTAGCCCCTCCAAAGTCTACAACAAATCCATTACGGGATTCTTACAAGAAACAGATTAGGAAGTCGCAATGAAAGAATACATTTTCAGTACAATATAATCTAAAATCTTGTTTAGTTACATACTTAAGTAACTCTATAGGAAAGGATAAAAGTATTGAAGTGTAGTTTGATAACTGATGAGGTTGTTCCTTTGATTTGAAGAGCATTAAATGATGTATGCGTGAAGCGTAGTAATGTAGCCATATTTCTTATGCTTGCTCCTTTCTTCTTTTCTTCTTTCTTTTTTTATTTCTATGCTTTTGTTTATTCCGAAAGCTTCAGACATTGTAGTCTGGAGATGTAGTAGAAACTGAGATATGACGATAGCTTTTTCTTCATATTTTCTTTTTCTCAAACTTGTTTTCATCATTTTTCTCACTCTTATTTTCCATTTTCCACGGTGCTGCCTCTCCTCCACGCTGCCTCTCCTCCACTGCCACATCTGGCACGCGTCAGCTGCCAGTACGTCTCCACTCTAATCCACATCAGCGCACGCGTCCTCTTTTTCCCTCACGCATCAGATACGCACATCCACATTCTCTTTCTCGTTCCTTCACTCTCGCAGAACTGTGCCTCTCATTTCATCCTCGCACATCCTTTGCACATCACAGAGCATTTCACTTTCTCTCGAGAGCTCTCCTCTTCATGAGCCATTGCTTCCATCACGGTAATCCTCTTTTTCCTCCCAGCTTCATCTTCTTCCACCATTTCTTTTGATTTCCACCGATTAAAACCTTGTTTCACCTTCGATCCAGACTTTTCACCGATTGTTTTCCTCCAATCTTATGTTTGAACCGATTAATCGGTTCATTTTGAGTTTCCCTCTTTTCTAGGGTTCGTTCATGATTTTAGGGTTTTCTATTCGAGTTTAACCTTCTGTTCTTGTTCTTCTTCGAGTTTTTGTCCATTCCGCTGCGTCTTCACTCTCTGGAGGAAGCTTCGAGGAGCTCGCATAGCTTCGGTCGTCAGCTTCTCGGGCGTTCGTCCATCAAGTGGTATCAGAGCAAGGTCGAACACGCTTCGAAGATAAGTATCACTTTCCTTGCGTCTCTTCGCTTTGTCTTGATTCTGAGTATTTTGTGTTGATTTGTTGTAATCTGTGTTTGTCTCTGTGTTCTGGTTTAACGCTGTGCGTTTAACTTCTTTCATTTTAGCGTTTATGTTTAGTTCATTGTTTCTGTTCTGAGTTTCCTTCAATTTCTGAGTTAAGTTTGTTTCGCCTCCCTATTTTATTCATTGTTTGTGTTGTTTCGATTTTGTTCTCACTGTTTCGCGTCTCTGTTGAATTTTCTTCACTTCCGCGTTGTTCAACACATGCGTTTAACTGTCTTGCGTTGTTTCGGTATGTCTTATGTTGATTCATCTTTCTTTTGTCTTGTTTTGAGTTCTATATTGTGATTCGGTGCATCTGTGTGTTTAATCTATGCTTGAGTCATTATTTTTTAGTCTTATTATCATTTTATTTCGGTGCAAGTCTTGGTTTGAGTCTTTTCATTTGAAAATCACATTTCTGTCATGTTCTAGTTTTGTGCATTGTTTTAATTGTCAATTTAATTCGAGTTTAACTAGTTGATGCTTGTGTTTTGTGATTCATTTGTGTTGCTTGCACTGAGTAAGTTCTGTTCACCGTATATAAGCTATGACATTTAGATAAATGAGCTTGGTGGCAGATTTCAGTGGTAGAGATAATGAATCTCATGTTCTTGAATCTGTTTAATGATAGCTTTGCTTGGTTTCTGCCTAATCAATAACAAGTGCATACCAAGTGAGCAATGAAAGGCTCAGCCTAGCTCGGTTGCACATTGATTAATCAACAGATTTGTGATTTGGCCAGCTACACCGAACTGGTTTTTCTTTGAAGTCTGTGTTAATGTTTTGAGTGTGTGTTTGTTCTGCTTGGTATTAGTTCATTGCTAAGCTTCTAGTTCAATCATATTCAAGAGTCATTTGTGTTTGCTGTTTTGTTATTCAAGTTCAATTTCTACAGTTTTGGTTAAAAGTGAAATTTGATGCTAGAGTCAAAAGTTATCCATGAAACCAATTATGTCTTTTCTTTTTATTAAGTTGAACCATTAATCTGATACAAGTAAAGTGTTGATTTGTAAACTGCATTGATCTTAGTCTATTGTGGATTGTAGCAAGAGTTGTAAGTCAATAACATTTGAAGCAATTAAGGATTAATCCTACTGTTAAAAAAAAAAGAGTTGAAGGACTTAGTGCAATTCACAATAGCTACCTCTAATTCAGAACATCAAATATGAAAAATAAAACAAGTTTCTCTGAGGCACAATGTCAAACAGTTTGGTATGCCAATTTATAAATCAAATCTGTTCAGTATTGGTTCAACTTAAGTCCCTTTTCTTGCTTTACTAATCTGTTCTAGTTCTATTCCTTAGGTTCTATTTGAGTGCTCACATTATTCAAAGCTTTATTTCTTGCTTGTCTTGGTTGATAACTCTGGTTTTGTCTATCACACGTGCAATCTATTCTGCTGTTCATAATTTGAGCTTTGATTGCTTTATTCATCTGATCTAGAGTTGTCTTAAGCCATAGATCTGCTATGCTGTCATTTTTTTGTGGTTGTCCTGCTCTGTTTTGCATATCACTTTGCCTTCCTATCCTTTGCCTATTTGAGAAGTTGTTACACTCTAGTTTCTGGAATTTGAAAGAGGGTTTGTGTGCTTGGTAGCATCTTAGGTGGTGGTGGTCTGAAAGACTCTCCAGCTGTGTACTGCCAAGGGAGAATCTCCTTTCCACACCTTTGCATTTTGAGTGCTTTAAGTTTTCAAAGTGAAGCCTGAGTGTAGTGAGTTTCGTGAGGCTAATTTAGCCTAATTCCTTGGCACTTTGAAATAGAGAATTCATTGTTAATCTAACTGTTTGTAATTGTTCATTGTGCAGGAAAAAGGAGTTGAGTGAGTAAACTAGAGCAACTATGATTTGTTGCAACTGGAACTGCAATCACTGTTGTTTTAATTGATTATTGATTTCTTGGAACTGTTATTTGTGCTTGTGAATCTTTAAACTGTCATTGCATTCATTTTAGTTAAAACATTGCTTGCTGAATTCATGATGTATTCACTGTTTTGAAAATGAATTGTGATTTCATGGTTTAATTGGGCATGTTGAATGTTGATTCTGATTTGATAATACCTATGGGAACTTGGTAGATGCATAGGATTTTCAAATAATGTGCTGATTGTTTTATGAGCATTTCTGGAAGTGCATCAACATTGTTTTAACTGCCAATTTCTGTATTGCATCATGTTAATCTTTCTCCATTGATTTGATTAGCTTGTGGTGGTTGTCTAATCAGTTGGACTAAGGTTTGAACTTCATATATTTGAATCTGATGAAAATTGAGTACATTGACTTATGAGTGCATATCAGAATTTCAATGAAATGATTTGAGAGCTTAAACAGCTGAGATTTATTTGTGCAGATTTCTATTTTGTTTAAATTCATTGTTTAATGTTAGCTGAATTTTCTGCATTACATCATATCACTCTTTGTCCATTGGTTTGGTCAGATTTTGATTAGTCTGGATGGTTGTTTAATCAGTTTGGTTCAGCTTTGACTTACACCTATTTGCATCTAGTTTAATATCCATTGCCATTTGTACCTTGCTGAAATTTGGTGTGAATTTTTAGTGTGCAGAGTTGGTATGTTTGGGAGTTTAGTTGGAATTACACAGCTAAAAGCAGTCTTGTAAATAGGAAAGTTGCTTAGCTTACCTAATTCTAGTTTGCTTAGCTATTTCTGAGTTTCATTCGACATTGCTTTGCATTGTGTACTCTGCTGAACTAGTTGTGAATTTTTAAATAGTTTGGGAAAAGCCATACTGCTTGTACTGTAGCAGATTGTAAATTGTGAGCTAAATCCGTGAGACAAGTAGCATTTGCATCTTGATGTACAGTTTTGAAGGGAGTTTCTTCTACCTTCACTTACTTTTGTTGTGATTGAACTGCTCTTGTTATGGGTTGTAGTTGCTTGCAATTTGTGATCTATTGATTTTGGAATGAATTGTCTGTGCAGATTTCAGTTGATGAGAAATATATATAGCTAGTGCAGCGTCTTGCAATTTGAGAGCAAAAGCAATTCTATTAGCTGCCAGGATCAACAAGTGTACACGTGAAGGCCAGAGAATAAAAGGGAAGTTCTTACTGCCCTATATCCTCTTTTGCAATCTGTTTTAACCAAGTGAATACTCATAGCAGTTTTATGCATGTGTGATTGCAGGATTGGACAAGCTAGTTTCTTGATTTAGGCCGAGAATTGAAAGGAATATTTGGCCTCTGGAAGATTTCATGCAAGATGAAGAAGTGGTCTAGGACCGCATCATGGTTTTGATTTTTTATTTTCTCTGTATTTGTTTGATTCATCTGAATTGTAATGGGCTTGTCTTAGCCCACTGTTAGCTTTAGCTTTTGTTTTGTAAAAGGGCCTTTTATAAAGTCCAAGTGCTTTGGAAGAGTCTTTGGTGCTCTTTCAAACTCTTGGCAACTTTAACTTGCTTTAATTTTAGCATAGCTAGATAGGTGAATGTGTCTTGTTAGCCAAAGCTACAAGCTTCACCATAGGAGTAGACTTTAATATTGACTTGAGTTGTGTATTTCGTAGGGGTCATTAGAGTCCGCTGGTTTCTTAAGTGTTTTGTCTGATTTTGTGTTTCACGTTTAAGGGTGATTTAGGCTAAAAGGGATTAAACTCTAAGCCTTATCACATTAGAGTCCGAGAGTCTAGTCTTTTAATTGTGCTTAATTGTTTGTGATTGTTTGAGTTGTGTACTTTGTTTCTAAAGGTGATTTTAGTTTAAGGGGTAATTAGTTAGTAGCCTAAGACATTTCTGGCAAGGCAAGACTTGGTACTTAAGCAGCTCTTTAGCTCACCTCTCTTACCTGGGACTTGTCTAAGTGAAAGTTTTGAACCCTTTAGATTAAGAAAACTTTTAAAAACAAAGATGTCTTCTTATGGTTCATATAGGTCTTCTAGGTTAGATAAAGTTGATGAAATGTTTAAACAAGTTAGGAATCTTCCATCCTTTGGTAAAGACATAGGTGCATTAACATACCTAGCTTGGGAAAAAGAAATTGATAAAATAAATCCTTGGTTTTGTGAAGAGAGTGAATATTATGTTCTTAGTATATATCTCTCTAAGTTAGAAGTGCATGCAAGAGAGTGGTGGAATGAAAGACAATATCATGTTAGGAAAGGTAGAAAGTCCTCCATACGTGATTGGCATGATTTAAAAGCTTGCATGAGAAGAAAGTTTGTGCCTTCAAGCATTAAAAGAAACCTAGAACTAATTAGGGATTGCATTGATGATGGAAAATTATTTCTTGAGAGTTTAATTGATCATGGGTTTCTTCGTAGAGAATTAGAATTTGGGGCAAGACTTAAGGAGATCAAGGATAAGAAAAGAGAAAGAGAGATTGAGAGAAAAGAAAAGGAAGAAAGGAAAGAAGAAGAGAAGAGAGAGAGAGAGAACAAATAGAGAAAAGAGAAGAGAGAAGAAGAGAGGAATTAAGAAGAGAAGAAGAGAGAAAAGAAGAAAAGAGAGAAAGGCAAGAAAGAGAGAAGAAAGAAAAGGAGAAATTGTTACTGATGACAAATCCTATTCTTTCAAAGACTGTGGAACCTAAAAGGGAAGGTTTCCAAATCTTTACTTCTTTTCCAATAATTGATTACTTTTCAATTTTTGACTTCTCTTTCAAACCAATTGTCATGAAAACATTTTCAAAATATGACAATTCAAATCTTGAGTTATTGTTATCTTTAAGAAAACAATTAACTCAAGATAAAATTGAATTTGGACTTCTAAAATTTTTAAAGATTACTAATCAAAGTATTAGAAGTTCTTATTCTCTTGTTTTTAAAGAAAAATTCTTTCTTGGATTGATATTAACCGAAAATATATTTGATGTGTATTGCAGATTCGTGTTTGATCCAGGAGGAAGAAGACTAGATCTAAAAGAATAAGGCCACTCCAAGATGGCCATGCTTACAAAGATTGTGTGGAGCTTCTTCATAAGGCGATTGCCAGATTTGAGGATAAATCTTTTCTTAAGAAGGAGGGCATGATGGAATCCTCCTTGACGTAGTCCTCCTTTTGTATTTTTACTTTTCCTAGCTTAGCTTTCCATTTTCCACGGTGCTGCCTCTCCTCCACGCTGCCTCTCCTCCACTGCCACATCTGGCACGCGTCAGCTGCCAATACGTCTCCACTCCAATCCACATCAGCGCACGCGTCCTCTTTTTCCCTCACGCATCAGATACGCACATCCACATTCTCTTTCTCGTTCCTTCACTCTCGCAGAACTGTGCCTCTCATTTCATCCTCGCACATCCTTTGCACATCACAGAGCATTTCACTTTCTCTTGAGAGCTCTCCTCTTCATGAGCCATTGCTTCCATCACGGTAATCCTCTTTTTCCTCCCAGCTCCATCTTCTTCCACCATTTCTTTTGATTTCCACCGATTAAAACCTTGTTTCACCTTCGATCCAGACTTTTCACCGATTGTTTTCCTCCAATCTTATGTTTGAACCGATTAATCGGTTCATTTTGAGTTTTCCCTTTTTTCTAGGGTTCGTTCATGATTTTAGGGTTTTCTATTCGAGTTTAACCTTCTGTTCTTGTTCTTCTTCGAGTTTTTGTCCATTCCGCTGCGTCTTCACTCTCTGGAGGAAGCTTCGAGGAGCTCGCACAGCTTCGGTCGTCAGCTTCTCGGGCGTTCGTCCATCATAAACTTTAAGCAGTGTAGCGTGTTCAAGACATTTTATCATTTGTCATTTCATTAATAAATTCATCATTTGGTAAGACAAATATATATATTCATCATATAGTATAAACATAAGATGCTTTCTCAAGGCTAAAGCGTTTAGCGGTCACTTATCAGACGATGTATTCTCTAGAAAGCTTTAGTTAATATAATGAGACACTTTCTTGACGTTTATCTTATGAGAGTGTTTGCTTAACCTTGCGTCTATGTTTAAGCAAGGTTAGTGTTTGGATGCTAGATCATACATGATTTATTTAGTTTAGACGTTATGTGGTATAGATACTCTATTAGGAGTTTTATATCATTTAGCGTAAGTTTTTTAGCTAGAATTTTGATTAATGGAATGACTATCATTTATCCTGATATGTTATGTTCTATATATAGTTTCGATAGCGTTTAAAGTATGTATTTGCATCAAACGCTATTTTCATGATCATAATTACTCTGGTATTTATTTTGTCCTGGTGATTAAGATAGATGATTTTGTTGGTTCTGCATTTGTCTTTTGGGCAAACCCAATTGTTTGGACACTTCTTTCTACACCAATATTTAATTGAGTATTATTTGATAAATTTCAAAACATGAGTTGTTGGACATTCTAATTTTGTCTCAACATAGTGAATAGTAAAATTAAATTTAGGACAAAGATTAGCCTACCCGAGAAGAAGATTGAATTGGGGCTTTAAGTTAAGGATGAACTAAAGATTAGAGATTTCACTCTTTCTTCAGCTTCAATGTCTATACAATTCAATCTTCTTCTCATGTGGCCCAACCTCTTCCTAAGTTCGACTCAAAATTGAAACAAACTTATAAATGCTCATTTCATTGTATCTTTTTTTATTCGTAGCATTTTTTTTTTACGTTGTAAGACCTTGAAAATTATAATAATTAGAAAATATATATTCAATGTGGTTTATTGTTTTTTATTATTTAGAAAGATTTATGGTTTACTAATTATTTAAGAGATTTATTTTATTTAGAAGATATATAAAGTGGTTATTATAATATAAGTTTCATGAAAGATATATAAAGTAGTTATTATAATATAAACAAATTATATATGATGGTTATTTTTTAAACAGATTTATTAAAAAGATATAAGCTTTATTATTTGTATAATTTTTATTGTATACAAGAGACTTAAAGATATTTTCTAAGAAACATAAACATAAAGGTAAGAAAAGATATATATAATATTTTATGGTTATTAGAAGGATTACCTAAAATCTCTTAAGAGTATCTAGGGTTTTAAGGATGCTAGTGAAACTTATAAATATACATACTAAATGAGTGAGTGTTGCGCTTGGGCGAAAAAAAAATGGTTAAGTGGATTTGAAGGAGAAGTGACGAGTAAGAGGTAAGGAAGCTTACACTCTTATGTTCTTTTTTTTTCTTGTTTTCTTATTTTTATGTGATGTATTATTTTTAGAGCTGTCAAAACGGGTAACCCGACTCGACCCAGCGGCTCACCACGGGTTGGTCACTTAGTGAGCCAACCCAACCCGGCTCACTTATTAGCAAGCTGAAAAAATTCGAACCTGGCCTGACCCACCACAAGTTGGCTCATTGGCTCATTTAATTATAAGTTTTTTTTAAATAAAAAAATTACATTTTTTTTAATTCAAATCTAAATAAAAGTTACACTAAAATGATGTTAAACTCCATAAACAATTCAAAATAAATAAAGAAGTATCATACAATTCAATCGTAATCCAAAAACATGTACAAAAGACGAACAAATAAGTTTTTAATATTGATAATTTTTGTAATACTTTTTCATTTATAATATTAGAGTTTTGAATAAATAAATGTATAATATTTTTCTCTCTTGAAACATCTTTTTTATCACCATCTACAATATAATAAAAAAATGCTAACTAATAATATTGAAACACAAAATAATAAATAATTAAATTAAATTAGGTGGGTTGGTGAGCCAACCCGGCTCACCACGGGTTCAACACGGTGAGCCGGGTTCTAAGTGAGCCGGGTTAAAAACTAACCCGCATAAAAAAGTTACATTTTTTTCAAACTCAACCCGACTCAAATTCGTGGTGAGCCGGGTTTGCTCGCGGGTTACAACTCATTTTGAGAGCACTAATTATTGTATAGTCTAAATTGTAGAGTAGATGTTATTTAGTATGATTGGGATGACATGTAAATATGCTTGTGTATGATGTCTCAGCGAAAGGTGGTGAAGGGTAACTCCACGTAATTGTACCGAAGGTGTACTTCATCAGGACTCTAGAAGAGAGTAATGGGAAGTGACACATGTATATTTTTGTTGGGACTCTCAATAAGAGTAATGAGAAGTGACATATGTGTATTTCATCTAGGCTTTCGGGGAGAATAATAGGATGTGACACCTATATTGATAAGTTGCATGTGAGAGTTACAAACCGGATCCTAATTTTGAGTTTACTCGTGGTTGTATTATTTACGGTGATAACATGGTTTGTGTGGTTGTGTGAAAGAATATTTGAAATGACATGTGGCTATGTAATGTTTAGATGGGTTGTTATATTGTGATTAATGTTAATTCTGATTATGATGTTTTCATGTTTGTATGTTAGCTCACCTTTTTATTTTGGTGTTGTAGTTTCCACCCATGATAATTAGTTTTATACCAGAACATATGATAATATAGATGTTAAGGAAGATGCACGATGTTAGGAAGAGAGGTCAATATTAAGAGACGCTTGAGATAGTGTTTTAGTCTTAGCTTTTTCCTTTTGAATAAAGTATGTTTGTAATTGAGATTTTCAATAAAATAGGAATGAAGTTTTAATTTAAATTATATAATTTTGTGTTAATTATAAATTTTAACAAATGAAAAATTAGAGTATTATATATGTGGTGTAGTTCCATATAAATTTTCATTTTTACAGGAACCAAAGGTATGTAAATTTATGTAAAGTATTTTACATAAAATTACATATTTATATTAACATTGAACCTAAAACTGTCTAAGATATAAGTGAGTTGACAACTAATATATTTGATTATTATATAGAATTACATATCTACGTTAACATCGAACCTAAAACTATCTAAGATATAAGTGAGTTGACAACTAATATATTTGATTATTATATAGAATTACATATTTACATTCACATCGGACCTAAAACCGTGAGTTGACAATTAATATGTTTGATTATTATTATTGATATAAGATGATTTTAAAAGTTAGTATGTCCTTTTTATTTTGTATTTTTGTAAGTCATAACGAGTCCTAACACAAGAACAAAAAGGGGATAAAATTACATTTACAAAGACACTATTCGAGACAACTTTGGAAAACTTTCTAGATACGTGTATGGTCTCATCTGTATGTGTTATATCTTTTGAAACTCCAACATAAAGAGAACTATAAATATTTCATTTCATAATATACTTTATGAATTGCAATAGATAATACTATTTATATCTTTATATCTTTAAGATTTGTATTTTGTTTTATTTTAATAATGATAGTGATTTCATTATTGGATAGGTGAAATATAGTATATAAATATATTATAATTATTCATTACAAATTGGTATTTAAAGAGTATTTATCCGGTGAAAGACTCCAATTTAATTGGGAAAAAAAATCAAGATGAGTTCCTCAAGTATTGATTCCTAGAAAGTTTAATTTTCTTGAAAGGTCCGTAATATAATAATTGATCTCTTGATCATTCTTGATGGCAGTGATGTTGAGTTAGATATCTATTTTTCATCCGTAATGAAGATTCTCGGTAGGTTTGATGGTGACTTTAGGAGCTAATGGTAGGATGAACTAATTACATTTGTTCCATCGATGACTCCAATCATAGTTATATATTTGTTTTTTATTCTTCATTTTTAAAGTAAAATAATTCTAATAAAATATTTAGATGAATTCGTAAGATGCGTGAGTTTATTCTTCTGCACTTGTTAAAAGTATTATAAAGATAAACTATAACTTGGAAAGGTTCTTTTAACAAGGCATTACTCAGGTCACATATAATGTTCTGAAAAGGATCAAGATAAGCTTAAGAAAATAGCACCATTTAACTCACATCTAGACTGAATTATATTTTATGCAAATATCTAGATTTGACTTTGGAGCTATTGGAGAAAAAATATTTAAATAATCAAATCACTTGGAAAAGAGAAGTTGGTTCTGGTTCGTTCAGGATAATTATATACATTATTTAAGTTCAAATTTAACCATTTTTCTTTCCGTTGACAAGGGAAGAAAAAGAAAAAAAAAATAGTGTGGAATGTGTAATAGGTTTAATGAACCATGCAGTTTTCCTTTTTCATATATGTTAAACATAATTATGTACTATGATATGTTAGGTAGAGTACACACGAATAACTTGTGCTCACATAAAACATATTATTAAATAAATAAATAAAAATATGAGATCAAACCAAATCTATATAAAAATACATAACAAACTTATTTTGAAAGAAGTTAAACTACTTTAACATTTTATATCTATTATAAAAAAAAATCAAAAGCATTTCTAGATGATACAATATCATATTAATTATAATAAATTTTATTTTTTATCCTGAAAAAGCTAATTTGTATAATATTTTTTAAAAAACATGTTAATGTTTCAATTCTTTTTTTTTTTACATATTTTCAAATATTTTCACATCTTACTAATTTGAAAAAAAAAAGTTTTACATAACAATATAGAATTACTTTCCAATCAAATATTGTTTGCTTCTAATGATGAATTTGAGAGGGAACGAATAGATGAATTTGACGAGATAGAGTAAGGATTGTAGTGTTGTTTGTTTTAAGAGATGAAGATGTGAAAGTGAAGAGATTTGAAAGAAAAGTTTATAAAAATATGTAATTCATATAAACACAACAATAAAGCTAATATGCTAAGAAGGCTTCGTACCAATAATAACTCTCATAATTTCAACATATAAAGAATTATACTCAAAAAAAACAAAGAAACTATCACTATATTCACCTATGTTATCTCTAAAAAAGATAGCATAAGCCATGAGACCAAAACTTCCACAAACTGACCATCAATATTTATCTTAATCCAATCAACGTTTGGGAAGTGTTAAGGGACTTATATACGAGAATTATTGTCCTTGATCTAGTTGTTATATCAAAAGATCATAGAATCAGAAAACTATGTATATCATTCTTCATATGTTTCATAATAGAATTACATGTCAATCTTACATATTCTCTAGTACTTTAGCTGTGTATCCGGCAGTTTGCAAGGAAATTCTATGACTTATTAAAAATAATTAAATACATCCTAAACAGTCATTATAAATCCACAAAAAGATTTTGTAACTAGGATTAAATATATATAATAATTTAACATTTAAAGAAAAATTGTTGAATGAACACCTCGTTATCCTTAATATATATATATATATATATATATATATATATATATATATATATATATATATATATATATATATATATATATATATGAGCACAAACTTCTCTTAGACAAAAGTTTCCATAAAACAAATGTTTTCAAGAAAGAAATATAGATTTATAAGATGTTTGTTTCTCTTTAAATAACATTTGGTGTGATTTTGCTTTCTATTTGAATATATATGTATAGAAAAAAAATATTTTTCTTAGACTTGAGTTAAGTTTACTTTTAGGTTTTCAAATTAAAAATTAATTTTTTAATATAAAATAGGAAAAATAATTTAATCATTTTTTGTAAATGTGCCAAATTGAATATTTTGAAATAAAAATGAACATATAATAAAGAATTTAATGATAAGAAGCTTATATGTCAAAAGTTCATAATAATTAATAATGTTCAATCTTACTTTTTTCTAAAAGAGTTTAATGATAAGAAGTAGATTATCAATTAAACAATTGGTAATTATGGGATATATATAAGCAGAACTTTTAGCCGTATTTGACAAAAAGGAAACCAAAATAAACTTTTCTAAACTATAAATTTTTAAAACTAAAAAAAAAATATTGAGGACCTAAAGTTTTTAAAGAAAATTAACTCTATAAATACAGAAAATTTAGTTATTTTAAACAAGTCTATTTGTCAGAAAAAAGCAATTAATATGAAGGAAGTTGAAGGGCATTTGAAAAGGTGAAATTAAGTTAGGGTTTGACTCAGCATCATATAATACATTTGCTTTGCGATAATGGAGAAGTTGGAATGAAAAGAAAGCAATGGTTAGAAAAAATCCACGTTTATGAATTAGGTTGCTCCATTGAAAGAAGAATTTGAAAGAAGGAAAATAATTGGTGATTAAAGTAATTAGTTGTTAAATGAAGCAATTATAGGTTAATCGTGAATGAATATACCTAAAGACCTAAATTGATTATTATTGAGCATATGATAACGTAAGCAAAGTTAGTGTGATTGAGAAAAGAAAGAGAAGAAATAGAAGAGAAGGCATATCCAATCCTCCAATTATTCATAGGTGCAGTAGATGTCAACGTTATTTATTATTCATTCATGTGTTTCCTCTACCGTTCATGTCAAATCAATTCCATTATTTTCTTATCACAATCACACCATATTTCTTTACTTTAAAGAAGAAAATTTATGTTGTTCACGTGTATAGTTTACCATCATAATATCTTATCATATAATATCTTCATGCACTTGCCAAAACCTACCAATACAAGCAACACATTTATTATATAATATATATATATATATATATATATATATATATATATATATATATTGTTTAGCATAAAATATTTTAGTTAATATATAATTTGTTTAAAATTAAGCGCTGATGTAATTTTCAATTGATTTCAAATGTATTTTAATTGATAAAATGAATTCATATCAATAATTAAAAAGCATATTATTATATTTCATATTAATTGATAAAATATGTATTTATTAGTTTTTCTTGATAAGGTGGGTTTATGTTCATGTAAGGATTTAAAAAAATAGTTAAGAGTAGATATGATCTTTTATAAATTGAGTTTGAATATTTTATAATTAAAATATAGAATTTATAAATTAAAAAATTAATTAGTTGAGTGTCATTTTAAAGATCAATATCTTTATAGAAACTTTTTTTTCTTTACCTTACCTCTAAAATTTTTATCTTTCTACTCATCTACTTTTTATCAATGTTACATAAGTCTTACAAAGATCCTATCTAATCAAAAATTTTATTAGAATAAATTTATCTTTTACCTTTTTTCTAAAATTATTTTAAAAATCCACATACAGGGAGAGTAATGCTTGTATGCTACTCTTTTGGATTCAAGATGAATATTTATTTGCCGAGATCACAAGGATATGTTTAAATTGTTGATATGAAATTTTTATGTAAAAGTATTGCATCATATATGAATGGAAGCGCTTAAAGTTGTAATAGGATCATAAGGTTTCGTTCAAGTAAGGGAAACAAATTATTTTGTTGTTATTTACAGTTATATTGTATGGTACTGTGACATGAATGAAATTTTTTATGAGATTTTAATAGTAGTGATGTTAGTTATTATTGAAAAATGTGAAAGTTAATGGATGTTTGTGTAACAACATGATTTGTCTCGGCACAAACTCAAATTGATATATCAATTGGGTCAAACGAGATGTTATTTTACTAAATATATCACTTTTTTACTTGTGAAAGCCTTTGAAAAGACTTAGCTTAAATTGGTTTGGACTTTGATATATCTATTGAGTTTTTTTGAATTGTTTAGATTTGTTGGGCGAGCCAACCATTTGTTTAGCAAAATTTCTTAATTCAAAATATAGAATGCTTTGGTCAATCTACTCAAGAGCGACTTAAGGGTTCAATAGGCCTAAAGCAAATTTATGAATGAAGCCTTTTATTCAAAATTTTATGCAAAATTATCTTTTAAATTATCATAATTAATTTGTTCTTCTTTTATTTCAGTAGAGATTTCATCTCCATTATTGACCCACAAGCTAAACTTTGACTTCATTAATAGTTCTCAATCCAAGCAAAATTTTCAATTCCTCATCGAAATATATACAGAAAAACTCTTTAAACTCATAAATTGAAAAGTACCGAAAAATAAAATCGAAGATGTATTTGTAATCCTAATACAAATTCAACAAATACAATAAAAACAAATAGAAACAAAATATATATATATATATATATATATAATTTAATAGAGGAATATTAGCAAGCACTAAAAAAATTAAGATTTTTATAAGCCTAAAACGGATGTTTTACCTACTTCACCCTTGAATCGACCCTTATTATACTCGCTAAGGTGATAAAGACTCTTATAGAATTGGACATTGAACAAAATTATTTTATAGGGTTAAATATGTTTTTAGTCCCTAAACTATTGGTCGTTTCTGGTTTTCGTCCCTCTTTCAAAGTAAGATACAATTTGGTCCTCAATCTTTAAAAAACGTTGGTTTTAGTCGAAAAAATGAACGTTTTGAGGACTAAAACGAGGACTAAAAACAAAATTTTGAGGACTAAAACGAACGTTTTTTAAAGATTGAGGACCAAATCGTACCTTACTTTGAAAGAGGGACGAAAACCAAAAACGGCCAATAGTTTAGGGACTAAAAACATATTTAACCCTATTTTATATAAAGTCCACTAAAGTTAAAGTGGTTGGACCACTAGAATAGTATAGTCTTATAGTATTTAGTTATTGGGGAGCCAATTCCTTTACTGAGTGACATTAATTTGATAAAAATATAAAGAACTTAGAAGGAACTAGTTACTGAAAAGTCAAGACTATTTGGATGAGTATATCTCCATAGGTAACTAGCTGAGTGAGTAAGAATGTTCACTGGGTGAGTTTGAGTCTTTAAAACTCTTAACTTTGTCTCGTTAGGCAAACTTGTTTTCTTGTTGAGCAAGAGGGAAAGATTATGAATATGAAAACTAGTGGTTTAAAATTTAAAAAAAGAATTTGTGTGAAAGATCGGGTAAAGTCAAGCCAATAGTCAGAATCTCTCGTGGATGTGTGTGTGTGTGTGTAGAGAGAGAGAGAGGTCAAGTACAGTCAGGACTTATGTCATATTCTACTGAGATTGTTAATTGAATGTATATGTGATGTGAAGTACTTATTTTCTTGAAAATACTATGTTGAGCGGTTTTAGGATATATATTGAATAGGGATTTCTTAACAAAATTATCCTGATCCTACTGATTATCAAACTCACATAGAGAAAGATATTTAGATGGTAAGAGTTAATGAATATTGTTATAATCTAGATTGGTACGGAAAAGAATTGTTTTAATCAAGTTATATGAAATTTATCTGATCATATAAAAGAAACTTAGGTCTTGAGATATAACTCTATGTGAGTGAAAGATCATATGACATCTATAAAATTTGTAGGTCCAATTTAATTTTCGAGTCTTCTACCAATAGAGTAAATTGTTAATAATGATACATATTTAATATGAAGGGATAGTGTATAATTATAGAATATATAAAAGGAATGGTTTTTTTAAACGTTTAAATTATATATATATATATATATATATATATATATATATATATATATATATATATATATATATATATATATATATAGGGGTTTGGTAACGCGCGTATGTTTGTTTTTCAGTTGTGTGTACCGGGTTTTAGTAGACAAAAATACTCTTATATATCATGGATTCTAAGTTTTAAGATTAAGGGTATTTGAATAATTTCATTCTCAAAACTCAAAAAAAAAAAAAAAACAAGAAACCCCAAAACCCTTACTCACCTCCCTCATTTCTCTCAACTCTTTCTCTTTCATCTCTCTCACTCTAACATTTTCTCTGTCACCCTACTGTAGCCCCAAGTGAAAAAATCAGAAATATTCGTCATTAAACAATTTGTCTTTGTAAAGAGTTGAGTCATTGGCATATTTGCTTTCAGGCAAAGGTTCATTCAAGATCTCTTCAATTTCATCATCTTCACTAACCTCTCTAATTTCATCATTTGCAGAGGTTGAATCATCATCTCTAAAAAAACCCTCTAGGCCAATTATGAATTCTTTCATATGTCATTATGCTTGTGAAAATTAGATAAGACAAAAATTATAAAATGAAAATTCATTATAAAATCATTTATATAAGAAATTGTTTAACCGCGAGTGTTTCTGATTTTTTCCAAGCCAATTACCAATTTTTTTTGGATGTCTTTATGCTTGTGAAAATTAGATAAAATTAGATAAGACAAAAATTATAAAATGAAAACTCATTATAAAATCATTTTTTGTAAGAAATTGTTTAACAGCGAGTGTTTCTGATTTTTTCCAAGCCAATTACCAATTTCTTTATACGTCATTATGCTTGTGAAAATTAGATAAAATTAGATAAGAAAAAAATTATAAAATGAAAACTCATTATAAAATCATTTTTTGTAGGAAATTGTTTAACAACGAGTGTTTCTGATTTTTTTTTTTTTGAAAAAGAAAGAGTTGAGAGGAATGAGAGAGGTGAGTAAGGGTTTGAGGGTTTCTTTTTTTGTAGTTTTGAGAATGAAAATTATTAAAATACCCTTAACCTTAAAACTTAGAATCCATGATATATAAGGGTATTTTTGTCTACTAAAACCTGGTACACATTGCTAAAATGTACCAACTGAAAAACAAGCGTACACGCATTAACAAACCCATATATATATATATATATATATATATATATATATATATATATATATATATATATATATATATATATATATATATATATATATATATATATATATGGAATGAGTATTTTAAAAGTATACTAACATACATGTGATGTTCTTGGTGAAAATATCTTAATAGTAAAAAACATACCATACTTTCTTGGTGATGTTCTAATTGAAAATATCTTAATAGTAAAAAAATTAAGAACTGAAAAAAAAGTGTGTAAAAGATATATATATATATATATATATATATATATATATATATATATATATATATATAAAAGTTTTATTCCTTTAAATGAAATAAAACTATATATTTTGATAAATTTATATGAGGATTATAATCGTGTACATAACTAACTTATTGTTTAATATGTTTATTAGAAGCTTTAGTACAATATTATGGTTAAATAAGAATAGTATACTTCACAAACACCAATTTAATAGTTTATTATAATTTGATGGATTAAATTGTTATTTTTAACTCAATAACTCGTTTGGGTTATATCACCTTACCGGTTAAGGTGGGATGAAATAAACTCTTCAATCGTTTTCTCGAATTAAAATAAAAAATCATTTAAAATGATAATTTTATATATTATATGGTTTGAAGTACATAAATAAGAGATAATATTCTAACTTAAATATTGATTTCTATCACTTATATTATAATCATTAATTATAAATAAATAATTTAATATATAAAAGTAATAATAATTTTAATTAAAAATTTTAAAAATATTTATATAATTAACATATATATATATATATATATATTAAATAAAAGTTAACTTTCCCCGTTTTATTACCCTACTTACACTTGACTTGGTTAAAAAATTACAAAATTAACACTATTTTTGACTTAGTTTTTTTAAATGGGTTTGAAAAACTAGGAACATGCGGAATTATAATTTAGTGGTTGGATTCAATTTTCTTTATACAAAAATATTAATATATATAGTATTAATGTAATATTAGTAAAAGTTATTAATTCCACCAACTATTTTTTAAGTTTTTATCTTAATTTAAATAAAATTTTAATATTTTCAAAAATAGATAAAAAAATATTAAAAAGGAACCTTATATTATAACATCAATTATTTATTGTAATCTAAAAGTATTTTTATTCTAAATTTTAATTTTATATATTAAAAGAACATTCATTTTAAATTTTAACAGTATAAATAAAACCAACTCAAAATAATAATATTAAATTTGATATTTTTAAGAATACAGTCTATGTCAACAAATAAAACTAAACAACTTAAAGAGGAACCCAAATTCCTATTTTTGTTACATTAATGTTGTGTTCGTATGATTCACTATTTACACCAAAAATGAGAGTGAGGATTTGTGATTATATATTTTGTGTTCATTTGCACTGAATTGAAGGCGATAAAGAGTAAAGAAATGCAAGATATGTCCTTCATCCTATCTCATATATTATCTCATATTATGAAGAAATTTGTAAGTGAGTTTAATCATTTGATAAAATTACCTTTACTTTACCTATCACGTACAACATTGCTTTTTTCATTTCTTGACTTTATTTTTGCTTCAACTAATTATTGCTCTAAGATGTTCCTAGATTACAATTTAGTTTTCTTTCTTGCACAAAAATATTGAACATTTTTTTATAATAAATACATTAAGAATTTGTATTTATTATAATAATAATCTACTTTACTTTTTCAAATAATTTTTACCAAAAAATATATTATTCATAAATATTATTTTATATTATTTTTACCATTAAAAGTAATTTAATAATTTTTATTTTCTATCCATTAAAACATTTTTTTATATTATTAAATCAATCAAATTCTTTGCAAACTTTACTTCTAAATTTCCCTTCAATAACTTCCAAATCTTTTCAAAAGAAATAACAGATACTTTCTTCTCAAATTCTCGTTGATTCGCTTTCTCTCATTTAGTCTAAATTCTTATTTCCATTATATTAATCAATTAATAGTATTGTAATTGCTTTCTAAAATTGGTGTTTTTATAGTTCAAACCACAGAAAAAATAAAAACATTTTTATCTTTTGAAAATTTGTCATATTTAAACTCATTTTTAATATAAAGGTAAGTAAAAAATGATGAAACCCGAAAAGAAAAAAGGTCACATCAGATATAGCAAGAGATATAAGCCACCCCTACTAAAATTAGCCCACAAATGGTAAAGCCTAGCTCAAATCCCTCACAGGTAGGTGATCTCACCAAACTATAATAAAAGTATTAATTATCTTAATTAATCAATCTATGCAAAAATTTCTATTTGAAAATATGATACCCTTAAGATTTAATTTCTTTCCCCCTAACTAGAATTGGAAGTTTATTTATTAGGCATATACTACTAGATGAAATATTTTCTTATTAAATGAGTATACAGAGAACACAAAGTTGTACAAATTATAATCAAAACTATTTCCTTATTCTGAATTGAATTTTGGTGAATTTTATAAATGAATTAATTATAACTTTAATATTATGTTTGAAAGAATGTTTTATAGATGATTATTCACTTTAACAGAAAATTTATGTTATTTAAATAAATAAAAATTAAAAATTGAAGTTTTAAAAATTGATATGAACAATTTGATTATTTAAAATCATAAAAAAAATATTTTATTAAAAAAATAAGAATTTGAATTTCTTGTTATTTTATTTACAATTTGTTCATATGATAATTTTTTTTCATATTCTCTTGTTGATTTCTTTGAGAATGAGATTCTGTTTACTCGATCTTAATCTAGACGTAGGATGTCATTAAATTAATATCCTTTTCTTAATAATATTGGCAATAGCATCTTTTGAAATTATAATTATAATTATTTTTTGTCAAGATTATTAATGTTATTAAAGTGAAGTCAAATAATATCTTTCTAACGTAAATTGAGAATGTTGTAATGAATGTAATTTAGTATGTAAGAAAAGAGAAACTCTTAGAATAGAAGAAGAAAGAAAAAGATAGGGGTTTGCAAAAGAAAAGAGAAAAATGATGATAATTGTTGTGATATGATATGGATAATGTTGAAACATTTGAAGTTGTTGGGCAATCTAGGTCACATATATGCAATGTTTTTGTGAGGGTTTAAATGGGGACAAAAAGTAGGAGTGATGGTCAGTGAGTGGTGGATGGATTTTACAGCTTGGCCATTACTAAGTCATCACTAACACATTTAGCTGTCACTGCACTTTATGCTACACTTCATCATGTGCCATCACTCTCTCCACTAATCACTTACAATCAATCAATAACTTTTTTTCATACCACAAAACTCTAAAACAAATATATGAAATTCTTCTACTCAATTCAACAATTCATCTCTTCATTCGATACAAAAGTGGAAAACCCTAAGAGATCATGATTCATCGATCATGGGTCCTTCAAGCAGGTAATTTACTCAAGAAATATATAACATTAACAAAATTTGAGTGCAACTTATATAAAAAATTAATACCATTTTCAATTCAATTTTTTTTAATAATAATAAATTGAAAAGGAATGAAGATTGAGAAGAGATATCAAGGTAAGTGTAGTTTGACACCTGGGAAGGCAAAAAAGAAAGGGAAAAAGGTATAATGGTGCATAGTAGAGTTTTGGTTTGAGTGTTTGGGAGATAATGGTGACCACGTAATGTTGATCCTGTGAGTTGAATTGGGAATTTTAGGTCGGTTGTCCCAAGAGAGATGCTCCAGTGATTGATTGGTCATACCATAGTGGTACCAAAAAGAAGGTTATGGGGATCAAATTGCGTTACTTTGTCAAAACACTATCCATTGAAATATACTCCCATGTATCAAGTCTTTTCCTAATTTTGGTATTTCATTAGTATTCACATCTCTCTCATATTAATAACCATATTTTATTCTATTGTAAGATGATAAACTTAAATTATAAATTTTCAAATTAGATTTTTTTTTCTTTATCATTGATTGTTTCTATCGAATTTTTTATAATTTTTATAATAGATTTGTCACTTTCATCGAATTTTAGGAGATATTTTTTAAAGACTAATTATTCCTATTGAATTTTTGTTTCTTTATATCTCTAGTTGTTCATAAGATGTTAGAAGATCTTCTTTATTCTTTTGGAAATTAGTTGTCCCATCAAATTTTGTTGTTTCTTTTTATTCTTTAAGGCTTTGTTCACTTGAATGGATTTGGAGGAGAGTGATTGAATGGATTTGAAGGTAAATTTTTTGTTGTTTATTTGAGTGAATTTGAAGGTAAGTAAGAGTGAATTTGAAAGTAAAGTTTGTGAGAATTAATGTAGGATTTGATTGATGTGACAGATTAAAAAGATTTACTTCCAAATTCACTCTCACTTACCTTCAAATTCACTCAAATAAACAACAAAAAATTTTACCTTCAAATCCTCTCAAATCCATTCAATCACTCTCCCCCAAATCCATTCAAGTGAACAAGGGGTAAGAGATTATTGCTCTCATATGATTTTAAGAGCTTTTTTTTTTTAAGAAATTGGTTATTTTATTATATTAGAGGAGACTATATATATGCTCTTTAGCATATTCTAAATTAGGAGACTAATTGCTCCCATAATAGATTTTAGTTAAGAGATTAGTTGTTTTCTTAACTGATTCTAAGTTACGAGACTGGTTTGTTAAAACAAGATCATCTAATAACTCAGGTTTTGAAGTTTAACAAAAAACATTAAACGAAATATTGCTTTGAATGAAATGTTGTTTTTAAAGAAATAGCGTCTAAGAAAAAAATATTTTGGAACATATTTAATAGACGAAAACAAGCTTATGATAACATGTTCTAGACTATATTGTCTGAGAAACAAAGTTTTATAAATAACATCTAAAGAAATAAAGCTTATTTATTAAAAAAATCATCTAATAGACGATATGTGTAACAAACAACGTTTTAGTAACAACATCTAAACGTCTAAACGATAGCTTCTAGAAGCAAGTGTTTTATGAATATAAGCGTCTATCTCAATGTTAACACTAAAGATTAAGATATGTTTTACTCAAACAGTGATAATTAAGCAAGCGTCTTAGAAAATGTATCTCCTGACAAAAGTTCGCTGAACACTACATTCTCAAACAACTTTTGAATAGAAAACATTTGATGTTTTACACCATCTGATGATCATATATGAATGCTTTACTAAACAATGCATTTATTAATGAGTTGACAAATGGCAAAATGTTTCGAACATGCAATACAAGTTAATGTTTATCAACATGCAAAATATTAAAAGCATGTACCATAAAATGTTTCCATGTTTGTATACCTTGTTATTAATATTTGTGCAGATCACAAAAAACAAAAAAAGACTTTATCATAATCACTGCATACACGTTCAGAGATATGAAGAACATTATGAGAATGTTAGGTGATAAAGATGGGATATTAAAGGTTGGAAAAGAGAAGTAAAGTTAACTTTTACCAAAACATAAATTGTACGATTTGTCATAATATAAGTCTTCAAGATAAACATTCTCATAATATTCTTTATATCTCTCGACGTTTTTATTTTGTATGCAGTGTTTATGACAGAGTCTCACTAAATAAAAATTCACTCAAAATTCGGTTTTCAAGAATCCAAATTAAAATGTGATTTTATATTTCTTTAAAAATTAATGAAAAGGAGACCAAGAATTTAGAAAAAAAATGAAAATATATTATCAGAATTCGTCTCTTCAAAGACTAAGTTTTAACCAAGCTTTTCACATCAATAATGTCATTTCACATTCGAATTTAGCTTTGGGAACTTAATTCTCAACATAAACAGTAAAATGTTTATTCTAATAAATGATGTTGGTACGATTATGTTTGCAAATGAGTGTATTGCCCAAAATGAAACTCCAAATTCATGAAAGAAATTATTACGAGAAAGTAAATTATTTCACGAAAATGCATTGTCTTAAATTTATTAACTTGATGTTTAACATTAGATTTTAAATAATAAATAGTATATTCCAAGGAAGAATATATAAAACAAACGAGGGATACATAGCCAAGAGGTCATGATTTTATGTAGAACTCTTAGTATTCACATTTGCCATACAGGAATAGGTTTTGAAAAAGTTGTAATTGTTTACGAATTTTTAGTTATTAATTAAATTATGTAACATCCCAAAATATAGCATAATACCATATCATAGAATAATCACATATAATAATAAGATAGATCAGTTCAACCAGAGTTAGTAAAGTATTTAACATTACAGTTATCCAAAATAATCATAATACTTAAAAACTTTACAAAGTAACATAAGTTTCATACAAAACATAGGAATAAACCGAACGGTGATACAGCACACTATATAAACTGATCGGTTTGCAAAAGGAATACTAAATCTATTGACCGAACGGTCCAATTCAAAACTATACATAAGAGATGACCGAGCGGTCATAACTTAAGCGACAGGATCTTCGCCTTCCAACACTTGCTCCACCGTACACTCGTCACCTTCTGCTCATATCCATAGGATGATCATTGCAAGGGAAAAGAAAACTGAACGGACAAGACAGAACAAGAAAATAGGGTAAGCTATTGTAATTTAATTATAAACACATATATGCATTTCATGCAAGTTCAATCCATATGAAACCGAACAGTACATCATACAACAATGAATACAATTCATCACATTCAACCAAACCTCATAATTCATATAAATATATATAAACCGAACACTATGACTTGACCATCCGGATTGTATGAATATGTAGCTACAATCGTCCTTGCACTTGTGGTAGTGTAACAGCTGACACCAATCAAGCTACTACCCAAGGTTAATCCCATACTACCTACCTCGGCACCCTGAGGCGGTAGGACCTCCTGCCATTCTCACTCATGAGTTACTCTTCTCTACTTGAGAATGAGTAACTCACAGAATATCAGGATGAACGCCAACTTAGCATATTCATATTCATACTTTACAGTTCCACAACCATCCATGAGACATTCCTCCTTGGAATTCTCTTCCACAATATTTGAAAGTATAAATCTTCAATTCTTAACATACACAATCATTCATCAATTAAATTTTCACATAATAAAGATAAAACATGTGAACATTGGAGACCGAACACCTTCACCCTACCCAATCTAGAGAAAAACCGAACGGTTTATAAGAGATAATAAAAGAAATGGCCGAACGCTATTACTGACCGACCACTATAGAAAACTAACTACTAAGAATTTAGCCCCAAACCCGAAGACCTTACACCGAACACTCATAGCTCAAACCAAACTCTTAAAAACTTAAATCGAATGTTTATACTAGACCGAGCACTTGGGTTATACTGAGTATTAGTTTAATATCAAAAACTGTGATTAGACCGAACGGACATGAATAGATAATACTTCCACTAGACCGAACCCAGTTAATGACTGAGTACGGAACACGACCGAACAGTCAATAATAATCGTTCGGTTTTATACATAATTTTGTAAAACTTCTACTAAATGCTGAATGGAATTCTCTAAACTAAACAAGATGTTTTTCTTAACTTCTAAAACTCTAAACTAAATCCATATCCTCTTTTTAATCTATCCCTCTGAACCTATTTGACTTCAATTCACATTTCACATCCTCTCTTATACGAACCAGCAAAGACCGAACGGTCTACATCAGAAAAACTTCCACTCCAGTTCACAGGTCTCGGTCAAACACAGAATTTGCATACAATGCATTCAAACATACTATCATTCATACATGCAAGCATTCAAACAAAAATTTCAAACACGGAACAATATAATTAAATTACTAGCTTCCCTTACCTGGAATACACCCGATACATCCTAAGCTTCCACCGGTTGATCTAACCAGCAACCACTTCTAAACCAACCTTCTAAAATTTCTGATCGGTGAACAGGGACCAACTAGAGAATCAAGAAAGAAATAGAATTAGAGAAAGATCAATGAAGAACACATGCAAGTTGAACAGTGCTTGCATGTATCAGAAAAACGCAAAACTTTAAAGAATAAGTGATTTTTAACTTACCAACTTCACACAGCGGCTGGATTGATGATCAGAATAAGAAGAAAGTGAGGATTTTTAGAGAGAATGAGGAGAATTGTAGAGAGAAGGAGGAGAAACTCAGAAATCTGGAGAGAAGAGGTGCATGCAAAAGTGGCTCCACGTTTGAATATTTTGCTTATATACTACTGTCAAAAACCGATCGGCCAACCAGATGCACACACCTGTCTTCCACTTTCTGAATTTTCTAAACCCTCACACTAACACCTGGATTCCACTAAAAGCTGAATTTAATGGTTCTGACATTCTCCCTAACAACAAATAATTTTCATCCTCGAAAATTGAACCTACCAGAGGATAGATGAGGATACAGATTCTTCATGACTTCTTCTAACTCCCACGTAAAGTCACTTGTCCTCTTATCCCAGATAACCTTAACTAAACTGATGGATTTTCCTCTAAGATTCTTAGTTAGGCTCTCGGCAATAGCTATTGGTTGCATCTCCACCGAACGGTCTTCTCACACTTGAATATCATCCACTTCTAATATGTGAGAAGGATCCGGTACGTACTTTCTTAGTTGAGAAACATGAAAAACTGGATGCAGGTTTGATAGTTGAGGAGGCAAGGCTATTTCATAAGCAACTGGCCCTATCCGCCTTAAAATTTGATAAGGACCAATAAACTTAGGGGATAGTTTCTTAGACCGAACGGCTCTTCCAACTCCAGTAGTAGGGTTTAGTCTAAGAAACACATGATCTCCTGCTGTAAACTCTAGAGGTCTTCGTCTCTTGTCAGCATAAGACTTTTGCCTACTCTGTGATGCTTTTAACCTTTCTTGAATTAACTTCACCTTCTTTGTGGTCTGTTGAAGCACCTCTGGTCCAGTCAACACTGCTTCGCCTTCTTGGAACCAACAAATAGGTGTCCTACAACATCTTCCATACAACGCTTCAAATGGTGCCATGCCAATACTGGATTGATAGCTATTATTGTAAGTGAATTCCACTAAGGGTAATACTTCATATCAGACTCCCAAATGATCCAAAACACACGTCCTTAATAAGTCTTCAAGTGTTTGGATTGTCCTTTCAGACTGACCGTCCGTCTGGGGATGATAGGCTGAACTCATCTGCAATCGGCTACCCAATTCACTTTCCAGTGATTGCCAAAACCGAGAGGTAAATCTAGTGTCTCGGTGAGAAATGATACTAGATGGCACTCCAAGCAACCGAACCACCTCTCTAATGTAGAGTTGAGCCAACTTGGTCATTGCATCTTCAAATTAACAGCAAGGAAGTGAGCACTCTTAGATAATTGATCCACTATTACCCAAATGGCATCATGATTTCTAACCATACGGGGTAAGTGGGTCACAAAATCCATAGAGATGTTATCCCACTTCCATTCAGAAATTTCTAGCTGTTGCAGCAGACCGCCCGGTCTATGATGCTCTACCTTGGCTCTTTGACAGGTTAAACATGACGACACAAACCGAGCCACATCATTCTTCATACCTGGCCACCAATATGACTCCTTGAGATCTTGATACATCTTAGTCATGCCTGGATGCATGCTAAAACGACTTTTATGTCCTTCCTCAAGGATCATTCTCTTCAACTCACCATCATTAGGTACACAAACTCTTCCTCTGAACCGTAAGAGATCGCCCGGTTCCAAGGAAAAATATTTACATTGCTCGCTGCCAATCAGCCCTTTTGATTTTTGTAACTCATCATCTACTGACTGCTTCTCTATTATACGGCTCAACAGTTCACTTTCTACCACTAAATGACAACAGCTGATATCGTTCGGTTCTAACTCAACTTGTAGCTTCAAGTCTCTAAAGCTCTCAATCAAACTCCATTCTCTGACTATCATAGCAGACATATGCACAGTCTTCCTGCTCAAGGCATCAGCTACTACATTAGCTTTTCCAGGATGGTAAAGTAAATCAAATTCATAATCTTTAATGAATTCCATCCATCTTCTCTGCCTCATGTTCAGTTCCTTTTGATCAAAAAGATACTTCAAGCTTTTGTGATCACTGAACACCTGAAACCGAGCACCATAAAGATAATGCCTCCAAATCTTCAATGCAAACACCATTGCTGCTAACTCCAAATCATGGGTTGGATAGTTCTTCTCATGAGTTTTAAGTTGTCTTGAAGCATAAGCAACCACCTTCCCTTCTTGCATCAGCACACAACCCAATCCTTGATAAGAGGCATCACAAAATACTTCAAAGGGTTTGCTCGTGTCAGGAATAACTAACACCGGAGCGCTCGTCAACCTTTGCTTTAGCTCTTGGAAGCTATATTCACACTGATCGGTCCATGCAAAAGGTTGATCATTTCTGGTCAATTTAGTTAATGGCGCCACTATCTTAGAAAATCCTTCAATAAACCGCCTATAATAGTCCGCCAATCCCACAAAACTTCTAATCTTCGTGACTGAACGGGGTTTCTCCCATTGAAGCACCGCCTGTACTTTAGCAGGATCCGCAACAATACCACCTACTGATATTACATGTCCTAAAAATTGCACTTCTTGCATCCAGAAGTCACACTTAGATAGTTTAGCATAAAGCTTTTTCTCCCTCAACACACCGAGCACTATTCTAAGGTGATCCTTATGTTCTTCATGGGTTTTAGAATAAATAAGTATGTCATCTATAAAGACAACAACAAATTTATCTAAGAACGGTCTGAAGATCCGGTTCATGTAATCCATGAATATGGCAGGAGCATTAGTAACACCGAACGACATGACTACATATTCATAATGGTCATACCGAGACCGAAAGGTTGTCTTCTGCACATCTCCCTCCTTAACTAAAATCTGATGGTATCCAGACCTTAGATCTATCTTAGAAAACATAGTAGCCCCATGTAATTGATCCAACAGATCATCAATCCTTGGTAAAGGGTACTTGTTCTTAATGGTCAACTTGTTTAGCTGCCTATAACCTATACAGAGCCGAGAACTGCCATCTTTCTTCTTAACTAGCAGTACAGGAGCACCCAAAGGTGATACACTTGGCCGAATGAATTGCTTATCCATCAACTCTTCAATTTTCTTCTTCAGTTCGGCAAGTTCTTCTAGAGCCATTATGTAAGGAGCTATAGATATCGGTCCTGCTCCGGACACCAAATCAATTGAGAATTCCACTTCTCTAGGAGGCGGCAACCCTGGTATCTCTTCAGGGAAAACGTCCGGAAATTCAACTACGACTGAACGGTTTAAGTCCTGCTTACTCAGCACCGATCGGTCTAGACTCTGCTCATCCTTTATCACGTCCGAATGAGATAGTATCTAAGAAGCAACTGGTACCTTCCATTATATCCAGCCT
The DNA here is from genome assembly GCF_016808095.1 of Vigna angularis. Lineage (NCBI taxonomy): Eukaryota > Viridiplantae > Streptophyta > Magnoliopsida > Fabales > Fabaceae > Vigna > Vigna angularis. The sequence continues at coordinate 23,898,038 of NC_068979.1, read as the reverse complement.
CAACTGACCGATTGCCAACGACTCTTCTTGTTCTTCATCTGGAAACAATAATTTCTTCTCACCACAATCAATAAGAATGCGATTGGTAGTTAACCAATACATTCCTAATATTACTCTAAACCTTGAAGAGGTAAGCAAATCAGGTTCACTTTGAATCGACGACCCTCAACTACTATAGGACATTTAGCACAATAAACAGTCGTCCTAACCTTTCCAACTGCTGGGGTTGACACCACCAGATCAAACTGAAGCTCATCTACTGACAATCCCAACTTCTCAACACATTCCTTTGAGATAAAGGAATGCGTTGCCCCCGAATCAAAAAACACACAACAAGATATTCCATACAGCAAGCAAGTACTGACAATAAGATTACTTGAACTTGCTGCTTCTGTTCCCGTTAGTGCATATACTCGGCCAGTAGCCTGAGCTCTTCCGCCACCACCACCACCTCTTGGCTGAAACCTCCCTACCTGTTGTGGTTGACCACCAGCCCTTCTTCCCATATTACAGTCCCTCTCATAGTGCCCTGCACTCCTACACCGATTACACCATTTGCCACTATCCTTCTGAGGATAAACCGACTGATAATACGGACCCCCACAAGTAAAACATCTAATATGAGCTGGAACGGTTTGCTGCCCGAACGGTACTGGAGGTCTTGAAGACTGACCTCTAACTCCTGAAGAAGAAGGCCGAGCGTAAGAAATCTTCCAAGAACCAAGACCACCCCTGGAGGAAATGGGTCCTCCAACATTCGGCTGTTGCCTTTCCACTTCCATCTTGGTCTTCTCTAAGACCTTAGCCCATTCTACTAAAGAGAAAAACTGCTTGATGCACAAACCAGCCACCATCAACTTGAGATCCCCTCGCAATCCATTTTCAAATTTTCTACACTGTCATTCCTCATTCATGGCCAGCGTATGAAACCTCAACAAATGTTTGAACCGGTCAGCATACTCTGATACCGTCATCCCTCCTTGAACCAGCTCAAGAAACTTCACTTCCTTAGCAAACCGAACATTATCTGGAAAGTATTCGACATAAAACTTCATTTTGAAAATTTCCCAAGAGATGGGAGTTATGCTGCTTTCTAGTAGCATCCTCATGTTACCCCACCAGTGACTAGCTTCTCCCGTCAACATGTACTCAGAATACGCTAATCTATTTTCGTTCGGACATCTCTTGCCGTTATAAATTCGTTCCATATCTCGGAACCATTGGTCTGCTTCATCTGGGCTGCACTTGCCATCAAACATGGCCGGATGATGTTGAAGAAAACTTTCAAGACTCCACTCTTGCTGACTATTAGCATAAGAGGTAGATGGTCCAGCTGTGGCTCTAACGCTCGCAATCAGATCCACGTACTGTCTTTGAGATACCTCCGCTGATAACCAAGCGGTTTCTAGATGTTGTAGAGCGACAATGTTCTGTTGAACTAATGCAGCGTTCTGTTGCTGCATTGCCGTGAGTACCGACTCCATCATCCTCATCAAATCTGACGTATGAGAACTCGTAGTTGGAGAAGAAAGAGGAGACCGAGATGCCATCTCTGATCATTCATAGAGAAAGAACCATCAGTCTAAACCAAGGAGAAAAGGATATTGTCTAAACTAACACTAAGTACACAGTACAAGCATAATATACTCATAACCTAAAGGGTTCTGAGGAAAGAACTTCTCTGATACCATTAATGTAACATCCCAAAATATAGCATAATACCATATCATAGAATAATCACATATAATAATAAGATAGATCAGTTCAACCAGAGTTAGTAAAGTATTTAACATTACAGTTATCCAAAATAACCATAATACTTAAAAACTTTACAAAGTAACATAAGTTTCATACAAAACATAGGAATAAATCGAACGGTGATACAACACACTGTATAAACCGATCGGTTTGCAAAAGGAATACTAAATCTATTGACCAAACGGTCCAATTCAAAACTATACACAACAGATGACCGAACGGTCATAACTTAAGTGACAGGATCTTCGCCTTCCAACACTTGCTCCATCGTACACTCGTCACCTTCTACTCACATTCACAGGATGATCATTGCAAGGGAAAAGAAAACCGAACGGACAAGACAAGACAGAACAAGAAAATATGGTAAGCTATTGTAATTTAATTATAAACACATATATGCATTTCATGCAAGTTTAATCCATATGAAACCGAACGGTACATCATACAACAATGAACACAATTCATCACATTCAACCATAACCTCATAATTCATAAAAATATATATAAACCGAACACTATGACTTGACCATCCGGATTGTATGAATATGTAGCTATAGTCGTCCTTGCACTTGTGGTAGTGTAACAGCTGACACCAATCAAGCTACTACCCAAGGTTAATCCCATACTACCTACCTCGGCACCCTAAGGCGGTAGGACCTCCTGTCATTCTTACTCATGAGTTACTCCTCTCTACTTGAGAATGAGTAACTCACAGAATATCACGATGAACGCCAGCTTAGCATATCCATATTCATACTTTACAATTCCATAACTATCCATGAGACATTTCTCATTGGAATTCTCTTCCACAATATTTGAAAGTATAAATCTTCAATTCTTAACATACACAATCATTCATCAATTAAATTTTCATATAATAAAGATAAAACATGTGAACATTGGAGACCGAACACCTTCACCCTACCCAATCTAGAGAAAAACCGAACGGTTTATAAGAGATAATAAAAGAAATGGCCGAACGCTATTACTGACCGACCACTATAGAAAACTAACTACTAAGAATTTAGCCCCAAACCCGAAGACCTTACACCGAACACTCATAGCTCAAACCAAACTCTTAAAAACTTAAATCGAATGTTTATACTAGACCGAGCACTTGGGTTATACTAAGTATTAGTTTAATATCAAAAACTGCGATTAGACCGAACAGGCATGAATAGATAATACTTCCACTAGACCGAACCTAGTTAATGACTGAGTACGGAACACGACCGAACGGTCAATAATAATCGTTCGGTTTTATACATAATTTTGTAAAACTTCTATTGAATGCTGAATGGAGTTCTCTAAACTAAACAAGATGTTTTTCTGAACTTCTAAAACTCTAAATTGAATCCATAATCTCTTTTAAATTTATCCCTCTAAACCTATTTGACTTCAATTCACATTTCACATCCTCTCTTATACGAACCAGCAAAGACCGAACAGTCTACATCAGAAAAACTTCCACTCTAGTTCATAGGTCTCGATCAAACCCAGAATTTGCATACAATGCATTCAAACATACCATCATTCATACATGCAAGCATTCAAACAGAAATTTCAAACACAGAACAATATAATTAAATTACTAGCTTCCCTTACCTGGAATACACCCGACACTTCCTAAGCTTCCACCGTTTGATCTAACCAGCAACCATTTCTAAAGCAACCTTCTAAAATTTCTGATCGGTGAACAGGGACCAACCAGAGAATAAAGACAGAAACAGATTTAGAGAAAGATCAATGAAGAACACATGCATGCAAGCTGAATAGTGCTTGCATGTATTAGAAAAACGCAGAACTTTAAAGAATAAGTGATTTTTAACTTACAAACTTCACACAGCGGCTGGATTGATGGGAAGAAAACTCTTGCCACCAAGAAAGAGATCAAACACGTCCTAGATAATGATTAGAATAAGAAGAAAGTGAGGATTTTTAGAGAGAAGGAGGAGAATTGTAGAGAGAAGGAGGAGAAACTCAGAAATATGGAGAGAAGAGGTGGATGCAAAAGTGGCTCAACGTTTGAAAATTTTGCTTATATACTACCGTCAAAAACCGATCGGCCAACCAGATGCAGACACCTGTCTTCCACTTTCTGAATTTTCTAAACCCTCACACTAACACCTGGATTCCACTAAAAGTTGAATTTAATGGTTCTGACAAATTAGTTGTAATATATTTTTTCTCATGCACGTTTTCAGTACGATAGAGACAGAATAATAAAGCTCATCTAAATATGTTAAGATTTCTTTCTCAAATAATGAAGTACAATAAATAAATAAGTGATAATTAACCACTTTGTAGTAATCTCAATCCAAATATGACTATATTATAACTTAATACAATCTTAACCATTCACAATAACACAATCCAGTTACTTTCACAAACAATTGAACCATCTACAATTAAACTAGGGAAAGAATATTCATTAATCCAAGCCAATAATTCAATTTTAAACAAGGAATTTTAGATTAGTTCCCTTATTAGATAATTATTTATTTTCTAAACAAGAACAACTTTAACTAGGAGAAAAAACTAGAAATGTCTCAAAATCCCAAAACACTTTAAAATAATTCCAAATAAGAAAAGTATTCAAGATTTAGAACAATTGAAAAATAACTGTTTCGGTTATAGGGCTGAGTCACTAAATACCTTCACAATTTGTCCTTCCTCGCCGTTCGGTCCTGCTCCCTGTGTCTCTTGTCCGCTAGTCCGGTCGGGTGCACCTGTTAAAGATACTCTGATGCCAAAGTCAGTAATTGAACCGTCCGGTTATCTAATACGACAATGACAATAATAAATGCACAGTAATTGCCTCTACCTACCTGTTACCTTTGACTTATATTTATAGTTTTCGAGCACGGGCCTAGGATTAGCGATGTTTTAATCTCGGCCCAATCTTGGTCCAGTACCCTTAAACATGATTTACCTTAATCTCCTTAACATTAATCATTTACGCTTATGAGGTCGATCATCCCGACCGGCCAATTTGTCTTTTTTACTGGGTCGTCCGGTCATGTCTTCATAATGGACTATGACGACCATCTGGTCATATGGTACAATAACTTTCTTGAAAAATTGACCATGTGAAACTGCAAAAAAATTATAGAAATTATAGGTAAAAGTAAAGGATTTTTCTTTTTCAAATCAAATTTTGGTTTAGATAAATTTAATTTAGATTCAACCACCTCATTACAAGAAATATCTATCAGAAAAAAGGACAAGAAGTAGTTTCAAAAAGCTTGAGTAGTAAGGAGACTATAGAAAAGAATGTATTTAAAAAAGATGGTGAGTTTTCATAAATAAAAAACTAAATAAGTAAAATTCTAACTTGTATTCTAATCATTTAAAAATCATCCCTCTAAACTAAAAGAATTGGTTCTTACATTCTCACAAACATTAACCCTTTGTTCACTTGAATGGATTTTGGGGAGAGTGATTGAGTGGATTTGAAAGGATTTAAAGATAAATTTTTTTGTTGTTTATTTGAGTGAATTTGGAGGTAAGTGAGAGTGAATTTGGAAGCAACGTTTGTGAGAATTAGTGTAGGATTTGATTGATGTGACAGATTAAAGAAATTTACTTCAAAATTCACTCTCACCTACCTCCAAATCCACTCTCACCTACCTCCAAATTCACTCAAATAAACAACAACAAAATTTATTTTCAAATCCTCTCAAATTCATTCAATCACTCTCCCCCAAATCCATTCAAGTGAACAAAGCCTAAAAATTTTACCCTTGAAATTCATGTACCTAGAAAGAGGTAAGGATTAAAATTATCTCATTTTTGTCCCATATGGAATTCCATAGTCTTGCATCCCAGATCATTAACTAGGTTGATGACTTTATTCTTCAATTGTTTAACTAGATTTAACCTTTGACTTTCTCAACTGAATGACATTGTGTAGATTAACAAATGTTGGAGGTAAACTAATTCATAAGTTACAAGACCAATATTTCAATGATCTAGTATGATCTTTAGATTTTTATGACTCTCCCTACATTTGTGGTAAGTGTAACCCTTAGAAACTAAGGAAAGTCAAGTTATTGAAAATCATAATAAAGAATATAACTTACTCTTATAATTTCTAACAGAATCACCAAAAATCAAAAATGCAAATTCTTAAATGTAAAGAAGTTTGGAAAAGTTTATCTTTTAACATGTTTTTTTTTTACTAATGTTATAAAAGATAATTTTGAATATAAAATTCTAGTTAAATTTTAAGGATATAAAACTTTTGGAGCAAATTTCTACCATTTTCTTAATAATATTCCAACAATTAAGAGGTAAGTATAAGCATTTTCAGTCAATTAGAATCTAGTTTAGCTTAAACTTCTCTTTTTCTCCAAAGATTATCTATATTTTTCCCTTCTAGTTCCACTTGTAGATATTTTAAGTTTAGAAGTTCAATGAAATCAAAAGGCTGTTATATCAATTAGTTAACGGTACTTAACTTTATATTTATATATATATATATATATATATATATATATATATATATGAAATTAGTCTTATATATAAGGTTATATACATGAGATTTATACTAGAACAGTTAGATGCTTGAGTATTCCAAATGATTATGACATGTTTTAATTACAAAATTCAAATTTAATATTAATCTTCTTAAAACAATAAATTTATATATATATATATATATATATATATATATATATATATATATATATATATATATATATATATATATATAATATTAATGGTGGTAATTGTCCTTATTTCGGTTGGCTTATCTATAAATATGTTCCAATCATATTTTACATGAGAGTTGATAATTCTACACGTGCAAATACTAAGGAAAATTTATAGAAACTATATAATAAATATATATATATATATATATATATATATATATATATATATATATATATGTGTGTATTTTGTTGAGACAAAATTGTTTGAGAGAAGTTACATCGGTTAACAATCCATGTTTTGAATTTTATCAAACAATACTAAACGAAATATTATTTATAGAAAGAAGTGTTTAAACAATTGGATATGTCAAAAGACAAATGCTTGACAAATAAAATCGTTAATCTGAGTCACTAGGACAAAATACACATAATTAATATTAGAGTAATTTTGACCAAATAGATAGCATCTTATGCAATAAAGAAATGCATACGCTAAACGATTATGCATTTATATTCAAGCTACTTGTATCACCAAGCGTCTGACAAAGTAAATCATGTGCAATGACTAAAAAGAGGCTTTAGATGTTATAAAATAATTATAGAACATAGCGTGTCGGGATAAACGATAATCATCCCATTAAGCAATATGTTAGCTCAAACTGATGCTAAACGATATATCACTTGCATCATTTAAGTCAACTTGATAATAAGTGATGCATTAATTAAATGATGTTAACGTAAAATATGTTCTGAACATGCAATGAGTTGTACGATCATTAACGAATAAAACATTTAATGTTGTACGAAAAAGTGTTTTCGTGCTTGCATACTTTGTTCTCTTTATCTATGTATGAAATGATAGCACCTAGCTCAATGTAGAAGTTCTGCACAAAGGTAAAAAAGGCATTAAGAGATAAAAAAGCATTCTTAGAATGCTTCATCAAAAAAATTTGCCTAAAAGGATCATACAAGTTATTTACACAAAAAAAAAAACTATGCTACTCTACAACATAAATCTGAGTCTGACCAAGTTACCGATAAAGTCTATGAAGCCTATCTTGATATCAACTTAGAATCTAACGATTATCTCACAAGATAATCTATATAAAGAAGATCAACTAAAGAGAAGAAAGTTGATGAAAAAGCAGAAAAGAGAAAAGGTGAGAAATGAAGAGAGAGTATGTTCAAGAATGATTATAAAATATCAACTCCACTTTACCTCAGTGCATATATTGTCTAATATTCTTCAACCTAACAAAAATGATGAAGAAATGGAAGAATGAATAAAAACATGTTCTATTAAGAGAGAATGAGAAGAGTGAAAAAACAAACTTAAAAAAAAACTTGACATAGCTTGAATAGAGTAAACTAATATAAAAATTATACTTTATTGTTTTTCTTCCTTAAAAACTTTTATTAAGCTTTTTATTTCATCGTCTGAAAAATATCCTTATTTGATAGTTATTTGAAAACCCATCAGACATTTTTACGAAAAGTTTTAGAAAATATTATTCATGTTTATAAATTGTAATCATCAAAGTAATAATTTTCTCTTTTTTTTTATTGAAAATGTATTTTAAAGGGATAGACAACTTGAATCCATACTTAAAGCCCAACTTTTCAACATGCATTAGTGAGTTGCATAACATGGAACCCCGATCCATCAAACATGGGTTACACGAAGTAAAAACTTAATTACTATGGTCCAATTAAGCATGCTTTTCAGTTTCAAAAAGTTATACCATTTTTAAATGTTCAAATTTGTGTTCCACAAACATGATTTATGCATGTATATAACCATGTTTTCTTCATCAATCAATGAGTTTTATAGGGATAGCTTTACATAAGGGAATTTAGTAGTTTAAAGATATCAGACCCAACAAAAAACAACTTAGGACTTTCAAAATCTCATGAGAAGAGACACCAGTAGATTCGGCCCATTATGCTGTTTTTTGGCAATTGAATTTTCTTCAGACCATAACTTAAGACAACAGAAGATATTGACCACTCATCTTAATTTCTGAACATTTTTTTTTTGTTTCAAAATGTTTTCCCTCTTTTGTTGGAAGAAAAAGGGGAGACTTTACTCCTTTTTTTTTTAAATCATTAACTTTTGACAAAATATTTAATTGGGCTTTAGTTTCATACTAACTACTTTCCCTGACTATGTAGGATTTATTGGTAAAAAAATTCCTTAATTGATATTCTACTTTCTTGGAGATTGGTCTCATCACTTGTACTTGTGAGATACCTCTGGATACAAGTTTTTATTTAAAATAAAAATCTATCTATAATTCTTCCAAAGTTTAATAATAACAAATATTTTTCTGCTTATGAATCCAGCATCATGTGTTAACTGAAACATCATCTTCATCATATGTTGCTTTGCTTTCATTCTTGATTGATCCCTTAGATTTGTTGGAGCGAGTCACTTGCTATTTCTGTTATCAAACGTCAATGAAATGTTACTAGGACTTGTTAGAATAAATTATTCTTCAATTCTGATTTTTTTTTTTTTTGGTTATTCTTCCATATTCTCCTATCAATAACTTTTATGTTGAAAATATTATTCTACATACATAAGAAAAGATGTCTTTTAAAATAATTTTATTAAAATAGCTTTACACTTTGAATAAATACATTAAATAAAAAGTGAGGTAATTTTGGTGGCTGAACGCTTTAATATTAACTTTTAAGAGCAAATTAGAAAGAAAAAAAAACAAATGGCAAATTGTAAAATGAAAATATCACTTATTTTATGCAACTTGATATGCAACAGAATTTACTTCTGTTTCACACATTTAGTAAACTGCTGTTCTTGATTTCTACCAAGAGGAAGTTCTGTTGAGATAAATTCACTTATAAAAGACATAAGAATGCAAAATAATGAAGTATATTCCATAACTTAAGATAAAGTTTATGCTCTTAAGCAGTAAAAAAAGTACTTGTTTTTTATTTTATCTTTTTATTAATTACTTCAGGAACAGAGTTTATTCACATTGGACCTAAAGTTGTTTAAGGACTTTGATGTCTAATAATGGTGATGCAACCACCCAACAAAAAATATTTAAAGCAACTCTGCAGTTACAGGACTAAGATGAGTTTCCTACTATAACATGGACCATTGTCATATACTTACAATTAGAAACATCCAATAACTACAACAGGTTTAAGAAATACCAGATGTACTCATATTTCAATTTCAACAGGTTTAAGACACACTTGAAAAATAAGGGTTCATGCAATTGCCAAGACAACAAAAAACTTGTTTGATGGGAAGTAATAATAATGGCTTAATGATGCAGTACAATATTCCATCAATGTCTAATAATAAAGATCATTCATTTATAGTTTCAACTTTGAAACATTTTGCTCTTAACCATAGCTCCAATAACGATTTTTAAAACAACAAACCATTAATCACTGTTACTTATTTTGACAGCAGACGCAAACTGATTTTTTCATGAAGGTTGCAGTCTTAAAAAGGAAAACTTTCATCATTTTTAGTGCCATAATGCATAGGTCCATATAAAAAAATTGGAGACAGAAAATTCTATATATGATACCAAAGTCCAGACTAGAAAGAGCTCAAAATACAAGGTCCATGAATTCAAATGTGCAAAATTGAATCAATACAGAATCCAAGAAAAAGAAAAAAAAAACTCTCAGAAAGTTATTCATTCCTTCAAGCTAGGAAATTTATGATCAAGAAAATCAAGTATCTAGTTGTGTGTTCTCAGAAGCACTTAAACAAACAACACCAGTAACCTAAGTTTGTGTAGAACTTAAATTATTTAATCTATTCCTTTGCTACATGATACCAAAGTTCGAAAAATCACATGTCAATGGAAATGGGGGAAGATGCCAATTTCAATGTAACAAAATAGTGGTTGAAATTTTAAACATAAAAAAAAAGAAAAAAAAAAGACTGAATAGCTCCTCCCCGTAAAACTTTTTAGCTAATCTTGAGTAATATCTGAATGTTGTCCCCATCATCCCCAACCTTTCAAAGAAAAATATCATAGAAAGAAATAAGGGAGGGCAATGTACCAATTAGCAAGAATCCTGTGTCAATGGACGAATCAATGTTTGTGCAACTCCTTGGACATGAAGCATCAAAATGTGTAAGTTTGAAAATTCAATGCTTCAACATCCCATCACAGCACAATTATAAACAAAGTTGCCAGAACGTTTCCTAGCAAGTAGATCCCACTGTGGAGGCCCTGCACTAGGCACCCATGAATTGAGCTCAATAAAACCCTCACCATGAGTCCTAGGTCCACCAATCACAATAAGCTTATCTCCACATGCCCTGAATGCAAGACCCCAACCATTCATCGACACTGCACGTTCTGGCAGTCTCCCAATGGTAATCCACACTTTTTCTTCCTTGTCATACTTCTTAACCTCCATGTCAGCGTAATCAGCAGCATATAGTTCATCATTTACAACTGCAACCAGAGGTGGTGCCTCAGCTGTTGCAGGCATCTCAGGACCCCTACTACTTCTTCCTGGGGACATGTTAGGAATCTCTGTCCATGTCCTGCTCTGAATATTGTACTCCTCTCCACATGTTAGGACCTTAGAATCACTCCCCCCAATCCCCCCTATAACATAAAAATGTCCATCCATAAACACCCCAGAACACATCTTCCTTGGTTTCTTCATACTTGGCAGTGTTTCCCATGTTTGAGTCTCAGAATTGTATAATTCAGCAGAGTCCAGGATGTGTCCCTCTGAATCACACCCACCAGCTAATATTGCAATCTCTCCAAGGCTTGCTGAGCCAAACAAGCATCTTGGAGCATTCATCCTCATTCCAGATGTCCATGAGTTTGTCAACAGACTGTATCTGTAAATCACATGAGATCTTAGCTCCCTCCCAAACACAAGTAGCTCAGTTCCTACAGCTAAAGATTCCTTGTCTGAACACATAAAGCATTCATTAGAAGCCATCCTTGGCAAATGCATCCACCTCTGACGGATTGGATCATAGGCCTCCCATTCCAGGAGGGCGCAGGAAAAATAAATCCAGTGCTCCATAATACCATTTAGTCTCCTCCATTGATAGAGTTCACCACTTCGGATTATGTTCCGGAAGCTCCTAGTCAACGAGGCTAGAGAACCGTAGTCTGACCTTGAACACCGGCTGAGACAGGCTATTGAGCTGTCACGGTTCATGCGTGGCAAGAGTGAACCAGAATCTGAAGAATCCCCACCAAGCTGCTGCTGCTGCTGCTCAGATTGCTGTTCACTTGAATTCATTAGATTCTCATCATCCTCCAACCGATATTCAGATAGCCTGGCACCAAAATCTGATAAATCCCCAGGCTTAGCCTGCTGCTGTTCATCGGATTGACGGTCACCAACATCCATCAAATCACCATCACCCTCCTGTTCTTGCTCACCAAATAGCCGGTCGGTCAAAGCTCCATCTTCTCCGACAACTACTTCACAAACGTTCAATGGCTCAATGGCCTCCTGATCCATCTGGGAAACAACGGAATCATTGGCCTCAATAGATTGCCTTTGAAGGGAAATTCGAGCCATTTCAACTCTATTGTAAGAATCCAACTTCCTGGTACACTTCCTCGGCTGCTGGGGCTCATCCTCAACATCATCAATCTCCATAGGGCGCTTTCCATTCTTGATGTCCAACTCCAGCAAGCACTTCATGTAAGACCAGTCGTTCTCTGCCTGGCAAGTGCTGGAAAACAACCTCGGAACAACGCACGAACGACCGTCCAACATGTCTCCACCACAGAGAAAGGAACGCCCTTCACTCTTCAATCCACCACAGCAAAATCAAGAGCCTGTTCAAACAGAATTGATGAAATCCAATTCAATTCACAAGTTCCTAATTTTTGCCCCTTTTACTTCTTTGCACAAATTTAAACACCCATCACAGCAAGCAAGGCCCATCTAATCAACACCCGTCACACAAGTTTCTTCAGATCGAAATATCGTTCAACCAATCACCAAGACAAATCCCCAAAAACCACTTTTTTATTTCCCTTTGTTTTTGACATGGTATAACAAAGATGAAACCTTTGGTTAGTGGAAAAAACAAAAATGCCCCTTCTGTGATAGACAGATCCCAAAGATGCAAAACGCCAGAAATAACGTCAACTTCAATTGAACACACGAAATGCAGAAATGAATCCAACATCCCAATGCAGCAACAAAAGTTTGAAATTTTTAAATCAACCCATCATTCATTACGCCTCATGATTCAACTAGAAAAACCGAAATTCAATAAAGATCTCTAAATAACAGAAGAAAACCAAACCAGCAAAGCAAGTCACTGTTGAGCCCATTCACAGAGAGCAATACTTGAAGAAGAGAACAAAAAAAAAAGGCAAGCAGAGAGAAAAACAATGCTAGAAACTTACAGGGTTGGATAGGAACCAAAACCAACCAAAAATAAGAACAGAAAAAAAGGGTACTTGATGGCAATTTTCAAATTGAACAACAATCTTCAACTCTTTTTCTCTCTCTATATATATACATAATATATCTATTGCATGTTACTCACAGAAAGAACCACTTTCTCTCTCTACAGCGTCCTTGGTTGTCTCTGGTTGGTCCCTGGAGAAAACTCTCTGCAAATCAGATGGAAGGTTTGGTTGTTCTGATTTTGGAGCAAAATCTGAAAGAGAGGACCCTCTCTACAACCCCTTATCTCCCTTAAATCATAGCTTAATGCACAATTAAATAATAATTATTACTTCCTAATTTTTTATCATTATTATTTGTTTGTTATGAATTTTTTTATGATTTAAAATAAAATTGTTTTGTTTTTTGGGATTGTCCGGGAGGCGGCGGCGAGAGAAGACGGTGACCGTGGACGCAGTGGCGGTGGGACCCCAACATGTTCACCGTTAAGTAACCTGGAACTGGTTGTACCGGTGGAGCCACGTGTTGAACGGATAGAGAGATGGAACCCGTTACGTTTTCGATACGTCTCTCCGCCGTTTGATTTTGATTCTAAATTATCGGCTGGTCAATTTTTCGTGAGAGGGGAGGAATCACATGCGGCCGGTACGCTGATGTGGCAGGTTTTGATTGGTTACTCATGTAAAGGCAGCCGTTAAATCTCTCTCCTCATTTGTGAGTCTTGACCGGTCAATCTTGATAGATTACACACAGTTATGGAGATTAATTATGAGTTTTATTGTTTTACTGATAGAGAAGTTACATTATCAATAAAAATAATGAATATTACTGTTTTCAATGTTAATATAAATATAATAAAAATCAATAAATTAACTATACCAATTATTTTGTTTTAGGTATAAATATACTTTTTAATCTTCTTAATTTTATAAATCTGTAATTTTAATTTTTGTAATAATTTATCTGTGTATTGAATTTTCAATCTTTTTAATTATTAAACAATTTTTTTCACTGTTAACATATATAATTTCTACCAAATAACTATGTGATATTTTATCATTAATAACTTTTATAGTTATGAAAAATATTTATTTTAGCTTCTGAATAGCATTACAATATGAATAGTTAAAAATATTTTATTCACAAATTATTTAGTTTCTCATTTTTATATTTAAATATTTTGCTAGTTATTATTTTTTTTCAAAATATTCATTTTGACAAAAAAGCTAAATAAATAGACTTAAATATTTCACAAAAAGTACTATAAACAAACTTAATATGTTTTTAATATATGAATTATTTGCTTGATATATTTAACATTTAAAACAATTATATGATAATTAATCATATTACATAAAGTGTATAAACTCTTAATATAGTACAAACAAATCAAATTCTTTTTATATTTGTAGTTATTTTTCTTTGAAGGAAAGTTATAAACAATAAAAATATACTCTAAATTTAACAAAATAAGATGTTAATTATAATAATATATTGAATGAAACAGTAAAAATAGATCATCTAAAAGTTATTACAAAGATTCAAAGCAACAAAACAGTTGAATGCACCAAAACAACATCAAACAAAACAGTTAAATTTGATTTCTTTTTTATTATTAATTTTAAGAGAGAGAAAGAAGAGAAAGCTTTCTTTTACTGCTATGATAATGTTTAAATTTGATGATGATTTAGACACTGTTGCTAAACACGGTTTGTATAAATCAAGCTTAAGTCAAAAAAGTAGATTGTGCTATCTTCCAAACTTCAATTTCTTGGTGTTCCTCTTTTACTGTTTGATGGGATTTATATCTTTCTTGTCTGTTTTTCATTTTCTAATCTATTTTTTAATAATAAGATCAAACAATGTGTTCACACTTACATTTTCTTTTTCAAAATTATTACTTTAGTTTCAAATTTATAGCTAGGGCAAAATTCATATTATCTTTTTTTCTTTTTACTTATTTATGTATAAATGATTCAATTTATTATTTGTTGTTGGGTTATAAAAAATAAACTTTTGACTTATATTTTATAAATGTTCTAAGAGATTAAGGAGCATTCCATAGATTTTAATAGAACTTTGAAGTTGCATTCATAAAATATTATTTTGATAGTCTATAAAGAATTATTGAAAGTTTAAATAAACATTAAATAAAATTTAATTAAAATATCTGGTTCTACGTTTTTACTACTATATAGAAATTAATTTATAAAGAAATTGACTTAAAATTGAATTAATTTATATATCAATTAATTTTAATTTATGAGATTTTTTTTCTTTTTTATTTTCACTGTTTAAAGCCTTTTAGAAAGAAGTTTATTAAAACATATTATAATAATAATGATATATTTTTATTGTGTAAAAATCACTATGTAATAATGGTTTTTTTACATGTTAAACAATGTTTCATTTTGATTTTTGAGCTAGTTACATTATTGGACACATTTCAAACCAAATGTCAGTATATAAGCTTAAAAAGTAAAAAAAAAATAATGTCACTAAATTATGAAGATTATATTCATTCATTTTTAAAGTTTAATGATTAAAATATGTCAATGTTTGAGACAATGACAAATTCTAATTTTGTATCGAAGTTTAGAAAGAACAAGAGAAAAGAGATAGATGTTATTAGTGAGATAAGATATTTATACAAGACTCTAGAAAAGACTATATAACATGACGAAGGAAGAAAAGTATAACTATAAGAAAGGTTTGTTACGTAAAGGTAAACTTGAACTAGAGAAATGTTTGCTAATTATGGTTGAATTTTCTACAACTATAAAGGAGACAAGATCACACAGTATTAAGCGATGTGAGACTAAATTAAAATTCACAATACTAACAATTCTCCCACTTGAAGCTTGATTTACATTATCCCCTAATGTAGTTGTCTTCATCATCAATTACTCTTGAAGGCCAGTTGAGGCCATACAAAGCCTCAACTTATTTGTTGTTTTGCCTCAACTGGCCTTCAAGAGTAATTGATGATGAAGGCAACTACACTAAGGGATAATGTAAATCAAGCTCCAAGTGAGAGAATTGTTAGTATTGGGGAACTTAACTTACATAACTTAATACTGTGAGATGTTGTTCTCCATTTAGCTATATAAGAACCTTATGTAAATCTTGAGAGATACACCATAACTAAATATATTTCCTAGTGTAGTCGTGGATGTAGGTATTTGTACATTGAACCTCATTAAATTCTTGTCTCCTTTATTTCTCTCTTTTCTCTTTTATTGTCTTGTTCCTAACATTATCATCATCAAGTTTTAGGGAGAAAGGAGTATGAAATGTTTGGGGAATGAAGGGAGAGGTGAGAGGTAAGGGTATAGAATAAAATGAGATGATAGATGGGTATGAGGAAAGAAACCATAAGCTATATTGATTATTGTCAATTCAACTTAACAATATTCTAAAACAAAAATAGTTAGTTGATTGATCTCATCTTTGAAACATTGTTTAAGAGTAAAGTCCTCAAAGATATTTTTTTTACATGGAGGCTTTTTAACACCAATCTTCTTACAAAGACAATTTTGATAAAAAAAAAAGGTATAACCAAGGTATATTAACATAACTTTCTTATTTTGTTTAGAGGAACAAAAGGTTTGTAGCTACATTGAATTAATGGAGGAAAATTTTTATTATGTATTACGTGGAAATGTTTTTAGCTCTATAACAAAGTTATGGAAATGTGAAACTTTGGATTGGTCATGAAATAACAAGTTGAATTAAAGTTAATTTCACATTTCGAGGTAAATTTCTATATTATAGAATTGAAAGTTAAAGTTAAGTGGAGAAGGAAAATATAAATAGTGGTCATGAGTGACTTGTAAGGTTAGATTGATTTTGTAAATTTTTGTTGAGGAAATACATTATCTTCATATATGGCATAACTCATTTTTTATATATGTATTTGTTTTTTTTTTCTTTTGTTAGAAGTAGGAATGACAAATGAACTTTTTTTTCATGGATAATGTTTAAACACATCTTGATTTTAAGTGAGAATTCATCATTAATTTGGTATGGTATAGATAGTAACTTATTTTTTTTAAAATTGAGTATAAATAATAACAGTTGAAACCTATATTGTATCCGTACACTTTATATTTCATAATAATGGTTTAAACTCATCTTATGTCCATATACTATATATTTCATAATTAATAAAGTTAAGTTGCAATCAAAACTTTATCCTATTATTTTTTAATTTTTAAAAAATTATATTTGTTAATGTCTTAAAGAATATTATAAAAATATTTTGGACAACTTCCCAATAACAACATTTTAAGAGAGAAAAAATAAGAAAAAAAAATTATGAACAAATTAATTTATAACAACTCTCTCATGAGTTTTTTTTTAAAAAAATTAATCTATGTAAAAGCTCATTTTACTCTTTTTTATTTTAATTTTATTTTTCAGAAAAAAATGTTCAAACAGATTATATATCATTAAAATAAGCATGTCAGCGCATGAGAATAACTCTTAAGCTCAAACATATATTTTATGTCTCATTAAAATTTAGCACATACCGATAAATTTCTCAATATATCTAATTTTATGAATTATTGCTTTTCTTAATTTCCTATGTTATATATCCTTACAAGAACATTTCTTTATGCATAGTACTAACTCTTGGATATGCTCAAATAACACCTAACACAAAGGTAATTAAGGGATAGAGACTTAAAATAAATCCTTGATTTAGACCTAAATATTAATTATTGAGATATATCTTGTTATGTAGTTAGATGGCATCACATGATATTTTTAGAATAACGCTGAATTTCGATTTTTTTTTAAATTGATCAACACTTTCCGATATTACCTAGAGCAGTACATTATTCCGATTCTCAAGTAGATCTCTAGATATACAAAGTAAAACATAATTAACTGAGTAAATTTCCTCACAAAATTTAATTTAAAAAACATCAAACCAGTTTTAGAAACACTCCTAAACTTTAAATGAAGCTGCAAAATATAAACTAATTATAGATTATTAATATTTAAGAGATGAAACAAGTGAGAAAGTAGAAACTAAATTGTTCCACCAACTGCTATCACTTTCTTTCTATCAAATGCATATAACTTGGTTTAACTTTAATATTTGTTGTTAATTTGAATATGAAATTAAAGCATATATATATATGTTTATAGAACACTAAGCAACAATGGTGAAAAGAGATAAAGTGTTATTAAAAGGATGAAAGTGTTGTGACATGAATGAGAGGTTGACATTGGGACACCTCCACAAACAACCAAAGAGATTAAGCCCAAATTTTGTTGCAAGCACTGTGTTAAGATGGTGAGATTCTGTAATTAGTATAAACATTTTTATAATCATGCATGTCAACTTTTAATTATGTTTCCAACTGTCACCACTCCCAATCTAATCTCATAGGCTTTGAATTTGATTGATAGGCTTTCCTTTTGCACTTTCGTGGCCATCACCCGTCAATTATCATCATCATCATCTTCTTCTTCTTCTTCTCTTTCATTCTCCATGATCCAATTAACCCTAATTTTTCCCTTTTCTTCTTCTCATCCATCGACGTGTTTAACTTCTTTTCTCTCTTATCTTTCAATCCAATTTCATGCATGACCTAATTTTCTCACGTTGTTATTCTCGTCATTGTCTTTCCCTTTTCAGGGTTAATACAAATAAAGGAAATAAAAAAGCACATTCAATGCATATTTCTTGCTTAAAATAATTCAATTAGACAACACACTTAAAGATGGCATTGTTCATTTCTTCTTATCCATGCTAGTGTCCTTGTTCATACTGCGTGTTTAATTGACCAACCACAAATTGCCCCTTTTAAAAAAAATTGTTGAAAATATCTAAACAAGCTTTTTTAATTTTATACGATGTTTTGCACCATTAAAATCAAGGGTTTGCATGCTCGGAAAGAAAGTTTCTTGTGCATCAATTGATGGTTATATAAATGTTTTTTTTTTCTCTTATACATTGTTAATTTAGATTAATATGCCATTCTTTTGTTTTTGTTTTTTTAGGTTTGTCGTATTCGACATTATTATTCTTTTTTTAAGTGGAAACATGGTTATTCCTTCTTTATTGACACGCATAAAAGGCACATAACGTTGAATTTTCTTGTATTAAAAAAATATGTACGTGTTGTATAACTGTTATATGTAAAACTATTACGTATTTTTTTATCCCTTAGTATTGGACGGATGCGATTAAAAACCGTCATATACATACATTCTGGCAGTGGAGCCCACTTTTTTCCCTTGTTTTATTCTTATTCATCTCACGGGTTATGTTGCTCCCTTTTTCTCACGAGATTTTCAGTATTTCACTGTCTATTATTGATTTATTTCAATTATACATATGAAGTATTATCGACATAGGTATATAAAAAGGAGATTCTGATTGTTTTTTTAACAATTTTTTTATTTATGGATAAATTATAGTTGAAATAGCTAAGCGATCATGACTTTATTGTATTTTTCTCTTTTTCTAATTTATTTTTGGAAATATTTTATTCACTTAAAACATGAATGAATATTCTTAAAAAAACTCATAATTGGTAATTTTTATCAACAAATGGATTTTTGAAAAAAAGTCTTTGATTATATGATTATGAATAGTATCGACATGTTTGGATTTAGTTGAAGCATTCAAACTAAATTTTCATATTTTATTAATTAGTCTACTAATATAATTAACATTATATATATATATATATATATATATATATATATATATATATTTGCTTTAAAATCCAGAGTCAAAGTTGATAATGTTAGTATTGATTAGGAATGACAACGGGTCGGGTCGGGTACGGGTAGTGTCTACCCGCAACTGGACCCGTCGGATAAAATCGTACCCGCTATCCGACCCGCTATCCGTCGGGTACCCGTTTAAAAAATATCCACAGGTATTTTAAAACTCACGGATACTCACAAAAAAAATATTTAATACATTTTAAAAATAAAATTTAAATAAAAATACAAATATATATATAATATAAATTAAATTAAATGTAAATTAAAATTTAATTTTGATAAAATTTAAACTAATAAAATATAATTTTATTTTATTTTTAATTAAATTTAATTAAAAATATATAAATTATTTATTTTTTAATTTTTTGCGGGTAACGGGTACCCGCGGGACGGGTAGTATACTACCCGTACCCTACCCGTTTAGAAGCGGGTATTAAAATACCCGCTACCCGTTACCCGTGGATAGTAAATATCCGCGGATAGTTACTACCCGCCGCGGATTTTACCCGCGGGTATCCGTGCCCGCGGGTAAAATTGTCATCCCTAGTATTGATAAATAGTTTGTGATAATTGCCTTCGTTTATTATTATTTTAGCCATTGTTTTATTTTCTTAGTGATTTATGAATATAGTGATCATAGTATATTTACCTTCTTTTATGATAATAAAAATTTACTAATGTAATTGATTTTTTTGTGATATTATAATAAAAATAATTACCAAAAATATAACAAAATTATATAAAAAAAATATGAAAAATAATTATAAATCTAATTTTCTTTTTATTAATTATCTTAGTTATACCATAAAATAACTTTTAATCGTTCATCACGAAGGTTCGTAGTGAATGGTTTATTGTAGATCATAAAAACTAAAAAGTTGGTTAATAAAGATAAGAAAAGGAAGGGTAGAAGACTTAAAAGATATGTGTAAAAAAATAGTTAAAATTTATCAAACAACAAAATAATTTTTATTGAAAATAATTATAAAAAGAGTAGTTATTAAAAGAATAAATTTAGAAAATATTTTTTTATTATGAATAATTATTTGAATTTAAAAAGATGGTTGCTAAAAGGTAAAATTTAAAAAGAAAATATGAACAGGAAAAAGATGAATCCTCTGTAATAATATAGATATAAATTTAATAAGAAATATTTTTTTATGTCAATAAAAGAGACCGAGTCAGCCATAAATAATAAACTTATTGTGAGAATCTTGTTTATTATTATGGTAAGAGAAGAAACTTTGAGTCATATAAATACTCAATATTTGAGAAAGTAATTTTATATAAGAATAAAAAAGTTTGAGTTTTATAACTGTATATCAATAAGTAAAATTTGAAGTAATGAAAAATCTTAAATGATGTTAATTAATAAAGAGAAGAAACTGAGTCATATAAATTTGAGTTTTGTAATGTGTTAATTAAAAGGAACCTCAAAGCTTTTCAACTTTTTTTTATCTTTTCTTTTATATTTCATCTGATGTCAATTTCTTCGAACAATCTTCCTTGTACGACTTTTTCAATGCATAACATTAAACATGTCACTATTTCTATTTCTATAGAACTACAAATAGTTTTATTGTAAGTGATCAAACCTATTTGTTTTCTTAGTTAAACACATTTTAAAGATTGTTAGCACAAAAATATAAAAAAAAAAATGGGGTTGAATTTTGTTTTTTAAAAATATTTTGCAATAAAAGACCTTTTTTCTTTAAAAGATATTTTTTTAAATATAGAAAGTTTCCTTGTTGAAGAAACATGAGATATAAATAAACAAGATTGTGTTTACATTAGTTCAACTTCATTGTCATATATTTAGTTTTTTAAAACATCAAACTTTATCAACTCCTGTAACAGGCACTCTTTCAACCTCTAAGGTCACATACTCAAATGTCATTTTTATTTGCTTCTTCAAATAAATTTTAGAAATCATTTTCACATAAATTTTTTAAAATTGTATACACCCTATCAAGATCATTAAAAAAGTATCACAAATCAAAACCTCTTGATAGACAAATATAAAATTTAAGCTCATGATTTTTAGTTAAAATGTTTAAAGATAACATAATACAAAATATAACAAAACGTGAATATCACATTTAAGATTTATAGATAGATTTGTATTATTTTTTGTTTCTAAATGTTTATGTGTCTGTCCTTCAAAAGATAATCATTGGAAGAATTGTGGAGTGTTGAGGTTATATCATGTACGATTAGAGGAAGAAAAAAAAAACCTACTAGTGTGCATTAAATGATACTTAATGTATTGCATTAACCAACTTCAATGATAAATCAAATATTTATTTATCTTAGTTTGTAGCAATCTTTGATTTCATGGGTTGACATATAGTAGACGATATACTTATATATGTTTCTTTTTTTTCACACTTTCCTACTTAAAGTCATCTTTTAGGGTTTGTTCACTTGAATGGATTTGGGGGAGAGTGATTGAGGGGATTTGAAGGTAAATTTTGTTGTTATTTATTTGAGTGAATTTGGAGGTAAATGAGAGTGGATTTGAACAAAATCTTAGAGTCATGGTTATTGTAATAACTCAAATTAGTAGGTAATATACTATTAATTATATCATTTCATAAAATTTAACACACTTTTTTTTATAAGTTTTCACAACAAATCTCTAAAACACAAGAAAACACTAAAAAGGGGAAGGGGAGGAGTTGAATAGTGTTTTAAAAAATTTCACAAAACAACGTTTAATGACTTTTGCAGGAGTTAGACGGTCTGCAATATTTGTTAGACGCTTGTGTGTTTAAAAGAACGTTTAGGAAACGTTTGTAAAGTAAAGCAATAACACATTTTTATAGTGGTTCACTCAAACCAGATTTACGTCTCGTTCTCCCTTAAAACCTCTTAAGAGATTCCATTAATCTTTAACAAAGATTACACGAGTTTTACCACTTTTGGTTTACAACGAGTATCAACAACTCTCGGTCTCAACTAGTCAACTAACTAGATCGTTTAACTCAATTGAGCTAAACACCAAGTGTTTTATTTCACTTCTGAATTTACAAAGCAACCAAAAATGTTTTTCAAACAAGATACATATTTGATCATTCTTAGAGAGAGAATAATTTTTCAATACAAATCAAATTTGAAAGACTTGTAAAGATTTCTCTTCAAACGAAAGCATTAAACTAGGTAGAGAAAGAGAGATAGCGTAACAACAAGCTTGTTTATATGCATGTATTCTTCTTTTCTTCTCTTTATGCAATCATCTATATATAGCCTTCTTCGAGAAAGATTTGTTAGACTGGAAGTTGACTTTCATGTAAACTTCATAGTCGTTTTAGGTAGGTAGTTAGAGTCGGGTCTATGTTGTAGAGTTATTGTGCTTTATTAGAACTTTGACAAAAAGTAGTTTGTACAATTGTGCAGAGCTTGAAGCTTTAAAGAAACATTCTCATAATGTCTTCCTATCTCTTAACGTCTTTTCTATCTTATGCAGGAATTTGAGTAAACTTTTGCACTTTCCTGATCTGCACAGATAATCATAACAAACCATAGAAGTAAAGAAGTACTTTTCCGTACAAGCAATAAATGTTTTAAACATTGGTAATCGTTTAGGCATATTGCGTGTTTAAAACATTTTTGCACCTGTCAGCTTGTTGATGGAAACATCTTTTAGGAAGCAAAGCGTTTAATATATGATTTTTAGACGATGTAAAACGTTAAACGCTTATTTTATAAAATTGTTTGTAAGTTTTATTACATCATTTAACGAGCTTTTTCTAGACGATTCTTTTCTTTAAATGCTTATCTATTCAACACTATTTAGATATAAAATTTTAAACCTCAATGCTTGTTAAGCGTACACTTAGATGTTTCCTTTTGTTTGACATTGATTGTCAAACACTTTCTGTTAGACGATATATGCTAGAAAACATTATTTTGAAAAACGTTATTTAAAAGATAGTTTGTATTGATAAACACTTATTTCGTTCAACGTTATTTATTAAACTTCAAATAGGAAATGTTCGACGGTCTCGTTTCTTTAGACGATCTTGTCTTAACAATCTCTAACTTGGTATAACCAATCCAAACATCTTAAACATGTCAAGACCTAGACTAGAATATCCGGATTTAGTATAAATGTCGAGCTATGACGGGTTATGCACTTGTGGTGGCCTTTACTACTTTGCAAAGCGATTGCCAATGTGTTTTACCCTACCATACTTACAAGGTTAGTTTGTACTGCGTCTTAGGTCATATTGGAAGCACCTAGACTAAGATCTTCTGCTACTTTCACCACATGTATCAATCATCTTTAATTGAGAATGAATTATCATTATAGTGTCAGATTAACTCCTATGACTGAACTTCCTGCATTCATACTAATAAAACTTTGAAACCATCACTAAGAAATTCCTCCTTGGAATTCTTTTTCATACCTTCCATTCATAGATACATATAACTTCATATAACATATCATAATTCACATGAGACCAATACACATTCATAAAAGTATCCAAAACAATGCATCAAGAATCACATAACAATGTAGAAACTAGAAAATCAAAAACATGAAAAAGGGCACCCAACACCTGGGATAGGGCGCCCAAGCACCAAACTCACTGGAAAAGAGCGTCCAGGGGCGTTTAGGGGAGTTCAATGCCATACCTTGCGCAAAAAAGGCGCTCAAGGGGAGCTTAAGGGCACTCAGCACTAGACATTGCGCAAAAAGAACGTTGAAGGTATGCTCCAGAGGCGCCCAATGCGACACCATAATTGGATATACTTCTAATCTGACCTTGTACACTTTTCGCACATGTTTAACTGATTCCTAAGACCTTCTAAGCATTGAGAAATATTGAAAAACACATTTCTAACTCAAATTGACCATTCCAAACCAATTCAACTACTCTAAGTTACCTAATCTCATACCTACACCTTATAACACCAAATTTTGTAAAATAATAGCATGAACAATTCATAATAAACCTATAAGCACACCCCACGACTTCAACCTACTTTCTGTTACCAATAAGGAGCATTTGTGTCTTGATGATAATGATTTTGATGATGTTACAAAGTGAAGAATATGAAGACACATGTTGTATGAAGTTTAAAAGCATTTCTGTATAACAGAAGATAACAAGACTGAGCAGTTAAGACCGAACGGTAGAAGGCATGACCAAGACCAAGCGGGGCATGAATGAGACCGAGCGGTTGGACGGTGAAGTGGTGGTAGAAAGAATTGAATCTGGCAACCAAGCAGAGGCATGACTAAGACTGAACGGTCACAAACAGTTAAAGGCTGAACACAGGACAAACGCTGGCCGAACATAGTTCAAGACCGAACGGTCACTAACAGACGATGACCAAGACCGACCAATCAGGACATAAGCAATCAGGATCGAGCAGTTCAAACCGAGCGGTAGAGGGCATGACCGAGACTAGTGAGGAATCAAACCGAATGCTAGAAAGATGTGAGGAACCAAGCCGAACGACAGAAGGTGATAAGGGATAGAGCCGAATGGCAGAAGACAATGAGGGCTCAAGTCGAACGGTAGAAGGAGTTGAAGAACTGAAGCTGACTAGTTTGAAGAGTCATTATTCAAACTGTTCCAAGTCTCGCAGATAATCGATTATCACTAGTAGTTGTGATGTGTCTTTTCATTTTCTGACCTTGCACGAACCTTAGGCTATAAATAGTGTTTTTCACAGCTCTTAGATTTAACTTTTCATTTTGAGAGTATATAAAGTTGCGTGCCTAAGGGAAGCTCTCTGTGAGTGAAAAGGGATCTATGCCATTTGAGAATACAGTGTGTCTGAGGAAGTTCTCAAGTGATAATTATTGCTTTTGTCAAGTCTTGTGAATAGGAGAAGCTCACGCTTTGTGTGTCAAAGGTCGGAGCGGTTCTCTTTAAGTTGACAGAGTTGTTTCTTCCGATTCGTTTGTCAAAGGAAGTCTCTTCCGGTTCGTTCGTCGAAGGAAGGTTTTGTTGTTCTAAATTTTCATTCACTATTTTGTAATTGTGAAACTGTTTTTAGTAAAAAAGTTAATCACTATTCATAATGATTAACGACTGGACACAAAATCTTTTGATTCGAACCAGAATACAAATCATTTGTGTAATTTTTCTACTCTCTACACTCTTTATATTTTTTGCACATCAACTGTTCGATAAATCGTTTATAAGAAAATTAAAGGAACCATTTTTTAAATTGACCGCTACACGCTTAACGCTCTTTGATCGTATTTTATTTCGTGGCGCGACTCAACGATACCAATCGCTGGTACCAACACTTTCATTTTTCACATCTCAAAACCCATATTTTGAACTTAAAGCGTTCTAAAACCATCACATTTACTCATATTTATTTCTTTATCAGATTTTTATCAACTCAAAAGTACTAACAAGTATCAAATAACATATAACCAAATCTGCAACATCAAATTTCTTTATCCAAACTCTATCTCATAAACTTTCCTATCAAAATCTCATTTTTAACCCCAAAACCTGTCTTTGACAACTCAACATTCCTTAAACCTTGCTACCAATTTTAGACATCAAAGCAACATTATAACATACATTTCATGACAACAATATCATTCAAATTACATCATATTAGAATTAAATCATTAATTAATCAACTACACACATTTAAGATAACTAACACTAGTATAATTATTGAAATTATAACTAAATCAATTTAACATACATACAAGCACCAAACTTACACCACAAACATACTTTAAACTTAGACATCTAACTTCCCTTACCTTACATTGAAGCTTTAGATCTCTAAGAATGCACACCATTTGCTTCCCGCCCAAGGAATTCTAGAAACACTTACGAATCACCAAATTGTGATAGAAAAGAGTTCTTAGAATCTCAGATTAACAAAAAATTAGGAAAAGAGGTCATAAAACACATGCGACAAGAGATAATGATACGTGATCTCAAACAAAGAACGAAAGAAAAAATGGAGTTGAAACTTACTTGCTCTAAAATATAGAATCTAATTCATAGAGAATGAAGATTACGTAATCGTGATCTCCTAAGAACTTCCTAATCGTCAAATAGATGATCGAGGAGCAAGATAACTTAGAGAGAAGTTAGAAAGAACTTAAAGGAAGAGTTTTAGAGAGATAGTTTGTGTTTTAATTAATAAGATGAGTTTAAGAAATTCTATTTATATTATTGATTTATTTTAAAATTAAATACTCGGTCTCATTATTTTAAAACATTTATCTACTCTAATACTCTATTTTATAAGTTTTTATACATGTGATTTTTTTTATAACAAACGATTCCACTATCAATGTAATTTTATTGAAATACACACCACTCTTTTAGAATAATTAAACAATTTTAAAAATCTATTATGCTAATTTTCTACACCTTATATCTCAATATCTTCTCTTGGATTTATTATATATGCTTTGTGTTAAAGACTTTAACACTATTCTAAAATTCTTATATTAAGTTTATATATGAAACAATTTTTTAAAATTCAAAAAGAATATATATTTTATTTCCTTAAACATGATTTTTACCACCTTCCTCGTGTTAATTTACTTAGCACACCAAGTGGTGATCTATCCATAATTACAATAATATCATCCTCTGACACTAAATACAAATCAACTTTTCTAATATTAATAATAAAAATAAAAGTGTGAATTTAACCGTTAATGAAATGAACATGGTTGTTTAAGAAACTGTCCAACAAAATATTAAAAAAACAGAGTAAGGACAAATATTGTAACATTTGATTGGTTAAAAGGGGTTTTCGAGGAATTTAAAATTTGACCACTAATGAAATATACGGAGAAACCACTAAGTTGAACATTTATTTTTATTCATATGTTTTCATCTTCAATTCATATATATATATATATATATATATATATATATATATATATATATATATATATATATATATATATATATATATATATATATATATATATATATATATTTAAAAAGGCATCATGCCTTTTAGAAAAATCCTTTTTATATTTACACTCTTATCATGAACAAAATGAAATAAAAATGTTCCGTGCACAAAAACCTAAATTACGTATTAGTAAAAAAATCATTTTGAAATATAAGATCATCTAAATGTTTATAAATTAATTTTCGTTTGTAAAAAAATATTTTAACTTTTTCAGAAAACTACTTATAGAAAAGCTAACCCATAAGAAGTATAAGTTTAAATAAATCAACTTTTAACTAAATCTAAATCTAATTCTTCTCCTAAACATTATTATCTTTCATGTGTAGATATGCAAATTCTAAATTAATTCCAAAGCAAATTTGTTAGAAATTTCATTAATAAACTCTAAACTTAATTCAATTTTACAAAAGTAACTTGTAAAATGAAATATACATTGATTTATATATTTTAAATTGATTTTATATGAATTGTTGAATAAAAAATATATATTTTTTAAACTGATTTTATCTTAGACTTATACTAAGAAAGAAAGTGTTTGATTTTTTAAAAAAAGCCTAAATTAGAAATTGATTTGTGGAGATGATTATTACTTCCCAAATCATGGCGTGTAGGGATGGGCACTTCATCAGCAATGTGTTGAGATGATCAATCACTAATAATTAGGTGGTTCCTTCCTTTTGCACTTCATTTTTCTTAATTTTTTTTTTTTTAAATATTTGAATGCAAGCAAAGTGAGCAAACAATACTAAAAGCAAAAGAATTTCCAAAAATGATGATTTTTCACCTGATCATGGCTTGTAGAGATGAATATCGTATGTTTGAGCTCTTTCCCATTTTCATAAAGAAAGTATTAAAGAAGAAACTTTATTATGACATGGGTATCAATTTTTCAACCGTTTGTTGAAAATATTTGATCGTACTACTTGTACTTTTCTTAATAACTACCACCAGCAATTAGCAATTTTCCCAGTGGTGCCTACCACTCATATAAATGCCTCTTTTTCTCCTTTTTCTCTTTTAAATTTTCCCAGCTTAAATACAACAACGAACAACTACATTTTAAATTTCAACACCAATGGAAAATATATACAAAATTCACATTTCTTTTCATTCATTGCTGTTCTATGTTCATAATTTGTGTTCTTTAATTATCTTTTTTTTGTGTTCACAATAAATAATTTTAGGTTTTATTGTTATTTTTCTAGTTTCTAGAACTAGAATATAATGATATAAACATAGTAAATTCAAACATAGATCTAATGCCATATTTCTTTAATATTTATTATTTGGTTAGAAAGTTGAATTAGACGACAAAGAAGAAACAATTCTGTTCTTTCTAAGCATTCAAAATAGTTTTTTTTTTTTTTTTGCAAAATTGTTTTCCTCTAGAAATTGATTTGAAATTGTACTTTTATCATCTTTGTTATCTAAATAATAACATCAAAATCATCCTAGAATAAGGATAGACCAATAACATTTTGTTTATAGAAAAGATGTCTACCAATAGAATTACAATAATGCGAGAAAAGGTAAAGTATATGTTGGATCAAACAAGCATTTTTGAGATTATATTAATTAATTTACTAAAAAGACGCACCAAATAAATTATTAGCAAAAACTTAGAACATGGCCACGTGCATGCGTCACTTTAGGAAGAGATATAGTAATTAATAAACATTCATACACGAATAAAAAAATACTATGCATACTTATTAAAATCATATTATACTAAATACAAACTTCAAAACCAAGCAATTGGATTAAATAATAAAGATTCTTGGCGTGCATTTAGCACTTATAATAATCCACCTCCTTCATAAACCGAGACAACTTTTCACTCCTTTGCCACCCGCACACGTGTCAACCGTTCGTGTAAAGTCGTGTGGTCATGTGAAGCATTATTGGACGTTGTGAAAGGCCTCGACGACGAATTACGATTCACAAAAAACACACACTAAACAAGAAATATTACTTATATTCTTAAATATGAAAGGAGAAAGGATTAACAAAACACTTTGCGTAAAAGTGTTATATTTTTTATTATATTGATTAAATATATACTCTCATTGACTAATTAGAGTTCTCAAAAACCCCTCTTCAACGTTTAGAAAATGATGGGTGAAAATCTTATCATTTTTAGGGTTCATATCCATCCATAATTTCACATATTAATAGATTTTTCAATTTTCACTTATAGTATTCATGTGAAAATAGATAAACACCAAGAAATCTTGTTAAGCTCCCGTCAATTTTTTTTAGATTTTGTTTAAAGGTTATGTTTACTTATCTTTTCACCATGTTAGGTAAAGTAAATTAAATTATCACATGTTAATTTGAGCTTATGAAAATATTTCTTCACTTTTTTTATGAAAAAAATTAGTTCACCTCGTTTTTTAACCAGTTTTGGTTAATTGTTTTTTTTATTATCATATATCTTATAGTTCAAACAACCTAATTAAAAGGTTCGTTTGGTTTCTTATTAACTTAAATTAATAGGTTTTGGTGATTCTAATTTATTTTACATATATTAATTTTGTTATTTAGTGATAAAAATTGGTTTTTCTTCTTCCTATTCTTTTATAAAAATGTTTAAATTTGGTGATTTGAGTGAAGTGAAAAGAAATATAGTCCGTAATATTGTATTATAGATATGATAATATTGTATTATTAAGTATTGAGAGTAAAAATAAATAAAGAGACGTAAATGAGAATATGTGAATAACGAATGAATGAATGTTAATTATGTTGTGGAGTGTCTTTGTTGTACATCCAAAGTTTTTCTTTTTGTTTTTCCTTATTTAACTAAAAAATAGTGTGAGAAACAATAATGAGTGATTGGTTAATGATCTCCCACTTGCTGATAGAAAAGAAGTGATTGTGTTGTTGATCTTAATAGGATTTTGGAGTATAAGAGATAAAGAAGAGAGAGCAAGTGGAAGAAGGAGTGAGTGGCTATCCATGTGGCATGTATGTTGTTTACATGGCATAAATTGCATGTTAGTTCTGTTTTATCTAGCAAAGGGCCTATAGCATCACCATATTTAAGACCATTTCCGTTTTCAGAATGCTTTGAGATATAAACTAAAACTCTTTTTTTCCTTTCATTTTCTTACATATATCCATAGCATTACTTCATTGTATTTTATCTCTCTTTTTTTATCCTATCACATTTCGTTATTATTATTATTATTATATCATTTTTTATTTCTCTTATTCTTTTTAACTTCACTAAGTTTATACATGTATATCAAATATTACGAGTACTTTTTAGGGCAATTGCGTTCACCTAAAATTAAAACTCAATTTAAACACTTGTTTGTGTTATATATGCATAGATAAGTTGGGTTTACCAGCGAGAAAATTGTAGTTTGAGTTTTTAGTTTAAACATCGACGTTTGAACAAGTATTAACATTTGTGGTTTATCCTGAATATCCAGTTGTAATAAAGGATTAAAATTCATAGCTAATATGATTTGCTTACCTACACAAGATTTAGATGTGATATTGAGAATGAAACTATTATATATCAATAATTTTCTCAAAGAGTGCGATTAACAGAAAGTAGTGTTTTCATATTCCAAGGAGTGCAAATTGATATTTGCACAATAAGTGTGGATTGAGATAAAAGAGGAAGCACAATGTTTTGTGATTCTAACTCAGATAGAAGTTGATTGTGATGATTTGATAAGTGAGATACATATGGTGAAAGAGTTTATGGATGTATTTCTAGATAAAATGCATGGACTACCTTTAAAAAGATAAGTTGAGTTTTCTATTAACTTGGTGCCTAGGGTTGGACCTTGTAAGATAACTCTAGTTGGGTTAGTGGAGTTGAAAAAGCATATTAATGAGTTGTTTGAGAAGTAGTTCACCAAACCTAGTGTGTTTTCAAAGGGAACACCAATTTTATTTGTGAAGAAAAAAAATGGAGGTTTAAGATTGTCTCTTGATTACAAACAATTGAATAAACTCACAATAAAAAAAATTATCATTTAGTAAGGATATGTGATTTGATGAGCCAGTTCCATGGAGCAACAACATTATATTTAAGAATTATGACAAAATTTGAATATGAATAGAAGACAGCATTCAGATCAAGGTATAAGCATTATGAGTATATAGTGATGCTACTTAGAGTGTTCATACATGAATATGATCATTCGTCCCTTCCTAGATAAGTGTATTATAGTTATTATAGACGACATTCTTATATACTCGAAAACTCATGAAGAACATCTGAGGACACTATTAAGAATACCAATGGACAAATAGTTGTGCCAAATTTTCTAAGTGTGAGTTTTGGATGAAGGAGGAGCAATTCTTAGGACATCTCATATCAACTCAGGAAATATCAGTAGATCCTACTAAGGTGGAGACAATGCTTACATGGGAATGTCTAAGATTGTCATAGAAATCATAAGTTTTGTGGCTTTAATTGGTTACAATAGGATATTCGTATAAGGTTTCTCCAAAATAATGGCACCTTTGACACAGTTGAATCACAAAAATTAACTTTTTGCTTAGACTCATAGGTGTGAGCAAAGTTTTCAAGAGTTGAAAAAAAAGGTTGACCAATGTACCAGTATTGTGATTCCTAACCTAAGTAAGTCTTTTGAGGTTTTCTATGATGCATCTCATCAAGGTTTAGGTTGTGTATTGATATAAGAGATGAGGGTGGTAGCTTATGTTTCAAGCCAACTATGGGTTCATGAGAAAATTTACCCTACTCATGATATGAAATTAATAATTGTGGTGTTTGCTTCGAAAATATAGAGACATTGTTTATATGGGGCACAATTTCAAGTGTTGAGTGAGCACAAAAGCCTCAAATAATTATTTGATCAAAGTGAATTGAATATAAGGTTGAGGAGATGGATGAAGTTCCTAAAGAACTAAGATCTCTAGTTTATGTATCATTCAAGGAAAGCTAATGTGGTGACATGTACTTTGAGAAATAAAAAAAGTAATTCAAGTTTTAGCTATGATGATAAATGAGCTTGAGTTGATTGATTAGTTTGGCATAGAGTTGCATGTTGATCATATTAATTGCAACCAACTGCCTATAATTAATGATTTTTTTGGGATGATAAAGGAAAAATAATTATTAGATCCTAGATTGAGACATACCACTTAGTTGTTAGGTATAAATCAAGCTAAAGATTTTGTAATGGAAGTTCATGGTATGTTGAGGTTTAGAGGTAATGTTTTTGTGTTTGTGGATAAGGAGCTAAAGGGAATGAACCTTTAGCTTGTTTGACATATCAGAAGGACAAGGGGTAGCATCAAAGACCTTAAGATATGTTGTAGTAGTTAGATGTTCCTCAATGGAAGTAGGAAAACATTGTTATGAACTTTGTATCCATTAACCACGATTTGTGAGAAGTCATGATGTTATATGAGTGACAGTGGACTAGTTGACTAAGAATGTTCATTTCTTGCTTGTGAATCTAAGAATATTTAAGACCAAGTTAGCTTAGTTATACATTAGGGAGATAATTATATTGCATGGCATGCCTTGAAGCATAATGTCAAACAATGATTCAAGATTTATATCTAAATTCTACCAAATATTGCAGGATGTTTTAGGGACTAGGTTGAGAATAAGCCTATCATCCTTAAAAATATGATCATACTAAATGGAAGATCCTATCTATAAAAGATCTTTTGAGAACATGTGTCTTGGATCATTTTGAGAGTTAGGATGGGATGTTACCTATAGTGGAATTAACCTACAATAACAAATTTCATGTTGGCATTAGGATGACTCGTTATGAGGCTTTGTATGCGAAGAAATGTAGGACTCCCTTGTATTGATATCAGGATGAAAAGGTAATGATAGTGGAGCCAGAGTTGTTATATCAAACCACTAAGAAAGTTAGGAATATTCAAGGGAGAATGAGAGCCTCAAAAAGCAGATAGAAACTTTATGTTGATCATAAGAGAAGGCCATTAGAGTGTGTAGCTGAGGACCATGTGTTTTTTAGATTAAAACCTATATTGGTGCGGGAAAAGCTATTAAGTCTAAGAAGTTGTCTCCAATGTTCATTGGGTCATGCCAAATCTTTTGAAGGATTAGTGCAGTGACTTATAAGATTAGTTTATCTCCTCGATTGGTGAACCTTCACAGTGTGTTTCATGTGTCATAATAGAGGAAGGGTATCATTGATCCTAGTCATGTGATAGAGTTGGATGATGTCCAAGTCAAAGAGGACTTATCCTTTGAGGTTAGGCTAGTCAGGATTGAGGGTTATCGAATAAGTAACTCAAAGACAAGACTATTACTATGGTGAAGGTGTGTTGTGGGATGCCAGATGATTCTATATGGGAGTTGGAAGAGAACATTAGGAAGGTTTATCCTTATTTTTTTCCTAGTAAATGAATTTTCAAGGATGAAAGTTTTTCTTGTTGAGAAAAATGTAAGGATTTAGAAAATAACCAAGAGAGAAGTGGTGTTTTATAACGTCTGATTATTTTGTTTTAAAGGAAGTGGTCTTTTCTTATATTATATATACGATTATAAAAGATATATTTTAATTTATCTACTACTATTAGCCTAAAATCGACTTCAAGATATTTTATATTATGATAATATAAGTATAAATAATTCTATTTAAATAAGCTAACTTATCTATTATGTTGGATTGTGATTTTCATCTTCTACTATTATCATTTATTACAAAGAACATATAATGTTGTGTATAAGAATTAAAATATATATATATATATATATATATATATATATATATTATTTGCGAATTTTGAATTGTTTAGTTGAAGGCTTAGTATTATGTAATAGTTAAGGAAGAATATTATACATTAAACAAACTTTATTATCATCAAATAAATCAATGGTAACAGACACCAATATAAACATTTATTGTGAATAAAACCAATAATAATTTTTTAAGTTGTTAAAATCAACTAGTAACTTTGTAATTTAAATCCATGCATGTATTCAGAAGTTAATTTTAAGTTTTTTTTTAATGGTAGACGTTCTTCTAAATTCCGTCTTACGGTTTTGGAAAGAAATAGATGAATACATGTACGAACGTCATTTTTCGTTGATTTATATATTTATTTTCTGAGCAAGAAATGTGAGAGAGAGAGAAGGGTTGGCCGATAGAGAAGAAAGAAACGTAATTTTATTATGATATGATTATGATTATCCAAAGGAAGAAAAGAAGCTAGAAATGGAAGGTGGGTGTCTTTGTTGGAGAGGAAGCAAGTCAATAATAAGCACAAGGAAAAGCCAAACGCAAAAGGGTCAATTGATTGAAGAGACGTATTCGTATTTATCTATTGTGAAGAAAGAAAGAATTAAAGAAAAAAAAAAGAAATGAAAAATTAGAAGAAGAGAGTTAGGCAAAGGTCACTTCAAGGTTGTCCCCCCCACAACTTTTCCGAATTTGATTTATTTATTAAATACAAGAGATTGATATATGTAAATACATGTGAGGCAGAGTGTGATCTTAGCTGTGTTAGATGGTATAGCTTTATGTCCTATTCAGAAATAATAAAGAGGGGGGTGCGAGAAATCCGTGAATTTTGCCTAACCGAACCAAAAACCCTCTTATTTTGGTACAAAGAGAACAACCCCACCCTCCCAAAATGGTTCGTTTAAACCACCCAATTTTCCACCCTGAAAACGACCATGTACCATTACCCATTGCTACTCAAAATCACACACCAAAACACATAAACACTATTTTCTCATATTTATTACTCCTATTAAATTCAACACTTAAGCTCTTAATTCTAATAGTCCTGTCCCTTGTACCTTCCGTTTTTTCTTTTCCTTTCTATTGCTTTTCTCTCCCACCGTCTTCTTAATTATATTCCTTTTGTTTCTCAAAAGAAAAGAAATTACAGCACCCTTTCAAAGATTAGATGCTCTTCTTATTCTTCTTCCTGTAAATGGCCTTGGAAAACGTTTGCATCTTAATAACCACAACCATTTCGGACGGTATCCCTTTTTCTTTTCTTTTTTTTTAAAAAAAAAAAATTAAACTTGATTCAATCCCATTATGGGAATCTTCTCACTCTTAACAAGAACCCTAAATAAATATAATAATAAAGAGAAAGGTCAGCACCCACCTCCCTTAATCATGCTTCGTAACATTGTCTATTTTAATGGAGAATCTTCGGTGAGTTACCAATTCAATTTTATTCAATTACGGTACCTGCTCAGTTTCTTGGCAAATCAGGAATGAATTCTCTCATTCCCTCCTCTCTTTTATCAATATCACTTTCTTCTTTGTGCTTGCAGAATTTTCAGTTCCATGCTTTCAACTTGTGTCATTGATTCACTCAATGAAAAGAAAAAGATAAAAAACCAAAGCCTAATGGGAAATTCTTTTGTACTCGTTCAACTTTGCACATATGCCTTTTCATTGAGTTATACGCAAATTTTCAGAAATCGACTCGCTTGTTTTTCCACATTGTATCACGATAATCTTTTAAAATTTAAATCATGCTTATATTTTTCTTATTACAAGGTCAGTACAACAAGGTATAATTGCCTTTAAAGGTGATTAATATCGGTGCAAACAATAATTGACTTTGTAATCTATATATCTTGAAAGACCTCATGAGTTACTTTTAGCAGAATCTCTTATTTTTATAACATTTTTTTTTCATTTGTTAAGAACTATAAAATCCAGTTTCATTTGCACAAAAGGGCATGTCAATAAACTTGGATATATCTAATGGTTTTCAGGTTTTTTATTGTTCATTGGAAAGACGATTATTCACGTATGTATTAAACAAAGAATGTGAATATGGCCGTCGTTGTATTTTTTATTCGAGTCTCTTTTTTATTGGTAATCTTTTGTTTTTATTAAGCTAATGTTTCAAAATAGATTCAGCTTCAACAAGATTTGAAGGCAACAATGGGATAATGAGAGGATGAGAAATATTAAGAAGGGACCATTAATTCGTGCTATCTCTTCCTACAGGTGAGCTATGAAAAGAAATAAACCCTAACCTCAAAAATAGGTACTATACTTTCGTTAGAAATATGAATAAATATCTTAGTTAGAAAAATGAACAAAGTAAAGGACAACAAGTTAGGTATGCATGTTATGTACAAGTGTTAGGTTTTTTTCAGCTACTTTGAATAATTATTTAATCCGTGAGATTTCGATTTAATAAGTCTCCAATCATTATTATAACTTAATTCATATATTATTTGATATAAATTATAATCTATAAAGTTTTAAAGATTAAAATATTTATTATTTTTTTTCTTCTATATTCACTTTATTATTTTTTACTATATATAAGAATTTCACTCGGTGCTTAAATTTGTCTCTCTAGTTTGCTTTTACATATCACTCTCCTATCCAAATTAAGAAAGAAAGAAAAAACTTGTTGATCAATTTAAATGATAGAAAATGCGTGCCGACTTGTTAGATTTCAGAAAACGTGTTATGGCTTCTTTTTCCTCTCATTGTGTAGTAACATCTTTTTTTTTTGTGATAAAGTTTAGTATGAGTCACTCCTTAAACAAAAAGAAAGAGCACAAAAGCAATTAAATAAAGTTGAGAAAGTCTTAAAACATTTTAAGATTATTGAGATTTTATATTTCTTCTTTAACCATAAAATTGTGCTAAAAACTATAATAGTTGATTAGATTTTTTTGGGAAAAGTGAAAATGACCATTTCATGAATGATCTTTCTACCTTGTTTAAATATATGTTCTATTTCCGCACACACTTCGATGAAATCGCTTTTTCTATCATATTAATCCAAACACAGTAAAATGCCATTCAATTGAATTGATAGAGGATGAATCCTTGAAATCGATGAAACCCTCAGAGACACCGTCCTCATATGGATGGAAGTATGAAGAATTTGAAATATGGTTTATTAGGTAAAGAAATAAAAAATTGAGAAAAAGAAAAAAATGGAAGAAGTATGAGTAGCTTGGTAGAGGATACATTGATTTCACGGAATAAAGGAAGAAGCAAGATCTGAAATAATTTTTGCCAAAAATGAACAAGGGAGAGAAAGAGAGGGAAGGATTGCGTAGGAATTGATGTTGCAATTGGAGGGTGGTTGGAAAATGTTACACACATAGGCACACAATTATGCCACTCTTTCTAAATCTGAAGGCCGACAACTAATTAGTGGTCTATCTCTGTCACTATTCTATGCCTAACACTATTAAACATCACCCTCATGGAGCCATTTCCCTGCATTTTATGCTTCACCACATGCCCTCAAACATGGTGCTCCCAAAACCCCACCCCTTATTCAATTTTCACAAAATTCAAATAACCAACTTTTCATTTTAGGTCAACCCAAATTTCAGACTCGCTACAACTCCTTTTCGGGCTACTAAATAAACCTAAAAACGTCTTTCCTTTCTGTTAGATCATCATATCTAACACAAGTGCTTCATTTTAATTTCATTTTTTTCATAAACCTTATTAGAAAATAGTTTTTAAGTTTAATTTAACCTCACAAAATCAATTTGTATGGTAATGTTTGCACTCCACTTATATATTATAATTTGACATTATCTCTAGTCGATGTGGGACTTTCAATACACTTCCTTCACATCGAGGTATAGACATATCGAGCGTGATAGTATAATTAATGGGTGGTTCAACAACGGGTGGAACAAAATACTCACATAGATCTTGCTAGGAATATCAGAGCCAAGGTAAGAATCTTTCCTAACAAAATATATGTGAGCATTCTGTTCCACCTGTTGTCGGACCACTATTTGATCATTCATTAATTCTACTCTCACACTCGAGATGTTTATATCTCGGCGTGAAAGGGGTATATTGGAAGTCTCACATCGACTACTAGAGATAAAGCCAAATTATAATATATAAATGGGATGCAAACATCACCATACAAACTGGTTTTGTGGGATTGAGTTAAGCTTAAAAATCACTTTCTAATAAATTTTAGGTCATTTTCTGATGTTAGTGTCTTTGGTTGGATGGGATTTTAGGAGATAAGTGTGTTTTACTTTTTCAAGTTTAGGATAATAATCTGGTTTTATTATAATTAATTTTAGGGAAAGAAAATGTTACCTTCTAGAAGTTATGGTCAACAATTACCAGAATAAATAAGTATTAATTAGTGTTACTTTGTTGATGTGTGTTTAGATTTGATTGTAAATTGTAAAATGAAAAGATTGGGTTTAGCGGTGGTTGAATTCACACTCACCATTTAATATAATGATTTCGTTGCTAACTTTTGCTTAGAAGTTGGTTCTAAGTGGTACCCATCATGGGTTTGTGTGACTTATATATGGGAAGAACCCTTCGAACCTCAATTTTTTGGGTGAATTTCAACTTCCTTATGCTTCAATTTTGGCTTTATATAGGTAAGACCCTATATAACATTTTTGTTTTTATCGCCAAGAGCAACATGTTAAATTCCATGTCGTCAATAATAATAACCAAAATAGCAACTCAAACATGCATCATCATTTTTATCTCACTTTTAAATGTTTCCATCATATGTTTATTAGTTTTTCTATTATATTATACCTTTAGTATTGTACTGATTATTAAATAGTTTACACATATATTTACTTTTAGACCTAGAGAAAATCTCATAAAATAAAAATTGTTCCAACTACTATTTCGTTAGAATACAAGAATTTCTTATACTTTTTATCCCTGTAAAATATTCTTAAAAGACATAAAAAGTAAATGAGTGCATATTGAATACCAGTTCTTTCTTAAAAAAAACAAATGTAATAAACCTTTTTTTACTTTAATAAAATAATAATTAAATATATTCGTATTAGATGAAAATAATTATGTAAGCTGTAAATAATAATTAATGTTATCCTAAATTTTGAAAAAACCAGTTAAAAAAATCAGAATAAAATTCTTAAAATATATGAAAAACAACGAATTTTTCTTCTAAAATTAAGAAAAATAGATTTTAAAAAAGAAGTAAAAATGAGGTGAAAGATAAAAATATAAGTAATAATAAAAAAATAGTACTTGTTGTTTAAACTTTGAAAATAACATAAAAAATTTCAAATATAGATATAATTTACTACACCATATATAACATATACCAATATTTAGTTGTCTGTAATATTCTATATTCTTAAAGATCTCATATCCACTAAATTTAAAATCAGTTCATGGTATATAAATAACCATAATTCTCATTTTACAAAATAATTTTATAAAAAAAAATACACTTAAACCTAGCACCTTTAAAACACTAGTGCATTTAGTATTCACCATGTACAATGTATATGTACCAATGTTTTGTGGTCGAAATCATTAAAACAGTATTTTAGTCAATTTTTGCACCTTAATTGAATTGTGTTCTTAATGATGCTCCTCCCATATATAGACTCGTTGTATTTAGAAAACGACTTTCTTAAATATTGACTCAAGCTTTGAACAATGATATTGATAGTGAAAGCAAAACCTGAGTACAATGTTTACGTAAGTTGTCTCTCTATTAATCAGGCTATTATTTTGTTACTATTCCTGTAATCATAATATTAAACCCTTAATTATTACTGATATTCTTTTGAAATAAAAAGGTGAAAAAGATTATAAGTTCAACTCTTTCCGCTGATAAAATACTTAGTATTAACATTTACCTATAAAAATAAAAATAATAAGATAAAATAAAGTTAACATTGACGTGGAATCATGAAAGATAGCAACGTTGAAGGATTGTTCTTCCGAGTGATAGGGATTAGAAGACAGTTGGAGGTTTACCGAATGGAGGTGGGCTTTTGGGCCACAATAATAGAGACGGAATCAGGTTCATGTTCTGCTTAAAGAAGAATAGAATTGTTTTTTATGGACAACAAACGTTGCAATTGCACTTCATTGAGAAAGGTGCTCAATGCAAAATCTTTTCAAATTTATTACTTTTGAAACCTCGCACATATGCCATTTTTTTATTTTTCTGAATACAACAAATTCTTCATCTACTTTCAGGGAATTTGGTTTGGGTTTTGATTTGCCCAATTGAAATTGGCATATTCTGGAAAGGTTTTCTCCTGTGCAGTGGTCTTCTCCTGTGCTTAGTGAACAGTTTGGTAACAATGATTGAGTTTGATGTTAATGGGGTTTTGAGTTATTGTGAATAGTCTTCATCTTTTCTGTGTTTTCAAACTGCTTTATAGTAAATATAGGTTGTTACTATCATTTCTGTGTAGAACCGTTTAACCTAAACATTAGCATGCGCCCAAAATTTCAGCCTAGGCCTATAAGTCTCGAGTACCTATAATTTACTATTCCACATT
The DNA here is from genome assembly GCF_016808095.1 of Vigna angularis. Lineage (NCBI taxonomy): Eukaryota > Viridiplantae > Streptophyta > Magnoliopsida > Fabales > Fabaceae > Vigna > Vigna angularis. The sequence goes on along the minus strand of NC_068979.1, from coordinate 23,857,304 downwards.
TCAAAGTCTCCTTCATCATAATAATCACTTGTAATTTGTAATTTTCTCTGTTCAATTTTTGTACCAAGACCTTTTCCAACATTAATTTTCTGCCAATATTAAATCAAAACTAAAAAAAGAAGGGAGTTGCAAGATCAAATAACTGGCTATTTTAAAGTTAAAATATTGATTTTTTTTCCTTTGGAGTAAACCATACAGGTTAAAAGTCTCACATCAACTAAAAATAAGATCAATTTATAACGTATAAATGGATGTAAACTTCACATTACAAACTAGTTTTAAAGAGTGTAATTAGATTTAAAATTCATTTTTTGATATGATATGAGAGGGAAATTAGAGTCTATCTTAACTATAGTATCTTGAATGCTTAATTGAAAAACAAATATATAATTTAGTTAATCTTAAAAACATTTATTTTTATTATTTTATTCCTTAAATAATATTTGATTAGATGGATTTAGGATCGAAACAACATATTTTAGTGTGTGCAAATCATCAATTTTTTCTCACTACAAATGTGAATATATATCACTTCAAATCAAACTTTATAATTCTTTGCCTTTTAAAAACTGTATTTTTATTTCTTTTTTGGTTTTCTCCCTTCTGCTGAACGCTTGAAACCCACAACTTAATCCAGATCCACGAGCCAATGAGATACGCATTTCTTGTACTTCCATAATTTCTAACTGCACCCCTGTAATTTCTAATTGTATTTTCAGAACTATTTTCGTAAAAATGATTTATAGATTATACCTTTTCTGGAAATCTTTCGGAAGTTGCTTCCTGAAATTTTTGGAACAAGATTTTCTAACAGAATTTCTGAAACAAAACAAGCTTTCCGAAACACATCAAATACATTTATAAAACAAGATTTCTCATACAAAATTTTGCATAACAAGTTTTCAAGAATATATATAATATTTTTCAAAACGAGTCTTTTTCTTTTTTTTTTTGCAAAATGAGTTCTTTCTATTCTTCTCGTTTCTCTGTAGTGGAGAATAGAGGTGCAATGGTAATGGCAGGGGTAGGTGAAGTGGTACAATAGGAAAAGTATTTTAATTTTTTTCTTTTAATATGGAAATGCAGAAAGAAAAAAGTCACATATTGAAGACTCTAATTCACGTTAGGGCCACATCCTTTGGCCCCAAACTAAAAGAATAAGTTAAGTATGATGCTATTGGCAAGTTCTTCTTCTCTATTTGCATACTGCCTTTTTTAAAAAACTAAAATATTTTGGGAAAACAATTTTCTTAACATAGTTATGCCCTAATATATTTATGAGAATTATCTTCTGTAATGTATATTCTTGAACTAAAACTTACTAATTCAATCTTTTTTACCAGAACTAGTTTTTTGTGATTTATGAGATTGTTTTCATAAAATTTGTAATGGAACTAAAAGATAAAAAGGGGCTTTGCGTGACTGGCATGGGCCATAAGATAATCCTTTGGATCTTTCTTCCTATATCTCAGTTTTTTTCCTACACCTACAAGTTTCATGCTGAGAGAAATTACCTTCACTAAAAATATATATAAAAATAATTAAGTAAATGGTAATTATTGCTTACCAAAACGTATTTATTGTGCCCTTTACATTTATCAAAGACATTCATTCGTCTTCACATGTTTTCTTCTTCTCGCTGGTGTGGTTCTCTCGTGTGACATAGTCTTTTGCTTGTTTCAGTAACTCATTTTTTAATTCGTTTTCCTCTATTGTTCAGTTGGTTTTCTTCATCTTCTTCATTTCATCTCGTTTATCTTTCAAGTATAAGCGTTCTTGTTCATTAAGTTTGGTTTTAAATTTTATATTTATTTCCTTTAAAATTTATATTTATTTTTATTATATTTTGTATCTAGCTGATTTCAAAATCTGATTAAAAAACTAATTAAATTTCAAAAAATCTTATTTAGGAAATCATCATATCTCAAAATCCAATGTAAGAAATTACTGAATTTTGAAATCTAATTTAGAAAATCACCGGATTTTGAAATTCGATTTAAGAATTTACCAAATTTTAAAATTTAAAAAAATTCAAAATCTGGTTTAGAAAATCATGGAATTTTAAAATCTAATTTAGGAATTCACCATATTTTGAAATCTTGTTCAGGAATTCATCCCATTTTAAAATTTGGTTGAAAAACTCACCGGATTTTGAAATGATATATTTAATTATCCTGAATTTCAAAATTCATTTAAGAAACTCATCCATTTTCGAAATTCGGTATTTATTTCTCCTAAATTTTGAAATCAGGTGAACATTATATGAATATGTCAATGACTCTTGGATCATTTCATATAAGAAATAATTTGTAAAGGTCTCGACAAATTGAGTTATGCATTTAGAAAACACAACATCAAATAAATATGATTTAATCTTATTTTATTTAGTTGTTTTTGTTAGATGTTTTATGACATTGTTTATGTCATTTGTATTACGATTGTTTTTCTTCACTTTAAGTTGAAGAAAGTATTGGGGAATAGTACGAGAGACTTTTGTTCATGTTGGGATGCAATTTATAACATCATCATCTTACAACATATTTAGATAAAGATGTCATTTAAAAAAAAAACTAAATCTTATAAGTGACACTTTTAAAGTAAACTGTTAGATTGACATAGCTCATGAATAATGATGTATCATGTGGACCTCTAAGAAATCCATCTACTTCATGTTCTTCTTCAACAACATTCTCGTTAGGGGTGGACAAATATAACTGAACTGTACTGTATTACTAAAATTTATACTGAACTAAAAACTAATTTGTCTAAACTGAACTGAGCTATAAAACAGTTCAGACAAACTGAACTGAACTGTTTTTTGTTTTATCAAACTGGACTGAACTGAACTATACTAAATTGTACTAAACTACAATATAAACTAAACTGAACTACTAATTATACTAATTTTAAACTGAATTATAATAATTTTAAACTCAATTGAACTAGTTTTTAAACTGAATAGTATAACAATACATGTTCTTTTTAATTGAAATTTATTTTAATATTTATTTTATTTTATTCATTACAAATTAACTTTTTAATTATTTGATATTATTATTTTCTATTTTATTTATATTTCTTTTATTATTATATGTGTATGGAAATTATTTTATTATTTCTTTATTTATTTTATTTTTTATTTATATTTATTTTGTCATGAATATTATTTTACTTTTATATTTATTTTTTTAATTTTTTATTTATATTTATTTTGTTCCCTCGTAAAATTGTTTCATTAATCAATTATTTATTATTTATATTTTATTATGTAAAAATTAAACTAATATTTATTAATTATTATAATATAATAAAAGATGATACTAGAAAAATTACTCTTAATAAAAGTTTGTTAATTTTTTTGTCATTTGATATTTCTATAATATTAATTATTTTTGCTACATTACTATTTTTTTATGATATTTCATTATATATTCATTTAATAAAATTTAATGTTAAAAAATATATTTTAGTTTTAGTATGTAAAATACTATCATTTAAAAATAATAATATTGATATTTATTTTAAAGTAAGTTGATTTTTAAAATAAATAGTTATTTTAGTGTGTGTGCTTACACACATTTTAATATCACTAAAAGTTTTTTTAACATATTTTTACATATTTAATAATATGTTAAAGAATATAATAAATTTAAAGTATTATTTTTTTATAGTCTTTTTTTTTATGATTTATATTATTTAATCATTTAATAAAATTAAATTTTAAAAAATATATTTTACTTTTATTACTTAAAATAATATTATTTAAAAAGTAATGTATGTTTATTGATAAAAAAATATAAAAATTTGTGATAAAAAAATATAAAAATTTGTGATAAAAAAATTTTGTCTTAAAAAATTCATTATTAATTTTTTATTTGAACGATTTCTTTTATTAATATTTTATTATTAAATAACGTTTTCTTAGCAAGACGGAGCAATTGAACGTGAACTAGAGAAGAGAAAAGAGTAGATACAGTTCTCACAGTTAACTGAACCGAAACTGTTATAAGTTCAATTTTTAAAACCTAAACCATAAAATAGTATACTGAACTTTTAGTAAAAATGGATCAGTTTTTTTAAGTATAATATAGTATAGTTAACTATAGTACAGTACACATAAGTTATTTTTGCCCAGCCCTAATTCTCGTGTTGTTTAACAACATTATGTTACTCCCTAATAACATCCTCTTCTTGCTCATGAAGATAAAGATGAGATAATGTTGCAGCTTCTCTAGGACGACCCCTTCTATAAACAGATGACGTAGGTCTCCTTTTGGCTTCACCTTGTGAAGAACTCTTGGCCCGATATGTAGATGCACCTCATGTTTTTGTCATTGCTATAACAAACAAATTCATAAAAATTTAAAATCAAGAAACATAAAAAAGCAACTAATTTAAAGAAAATAAATAAAGAAAACGAGAACATAGAAAAAAATTAAAGAAAATAACAAAACCATAACCATATAAAATTAAATAAAAATAAAGTTTTAAATATAATTAAAATAATAATTAAAAATATTAAAAATTTACAATGATATATATAAATCCATAAACCTAAGAAAAACATAAAAAATAAAAAAAATATAAAAAAAACAACAAAATCATAACCATTAAAGTGAATTAAAAAAATAATTAAAATAAAAAATTAAATTAATAATTCTAAAAAGAATTAAAATCCTAAACCAAAAAATAGAACACAATAAATAAATTCCATCAAAATTAAATTAACATAAAATTAAAAAATAATATATATATATATATTGAATTTGAAATTTTTTTTAAAGACTTTTTACAAATTTCAAAATCTATTTAAGGATTTCAAGGAATTTCAAAATTTAATTAATGATTTTACCAAATTTCGAAATCTGGTTAATATTCCAAATTTAATAATATTTCTAAATTCGATTAACTTCAAAATTGAATTTCGAAATATGATAAACCTATTTTCCAAAATTTGTAATCCTATACCTTACCTTCCCTATTTCTATCTTCGTCCAGATGATTTACAATGTACTAAACATTTATCAACAAATATAACCAAATAAATGTAAATGAAAACAAATGTCCCCTCGACCATTAAGGTTGAATATTGAGAAAGAGAGGAAAATAAGAATTTGTGGTAGTACAAGGGTAGGGTGGAGAAAGCAAGGACCAGGGAGGTGCAACTAGGTTTAGGTTAAAGAAAGTGAGAGTAAAAAGTAAATGGGTGAAGTAATTATAGGAGAGGGAAAAAGAATTTAGATAGTTTAGGCATTTACAAAACTTTGGAGGTGCAGGAAGAACTTGGAAGTGCAACCCTGATCCATTCTGGGTAATTTCAGCCCAGACCAATGCCATACTGTTAAGCTTCGTATTCGTATTCACGGGCTTAAAAATGGTTGGTGCCGTTGTATTGGAAACAAAAGACCCAAAACGAATCTCATGAAAAAAAAAAAAATAACATGAGAGGAAGGTACAAATGATACCAACAACTAACAGAAAAAAGTTTCAATTTTCAGTTTTCTGTACTTGTGATGGTTGACTCTAGTTCTCGGAGGTGAAAAGGTACTAAATTACGTTGGACGAAATGTGGATACGAGGATTCAGATTTTGGATCAAAGGCTGTACTTTGTTGGCGTTAATATCTGCAATTTCCGCTCTGGAACCCGAACTGGGATCGACTCGCGTCGTCTTTCAGGTTTCTCTATTTTAATATTTCATGAAGCTTGATCCTTTTCTATTTTCATTTGTAATTGCTTGGATTTGCAGTAAAAGCTTGAATTGAGTTTCATACATATGTAGTGCTTTCAGTGTTGTAGAATTGTAGTGGAGTTCTCTATCCGTGCTCTATTAAGTAGTGGAGAAGCTCAGACTGTGGATACCCTTGTTTTTGATAGAGACGATCCAAGTTATTTATGTTCTGGGTATTTGTGAAAACTGGAATTAAGCAGCATATTCAGTGAAAAATCCCGGCTTGCTTGCTGTTAGATTGTTTGTTTCTGAATTTTATTTCAATTTTTTTCTTTTTGTTTGTTACCTGTTGGTTGGTCACTTAGATTCTTGTGTTTTCTGATGCAGACAAAGTATGGGGACATTGAATTTGGTTTCTATCCAACCGTTGCACCCAAAACTGTTGACCACATTTTTAAGCTCGTGCGACTTGGAGGATATAACACTAACCATTTCTTTCGGGTATTGTTCTCTGGAAAAAAAGCTAGTGAGCGTTGGGTTTTATGAAGGTGTTGTGTGTTTTATTGCTTTGTGAGTCAATGGCTTTGAATTCAATACCCAGGTGGATAAGGGATTTGTGGCCCAAGTAGCAGATGTCTCGAATGGGAGATCGGCTCCCATGAATGAGGATCAGAAAAGAGAGTCTGATAAGACTGTTGTTGGTGAATTTAGTGACGTCAAACATGTTCGGGGTATTCTTTCCATGGGAAGGTTAGGTCTTTCTAGACAGTAATTGCTGCTTGCAATAGCATATTTCTTCTGCTGAAGCTCTTGATTTAATGTGATTCTCGTCACTTTTTTTTTGTTATTAAATTGCATTTGTGCATGGTTTAACACTAATTAGTTATGAGTTTTAGTCTGTGCAAAATTTAGTTTGACTTCAAATTTTATTTTCTGGGCATAATTTTAAAACTAACTAGTTAGAACTGTGGTTGCTGGTGATTACCAAGTTTCATAGTTTCATGATCCGTGTAGATTTTCAGCAAATAGTTGTTTAATTTTGATATGGTGTTCTACCTTTGTGTTATATCCGTATTCCCTTGGTCTGCTCAAGCCAGGATTAATGATGGGTCGAGTGTCATAGTACAAGTTTTGAGAAGAACTAGTACATACATGATCTTGGTCTTTTTAGCCAATTATCCCTTAAAACTGAGTTTTTGGGTGAAAAAATTAGATTTACTCGTGAATTTGTTTTTAGCATTTATTTTCGCTTATCTGTTCCGAACTATCCTTGTAGGTAAAGGCTCCATTGTGAATGCCATTATTGGCCGGAGCTCTACCACTCCTATGAACCATCTGATTTTGGTCAGCCCAATTCAAAGACCTGTTCTAGGAGTCACACACCCACATCGTCTATTTTTAATATTCTGGTCTCCCACATAAATACCTTGGCCACCAAGAAGCCTTTGCATCTCACAGGGGCTAGGTATGACAATAGTTAGATTTTGGATAGGGTGGTAAAGTATTTATCTCCGTAGCCACTTCTACGAAGATACTCATCTCTGGGCCCATACTGACATAGAAAACATCTTTAATCCTCATTTTCATACGTATTGGGTACCTATATCCTATACCTCGACATCTTTTCCTCGTTTTAGTTAAAATATATATTTTTCCTTTTGACAAACCTTATATCTAAATAAAATAAAATTATTATTTTAATAGTGTAATTAACTATCAACGTTAATAAAGCAAATGAATTAAATTAAAATTACAATAAACTCAATACAGAAACTTCAAATATATTTCAAACATAAGATCATGAAACACAAGACATACTTCAAGTCCCACTTAATAAACAATAAACAACATGAACAAGTTATTCATTAGCTTAAAAATATATCGCTAGTACAGAGTGTTAACCCTATTTTCCAAATGAATGACTTAAGAGGAGAGGGGACGTAAGGTTTGTAAAGGGTTGGCAGGCTTTGGTTGTTTACTGTTTAGCATGCTGAAGGAGTAGAGTAAAATCCCATGAACTGAAAGTGGCTAAATGATAAAAGATAGCTCTGTGGAAGCATTTGGAATCTTTGCTATTTTGATGTGTATGACTGACACAAGTTTATTGAAGATGCTAGCAGCAGCGTTAAGGTTATATTTAGTATATATTGAGTGAACTGGAATTTATAATCTTAACACACGATTGTTGGAGTAATCAGCTATGTAAAAGTTCTCATTATTATCTTCCTTGCGTATTTCTGAAAGCATTCTTTTGGTTTGAAATTGTTGAAGGACCTGACATGCAAATTTGTTCTCACAGGTATGATGATCCAGACAGTGGTTCATCCTCATTTTCAATACTACTTGGAGATGCTCCTCATCTTGATGGAAAGGTTTGGTAACTATGCTGCAATATAATATCGTTGCAAACCCATTCACTCTATCTTGTGATGTTTACAATTGATATACTGATGTAAGCCTTTTTCAGTATGCAATATTTGGAAAAGTTACTAAAGGCGATGAGACATTGACAAAGCTCGAGCAACTACCTACCCGCAAAGAGGGTATATTTGTAATGGTAAACTAGAAATCTGATCCATTTTGCGCATTGCTCTTTTTTTCCATCATTGAATGTTCAATCATGTATAATGTGCACATGTTTCCATGTTTTAGGAAATTTACATTTTTTTCCCTGCAACTACTGTTTTTTAAAACCTTGTGGAGAAGCCATGGGCAAATCTATTGAGAAATGAGGAAGAAGAGAAAAGGGAGAGGTAGGTTGTTGTGGGGAAGGGGGATCCTCAACTTGAATGCATAGATTTGTATGTATGTATTTGGGAAAGAAAAATTCTCTATAGAAGTTATGTGGCTTCAAATTATTCACCTTTGGGCTTTTGTTGCTAAAACTGAGGGTGGTTTTTGTATAATAGAGCAATTCAGAAAAAGGGGTGTATTAAGTTAGAAATGTTGGTTTTTGAGATAAAATGGGAATTATAAATCTTGGTAATACAACCTTACATTGACAGTCAAGATTTAGTGATCAGTTGAACATTTAAAATATTATGTTCATTTATCTTTTATCTTGATAATTTAAATATGAGCTAAATTTTTAATAGTTTTTGTCTATATTTATTGTGCTTATTTCTTACAGTAACAAGAGTTCTTCTCGTTTGATATGATGCCTTCAAAAAATTATATTCATATGACAATAACTATTTATGTTTAAGGGCGAAGACGATAACTGTGAGCTGGTATTTCTAATACTTTTTATCCTTCTTACTGAATGTTGAAGTTTGCACTGCTTAGAATGTTTTGAAACTTAATTGTTTCTTACATTTGTTGGGGTGGTCCATTGTTGTTGTTATCGGCATAAAACCAATCAATTGCTTATTTGGTATCTTCTTGGATCTGCTGGTTTTCTAATAGAACAAATGTGTATATGCTTATCTTTCGTTTAATGTTTTTGGAGCAAACTTTAATTTGTTAACGTGATTACTTCTCCCTTTGTACTTGGATAATTCTGTTTTTCTTTTTTCAGCCAATGGAACGCATCACTATCTTGTCATCTTATTACTATGGTAAGAATCTTTCAATTTTAATTTTCTTTTGTTGCTTGTTGATTCAAATTAGAGAAGTAGTTTCACCTGATTTGGATTTTGTCCTTCTTTTGAATAGTAGCTTTATAGTTTCTATAGAATTATATATGTTCTGAATGTATTGTGTGTCTAATGTAGATCACACAGAATGTATTTATAGCATAATACATAATCAATTATAATAAATACACCTAATAATTAGGAATCAATCATTCTAATTTTTCATATGTAACGCTTAATTCTCTATAAATCTGTAATGGCCGATTACATTCTAATAGTTTCCCTTATTTTGATTTTGGTCCCTCAGTTGCCAATATGAAATTTGAAACATTAAGGACTAGATCTTTATGGAAATTAGGGACACAAATATAATTTGGGGCTAAAACCTAATGACAGGGACCAAAATCCAACAAATTGAAACAAGGGACTGATATCCTAAAGAATAAATTATAGGGACTGAAACTACTGGGATTAAATTTGATAAACTACTGGGATTAAATGTTGTGGTGGTAACTTTGCTTTTACTACCAAATGTTATATCGTGAATCACTAATACTGGAAAAAAATGCATTGGACGATGCCCATATTTTTTGTGATGCATCTCAGAGTTCACCCTCTAATAAAAATTTAGAGGTAATTGACATATACAAAAGCTGTTCTTGCTCTATGAGTAGAAGTAGTCTTGAACCAAGCCCTCTTATTTTAGACCTGACAAGATGTTGTAAAGATTCTGGATTATGAATGGCAGAAAATGCCTAGTGTCTATGTTACTAAACATCATTGAAATCGGTCTCAGAGTACAAGATTCCTACCATTGAAACCAACTCAAGCTCTTCCCTCCATAGTCACCTCAGAAACCCCCTTGATTTCAAATTACTCTTCCATGGGATGTGATTGACCCATCCAAAGTTGTCATCCCCTGAATAAAAAGCTCAAGTTTAGAGGTAAGGCTTCCTTTTGTTCCTCAATACAAAGGTACATTGTTTGCAAAAATAATACAGTTTAGATCATTTTATGTATGTCCCTGGAAAGCTCATCCAAAGTTAAATTAAAATAGACTCATGGCTGAACCCTGATGTAATCATATCCTATAAGAATGTCCAGTTTCGCTTGCTTGATTTCCCATGCTAGTTAGTTACCCTATCAAGATTACTATTAGGCTACATTGCAGTTTTTGGATGGAAAGGCAATTCCAAGTTCTATCTAGTACTTAGTCTTTTTGTCTCTTAGCTTTTCTTAATAGTTGTGTTGGATTGGATTCTCTTTCCCACTAAACCTTGCTGTCTGTACCTTTTATTAGACAAAGAGACAGAAAATTGTCAGCAAGACAGATCAGTTTTGAAGCTCAGACTAGCTGCCTCAGCTGTTGAAGTTGAACGACAGGTAAAATAATAAACGTTATCTGAATCAAGACCATAATATTTGTTCCAATTGTTAACATAGCTTTCATACGTCGTTTTGCAGAGGATGAAATGCTTCCCCTGATAGTTTCAAGTTTGCTATTAAATTGGAATGAACATTACACTGCTGCATTCTCATTTTATATAATGTCCTAGTAGTGTATCCAGATACTGTGTTTTTTTTTATGTACGAGATATTGTTTAAACTATGCACAACCATGAAAAAAAATTGTTCTGGGCCTTGAGATTTGGGATATAATGAAAATAATCGGGGTTAAGGGTATGTTTGATTTAGGTTTTAATATAAATAGTTTTCATACATGTTCTCAACATTATGTTTTCTCATATTTCAACATATATGATACTTTTATCACTGACATGAATACGTTTGAATATGTTTAAAATCTGCATTTGCATCGTATCAATAACTAAAAGAAACAGATGTGATATCAGACACTATAGGCATACAAGTCAATAAGTGTAACGATGAATCTAAAACAAGTAATTACGCATGACAACTTTGAAATGCACAGTACAGATAATAGCTTTAAAATGCACAATACATATAACAACATTAAAATTAGAACAGATTGTTCCAGTTTTGAAGAATACACTTTCTGATTTTCATTAGATTGACATAATACAAGACAGAAGACAGGATAAGCTTGGATAAGTGAAAAGTCACTTTTAATTTTCTATTAAATGCTGTTATTTAAAATAATGCAGCCATGAAAACTATTTGAAGCAATGTCTGAGTCCAATTTTTTATTGTTCTGAAAATTATTTGAAGTAGGGGAATGTGGAAAACTATTTGAGCGTAGCATGTATTCACTTGTTTTGTTTATGGAAGTGTTTGACAAAATGCACTTTGTTTCTTATGTTTATCTCCTTTCCAAGGTGTTTTGTTTATAAACTATTTTTTTTTTCATTCTTTCACATTATTTTTTCTATTTTTTATTTATTTATTTTTATACAGATGTAATATTTTATTTACAATAACTTATTTACAATAGAAATATAGAATTATAAAATTATACAATTACATGTAGTAAAAACTAAGGTAACAGTAAAATAACAACCACATCATTTAGTTAACATCATCTAATTAATACAAAAATCTAGAAGCAGTTAGTCAATTAAAAATTTTTAAATTTTTTAAGATTCAATAACTATAAAAATTTATATAAATTCAATTGAAAGTTAAATTTATTAGGAAATTAAAATTAATTCAGCCAATTCAGAATTTGCATATATTGCTTTATATCATCACTGTCAACATGCAATACATTTTTAAAATTATTTAATACTGGTTTTAACTCAGATAGACTAGTTTAATGCACATACTCGCCTTATATTTCCTATATATGAAAGTGATAATTAGAATTTAGTGGAAATATATGTTTTAACTAATCATTTTATGAGATACTACTTATTTTTTATGATGCAACAAAATTTAAAAGTATATTTATTATTTTACAAATATGTTGATTGTTGTATTTATTTTAACATGTTATATAGTTTTTTAACTACGAACTTTTTTTGTTTAAAATTACAGCTCTTAAGTTGTACGTTTTCTTAACTATTTGTAATTATCCATAAAATCCATACCAATTAACAAAGGAGATTCATTTTTATCTGTTTTTATTACACATATATCTTACCCTTTTATCCTTAATGTGTTGGTAACTTTTTTTATCTGTAATTTATAAGAATTGATAAGTAATATATTAAAATATAATATATAATTATGTAATAAATTTTAATTTAATTTATGAAATATTTGATAAAAAAATGAACTTATGGAAAGATCAAAATCACATCCTGTTAAGAAAAGTTTAAAAACAATGATGAGAAATATATTCGCTTCAAATTATTTATTAAAATTGTTATTGTGTTTATGTTTCAAAGTACGTATCAATTTTCTCCTTACTTTATAAAATAATGTAAAATCTTTGGTAGGAAAGAATAATTAACAACATTAGAGTTTCTTTGTCCTCATGGTAACTTCGTCATCCTTTCCCTTTTAACACATAAACACGAATCTCCAAAAACACTCTCTCATTCCATCTAAATATCGCTATGGTATGTATTGTCATTGGAAACAAGGTTTTTTTCACCTTTAACAAAACCCTAATTGCTCATATTCTGAAGTCCTTCCACAACTCTCTCTCCCGTACCAACCACATCATCATCCAAGTCTCCAACCCTCATCCAATCCCTCACTCTCGTCCCATCCTCCATGCCCACCTGTGTTGCCTCCAAATCAACCCCTACCAGCCTCTATAACCCCTGTCAAGATCGTCCTGTAATCACTACCATCAAACTTATTATCTCGAGAGCCACCTTTAGGTCTGCCACTACTAGTTTTTTATGTGTGTGTATGGTGAGCCGACTTTCTATATATAAAGAAATTTCTCTTGAAGTTAGAAACATTGGGACATGAATTTTGAATTTTGTTTTACCTTTTGTTATCAGGTTTATTCTTGTAGCTTTACGAAGCATTTCTATCTTTTTTTTTATCATGTTTGCTTTTTTAGATAATGTTTTAGCAGCAGATTCTTTTTTGTTGGTATCTTTAATAATGATTTTGTTGGTATCTTTAATAATGATGTGTGTTATAAGTTTTGAAAGTAATATCTCCTTTTGTTTGTATTTAGTGCAAGATAACAATAGTTTTTCGATCAAAAGTTATGAAATAAACTCATCATGCACTAGTGCAAAAAAGGTTTTTTATACCTCTTAAAAAAGGGTTTTTATACTTATTTTTAAGTAGATATAGAAGTAGAGACTATAGAAAGTTTTCGATTTTTTACACCTATTATTGAAACGGTGTAGAAAGTTTTATTTTTTATATCTATCTGTTTATATTAGGTATAGAAATCCGATATTTACACCTAGTACTCTGGGAACAGGTATAAAAGAATCTCACTTTTATACCTGCAGGTACTATAACAGGTGTGAAAAACAAGACTTTTTATACCTAACATGGTTTTAACCGATGTAAAAAGTGACGTTTTTTTAAAATATTTAATTTGTATGTGCTACTTTCTATATCCATACCTGCATAAAATTCAATTCCATAATACCGTTTAAATAATCAATAACGAGTAAAATAATCAATATTATTTCTATTAAATCATCAAAATACAATATTTACCTAACAAAGTTCCTAAATATATTTACCTAACATAGTTATTTAACTTAGTTACACATAAAATAGTTCTTAAACTCAAAATGTAATATTGAAACATCTAATCATTTACAAATGGTTAAAAGAAATACAGCCAACTGCTCTCGAATATCCTTTATGACATGTTCCATTGAAGACATGTCATCAAATATCTACACAATGAATAGTTTGAGTCAAATTATAATATTAATGGTTTAATATCTTAGTTATAAAAGTTGTAGTACTAGTATAAAAGCACGAGTCCATAGAGACAACGGTGATTAATATTCTACAGACTAGAGCATATATGCATCATCCTTAGACATAATATATTTGAATAACTTGAAAATCAATTACTGCTGGTAACTAGTGAAAAATAATGACATAATGGTTTTTAATTTGTTTTTTGGAAGTAATAGAGCTCAATAGTAATTCTCTTAGATCTAAAATGAGAGTAGGATGAACCTAAAGCCAACAGGAGTAGATATTATTAGCAGCTGATGATGATGCTGGAGTAATATACTTAAGGCACATTAGTTAAAACAATAATGAGATGCACTTAAGGCACATTAGTTAAAACAGAATTGTTGGTAAACGTAAAACTTAAATCTTCTAATTTTGAGTTCAAGTCATTAACTTTTTTCTCTAACAAACACTCGAGTTTCCGTGTTCCCTTTCTCCTTGTTTTGTGTTTCTAGTTCCCCTTTAAGCTTGTCCACCTGCATAAAGAATTTCTGAGTCTGCACTATAGAATAATGATCATAAAAGACACATCTACTGGCTGATTTATAAGTAACCTGCTTCTATAGAAAAACCTTGGCTCAGTTTGTGACAGCCGAATTTTCACTAGAGTTAATTAAATAATCATAGTTTTTTTTTTAACTGGGAATGTTAAGAAAAATTAATCACATTGTTTTGTATAAATCCTCATATATGAATTTTGTGAGATAAAGGACAAAACTAGCACCAATTGATCAATGAATATAAACATAGTATCAGTTTTAAGTTGGAACAATACATAACACTATTTCAGAATTAAAATGATTTTTTTTTCTAGAAAGAGAATAATATGACCTGCCATGAATCATGGGCTGCATTTACAAAGAAAGATAAGTAAAAAGAAGACAAATAAGCTTACACATTGATAAAATAACCAGCATCTGCAAGGCATTTCACTTTAGTTGTTCTAGGTAGTAGTGATTTGAATCGATCACAATTTAAAATTGCAGCCAACTCTCCAGCACAGAACATCCAGAGATAATTGCCTAAAGTTACAAGTTTCAACTAGTGAATTAAAAATTATTCAAGATGAAGACAAAAGTATGTAACCATCAATGTCCCATACATTTTGAGCACTTTTCATTCCTTTTGCTAAACTTCTGTTTCTTTTCTGTGTTTCCTTTCTTTTTCTTATATAATTGCTTTTTTTTCTCTTATCAAAATATTATTGTAGAATTATGATTTGTGTTCGGTTCATCTCCTAAATATTTAAATAGATCCACAAAGTGCAAGTGTATGTGATGAGAAAGCCTACACATTTTAATATGATTTTTCTGATATTTCTGACTTCAACTTTGTTGCCCCGTTACATGTCATTGCCATTATCTTACTTTCACCTCTTCCAAAGTAATTATAATATTCAATTATTTATTTTATGTAATCACATAATATTTTTATGTATTAGATAAATATTAAATGGTTTAGTATGTTAGTTTAATTATTTGATTAGTATGTTAGCTATATTTAACTTGGATTCTTTTGTATACATATTATAAATAAATTATTCTGAACTTTGGATGTTTAGACCACATTTCTTGACCATTACCATAAAAACCTATGAAAAAGAGAATTGTTTGCTGTTGATGAAATTCATTGTACAAACAATATCTAGAACATACATCATATTCAAAAGTTAACAACATGTTTCTATTTACTTCATTGAGTTTTTATACATCACATAATTCAAAAATTATAACCATAATAATAATAATATGACTTGCTTCTCTATTTTGATATCTAAAATCTTGAAACCTGCTAAAGAAGTACATGTGTCGGTATATACTCTCTAATTTCCTATCCCCAAACAAAAGTTTCTTTTATTTTCCCTACTTGAGTTTATCTTTTACAATTAAGATTTGCTACAATCATATATATCATCTTCATGTCATTATCAAATGTGAAACAATATCAAATGCATACCTGTTAAGAAAGATGGAATTATAAGGCCAGTTGTTTGAACTTATTTTGAAGAATTAACGGTTTTTTAATTAACAGATGTTTCAATAAAATATAAATAAAAACTGAAAAGGAAACAAAAATGGTTTTAGAGCTTTTCTTTTTTCACTCTCAATACTCCTGAAAAAAATTTCAATAAAAGATGTATCACATAATCACTAAGCAAAGAAGCACTTACAAAGAAATCAATATCTCTGCATTGATATTAACAAACAAAGCCTATAATTGTTCATCCTTCTAACATTTTAATAACAATATCTCTGCATGTCTAAAACCTTAGCAACATAAATTTAATACCAATCTCATCCAAATGGAAATGAAAATCATTTGGATAAAGTAATCAAACCTCACACTTTCACTGATATTCTAATTTGTGCACTTCACTTCAATATTCCTTCCAATTTAAACAAAACTTTCTCCAACATATCAGACTTCATAGGATTCACAATACTAATTTACTATAATAGGTAATAGGTATAGGTAATCTAAATACATATAAAAGAAAGTTGGCTCACTCTTCCCTGAGAATATTCTGACACACGCACACCTAAATTCTGAGTCTCTATGTTCATTTTCGTGCTATCAGAAGAGTAGATGTAGCTACAGAGAAAAATATTGCTCTTTACCGTGTGCACAGAGGGTAACAGTGGGATTTTCTAGTGTAAAGTCAAACACATTCTTTGAAGGTGTGACACAAGGACAAGCAAAAACACACAAGTCACAACGGTCCTTCTAGGACATCAGTAAAAAGAAGCAAAGTCATGTAGAATAGTTGATGTGAAACAAGATATAAAAGTCTTAGGTGACTTTGCATGCAAAGAAAAGATTCATAACTTCTAAGTGCTTAGTTTTTAGAGTGCATCTTATATAGAATACTTGCGCATTCTATAGATCCTTCACTTGATGAAGTTAAGACTCTAGAAGCAAGGAATGTACATTTGTATTATCCTCTTTAGTGAGAGTCTTCCTTATAAAAATAACTTTATTATTGTATAGCCTAGAGAGACCTTTACACACTTATTTTGGAAATACTTTATGTACTCGGTGCTTAATCTCAGAAGGAGATTAGCAAACCAGCATTATGATTTAAGTTTAAACGCATAACTTTCTCTGCATTGAATTGTGATCTTCAAATGATATAATGAAGAATCAAGAATACTAATCACCTTACGAAAAACTTCAGTCACTGGGCCATCGTTTTCTGATGCAGTCAGCTCCTCTTTAACCTTTTCTAATCCCCTGATGATTGCTTGCATTTCTTCTGCTAATGACTTCAATTGTATCTACAAGATCATGGATTTATGATCACTATTCATTGCAATCACGTTAACTAATAGTAACAGTTATCCAGTACAAACATCATTTTCTTTTCCTTAAAAGTGCAAATATCCCTGGGTTAATAGCCCTCTAAGGTTTTAATTTTCAGCAACGAACCTACTTAAACTTTCAACAACTAGTTGTATTGATCAAGTGGTCCCTAGAACTAAAAATTAGTACCCATTCAATAGGGACTTTTGTTGATCTTGATTGATTCAACAAGTGTGGCCCTGTGCGAACTTTCTTGATTTTATGAATATGGGAAATTGCAATTTCATCCATGGTTTCTAAATTTGCACACTTAAATATTTCCAATGAAAGGCCTCTAAACATCAAGCTTAGACTGCAACAAAAGCAGGAACCTATCCAAAGAATTCCAGTTTCAATTTTTGTATCAACTCACAACCACCGAACAAATTAAGGAGGAACAGGAGGAGACATTACATGAACAGATGTTTCAGAAAAAAACAACAATGGCATTATAGTTTCGACGATTAACAAGGGCAGCATAGGATGATTCCTCGGAGGTGCCTATGAAAAAAAATTATGTCCTAAGAAATGTTATGTTGGCTCAACTTAGCAAAGCACTTACCTTATTTATTATCTAAAATTTTGATGAACACTTACCTTTTAGGAAATGTTATGTTCTGCATTGAAAACTGTCAAAGTTAAAGGAAAAAAGGTTTCTATAATTGAGTGATAAGACTCTGAATCATCATTATACAATGATATGAAACAAACCTACTAATGGCTTCTTTATGCTGATAATCTAGGACAAGCGCAAGTGTAGTACAACTAACACAAGCTGAAGCTAAAAATACTCTTAACATCCTAATGCAACAAGAATTGAATAGAAAATTACCCTTTTGTGGAGGTCACTATCTAGATGGATCTACGAATGTGTGAGGAAGGAGCCAAAATATGTCTTTTGCACCAGAACAAACTACAAGAAAGGAAGAAATCAAAAGTTAGCATAAGCCTCAGGTGAAAACACAGAAGAAAAAAAGTTGAATACCTTAGGTGAAAGGTCATATCCAATGGCGTTAGTTCTCACGCTGACAAGAGCAAAAGAGGATGATTCCTTGGAGGTGCCTATCAAACAAAATTGTGTCCTAAGAAATGTCAGAAAAATCACAGGGAGAGAGTAAAATAAAGTTGCAGAGAATTATAGTTCCAGAGAGAGTTTCCAATCGAAATTTGAGAGGGAGACATAACGGAGTTCATCGGCTGTGCAAACGGAGGGAAAACCCTAAGACTGCTCAATGAAGGATGAGACTCAGGAAATGGAGGAAAATAGAGGAAAACCCTAGGCGCTGAAAAAATACCTATTTATACTTCTTGCCCTTTCCGTCGACGATTTTGATGCTGAACTCGGTGGAGAAGATGTTGGTGAGCTTCGCACCATAGCTGTTGCATCCACCGGTGATCTCCTTAATGTTGTCACCATAATTGCTGTTAGTGAGCAAGTGGCCGCAAATGAGTTTGGGGATCTCGATGGGTATGACATCGCCGTTGTTGAAGACGGATACAGTGTTCTGTTTGGCATTGATGGTGACCTTGACGGCTGCCATGGAGGGATCTCGCTGCTTGATGTCGACGGTGTTGACGAGGATCTCGTCAGAGATTTTTTAGAGGCTTGGAACGTAGGAGAAGAGGCATCGAAGATCTGCGATGGTCTTTCTCTGCGGCGAGTGCGAGAAAGAAGGATGAAGTGCTGTAATTTCAAACAAAAATAATCTATACTACTGTAATAAAAATTTTCTAATGTTACCTTTTTTTCTTTTTCATAAAAACTAATTCTACATCGGTCGGTATATTTAATAGGCATAAAAAATGATTTTTTTTATTCCTAGTTTCATCGTAACGGTATAAAAATATTTGTAATTTATTAACTTTTATCATTATACATTTTTTATACCTATTTTTAATAAAAACAGATGTAAAAAAGTTTTTTATATTTACAATAATGCCATCATATCATTTTTTATACATGATAGATTTTAACAGGTATAAAATATTGTTATAAAAAGTATATTTTGTACTAGTGATGCATAATTATGTTTTTTGTTTTGATATCTTCAAGTAGATTGTGATACTCTTTTATTTTGATATTAATGTCTTTGTCTTTAATAATCTTTCAGCGATAGTAATTTTCTATGACGAATATTTGACGGACATCTTCAATGGTATATTTGAGAATCAATTAATCTCAAAAGTCTTTTGTTTCTTTATATGATCAATACAATCAAATAAATTATTAGACAAGACATTAAGTAAAGTGTTTCAGCATACCTTGTTTGCATGAATCTAGTATTTAACTTATTTTGCAGGGGTACTGGAGTTAGGTTTTGAAGACATGAGAGTTAAAGAAATTACATATATGTCTGAAAAAGTAAACAAACATTCCTGTTAGTGTCAAAAATTTTGTCTAAAGAAAACTTCAATTTTTGGCACATTTGAAAACTCTTTTGTAAGAAAAGAATGTTTTGATTCTTTAGAGTAGGATTGTTGACAATAAATTCTTAAGGTTTTTATAAAAAATGATGAAAATCACAAGACTTCTTAAATTATATATATTTACTATCCTTAAATATTTACGCAACTCTCTTAATATATATAAGAAAAACTGTCCGAAGTTTTTAATATCAAGGAATTATCAATAAATAAAAACTTAAGATTTTTAAAAGGGAGAAAAGAGGATGAGAGATCGAGTAGGTGGAGAAGAATGAAAATATAAAGTGTAGTAAAACATAAACCTGTGTTTATAAATGGAGGAGGGATAGTGGCCTCGTGTAAAAACAAAACTACACCAACACGAAGCTATAAATTTATTTGAAATCAAAATTAAGCTCCCCAAATTATTAGCATTTTTATATTTTCGTTCATTTTTTTCTTGTTCTTTTAACATTTTAAAAAAAAAAAAATTGTCTATTATTAGTATGGGAAGTCGTATTTGTAGTTTCACTTCTCACTTAATGATTCTCTTTTGTAATTTTATTTGAGTGTGTTGAAAACATTGTCTTCGAAGATGAGTTAACCATCTGTACATAAACGTCTTTTAAGATAATGTTTGAATTTTCTTAAATAAAAGAACAATTTTAATTAAAAAAAGTAACTATAATCCTGTAGTTCTTTTACCCTTTTTCCCCAAGGCAAAAGAAAACCTATTTATGATGGGCCAATTATTAAAGAAAAACTTCCACCTTCCAACACAATGGATTGGAGTTCATTGAGACGAACAACATAGTACAACTCAACTTCAATTTCCATTTTTTTCGTTCGGTGCAAAAAGTTGTTTATATGTACAAAATAATGAAAACAAGAAAAACTATTTCTCTGCAGAGAATCACTTAATAGTAGTCTGAAAATGTACGGACGAAAACTTCGACCCATGAACACAGCCTAATTCCATCCAATAATAGTTAAATCACAAACATTCATACAAAATGCTTTAATATTCTTCAATCAAAATTAAATCCTTTTTAATCATAATAACATATATTAATATTTAACGGAATATTTGTTTTGTATATACAAATTATAAAAATAATATTTTAAAATCTATACGATAAATTAATTTGTGTTATGATAAAGTGTTGGTGTTATGTCAAACTATTTGTACCATAAACATGTTTCTACCTTCCAGATCCATCATTTTAAATTTGTTTTAGAGAACTCAGAATCAATATTGTTATTGATTAAAAAAGATATAGTTATTTCATATAAAAAGTAAACTGTGAATTAAGAGAAATTTACTCACATTATATTTGTTAAAAGTTCTCTAATATATAATTGATTTAATATATAATTGAATAGAAACCATATTTTATAAACTTATTTTGTAAGATTAAATTAAATTTCTCTTAATACCGTATCAAAACAATTATTAAAGTCTAGCATAATAAAATTTGTTGTTCGTTAAATACAGCATTTTATCTATTATATTAAAAATATTTAGTTTTACGTATAAATTGTGTTTCACGTAAATTATTTTACTTTACAAATTAATTTTATAAAATTGAGTTATACTACGTACAATCAATAAAAATTAAACTTTAATTAAATATTAAAACTATGTTTAATTTTTATATATTATTTTAAGTAGGGAAATGATTGGTCCAGGTCTATGAAGTGATATTTAGGTAATGAATGTTGAGGTGTCGTAGAGAAATGGGAAGCAAAAGACAAGAAGTTGAGGTATGAATTGCATTGCACACATTACGGCAGAGATGAATGCGACTGAACTTGCATTGATAGGCATTGGGAGCATCATCAAAGTCAAGATCCTTCAATCTCGTGTTACACCCTCTTCTTCTTCTACCATTTTAACTTTTTTATTTTTTTATTCTTTTTACGTCTTCTCACTTTCACCATAATAAGGGTATACGACATTAGATTAATTTCATTTTAAATTATGTTTTTTTTTAATTTTAAGTTAATTAAGTTTTTTAAGTAAGGTAACAAGTATAAACACTTATGTATATTTCTTGATATTATATTAAATAACACATGCATCTTCTAGTTTAGAATATAAACACTTTTTTTCTTATATTTTTAGTAAAATGAAAGTTCACAATTTTTAATTCTCTTGAATATTTATGTATACACCTTTCTCACGTTTTGAATAAATATCAATTCTTCTTCTTTTTTTATTGATGATAATATTTACTTTTCTTACGTTAAGCTTACCTGTTCTACTTTGTTTATAAAAAATATGTTATTTTGTTTGAAGAAAATTCTTCAGTTTATGTATTTTAAAACTTTAATTTTTAATTTTCATATTTTTTATGTAAATTTTAAAACAAATTAAAGGAAATATGTGGTGTTTTATTAAAAATATATACAAGTGACATTTATTCGAATATGAGAGAAGTAAATATTTGTTTGGGAGTTAAAAGATGTTTGAATATCCTTTTATTAAAAATATAAAAATATGAGTGTTTATTTTAAAATTAGAGAAGATGCGAACATGATTTGTCTAATTTGTCTTAAAAGATTTCTTACCGTTAACCAATTCGAAATTATTCTAAGATAAAAGTTTAAGTAATTTTTACTAAGGTTAACCAAAATATAAAATTTGTCCAAAAACAAATACAATTAAGTCTCGCTTGTCTATATTCAAATAGTAGTTAATCTTACTTTCTATAGGATCCGTACTATTATATTAATTTTTTATTATTTTTTACTTTTTAACTTTGAAGTTATTTATATCTAAATCAATTGCAAACTTCCAAATTTTTAGATAGGAAAATGTGAAAGTTTTTAAAAAAATAAGAATTTGTAAGACGGATAAAATTTGTGTAGTCTTAAAAAGGAGGAGATTAATTCACTAAAAGTCTACAAAAGATTCAAATAGTACATAATCTAACTCAAAGGAAGGTTTATCTATGCTTTTAATAAAATAGAATTTTGGAAGTTTTTTAGTTTCTTAAATTTGAAAATATTTAACTTTATTCTTAGTATAATATGAAAGTAGTTAATTAATTATGTGTTGTGCCCGTAACAAATATATTAAATAACACAGTTCAACAAGACTCATTCAACATTATTTATCTGGTTTTAATAATATTTTAAGATATATTTATTAGTATAATTATCATATATTAATAGAATATATAACTAAATTTTGGTAATTTGATTAGGTTATATTATCTTTTAATCTATAGTTAATTTTGTAAAATATTACATTATTATTATTATTATTATTATTATTATTATTATTATTATTATTATTATTATTATTATGTTAATTTAACATATAAACGGTAAGTTGTTGTTATATTTTGTTGATAATATTTGATATCCTATAAATATACATAGTATTTTATCATGAAAATGTGATACAGGAACATGAGAAACATTAACTACTAAAAAAATGTAAGCAATTTATGGAATGTTGTAGCGTAGGTACTACACAAGAATGTGGTGTTGATATCTGTAACTGTGCCAAGTAGTTTAAAAGATGAGATGCATAAAAGAAATATATTGAAAGTTGCCATTCAAGTTGTTTTACGGAGAAGATCTAACTATGCTCCATATGATTAATTTGGAGAAAACTTTACTTAGGACAAGGTTCTTAAGTTAGTGAACTGTGATTTATCTTTTTTTTAGAAAACTTGACAAAATAGAGAAAGAAAGATTCCTCTATTAGTGGAAGGGTAAAAGTGAGAAAACACACTTTTATAGATCAGGATTAAATGAATAACCCACGTAGGCAAGAGAAAGAAAGACAAAACCCTTAGCTTCAGAGTTTCTAGAGAGAGAGCCGAGAGAACTAAGGAGCTCTGCTAGGGTTTGTAACCCTCACACGCACAAGCCAAAGATGAAGAAGATGATGATCGGAGTAAAGAGAGAAAACGAGAAAAAACACACACACAAGGTACTGAATAATCTCTTCTGTATATTCTATTGAAAATAGTTGTTTTACTGCTTTTATATTGACTGGATACACTGAACTTATGTTCTGTTTTTGTTTATTCTAAAACTCCTCCTAAACAAAAACTTTTAATCGAACGAAAACACGATTTTCTGAAGACAAACCCCTCTTTTCACCGATTGAATCGGTGAAACTTCTTCTCCTTCGATTCTGAGGTTTTTAAACCGATTAAAATCGGTAAAAACACTTCCTTCTAAGCACACAAACACTTTTCACCGATTAAAAATCGGAGAAAACTCTCCCTAGGTCGATCTCCTCCTCTCTGGCGGAAACCCTAGGTTTTCACCCTCCTCCTGGTGCGATCTTCACTGATCTCAGCTCGCACCATGCCAATCTGCTTTCTGAGTGACTGAAAGCGTTCACCTTTAAGGGCTTTGGTGAGTATATATGCTAGTTGGTCTTCAGATCTGCAGTATACCACCTCTAGTCTCCCGCTGCTGACCTGTTCCCTGATATAGTGGAACCTGGTCTCAATGTGTTTGCTCCTGCCATGAGATGTAGGATGCTTAGTAAGATCTATGGCTGACTTGTTGTCAACAAGTAGCCTAACTCTCCCAGCTAGCTCAACTTTCAACCCCTCTAACAAGAATCCTAGCCAAGTTGCTTGACAAGTAGCTTCACAGGCAGCTATGTATTCTGCCTCACATGATGACAAAGCAACCACTGGTTCTTTTCTTGAACTCCAGGAAATGGGAGCTCCTCCCATGAAGAAAATATACCCAGTCGTGCTCCTTCTGTCTGCCTTATCACCACACCAATCTGCATCTGAGTAAGAAGTGATTTGCACTTCTTCTCCAGCCTCTCCTATTCTCAGCAGAATTCCATAGGAATGTGTACCTTGCAAGTACCTTAGAATACGTTTGACAGCATTCAAATGTGATATTCTAGGGCATTCCATGTATCTACTCACCACTCCAACACTGTAACTCAAGTCAGGTCTTGTGTTACAGAGATATCTCAAACTCCCAACCATCCTTCTGTAAGCTATTGGATCTACAACTTCTTCCTCTGCTCCTTCTCAAGTCTCAGTCCCACTTCAATTGGGGTATTAGCAGCATTACAATCCACCATTTCAAACTTCTTTAATAGGTCTAGAGCATATCTAGACTGATGCATCACAATTCCACTCTCAGTCTCAGTGAATTCTATCCCAAGGAAATAACTGAGCCTTCCCAAGTCACTTATTTCAAATTCCCTCAACATCTGAATTTTGAAATCTGAAATCAATTCCTCACAGCTCCCAGTGACTAATAGATCATCAACATATAGGTATACTATTAACTTTTCTGGTCTACCATTGTGTTGGCAGCACTTCACATACAACATGTGTTCTAAAACACACTTCTCAAAGCCAATACTGCTCATGAACCCATCAATCCTCTGGTTCCAGGCTCTTGGAGCCTGTTTAAGCCCATAAAGAGCCTTTCTCAGCTTGTACACCTTGTCCTGCTGCCCTTTAACTTCAAACCCCAGTGGTTGTACAACATATACCTCATCTTCCAGTCTTCCATTTAAGAAGGCTGACTTCACATCTAACTGATGTAATGACTAGTGACACTTAGTGGCCAATGACACCACCAACCTGATTGTCTCTACCCTGGCTACAGGAGCAAACACCTCTCCATAATCCACTCCAGCCTTTTGTAGAAATCCCTTGGCAACCAGCCTTGCCTTATGTCTTACAACAACACCTTGTGGGTTTATCTTTGACTTATAAACCCACTTCAATGCTATAGGCCTTTTGTTAGAGGGCAGATCAACCAATTCCCAGGTCTGATTCTTCTCTATAGAGTCAATCTCTTCCTGCATTGCCTTATACCACCTTTCATCTTTCACAGCTTCATAAACTTCAACTGGTTCAGCCTATGTTATTAATGCAAAATGAATAAAGTTACCTTCTGACGTGAGTGTAGCTTCATAGGACAAATCATAGTCTCTTAGATGTGCTGGTAGTTGTGTAACTCTTAATGACCTTCTACTGTTGTCATCTCTTCTATTCTTTTCTATCTCTTCTGCAGCAGTAGCATCTTCCAGATTAATGGTTGATGGTCTCTGCTCAGCTGTTTCCCACTGCCATACACCTGCCTCATCCACTACAACATCTCTGCTTATGCAAATTGTTCTTGCTATAGGATCATACAGTTTGTAACCTCCAGTGGCATTGTAACCTACCAAAATCAGTGACACTCCCTTGTCATCTAGTTTCTTTCTCAACTGGTCAGGTACATGCTTATAGCATATAAAGCCAAAAATCTTCAGATTCTTAACATCTGGTTTCACTCCTGTCCATGCTTCCTCAGGTGTCAGTCCATTCAGTCTCTTGGTTGGAGACAGATTCAGAATATAGGTGGCTGTCAACACAACCTCACCCCACAGGAAATTAGGCAGCCCTTTACTCTTCAGCATACATCTAACCATATTTAATATGGTTCTGTTCTTCCTCTCTACTGCCCTATTGTGCTGTGGTGTATAAGGAGGGGTAACTTCATGTACTATCCCTTCCTTTTCACAAAACTCTTTAAACTCAGTGGATGTATATTCACCTCCTCCATCTGTCCTCAACACTTTCACCTTCTTCTCACATTGTCTCTCAACAAGACATTTAAACTTCTGAAATGTCTGCAGCACCTCCCCCTTTCTCCTAATCAAGTAGACCCAACATTTCCTAGTCCAGTCATCAATAAACAGTAGGAAATACCTGCTGCCCCAGGTGTTTCTACTTGTATAGGACCACACACATCTAAATACACCACCCCTAATTTTTCTACTGACTTATGGGGTAAATTCTTCTGGAAACGGCCCCTGGTCTGCTTGCATTGGACACACTCCTTGCACACTGTTTCTGGAATTTCCACCTTAGATAAGCCACTCACCATATTTTTCTGGCTTAATAGGGATAAATCCCTGAAATTTAAGTGTCCAAATCTGAGATGCCACAGCCATTCTTCCTTATTTTCTGTTGCAGTAAAACATTGATGTTTTACTGCACTCATTACCACCCTAAAGGTCCTGTTGTGTGACAGCTGAGCCTGCACAATTATTTTCTTGTGTTGATTGAAAATGCTGAGACAATTGTTCTCCATTTTCATCACATATCCCTTCTGTAGCAGTTGTCCCAAGCTCAACAAATTCGTTTTCAGTCCTGGTACATACAGTACCTCTTCAATTATCACTTCTTTGCCCTCTGCATCTCTCAGAACAACTCTCCCATATCCTTCTATAGTCAAACTTCTGTCATCTGTAAACCGGATCTTCCCCTGTACAGCTCCCTGCATCCTCACAAACCAGTCCTTACTCCCTGTCATGTGGGTGGAACAACCAGAATCTAGATACCATACTGTGTTTTCTGGCTGTTCTTCTCCAGTGCTAGCCATTAACATCACAGTCTCTGAATCTGACTCATCCTCCTAGGCCAGATTAGCCCTCTTCTTGGGTTTGTTTTTAGCACCTTCTCTTTTCTAGCATTCTTTAGCATAATGTCCTAGCTTTTGACAATTATAACATTTCACTTTCTTTTTGTCAAACTTCCAATCTCCTCCAGTTTTCTGGTTTTTACCTTTCACAGATTCACTGGAATCTTCCCCTTGTTGTTCTTGTGAATCTTTACCTTTCTTGCTGTTCTTACTCCATTTCTTGAACCCTTTTTTCCCCTTAAACTGAGATCTGACCTGTAGGGCATATTCTTGGCACTGCTTGCGTTCATTGATGCGATACTCATGAGCTTCTAATGAGTGCAGTAGCTCCTCAATCTCCATAGTCTCCAGATTACGGGCTTCTTCAATAGCCACCACCACATGATAAAATCTAGGGGTTAGAGTTCTTAGGATTTTGTCAACAATGTACTCATCTGAAATTGCATCCTTGCATGCTCTCATTTTATTCACCAATTCTTGCACTTTATCAAAGTATTCTGCCACGGTTTCACCCTCATCCATGATCAGAATCTCAAACTGCCTCCTCAATGCCTGTAATTTTACTTTCTTGTTTTTGTCTCCATCACCATACATATTCACTAGGATGTCCCATACTTCCTTAGCAGTAGCAGCCTTAGAGATCTTGTTAAAGATCTTTGGGCTGACACATTGATATAGCAAAAATCTGGCCTTGCTATCCAATTTCACTTGCATCTTGTAACTTCTTTTCTCCTCTTTAGTGGCTCTTGCACCCAATTCAGGTATCCCATCTTCTATAACTTCTAAAACATCTTGGAAGCCAAAGATGGCTTGCATTTTGATGCGCCAGTCATCAAAGAGCTTCCCATCAAACACTAGCAACGACCCTTGTATTCCTCCAATACCTGCCATCACTTTCTTGCTAGCTTCTTGCAGTTTCTTTGATTTACCCACACCCAAAGAAACCTTCTTTCTCCTCTTCTGGATACACACAATTCCAGTCACCAATCACACACCCACTGTACACGCCAGGAACCACAGAACCTATGCTCTTGATACCATATTAGTGGAAGGGTAAAAGTGAGAAAACACACTTTTACAGACCATGATTAAATGAATAACCCACGTAGGCAAGAGAGAGAAAGACAAAACCCTTAGCTTCAGAGTTTCTAGAGAGAGAGCCAAGAGAACTGAGGAGCTCTGCTAGGGTTTGTAACCCTCACACGCACAAGCCAAAGATGAAGAAGATGATGATTGGAGTAAAGAGAGAAAACGAGAAAAAACACACACAAAAGGTACTGAATAATCTCTTTTGTATATTCTGTTAGAGAACTAACTGAGACATTTTATTCATTCATATATTCCTAACAAGGTTATGGTATTCTATATATATAGAATACCATGAGAGAATACAACCCACCTCTTAAGTTGGGTACACACTCACAAAACAACATAAACTTAATACATTTCAACATATTCTATTGAAAATAGCTGTTTTACTGCTTTTATATTGACTGGATACATTGAACTTATGTTTTGTTTTTGTTTATTCTAACATCCTCCAACAAAAATAACCCAAAAAAATTCTCAGAGAGATAGATAAAAAACATGTTAATAATAATCGAGTGAGTATTTTAAGTGGCATATATTAGTATAATGATATACAATGTCACCATGCAATACCATAAAAACTCTTAAAGATTCACGTACAAATGTTATTATCAGTTATATTTATCTTAAAATGTATATTAAGAATTAAATAGAGAAATTTAAAATTTAGAGAGATAAAAATCAAAGAGAAGTGTTTTAAAAGGTAAAATGAAAAGTCACACATTTTATAAGGACTAAAAGTAAGCCTTTCAAAATTTTACAAAGAGAAAAGAAAAATTATAAGTCCAAAATCAAAACTCACGAGCTTTATATAGGAATTAAAAGTACATTTAAATTTAATTGAACTTCATCAAATTTTTAATAATATACATCAATGTCATATAAATCTCTTATAATATTTCCACAACTCATTTAACATCTTAAAACCATAGAAATAAATAATAGTTTTGTATATATATGTGAAAAATATATGAAAGAAAGGGTTATGTGACTTGTAGTGCATAGTCATAAAGGTTTATGATGATGACCCCTTTAAAGTTAATGTTTTTCACCAACCTTCACTCTCTTCAGAATTTATTGTCTGTGGCTCTTCTTTAAGATGGTTACAAACATAACATGTGCTCCACTGTTCATCTTTACTGAAATCAAACAATATCCCTCTTATTTTGCCGTTATCTTATGCCCTAATTTTCCGGAATCTACATCCAAACAAATGTATAACTAATTAAATATTCTTAATACCAAGTTAATCACATGCAACATCCACTTACGGTCTAATTCTCATTTATACGTTCATGTTGTGAGAATAAAAGCTATTTGCGTATTCTCTTTATTGTTTGATTACAAGTTATAATATATAGCAAATTTGTTGACTTTTATCACAGTTATTTTAAAGTTTATTTCAATGATGATACGTGGTTGAATGATAATATGATATTACTTTTCATTACAATTAAACTTTTTATATATAGATTGATGGTTGGATATTTATTTTATTTCTTATAGAAGAAAAAAACACACTGGCATTTTTAGATGTTAACTGACATAAAAAAATTAGTATTTTCAAAGGTCAATTAACATCGAAAATTGAAATTTTCAGATGTGGATTAACGTCGAAAATGATTAATTCTAACGTTAAATGAGTCAAATCTAATGTCAAATGAGTTAACTGATGTTTAAAGTGCATTTTCAAATGTTCGTCTTTTGTTTTTTCATAAATAATTCATTTTTATAGTTTTACCAAATCTGAAAAGCAGAAAATTAGCAAATGTAGTTCAATTTTAACATTTCATATATCCAGAATTCATTTTCAAATTTGTATGAACTAATCAAAACTATAAACTAATTCTATCACAAGTAAAAACCATGGAAATAGGGCTGTGACTAACACAAATTTATATGCACCATCACCCATAACATGAAGAAAGAGTTGTCATTATGTCAATCCTTACTATGTATGTTAGTAGTGGTGTTACAATAGTAGTAGTGAATGATGTTATAGTGAGTAGTGTATACAGACTATTTACTTGTGATTTTTGGTTTTGATAGCTATGGTTATTATTTTTGGTTGAAATTTATTTTACCACTCTTTGGAACCCCTATTTCAGGGAAAAAAATACCATGAACCCTTGTTTTAGGTTTGTTTGAAGTTTAAAAATTATTTGAAAAGTTAGTTGTTGCAGTTCTTTAAATGATCGTAATTTTTATTCCAATTGTTAGATTTAGCATTTTTTATCAATTTGGAGTAGAAAAAAAATTAGGTTAATAATTTTCGAGGTCCATAATTTTGCTGAGAAGCCTCATTAGGTTCTTAGTTACTTTTTCTCTCAACTGGATCCCTATTTTTGAAAAATTAAAGCAATTGGGTCATTGCCGTTAGTTCCGTACTAACACGGTTAAAGGAGGTGACACATGTCAGTTCCTAGTTTTTTGCATTTTTTAATTATTTTTATTTTTATTTTTTTTTAAATAAAATTTTAAAAATGTCACGTGTCAAACTGATATTGTGCCACGTGGCAATGATAGTGTGACATGACACTAGCAGTGCCCCGTGTCATTGTCAGGCCACGTGTCATTGCATTAGTCTCAATTTCGTCCCTGTATTTTTATTGTGTCTCAATTTGAACCCTGTATTTTTATTTTGTCTCAATTTAGTCTTAATTTTAAAAATTAAACAATTTTATCGCTCCTCAAATTCAAACAAAATTTAAATTGTATATAAATCTTAACAAATATTTTTATTAACATTGATATTTTTATTAAATATTTTTAACAAGATTAAGTTTAATTATATTTATATTTACTTAATTATATAAATGTTAATTATGTTATTTAAATATACCTATAAGAGTTTAAAAAAAGAGTGAAATAACATGCTGGTATGAATTTCGTGGAGAAAGTTTCCATGGAAGATCATGAAAATTCAAATGTTGTGGCAACTCAAGTAGCTAGTTGTTCCTTCTAGATTATGTCAATTTATTTTGTTTCTTTCAAACTTTGGAAAAATATTTCAAATACTTACAATTTGAGTTTTGATCTAAATTTTTGTGTGGGGGCTTCTCATGACTTTTTGGTGCTTTGAACAAATTTTCAGGTTATTTGAAGTTTTTTTGAATATACTCTAAATTTTACCTAAGTTTAGATATATACGGTATATAAAAAACAAAGAAGTTCAACAATACCAATATCAAGAATACCAACAAGTTTGACAGTTTTATAGCCCATAAAAAACGAAAATAGAAACGAAAGTTCATTAAAAATTCAAAACGAGACTAACCTCTTGAAGGTGGGTTCACTGCTAGAATAAAATGTTGTAATCAGTGAGGGAGAAAGGAAAACGTGCCTATGCTCCAAAGAGTACCTGTGCACGAAATCAATCCGTCAAAATGAAAGAAAATCATACATAAAGTAGTTAATTAACATGCATTTGTGTAAAATAAAAGAAATATTACATGTGTTGGTCATCGAAAGCTTCGTTCGAGAAGGGTTTGAGTATAGAAGAAGGTTTCACGCAAAGATAAAGTGAATAAATTTTCACCTTCTTGCCTAAATTTTTTATGAATTCACTAACATATAATGTCTGAAAAGTGATATTCTGACGTCTTATACCTCTTTAACATCTGAAACTGGATGTTCGATGCCATACATGGGTACATTTTCACCTTTGTACCAAACATTTTCATGAAATTTACCCAACATGATGTCAAAATTTGAAAAATCTGACGTCTAATGAGCATATAATGTCAGAAAAGTATAAATTTCGACGTCTAAATTGAACATTTATTTACAAAAATGTCATCGATTATTTTTAACATTTACTTTTTTGTATTCTAACGTTGAACAAGAAACATCGAAGTCCTTTTTTGTATTCTGACGTTGAACGAGAGACACCAAAGCCTTTTTTTTATACTAGTGTTTCAAACCAACGGTGGATATGCTCTCATCCACTTAACGTTATCTAGATTGTGGTTATCCTTTTATATTAATAAGATGCAAATGTTTGTACAGTTAATAGGAGTTAAAAGAACATATGTAAATCTTGCATAAAATTGATTCAATAAACATTGATTCATTTATAATATAATTCACTGATAATCATTTATATTTGAAACACTTTGGATGAATATGAACTTTTATATAATTGAGTTATACTAATAAAATTACAATTTTTATATAATAGAATTTTCACAAGGTTCCATACAATAGGAAGTTTCTCATAATATGAATACAATTAAAACAACATCCACAATAATAATAATAAATAGTACCAATGAAATCAGATATGACTATTATGTCAAGATTATTTCCCACGTACATTAAAGGAATGTATAACATAAAAGTCTCCACCATTAGTGGTACCAGAGGCTAACTGTAACATTAATTGTCTTGGTCCTCTTCAATGTTATAATGTCTTTAGTTACATTGCGACAATCAATCATCCTCTTCAAGACATTAATTTACTTGCATATGTGTTATATAATATATAAATGAAAAAAAAAGTTAAATATATTTTTATTTCATCAAATTAGAATTTATTTCTTATGAAAATTCATATAAAATTCTGTATTTTATTAATACATAGAATACATCCTTCTTAGAACGACATTAAGTTTGTTGTGTGGTGTGTAACTACATGCTGAATGAATTAAAAGGATTGTACTTTGTGACAAACATGTGTAATTTAAAAATGTTTTTTTCTTATTTTTTGATTTTACATTTTTTTTCTCTTTTTTATTTCCCTCCTTCATCTTTCTTTATGAGCCCTTTAATCCTAACACTAAGGGTCTCATTAGAGCAACTCCTTCATCCAACCAAAGCCCCCAACGTTGATGCTAACCACATTTGGGGCCCTCGCCGCCACTGACATCTGGAACCCTCACCGCGGCTAGAAAATTTCATTGCCTATGGTTGGCTAAAAAATTCTCTTCAATTTCATCCAAATTTCATTGCCTATGGTTGCCTATGTATTGGGATTGAGGGTTGCATAAAAGAAGATGAAGGAGAGAAATAAAAAAGAGAAAAAAAGAAAAGAAAAACCAAAAAGAAAATGAGAAAAGAATAATTTTTTAAATTATCTATGTCAGTAACATTGTTGTTATACATCTCAGAAAAAACTTAACATTGTTTCAAATCTTACCTCTTGAATCAGTAAAAAGACAGAGTAATGCCAAACCTTCACAAATGAAAAACAAACAAGGCCAACGTCCAACATCCAAGGTTGGAAGGAGGGAGATGCAGTGAATCCGCGACCCTGAGAAAGGAAGAAAAAAGGGAAAACAATGAAAGATATGTGTGAATTTAGAATTTTTACTATATTTTAATGAAGGGTAAAATGGGATAACAAAATTTATGGGGAGCAGGAAGAAAAAATGGGAGGTGCACCAAGAATTACCCTAAAATGAAAAAGGATGAAGAGAAAAGGACTTGGAACTTAAGACCCAAATTGTCACAGTTATAAACTTTTAAATAAGTAATTCATTAATATAATCAGTCAAACTTTTCAAATTGATGAAAAAATTAAATCCAACCTCAAGTATTTACTCAGCATTCTCTAATTAACTGAGTAATGACTCAAATATCAACTAGCTATATCCACTCTAGTCTTGTATTTTTGCTTGTTATAACTTTATTTGACATCACAAATAAATAAAGAAAGAAAAAAAAAGGTTTAATAGGTTCGGAGGTCCTTATATTTGTGGGTTCGTTTCAATTGGGTCCTCCAATTTTGAAAGTGATCAATTTGGTCCCTAATTTAACAAAATTGAATCAATAATACTCTTTCCGTTAAATGTAATAGACGACATTAACTTTTTAAACATGTGGCATGATGAGGCATCCTTTTATTTGCAGGTGACACAGTTTTATTTGAAGGATGCTTCAACATACCACATGTTTAAAAAGTTAATGACGTCCATTGCATTTAACGGAAAGAGTATTATTGACTCAATTTTGTTAAATTAGGGACCAAATTGATCACTTTCACTTTCAAAATTGGAGGACCCAATTGAAACGAACCCACAAATATAGGAACCTCCGAACCTATTAAACAAAAAAAAAATAGATGGCTATTGTGATAACACTTTTGTACAGAATGAATATAGTTCAAATCTTAAAATTTGTATCATTTTGTTTTATTCGGAATAAATTTCACTTATGTAATATATAAAGAAATTTAGTTTACAAAAATTAAAGACAAATAAATGAATAACGTACAAGTTTTATATTTTTGGCACGAACTTATTCCACGTTTTAGACTTAACCAATCTAATTAAACCCGACCATGCTAATTAACCCATGTTACATTCTAAACGAATGAATTGCTCTTTGAAGAAATGTATAAGTTTAAATACTATACATATAATTACAGGAAAAATTATAATTGTGATGTTATCTTAATTACTACCCCCAACCTGTTTTATTTGGTGTTTGAGGTTTTAGTACAAAATTAAGAAACTAATTACTATTTTAGTTTTCTGATATTTTAATTATCTTTCTATTAATTTAATGTCGTTTTCCTTTTAACTTTACAATGAATAGTAAAGGATATAATACGAAATATTTATATTTGA
The DNA here is from genome assembly GCF_016808095.1 of Vigna angularis. NCBI lineage: Eukaryota > Viridiplantae > Streptophyta > Magnoliopsida > Fabales > Fabaceae > Vigna > Vigna angularis. The sequence goes on along the minus strand of NC_068979.1, from coordinate 23,822,431 downwards.
TAAGTATTTGAAAAGGAAAATAAAAAGAAAAAAAATAGAGAGAGAGAGAGAGAGAGAGAGAGAGAGAGAGAGAGAGAGAGAGAGAGAGAGAGAGAGAGAGAGAGAGAGAGAGAGAGAGAGAGAGAGAGAGAGAGAGAGAGAGAGAGAGAGAGAGAGAGAGAGAGAGAGAGAGAGAGAGAGAGAGAGAGAGAGAGAGAGAGAGAGAGAGAGAGAGAGAGAGAGAGAGAGAGAGAGAGAGAGAGAGAGAGAGAGAGAGAGAGAGAGAGAGAGAGAGAGAGAGAGAGAGAGAGAGAGAGAGAGAGAGAGAGAGAGAGAGAGAGAGAGAGAGAGAGAGAGAGAGAGAGAGAGAGAGAGAGAGAGAGAGAGAGAGAGAGAGAGAGAGAGAGAGAGAGAGAGAGAGAGAGAGAGAGAGAGAGAGAGAGAGAGAGAGAGAGAGAGAGAGAGAGAGAGAGAGAGAGAGAGAGAGAGAGAGAGAGAGAGAGAGAGAGAGAGAGAGAGAGAGAGAGAGAGAGAGAGAGAGAGAGAGAGAGAGAGAGAGAGAGAGAGAGAGAGAGAGAGAGAGAGAGAGAGAGAGAGAGAGAGAGAGAGAGAGAGAGAGAGAGAGAGAGAGAGAGAGAGAGAGAGAGAGAGAGAGAGAGAGAGAGAGAGAGAGAGAGAGAGAGAGAGAGAGAGAGAGAGAGAGAGAGAGAGAGAGAGAGAGAGAGAGAGAGAGAGAGAGAGAGAGAGAGAGAGAGAGAGAGAGAGAGAGAGAGAGAGAGAGAGAGAGAGAGAGAGAGAGAGAGAGAGAGAGAGAGAGAGAGAGAGAGAGAGAGAGAGAGAGAGAGAGAGAGAGAGAGAGAGAGAGAGAGAGAGAGAGAGAGAGAGAGAGAGAGAGAGAGAGAGGGTGATCTTGACTAGTCATGAGACAGATCAAATCATGAGAAATGGGCACATGATGAATGAGCAATTGGCATCATCCCATCTGAGTTTTTCTTTTGGGGGCCTCCTTTGATCACAGCAAATGCACACCATGTCTTACACCATCACTAATCTCACTTTTTATCATCACTCCAAATTCTCCTAAATTTCAGCACATCAGAAACACACCCACATGGCCAAAATATGCAAAGTACCTTGCTGGCTGTACCAGAATTTTGTAGAAATTGGTCAATTTTTAACCATGGCTTCTTGTTTTTCTCTACATGGGTTGTTGCCCTTAATCTTGGTCCAATTCATGGACTTGACTGCGACCTTCGACCACTATGCACCACACCCAACCATATCTTCACATGTCAAATGAAACAAAAACATATCCCTCTTTTTTCAATGTCAAACCCATTTCACTTTTCCTTCAAAACCCACATTCAACATATACTACAGCTGTTTCTACCTTTTATTTTCAACATGAACACAATCATAAGATATATCTATTCAAAGAGATTAATCCTTACATTACATTGGGTTTTAGTTCTGACAAGTTTAACATTGCATGAAAGACCCTATAAGAGGTAGATTAGAAAGTTTGAATATTGCACAGTAAAAGATAATGGGTGTGCAAAGACCAAGCATGTGTTAGTAGTATCCATGAAAGAGGGTGAAAATGAAGTTCAAAGAACCGATGTGTGAGAGTGGGTGGTGGGCATTGACATTGGAAGGAAAAGGACAGGAACATTTAGCGGCGAATTGTCGGGTTTGTGTGGCAAAAGAGGCATTGGTAGTCTACATCCTTGTGCTATGGAAATGGACGACATTGGCTGTGCCAAATGAATTGTCCCATTACAGGATTTTTGGCATCTTTCTATCTTCTATGCATAACATATATATGTATGGTATTTATGACGGTTGATGGATTTCTAAGATAAAGTAGAGATCAAAAGCGTCATCACAGTTTCATGTTGCCTCACAAACCTTGACTGGTGAAGGTGACAAAGACCAAGTTGGTGCATGCCTTTTCTTTCAGACTCATTTCAGACACTTATTTTAAGTTGGTGACGCAACCACAACGCGTTGCAGACATAACTCTCTTGCCACGTTCTTCCTTATTCACAAGCAGCTATTTTACAACTTTACACTTAACAAAAAAATATTACGAAAAACATCGTCACCATCCTACTTTATAACTCTGATCTTGATGTGCATTACGTCAATTGCAGTTAATTATGACGCCTTTGCATTATATAAAAGATAGATGAAAAGTTATACATGAATTAGATTTTTGGTTCATTAATTTATCACATGTAATCCTTAATCCATGTGAGTCAAGAATGAGATTCGATAAATATGTTAATTGTGTTGATCTATTTACATAATTTATTAATATTATATTGTTTGTTTTCATTGTCATTTATTAACACTTTTTTCTTTTCTTTTCTCAAGTGTATACACTATGTTTATGTTTCCTTGTTTGTTATTCCACTCAAACAAGGAAACTAAACAACGAGATAAACCAATGGAATTATATCTTAGTTGATGGAAACTAGAAAATAATATTTTAAATTAAAGAAAAAAACTAGAAGATCTATAAAAAAGAAAAGGGTTTTCATCATTAGTTAGGATTCCATTTTCACCAATTGGTGTAATTTCATCTTGGAAATTACTATGATAGTGCAAGTTTTGAAAAAAATTCTATACAGATAAGTTGTGTCAAGTTAACGATCTTATAACGAAGAACTCGTGTTAAACTAAAGTGATTCCATTACAAATGAACTTAAATCATGCCAAATAATGACGATTTTTCTAAAAACCTATCTAAAAGTGAAGTCGTCATAATTTGAGATGACTTCAGTTCTGGAATAAAATAACCTAAAGTCATGTCATGTTGTAACGACTTCATTGCGAATGAAATGAACTAAAATTGTGTCATGTGTGACGACTTTTAGTTATGAAGAATTGAAGTTGTCATAATATGACACGACTTCAGTTCATTTCATTAAGAACTAAAGTCATCATAGTTTGACATGACTTATATTCATTTCATTCCAGAACTGAAGTCGTGTCAACATGGAATGACTTTACTTTTGGATCATTTTTCACAAAAAGTGTTATAACTTGACACGACTTTAGTTCATTTATAATAAAGACACTTCAATTTAACATAATTTATTCGTTATGAATTCGTGCCAAACTGACACAACTTGCCCATATGTGAATCTTTTAAGAAAACTTGCACCATTATGATAATTTCAAAATTAAATTACACCAAAATGGTGAAAAATTCAAAACTCTCTCATCGCCATGATAATACAAGTTATAGGAAGATTAGGAGGATTTTGGTAGGTAGTATTGTTTAACTAGTGCATAGAAGGTCTTCCACGACTATTATCAAAGAATTGTTATGGAAAAGTGTGTGGTGGAAAACTTGTAATTATTGCATGAATTTTAAGACCGTTAAATGTATAACCGTCCTCGTTTTAAATTTGAAAGATGAGTCTAAGTAAAAATCGTCATCGTTTCTCTAACGGGCCATATAGAACGAAGGTTGGGGGTAAAAATCGTTATTATTATTTTGTGTCAACTAAAGACATGTTTCTTCCATTGTGTTTTGACATCATGGTGCATTTGATGATTCATGTTATAAGAGAAATCACATTGTGTGGTTCAATTTATCTAAGATGGACGTACCTAGAAGATGATCGGAGAAAAACTTAAAACCTGTTTTATATCCAACAATGATGGTAGTAGTGCAAATTCAATTCAACATATATCCCCACCATCTCTCCTTGAGAAATGGAAGCAAGCCTAAATTAAAAAGTCGAAAACACGGGCTTCTGAAGAATCACAAAGGTAGATAAGCGAATTGTAAGTAAATGTTTCAATAGTTTAATTTAAAAGTTGTTATTCAATTCAAATTATTTTAATTATATACAATTTTTTGTTGTAGGATTCTCTAGTTAAGCACCAGATTGAGGCTGGTTTCAATCCTCATGGTCAAGAAGACAATCTTAACAATGCTCTTGAACGACCTGAACACCTTAAACATGTTCATACTACTAAATATGGTGTGAGGATTCGAGGTTATTTTGGAGCCACATTGCAACACCAATCTCATTCATTCTTTAATACGCCTACAAAGGAATACTTCTAAAAAATGAAAGCTAACTTAGTAGAGGAACTACGGGAAGAGATGAGAGAAGAATCTGAGTAAGTCAGACAAGAGCGATTTGAGATGAGATAAAAGTGACAAACAATGATGGAAGTATTTGGCAAATGGCTAGAGAGCTTACTACTCTCGCAAAAGCTCCCAATATAGTACAACTTGACCTTTCTTCTAGTGTCATAGTCAACACTAATGGGAGTTGTTCAACTGCACTTGAAACATGATGACATTTGCTTCAGTTACCTATGTGAGTTATACACATTGGTTGATTATGTATCTCCCCTAATTGGTGACCCACGGGAAGTGCTTTAAAGGTTTAATTATGTTACATGATTAATGTCTCCCCTCTTGTTTGGTAAAGGTTATGATGGAGACTATATGTTATAGTGATGTTGTAGTTCTTATACCAACATGGGAGGTTGGTATTGTATTGCAAGCATTGCAAACCTTCATCGCCTAGCCGAAACATCTCTTGAGGATGACACCACACAATGAATCAGTTTGTATCTCCTTTAACATTTTTACATATGTAGTATATAGTATCCTAACTAATTTCATGTTTGTTTTGTGTTTAGTAACATGAAACATGGTTTCAAGTGTGGCTAAAAATCTAAAAGATCCACTAGCCACATTGAGGGAAGTTGTTGCAACCATAGGACAAACCCAACAAAGATTCCTTGGAATGTTACTATTTTTGGTAGAGATAGTGAGTTTTCATTACATATATAAATTTGATTTGATGAAGATCTTAACAGGCAATGAGGAGTTAAACGTATCTTTTCTGCAACTATGGATGATGTAAGTTAACTTTTAAAATCCTCTTTATTTGTTATCTTATTACATACGTGTTATTAATGAATCAAAGTTAAGTACTTGAATGGTTTGTATTTAGAAGTGAAAAAGGATGATACAATTTTATATAATACTTTTATATATATTAGTTAGTTATTAGTTACAATTTTGGAATCTTTAAATCATTTGAATTGTTTGTCTAAATCTGTTTGTGTGGAAATTTCTGATAGATTTATGGTAAAAAGAAATTGTAAATACTACATTTAAAAAGAAAACCTTATTTTTAATGGCGGTTCATATAATAATTATCATTGTATCTTATATTTAACAATGGTCAAATTAATTCTAATTATTTTGGTTTTTAAATTTCAAATAGCTGATAACGACAATTATCTCTCTCAATCATCATTGAAAGCCGTTTGTTAATTTTTTTTTCATGTTTCTTAATTTAACTTTGACAACAATTTTGGAGATTGTCGTGGTTTGACGAATTTAGTAACGATTAAGACAATTGTCGTTATTTTTGTCAAACTTTTAATTATTGTAATTTTAACAAAAGTTCTGAAATTGTGATAAATAACTTATTTTAATCCTCATTAAAAATCAATCTACAATAATAATGTATTATTTGTAAAAGGGTTATATCAACCCAAATATTCTACTATTAATATATTTCTTTGAGAATAAAAAAATTGATAATACAAATTAAAAGTATCTACTTAACCATATACTTCTAGTTTTAAGTAATATATATATAATACTAAAAATACAATTTAAATATATTATAAAGTTATTGTTAACAGATGAAGTGATTACCATCCAACAACTTCATTCTCTTGATTTACCTACAATATCTTATTAATTAATCATAACAAATCCTCATAAAACATAACTATTATATAATTTTCATATCTATAATTCAAAATAAAGGCTATAAAAGCTTATATATAATATCATCTTCACCACACAAAGTCTAACTTCAACTTATACCTAGCTCTTACATTCTATATATTACACTCCATACGTTCTTATACTCTTATTAAATACTCTTATACTCTTATCTTCATGTCTTTTTTTAAAACTTATATTTTTAAAACTTATATTTTTATTATATTATTTAAGTAATAAAAATATTTAGAAACTTAAATCATTAATACGTATAACTTAAATTAAATTAAGTATATTATTAATTATGATGAAGTAATTTAATACAAAAATAGTAATTATTTTAATTTATCACCTGTGGAAATTAATTAATTAATTAAAGATTTAAACACTATTACATATACATGTATATTCTGAATAAAATAAAATTTTAAAAGAAATTGTAAATAATAAAAGACTTTTTAATCCTAACTCATCATCTTATTCTATTATAATTTTGCTACACCTATATAAGGATGGCAACGAAACATGGCGGAGACCTATTTTGCTATCACATACCCATCTTTAGAGAAAAAAAGTCATCCCCAAACCAATACCCAAACTTAACTAGTTTCAATTTTTTTTCTTATCCCATCCCCTCCGCAAAACGAGTATATACTTGTATATGTACTTATTTTCTTATTATTTCAATACCAATTAATTGATTTTTATAAAATAATAATAAAAATTACGATAAAAAAGTATAATATTATTAAATACTCAATATAAAAAAAAGTATTTTTGTTTCTTCAATATCAAATATTTAGAAAGAAATTATAAGTGTGTATTTCAAAAATAGAATACCAAATAAAAGTTCATGGAATCAAAATATTTATTAAATTTACAAATGTTAATGAAACCTAGTTGATAAAATTTAAAAATATTTTCAAAAGCTATAAAAGAAAAATAATTCAAATTAAAAAAATTTTAATTGTCTCTTTACTTCAAATTTTCAAATTCTATTGAAATTTCTTTCTTTTATACACTAGTAAAAATATAATAGATCACTTGATCATAATCACGCAAAGAACAAAGATTAAACCATAATAATTGAAATTTAACATAGATTTTGCATATTTTGAACTTCAATATATATTGGGTGGAGATAAAAAATTATTAATGACGATTACATTAAATTATTATATTATAATAAATAAAATTGATTTATATAATTATAGTGATAAAATTAAACTTACGATAATGAGTTAGAAAATAAAAATAATTATATAAAAAATATCAAAACAATATTTTACATGATAAAAATATTAAGAAAAAGATTAAATGTGTGTCATAGAAACAATTTGAATGAAATCAAACAAAAAAAATAAATATATAATTAAGAATATGATAAGATAAAGAATATCTTAGAGATCCAAGAAAATGTTTTAGATATCAATCTAGTCGAACGATTAAGATATAACAAAAATTGTTTTAACGAAAGAAAAAAGTTCTTCAAATGAAACAAAAATTAATTATAAAAAAATAAAGAATATAATTTTTTTATATATTACCTAGTAAATAAAATGTTTATGCTATTGAACACTTAAATTGAGAGTTAAATTGTGAAAAAAATACAATAATTGTTTTAGCGAAAGAAAAAAGTTCTTTAAATGAAACAAAAATTAATTATAAGAGAATAAAGAATATAAGTTTTTTTATATTATCTAGTAAATAAAATGTTTATGCTATTGAACACTTAAGTTGAGAGTTAAATTGTGAAAAAAAATACACAATAAATAAAAATATTAAAAAAGAGTAAAAATATCTAAATGTGAGATATAAAAAATATTTAATTGATATAAACCGTTTGAATACAAGTGCACAAATGTTGTAATAAGAGAAAACATATCTTAGAGATGTAAATAAATTCCATAACAAGTCAAACAATTACAGAAAATAAAAATGGAATATATATATATATATATATATATATATATATATATATATAAAAGATATGTAATAAAATATGAATATTTTATTATTTTAAACAAGGACAAAAACGAGGATGGAATGAATATTACGGTGGGTATGGAAAATGAGACATAACTAATATTTATGTACTCATCTCATATTCATATCAATTAAAAAAAAAGGATAAATTCAAACATTAACTACGAAAGCAGATTTATTTGTTATTCATAAGTCAAATTAAAATAAATTATAATCTAAATTTTACTGTAAACTTTAACCTTATTAATAAAAATAAAGATAGAAGTCCAAATTATTAACCAGTTTAATTTTTTTTAATTATTAACATGAAAGGCCGACAAAATAGTTCTAATATGTTATTAAAAATTCTAAATTATTTTATTCGATTTGACATAAAAAACTTTAAAAGAAAAGATAGGATTTACGTAGTATTTAATTTTTTTGAACGTTATAATTTTGTAAAAATATAATTCTCATAACCCATTGACATTGTAAACTGAAAGAATATTTATATATTTGATATTAATAAACTTAAACTTAATATAGTCACACAATTTTAATCCACAAAAATCCAAAACAAAGTCCTCCTTTGGAATCCACCAGCTAAGTTGCCGAGACAGCTAGTTAAGTTCCTTTCATTATTTTCTTTTTCAGTACGTAGACGAAAAGGGAAAAAGAAAATTATTATGTAATTTCAAACTACCACTATGGTCTTCATCTTCATGTGACATGTAATAAAATATAATAATTTTATTTTAATTTTAAAAACTTAAATACTTAGATATTGATGGGACCATGAGTCAGTGGATATTTAGAAATATTTAATAATTTTGAAAAGATACTAAGAAACAAAAGAGGACATAAAGTAAAATCTTTAATAATTATTTAACTTATCCATTTTAACAAAAAAACAAAAAATGGGTGTGAGAGCATTGGTTAAAGAGGGAAACAGGGTTGTGGAAAAAATAATCAAGATCAAAGATATCGATTAGGATTTTAATGCCTTGAAACCAACAAATTTGTCTGTTTAGTGGAAGGAAACATGTAAAATAAAAAGTATAAAATGTCTATCGTTTCCTTTACAGAGTGGAGAAAAAGTTAGGCAGATATTTCCTAAACTTTTCAATATACATTTAGACATAAAGAAAAGCTTAGGAAAATGAAAAACAAAATAGTTGGCACATTAAAAATCAAATTTAAATATGTAACATCTCAAAATACAGTAATAAAACCATATAATAGAATTAATTACAGTTAATAATAAATCAGTTCAGTCTTAAGCTAAGCAACGAACGGTTACGGCCAAACGGCCTTAACCAAGTTACACACTTAAATTGTTCCAGATAAAAAGAAACAATGACCGAACGGTTTACAAAGAACTAAATACCGAACGGTCAAGTAGAACACAAAAGAGGGGTGACCGAACGATCACCACGCAAAATAAAATTTCTATAAACTAGCCGAACGCTCCTATGGCTCGGCCTTCACTTCCACTTCTATAAGATTCTCTTCCTCCAAATTTCCTTCTTCTAACGCCTCTTCCAGTAGCGCGTCTCCATCTGCTCACATCCACACGGATGATCATTGCAATGACAAGACGGACGTACAAGGACGAGACAACACAATAAAACACAGGGTAAGCTTATGTAATTTAATTCAAGTAATAACATACATTTCTCATATTCAAACACATCCAATACATTCCAATATACGATTCAATCAAGGCCTACTACTAGACTGACTGTCACTACATACTCGTAGTGTCCGTAACGAGACCGAAATGCTGTCTTCTGGATGTCTTCTTCCTTCACCCGAATTTGGTGATATCCCGATCGTAAATCAATCTTGGAAAATACGATCGCAACATGTAGCTAATCCAGCAGATCGTCAATCCGAGGTAATGGATACTTGTTCTTGATAGTCAGTTTGTTCAATTGCCGGTAGTCAATACAGAGCCGAGAGCTGCCATCCTTATTCTTCACCAAGAGAACAGGCGCTCCCCAAGGTGATGCGCTCGGCCTAATAAACTTCTTATCCATCAACTCTTCAATCTGCTCTTTAAGTTCAACCAACTTAGCTGGTGACATTCGGTAAGGCGCCACAGAAATGGGTCCTACTGTCGACACCAGGTCAATCGTAAACTCTACCTCTCGAGGAGGAGGTAGTCCCGGTACTTCATCCGGAAAGACGTCCGGGAATTCATCTATTATCGATCGTCCTCCACTCAACTGATTACTGGACGATCGTTCCCAGCTTGCACTTTCAAACTCTTCATCTGAGTGCGTCATGATCAAGAAGCAACTGGCGCCCTCCATGATGTCTTCTTTCAATTGATCGAGCGTCACATATAAATCTTCTTCTTCTTCATCAGGAAAGACTAATTTCTTCTCGCTGCAATCTATGAGAATGCGATTGGTAGCCAACCAATCCATTCCAAAAATCACCTTTAACTCTTTTAGGGGTAAACAGATTATGTTGACCTTATATCTACGCCCCTCGACCTCTATAGGACATCTAATACAGACGGTAGACGTCCTAACCTCACCAGCCGCTGGGGTTGACACCACCAAGTCGAACTGCATCTCACTCTCTGTCAATCCCAGTTTTTCAACGCACGCCTTCGAGATGAAGGAGTGGGTCGCCCTCGAAATCATACAGTACACAGCAAGGCTTTCCAAACAATAAGCAAGTGCTGATAATGAGTGTACCTGAGCTGGCTGCTTCAGCGCCCGTGATTACGTACACTCGCCCAACCGCCTGCGCTCGTCCACCCCGACCTTGTTGAACTCTTCCAGTATTTGGCGGCCTCATTACCGCTCGTCCTCCCATATTTCACTCGCTCTCCAAGTGACCGTTTCTTTTACAGCGAGTGCAATATTTCCCTCCTACCAACTGAGGGCATGATGACTTGAAATGGGGTCCTCCACATTGAAAACATCTAATTGCCCCATGTTGTTCAGACTGTCCGGCAATAACCATAGATTGAGACCCACTTGAACTTGATGGCTGTGCTGGACGAGCGTACGACATTCTTCTCATATTCACATTGTTTCTGGACGACACTGGTCCCCTAGCTGCTTGTTGCTGCTTCTTCTACTGCTCCACTTCGGCCACATTCTTCGCCAACACCTTGGCCCTCTCAACCATTGTAGGAAACGACCTAATGCATAGGCTGGATATCAACAACTTCAATTCACTCCTCAGCCTGTTCTCAAATTTCCGACATTACCACTCTTCGCTGGTCGCCATGGTATAAACAAACCAGATGCTTGAACTTATTGGTATACTCAGAAACGGACATCCCGCCTTGCACCAGTTGAAGGAACTCCACTTCCTTAGCGAAACGAACGTTGTTGGGGAAATACTCTTCATAGAATTTACTTCTGAAAACTTCCCAAGAGATGGGACTGTGAGCGTCCGTCAAGATCATCTTCATGCTCGTCCACCAATGACTGGCCTCTCCCGTCAGTAGATACTCAGTGAATGCCAGTCGATTGTCGTCCGGACACCTCTTAGCATTGTAGATCTGCTCCATGTCTCGCAGCCACTGATCGGCCTCGTCTGGAAGGCACTTCCCACTGAATTTTGCAGGGTGATGCTGGAGGAAATTCTCTAAGCTCCACTCAGTCTGGTGAGTAGCGTTGGAAGTGGACGCTCCCGAAGTGCTCCTGGTGGTTGCTATAATCTCCATCAGTTGACTCTGGGTCGCTTCAGAATTTGCACGAGCGACTTCCAAACTTTGTAAAGCAGTCGCGTTCTACTGCACTAAGGCAGCGTTCTGCTACTGTAGCGCTTCTATGACAGATTCCATCAACCTAGTGTTGTCGGATGCATCACGCTCGGTGGGTTGTGGTTGAGGAGGAGGTCTTGGTGCCATTAGTTCTCTGAGAAGCAGAGAAAACGATCATTAGTTATGTTCAAAGAGTTTAAAATAACTCATCAAACGAATATTAAGCACACAACAAAAACATAGTGCACTCATAACCTACAGTGTCCTTAAGAGAAAAAAATTGCTCTGATACCACTAATGTAACATCCCAAAATACAGTAATAAAACCATATAATAGAATTAATTACAGTTAATAATAAATCAGTTCAGTCTTAAGCTAAGCAACGAACGGTTACGGCCGAACGGCCTTACACAAGTTACAAACTTAAATTGTTCCAGATAAAAAGAAACATGACCGAACGGTTTACAAAGAACTAAATACCGAACGGTCAAGTAGAACACAAAAGAGGGGTGACCGAACGATCACCACGCAAAATAAAATTTCTATAAACTAGCCAAACGCTCCTATGGCTCGGCCTTCACTTCCACTTCTACAAGATTCTCTTCTTCCAGCGCCTCTTCCAGTAGCGCGTCTCCATCTGCTCACATCCACACGGATGATCATTGCAATGACAAGACGGACGTACAAGGACGAGACAACACAATAAAACACAGGGTAAGCTTATGTAATTTAATTCAAGTAATAACATACATTTCTCATATTCAAACACATCCAATACATTCCAATATACGATTCAATCAAGGCCTACTACTAGACTGACTGTCCGGACTGTATGAATTCTGTGTAGCTACGACGTTCGTGCACCCGGGTGATGTAGTAACTGGAATTTTCTCATCAGCTGCCACCCGAGGTTAGTTTGTTCCGTCCAAAGTACCCCTAAGGACTAGGACATCCTACCGTTCCCACACAAGAACTACCCTCCTCTACGTGAGGACGAGTACTCACGGAACATCAGGATGAACCGCCAGCTAAGCATTTCCACATTCATACTTTTCCAATTCTAATATTCATCCAAGAGTCGTTCCTCCCGGAACGCTCGTTCAAATCCACAATCTTACATTCATCTCATATACTCTTCATCCTTTATAACCTTTCACTTAGGTGTCATTTTCATCATCCTTTCTAAACACATAAAATACCGAACGTTCCGCCCTCTTCATAACGAGGACGAACGACAGAAACGAGACCGATAAAATCTCCCGTTCCAGAATATAATAAGACCAAGAGAGTTACTTTTAGATTTAAGAATAATCCAGGGTAAAAATATATATAATATATAACGAACGTTATTTACATCGTGAATCAGTTAAATGAACTGACCCTCGGGAGTTCAAACCATCACTTAAATTATGAATCAAGTAGGGAGGCTCTAGGCCGGATCCAATGGATGTAGACACATCAAGACGTTAAAGAACCATACCTAAAATAATTCCATTACAGAAACCTAATATCAGTCAATGACCGAACACGGTAAAAGGAAATTTTTACTGAATTTGGACGAACGCCGTTTCATCAAGTTTAATAAATTAAAACGAGTACGAGCGTTCGGTATAAGACCGAACGTCTCTCATTACAAGAGCTTGGGTTTAGACCTATCACTAATTTTTAAACTTATAATAGAAATCTCAAGGATAATAAATATGATAAGACACGTTGGAAAACCAGGTTGAAGAATAACTAACTATACTAATACATATTTACAAGATTTTCAGCTCCTCACATAACACTCAGGTACATCTACGTTTGGCCGAACGCTCAAACATAGCACTATTACAAGAAGACGCTCGCCCTCAACTAGAATTCTTCCCAAATGAAAGAATTCCATTTCAAACAAATTTAATAGAACCACCGAACGGTCAAGGACCGTTCAATGACGAACGTACACTATCATAGGGAATACATATTCAGATTTCATTTACATTCAATTCATTTCTCAATACATAGTTTCATAACTTTATAAAATTCTAATCATAATCAATTTGATTACTTCATACAACCCATATCATACCAAGAAATCACATTCCACATCAACCACCATATCAGTATTCATACTTGATACACACATTCAATCATTCATCAACAAACATTCATTATCAACGAACGTACATCAACATACAATTAAATTAGATAAGCTTCCCTTACCTGGATACGTGATTGAACGTCCTAAGAGTAGGTTTTTGGTTCGTCCAACTACAATCTTTCTACCCTCAACGATCACTTAACTCTTCCAACTAAACCGAACAACATCAAAATCAAAAATAACTTAGACTACACCCCTGCATGCAACCAGAACTTGGTTTGCATGTAACAAAAGAACGAACAGCTAAGGGGAAGGAAACTTACCAGTTTCAGAACTCGAAACTGTTCGGTTCAAATTGAAGCTTGGGACGTCGGGAGTGCTTCTACGGTCTCTGAATGATGATCGGAGAAGAGAAAAGGTGAGTTTCCTTAGAGAGAAGATAGGGTTTCTAGTGAGAAAGGGGAGAAAATGAAAAGTTCAGAGTTTGGGAAGGAGGGTGCATGCAGAGGAGAGTGGGACAAAAGTTTCAGAAACAATCATTTTCTTTCCACGTCCAAACGAGCGTCCGCTCTTCTACCGACACCTGCCTTCCACTATCTGATTTTAGAATCCTCGTTGCCTGACACCTGGCATCCGGGCATAGGGTTTTGGGTACGTTTTAAATGACTGACAGAAAGGGTTCTGGGTGCGCTTTTCCGAGATCTGACAAAATATAATTCAACTTTATCAAATTAACTTAATAAAATAATATTTACACTTATTTATATATTATAATTTAACATAGTAATTAAATTAGATGAAAAAATCTCTTTATTTGGTGAAATTATTCTTTTACAAGTAAATTTTATAGAATTGAATTAAATATATAAAGCAAGAATCTTAAGATTAACTTATATTGGCTGTTTCTTTTGTTGCTTGGCAAATGCATAGCATGATGTGTAATAATTTGATCTCTTCTATTGAATTGTGAGATTATCTCTAGAATGATTTATTTATTTATTTTTATTATTTATTTTTTATTTAGTGCAATTGCTAAACCTTATATCAAAGTTAGGTATTTTTCGTGGTTTTCACTTTTCATCTCAAATAAATATAGATATTCTAAATTGATTTATAGATCATTGTATTACCCCAATAACTTTTATTATACAACGGTCAATATCATGTCATCTTAGCGTTTCTTAAAATCATTTGAAACTTGATAAAAGTTCATAAAAGAGAAAGTGCATAAAAGCTTACACATGGCAGGAAAAAAAAAGACACAAAGGAAGAAAGAAAACTAATGTAAAAAACTTATTTATTTTTTAATGAATATTTACAAAATAAAGACTAGAGAAAATACATAGAAAAAAAAAAGACGTTTGCATATAGAAAACAACCCATGCAAATATGAAAAGCCAAACAAAAGAGTTGTGTTGAGTGTTAAGAAGTAGACTTCAACTTATAAGATAAGATTTGTACTATAAATTAATCTTATATTAATGTGAGACTTCCAACATTCATGAATGAAAACTAATGTATATGAAGTTGATTTGTTAAGGTCTAAATAGATTTCACTAACTCTTCTTGTTTTGACATGTCATGTCCATTAACCCTTCTTCTAATTATTCTAATTATTATTATTATTATTTTACGTTCAAAGAGAACAAGGAATATTTTATTTCATATGAAACCACTTGAATTCATTAACAAAACACTCATTATTTTATAACATTAGATTAATATTTGGTTATGGAATTATTTTTGTAGCTAACTCTAGTTTCATTCGGAATGGTATGTTGAGTAGTGGAATCCTTAAAATTTGTCGTGAGATTGGGTTTTAGAAAACCGCACGCACTTAAATAATTCACAAATAAAAAAGGCTATGCTGTGATCACTAATAGTGAATCTTTAGGGCAACTTTGTCTTACTTAAAAGGAAGTTTCCATTGGTATATATGAGTGATATGTTAAGCAATTTGATTACAAGTGTTCCAAATTGTTAGACCTATATGGAATTATAAAATAATGCATCACATGCGTGTATTAAAATATGAGATGAATATCTTGGGAGCTTATTATAATTAACTTCAAATGCCGTATTTATTTATGTGCAATTAATCTAATGTTCCTGTTTTCGTAGCTAGTTGAAAAGATAATGTCCTTTGTTTTGTAAGATTCTATGAAATCACGTGGATCCTTCTGTAGTTGCAAGGGCAAGTAGCTCATCTCCACCTATCCATGCATAGCCTTACTGAGTTTTGAAAGGATGAGATTCTATTTTTGCAAGTTGGCCAAACTTTTAGGTACTAAGATCACCCAACAGTTGGAGATTCTTAATTTTCTCTGACAGTTAATTAATGATTCATCTCTCCATGTTTACCATAGAAAATTTGCATGCCTATCTTTTCTTTAGAAATTCACATTTTTATTGTCATTAATACATAAAAAAACATCTTATAAATGCTTTATGTACTAGTTTTGGAACTCACACGGAAGTAAGGTATAGAAAATAATTATTTTTTTACACCTATCCCATTAGGTATAAAAAGTCTAATTTCTGTATCGGTTTCAAAACCTCAAATTGAAAAAGGTAAAATTTTGCTTATATAAAAGTCGTTTTTATATTGATATTCTTCCTTTCAACAAGTATAAAAATGGTGCGTAATTTAAAAACACCAACATTTTTATAAAAGTGCCTTCGTATTTAAAAATAAAACAACACTTTTATACCAATTAAGACCAAATTGGTATAAAAATGATCATTTTTGTACCAGTTATAATCATAAACAAAACTTGCATATAAATTTTGAGAATAACATGACAACATGTATTTTCATTTAGAGATAATAATATTTCATCAATCTTGTATTTTCAAATATTGAATTTAATTTTATCTTAACAAGACACATTTTTCATCCAAAATTTTGCATAATATATTATTCTTGTAATCCTTTAGAAAAGAAAACACTTTTTCGAGGTGAAAAAAGTAGTATCTTTGAGTTGTGACTTTGAGAATTTAATATTGAGTTCGTTAAAGATGATAAGGAAAGATATTAATAGAAAAGTATTTAACATTCAAGTGAGCAAGAATGAAATAAATTATGAGTATGAGAATTGAGTAACATAAAAATATCACATTGTGTAGAAGTTAAGACATAAAACAATTTAAGTACACCTTTCTAGTGTCAACCCTTCAATACACCTCTAAGGAAAAATATAACGAGGTTCTAGACTTCAAAACGAACAATATCTTAAATGTAGTGACTGACCTTAACAATGTTATTCCAATAGACTTGAGATCGAAACATGACATATATTAACATTATTTGTAAGAATGAAAATGATGTTCTCAAAGACAAACCTCGTGTGAGTGACCTTAACGATGTTATATTAACAAAGATTTGAGATTGCAAGGCGAGTGAAAATTTTTAAAAAATCCCACCATTTTTTATTTATATTTTCTAAAGAGGACACATGGCTTCAGGTTTCAAATTAACCAAATCCATATGTTCTTTTTTCCTCAGCTCTATAGACAATCGAGCCCTAAAGGTAATTAAAATTTTAGAATTGCCACTCCGATATATCTAAGTAAGGATAGATCTGATGTAGCTCAGCCAAGGTCGGATACAACTCGGCCAATATCAAATACAGCTCGACCAAAGTCGATTATAGCTTGATCAAGATCGGATACAACTCCTTTTTTCTTCTTCTGAATAGGACATATGGCATCAATTATTTAAAATAACCGATGCAATATACACTTTCTACTTTGATTTTCTAAACAACCAAGGCAAAAATATTGATTAAAATTTCAAAATTGTCACTCTTTTTTTATTTTTTTTTTAGACAAGACATATGACCTAGGTCTTTTTCAACATCTATGGCCAAAAGTTTGGTTAAAATTTTAAAATTGTCAATGAAATTTATAATTTTTTTTATTTTATTACCCGCCTTTAGGCTTCGATTTTATGAATAACCAATGCCATGGAGTAGCTAATTCTTTGGTTATTTGAATAACCGAGGTCAATTGTCTTTCTAGGGTTAAAATTTCGCGAAATAAACAGAGGTTACACTTATACATTTTTCTTCTTCCTTTCAACTTTGTGAAGTAGCGCCACCATCACTGTGCCGACTCCCTACTTCTTTGAATGCCACAATCATACATTGTCGTTCCTTTCGTTCCTCACTGTGTTGTTTCATGCATGCTTTGTCGTATTGCTTGTGTCATTTGTCATCTTTGTTGTCGTGGTGAGCACGATTCTCGATGTTTATTTTTTGTAATTTTGTGCTTGCGATTCTCATCGTCTTGCTTTGTTCATTGTTCCTTTGCTTTGCGTTATTGATGGTTTAGGAGCAGAGATGAATATGATGTCTGAGATGAGTATGATGTTTAGGAGCAAAGATGAATATGATGCTTGAGTTGAATATGTTGTAATACTTTTGTTAAGATGTAAAGATAAAAGAATAACTATATGTGGTAGCCTACCTCACTTAGAATGTTGTACAAAGAGTTGAACGTGGCTCCCCAACTAGGAGAACTAGGCTCCCTAAGGTTGCCTGGACTTTGTTTTTGAGTGGTTTTTTCAATTTTTTTCTTTGGATGAGTGAGTTTCCTCATCAAGATTTCAAATCAAATTGTACATTAACTTTTTACTCAATAACTGTTGATTGAAAATATTATGATATATATTAACACTGCCAATAATTATTGAAATCAATTTTCATTGAGTTAACTTTACAATGATCTTTATTTAGTATTGTCAACTTTATTTAAAAAAACATTTAATACACCTATCATTGCCGTTTGGGACCATATCCAGCGTAGGGAGTTCTTAGCACACGACTCTTGTGACGTACGTGTCATCCTTCCTTCATGCGCTTGTACACATCTATTTCCTTAAATTTTACAATTTTCTCTCCGAAACAAAACTCACCCTTCAAACCAACCAATCTAAAACATAACTCATTCAAGACACTCCTACCAATCTTAACATTACCATGCAAATCTAAATACCAACCAAATGGTGTCTTTTCAATAAAGGTTATCTACTCTGGAGTCAATCTTCAATTCAAAGCACTAATTAACTTGGTTTTTAAACAATGTCACACATACACAATTGTATAAAAGATAAACTTATCACGTCATAACAATCCAAAACATAAATAATGAAAGAGGAAAAGGGAAAAAAGGGGAAATGGGAAAGGGGAAAGGGAAAAAAGAAAGGGGAAAGGGAAAAAAAATAACGGAAATACCTTGTTCTCATCATCGAAGTCACCAGAGTTTTCCATTTTGCAACCAACAACACAAATATCGAAAAGGGGAAGAGGTGTCTCAGCAGTGAACATTGAATCGAAAAGCCAAACCACCTCAACGAAGGAAAGCAACGTCTTGGCATCAATGATGGTGGAAGAAATGGAAAAGAGGTCACCGGAGGTTGCTTCACCGAAAAAGATGATAGTAAAAGAGAGAGAGAAAGGAGAGAGAGCCAAGAGAGAACACAAATATGGAGAATGAAAAGTTTTTTCAAAATGGAAACGAAAATGAAAGAGATATTTTCGAAATTCAAAATAAAAAATTCTTAATACACTTCTATGCCTTTTCCCGTCACCTTTAACAAATAAAAATAATAATTTCAAACGAACCAATACATTGTTATAAAAATATTGTTAACTTTATGTTATTAATCTATCAAGATTATATATATATATATATATATATATATATATATATATATATATATATATATATATATATATATATATATATATATATATATATATATATTTGTATTCAATAAATAAAAATGAATAACAGCACAATTTGAGATACCTTTTTTAGTGTGATTCAAGTTTACATACCACCCTTATACGTATAACAATTTGTTATAATTTTAATTTGTCGTAGTGTGTGCCAAACAAATTGGCCACCCAAAATAACAATTGAGTGAAGGTACTTTGTTTTACCTTAATCTCAAACAAATTATTAGTACAGTTGAGCGGAAGACAACATCAATTTGAATCATTATCGTAAACCCTGACGTGAAACATTAAACAGATAGATCTAACGTTATTTCGCAACTAATTAATTAATGTAATAAAATCCTAAAGAAAGCAAAGATATTTTGTCCCGTTAAACAGTATAGTTAGTGCAAGCTCTGA
The DNA here is from genome assembly GCF_016808095.1 of Vigna angularis. Lineage (NCBI taxonomy): Eukaryota > Viridiplantae > Streptophyta > Magnoliopsida > Fabales > Fabaceae > Vigna > Vigna angularis. The sequence continues at coordinate 23,802,760 of NC_068979.1, read as the reverse complement.
ATAAGAGTGATGAGTTTGTGAAATATTCCATGTTAAGAAAAAAAGATGAATTAATGGTTAAATAGATTATGGGGATGATATTGTTGAAAAGGGAAGCATATATATACGTGGTAGGGTAGGAAGCTAAAGAAGTAGGGGGGGAAAGGACTAGTACTACGATGAAAGTGCAAGAAAAGTACATGGGTTGTGATTGTGAAAAAATGATTAAGGACAAATATAAGAAAAACTCCGGCGAGTAGTGAGCTTAATTAAGCAATGGGTTTGGGTTTGGTATAATAATAAGGTGATGAGAGACAGTGATACATGCCCTGTTGTTTTAGTTGATGTAAATGTTTAAGAGATGATGTGGAATAAACAATGTTGTTCCTCAAGGGTAGGGTTTTTGTCCCTTTTGTTTTGAGGGTATGAACTGAACTCCTTCGGTCCCATACGTATTCGATATAAAGGGTACAATGCTTGTGACATGCATGTGATAAAGCATGAGCGATATTTGGTATCTTTCGTTGTTCGTTTATTTTGGTCAAACCTATTCCAACTCACTTCGTATTCAAGTGGAGAATAGTATAGGGATATCACACCCCTTGCCCCCCGATTCAATCATATCAATTTCTTACTTTCTTCTTCTTCTTCTTCTTCAAATTTATTAATATTTCCCTCTGCCTCAATCTTCACATTTTTTCATAATAATTCCATCCTATATAACATCGTATTTAAATAATAACACTATAAAAACCAACCACTATATCTCATTTAGTAACTCATTTTTCATTTAGTTTATCAGATAATATCTCTTTATATCATTATAATACGGTTCGTTAAGAGTTAGAACAAATTTTTGAAAAGGAAGTAGCATTTTTCTTTTCAATGCCCAAGACAAGTGTTATTAATGGGCACAAGAGGTGCCACTGAATGCACCAATTAAAAATTGAAAACTTTTTCCTACTTTTGACAACATTCAATAAAGACCTAATCTTTGTAAGGTAAGGTCCATCAACCTAACTCAATCTATATGATATCATTATTCTGAATTTGGTTTTAGATATGTTTGTGAATTGCACTTTTTGATGTACCTTTAACAGACCTATAGATGTAATAACTTCAAATATTCATTCAAACCTATATATTCCCATTTTCTTACAAAAACCTAAACTTCTAACTTTTTTTTTTCAAACAAACAATATATGAAAAAAAATGACTAGCAATACCACAAACTAAAGATTGTTTTGCTATTCTATAATAATACTATAGCAAATCCAAAATTATGACTTATTAAAAAAGAAAGTAAAAATATATTCACTAACACGTGTAATTTTAAAATGTAAACCCTATTATTATTTAAAACAAGTGGTATCCATCTTGAAGTGGGCAACATATCTATCTCTGATGCAAATCATTTCAGTTCCCTTAGTAGATATAGATACAGATGGGAACCAACTTTTGGGTTTCGTAGCCCTCCATATGGCTAAAATTGTGGGCGTTTATATAGTATATATAACATGTATGCCAAGAATCACGCCATAAAAAATCCACATGCAACGTGTAAATATCCGATATTGTCAGTCACCATTTTCAAGAGATTCATATTAGGTCATATTTCATCAAGTTTCTAATATCGACAACAACAAACAGTGAAACATTAAACTATTCTAAGCTGGTCGCAGTAATAATATAGGTGTGATCGGACACGTGGATATATATATATATATATATATATATATATATATATATATATATATATATATATATATATATATATATATATATATATATATATATATATATATATATATATATTCGTCTCATATTCTCATAGGACGTATTTTAAGCAATCTTTAGATTATAAATTTATCAATTAGATGTATCTGATTCACTTACAACTAAGTGGTCAAAGATGGACACCTTATATAACACATAACACGCACGAATATTCCATGCAATAGTTTTAAAAAACAACATTAATTAGCTACCTTTATTAATGTTAGAATTTGTACACATATTAAGTTATTGATTCAGTGTATGTTATTGAAAATGTTTCAACGGATGCAGACTCTGACTCCACCATCAAAACCATAACATTGAAGATTCTTACTTGGTTGAAAGTGATAATTGTGTTTGGTTTTTCCTTATGTGAAATTTGTTATTATATGCAGAATACTTAGCTCAACTGCAGAGCATTAATTTTGCTGTGTTTCTAATAGTAATAGGACATAAATGTGTCACATGTTGAAAGTTAATTAATCAGAAATGTCAACAACTTTTGTTTATATGGATAAAAAGATAGATGATGTAAAAGAGACAGCTAGCGGAAGAGGGTCACCAACGTTAGCATGTCACAGAATTAGGTTGAGTATGATTTTTTGTCATTAAATACGAGTAGGTTGGAAATGAAATGATAGGTAGTCTTCTAGGAATTTCAGACAAAGTGGAGAATTTGGTTGAGTTTGAGAAAAAAGACGAAGAGACAGAAGAAACTATAATGACGTGATGATCGTGTTTTAGAATTGGAATCTGTGTCACATTCATGAACTACAAACGTAAGAATCTGCAAACACACTGCTGTCTAAAGCCCATCACATCCCAGCATAAGACTTTTTGGTAGTTCATATATGGAGATAACATGCTAATGAATTAATTAGATAATTGAAACGAAAAGAAAAAGTATTCAAAGGTCGAATTCTAAATTGAAGTGTATGGATGAAACACGCTATGTAGTTACTTATAATTGTATATTATGTGTATGTATTTATATTCTTACAATTCTATACTTGAGTTTCACATGATTCTTTTGCCTCTCTGTGAAAACATATATGAATTCCCTTCTTGAAAACATTAAAGTATATGAATAGAAAAGGAAAACGAAGTGAAAGAAGATAATATATATATATATATATATATATATATATATATATATATATATATATATATATATATATATAAACTAGGTGTGTAAATTTTTGTATCCTTTACATATTAACCAAATCTTAAATTTTATATTATCTAAAAAACTACCATAAAAAACAATTTGTTGTAAAATTATAACAATTATTAAAAATTAAAATATTTTATAGCTACCTTATATATATGTGTATATATCTATATATATATAAATTTTGCTTTTACTTTTGATAAAAAAAATGTGATTCTATTATATAATCATAACATTATTAAAAACTAATAAAAAAGTATTTTCATTATTACTATTGTGTGACCATAATTGTTTATAACGTCAATATAAAAAATTGTTACACAAACATATATGTATTGTTTTCTTATAATATATAATGAAGAAAACTGAAAAATTAAATAAAAAATATAATGAAACAAAACAGAAAAGAATCAAAGAGAAAAAAGTTATAAATAAATTAAAAGTCCATTTCTTATTTCTTTATCTTTAAATATGTATACAAGACTAAAAGATATATAATAAATTTTCTTAATAAAAATAGTTGAATCGTCTTTTATTGGATAAACTGTATTTTACATTTCCGTAAAATTTATAATCTATCAAATTCCTCTAAAAACATTTATATTTTCCTCTCTCTAAAATTTAAATATATTTTCTAAGTCTTTATTAATAATAATGATAGACAAAAAAACGAATGAGTGACATTTTTATTATTAAAACTATTTTTAATTATATATATATATATATATATATATATATATATTCAAAAGGGTTTAAAAAACGTGTTTCATTTTTAAGGGACCAAAATAATATAAAAAGATTGTGGAGACGTATTTAATCTTTTTAGAAATTTTATAATACACAAAATATATTTTATGCTTTTCTCTGTCTGCCCACACATTAAAGACATTTATAAAATATTGAAATGTTAGAAAATATATTGACATATAATTGATAAAAAAAGGATAATATGATACTAAATGTTAGAAGTAACAATTAAGTTCATTTAATTATCTAGCTCCTCTATAATAAAAATTAAAAAGTAACTTTTACTAGATTGTCTTTTTATATATTTGTTTGAAGAGAGCTTAGATTTAAAGATAAAAAAAAGAAGAAGTTAAAATAGTAATATTAAATTTTATATAGAGTTAAGTTGAAAATACCTGACTTTTTGTTTAGTTATTTTGTGTAGATAGAGTATTAATTAAAATATGTACCAATTAAGCTTAAGAATGAATGCACCTTTCTTTGACTTAGTACACGGCTCTCACCTTTTACAGTAAGAAAAAAATGTAAAATGAATTTAGGTTGAGTTTTAATTGAGTGATATTTAAAGTGATAAAGTTAATGTGTCGTTTACCTAAATATACATGTATCAGCAACAAAAAAGACGTGCTAATGTTACAGTTTTTGATGCCCAGACAGACAGACATAACGAGATGACACGTGACATTGTGGGTTGCTAAGTGCTACGTTCCCACAGGAAAAAGAAAAAACACACAACTACAGCAATGTAATAACCATAGTAATTAAACGCGAATTATGGAGTTGTTGTTGTTGCAAAGACTGGTCAACAATGAACAAGTTACCAACCAAACCTTTGATGTATAATGTTTTCGTTGATGAAGGAGAGAGTGAATTCCGTGATACTCTTGCATGAATTATGTATATTGTTATCTGGAAAGAAGAGACTGGTCAACAATTTCACCTCTGATTTGAAGGGGTGAAAAGTTTTGATAGAGAGTTTCAGATGAAGACAAAAGCCAAAAGAACAAAGTCACTGCTTCAATGGTTGGTGGAGAAGCAGCCAGAGCCGGTAGCATAGCCACTTGTTTCATGCTCCCAACTCCCAAAGTGAAATTAAGATGTTGCAGCAGCAGCAGGCTCAAGAGCCACAGTAATATTGTTCTAGGCATTCTTCTTTTTTTGTCTTTGCTGCTAAGTCATTTTCTTCTGTGCATGAATCTCATCAAAATAAGGGTTTTTCAATACCAAGGATATTAATTAGAGCTAAAAACTACTATTAAGCCATTCAAATGGATTAAGACAACACACCTACACTGTATAACCTTTCATGCTGGGTCGATTCATTACTAAACCCTATATCATAAAGATCTTATGTTTTACTACTGTGTGCAATTTTAGTTTATTACGTTCAAACACTGTCCATTCATGCATATACAGAGACAGATATTTCGTGTACTGTCAATTCTTTTCTAATTTATAAATTAAAATTTAATTAACAACATATATATTTTCAAATACCCTTAACTAAAATTTATATAAAATTATTTAAATTGCTCCTATTTTGATAGAAACGAAAAATGATATGTTAGCCATGTATTTTCTATAACAGCCAAAATAAGTTAAAACTTCCCAGTGAACTCGGTTTACTATAAATTTCAATTAGATTGGATTAAAAAATTATAAATTTCAGCAAGGACAAAAAAGTAAATCCGGTACATTAAAAATTTAATTTATTCAAATTAAAATGAAGAGGGTTGGTCACCACTTTATCCCTAAATTCTAAATATTTAAAAAATAAAAATTTTAAATATTTTTTATCTCTAAATATATTTTTGGACTGTATTTGAAGTTTAAAAATATTTTGGATTGTATTTGGATTAAACTTTATTTATATTTTAATTAAAAAAATTGTAATCGTTTTAGAATGGTAGAAAAACAATTGTAATAAAATGAATCAACTTATTTAACTCATCAATCCACAGTGGATAAAATGGATTCGAATTTTTTAATTTGATAATAAATAGACTGGATTAATTTAGTTTATTAAGTGACGAATTCACAGTGAATTAGAATAGATCGGATCAGATTATCTGTTTTAATAATTCTAAAAAAAATTTGACTTAATTTTTTTTACGAGGAGTTGTTCATTTTAAGATATTTTTTTGTTGAATAAAACTTATTATAAATTAAAAATTTATGAGTACCATGTCCTTGAATAATATTATCTTTATAAAGTAACAATAAAAATATGCACAAAAGAAAGATAAATTTATGAATTAAAATATATATATTTATATATATACTTTTATTCAGTCAAAATATAGTCTATAATAAACTGTTAGATTTTACTATATAAAACTATTTTATAAAGACAACTAGCATTATGGTCTAAAAGAAGTGCAATAAAAAAAACACGTTTTGATCTTATACAATAAACAGTTTTATATTACTTAATAATAGAGAATTTAAAATAATTTATAGAAGCATTTCTTTTATTTATTTAATACTTCTTTTAAAGAAGAAATGGAAATTCTAATGTTTATAATAGAGGGTCATATAAGAAGGAGAATAATAAAGAGCATTACTAAAATAAAAATGATATATAAGAGAAGAAATTGTGGTTGGAGAGAAACTTGGTGGGACCGAATTTGAAATTGAGTTAGTTGTGGTAGAAATTGTTTTGAAAGTAAATGGGTGAGAAAAAAGATATATAATATTAAAATATTTGAAGTTGAGATTGTGGTAGAAATAGAATAATAAGAAAGTGAGGAGGTTAAAAGGGGGAGAGAGTGTAAAAAGTAGAAGAGGTGAATTAGTGAAGGTAATGAGAGGAAAAGGAAGAGAAGATTAATGATTAAGATGACAAGGAAGTAGTAAGATAACGTGGGCTTGCGTGCTGAGACTGACACAGAGAGGTCCCACGTCGTTGGCTAATAAACAACCACATTTGGTTTAAGCCATTTGAAGTCTAACCCCAGCTAGGAGACACATTCAGAAAGGACAGTATGGCGTATCTCTACTTCATTTCTTTCTCTCTCTCTCTCTCTCTCTCCCTAAACCCTATTAATAACAACCATAGCCCACTGCACTTCTCCATTCAACACTATCTTCCTTCAACACACTTATAATTAATCTATAAAAACCAACTTCATTCTTTTTCTCTCATTTTTCATTCTGAAACAAATATTCCCTCTCCTTTTCCTACTACTACCTCCTCCATACTCACTCACACACCCTCTTTTCTTTTCTTTTCAGATAACTTTCTTTACTTGTGTCATTCTACTCTGACAACCCCATTTCCTTCTTGGCCCTCTTCTCATTCACTCATTCACTCATTCACTCACTCACTCTCTCACTCACTCCTTCTTCTCTTCTTTCTTTCTTTCTTCTCTCATTTCCACTTTTTCCTTCTTATTACTTTCCTTAAACCTCACTAATTAACACTCTCTGCTCTTCCAACACCAAATAACATTTCTGACACACACAAACACAAACCCCGCTTCAACCTCATTCCATTAATTCACAATGTCCTCCAGAAGATCTCGTTCCAGACAATCCGGTGCTTCCGCTGAGATCACGGATGCGCAAATCACCGATCTCGTTTCCAAGTTGCAACAACTTATCCCTGAACTTCGCGCCAGGCGCTCCGACAAGGTATTTATTGTCCCACTGTCCCTTTCAACTTCTTTCTCTCTCTCTCACATGCACATACATTGCACTTTTTCTGTGGATGCCCTTCGTTTTCTTAGATAACTCACCTCTCCTTTATTTTCTTTACCCACAACTTGCGCCTATAGTCCAACTCCGATTCATTCCACCAATTAACTGCATTTCTTACTCTCTCTTCAAATAATAATAACAATTCTATTATAATGTACCAACACTACTTTCGCATCGCGTATTATATTAATACAACTGCATATATCTCTGTGAATTCTGGTAAATTCACATGTGCATGAATGTAATGATGTGAAAAACAATGAACTTTACTGATATTGATATGTGGGTATTGCAGGTTTCGGCTTCTAAGGTATTGCAGGAGACATGCAACTATATAAAGAACTTGCACAGAGAGGTTGACGATCTAAGCGATCGATTATCAGAGCTTCTGGCTAACACAGACTCCAACAGTGCTCAAGCAGCCATTATTAGGAGCTTACTTATGTAATAGTCTAGTCTGGTGCATTTATTTGTGTCGTGTGCATGTCCATGTCTCTCTCTTCTTCTTCTTCTTCTTCTTCTTTCTTCTGGGTAGGGTTTGGTTTGTACTTTCTAGACACCAACGCGAAACACCACCATCGGATCCATGTGAAGCAGTTGTTGATTAGTTTTAATTATGTGGCGCTTTGTAGTAGTAAGCAATCGTGGTCAGCTTGTATGGCTGTAAATAAAATGGACTACATCATGAGTTCTAATTATTACCATAGTATGAAATGAAACACATAACTTTTGTTTCGCGGCGCAAATAGGTTGCTGTCATCGAATGAATACATGTGTGGCCTTTTACATGGATGGAGTCGAATCATTTTTCAAATTTGGAGGCTGCAATGCTTGAGTTTAATCTTAGTAATCTATCTTATGAGAGAAATTCTGCAGTTTCCTGTGGACCCATTAGAAGGGTCAAGGTTGAAGCTGACAGTGCCTATAACATGTGACATACCCCACACCATTTTCGGTTATTTGTTCTTGCCAACCCGTGATATTAATGTTCGCATTAGGACCACAATATAAAATAACTAACTCCTCATCCAAACCACCATCTTTGCCAGCTTAGTATATATATATATATATATATATATATATACACATTATATCTGCCATTTATATACTTAACAGGATAATCACAACATCCATTTATTCATCGCAAATATAAGAGAAAAAAAAGAAAAAAGAAGAAGTCATGGACTACCTATGATGAATTTAATTCCCATGAAGTGGGAAAGTTTAAAAAGCATATTGTAAAAAGAACAGAAATACTAGGAATTCGGATTCACTCCTTTTTAATAACTAATTTTTTTTTTTTTAAAAAAACTGGACTACTATGAGAGACAGTCATTAAATGCGAGGGGTCGTTAAACCAGAAACGAGTTCCATATCTTCTATGATTTTTAATCCATTTCCTCTGATGAGAAAGAATACATAGTAAAAAGAATGTGTTTTTAACCTTTCTAAAGAATAAATAAATAAATGTGCATCAATTTATTATTAATTTAAATTAAAGTATTCTATGAAGCACAAACAAAGTTTAAAGAAAATAACCAGCTTGTTTTTTATAAAAGAAAAATAAAAAGTTGGGTAAAAGAACATGTAGGAAAAAAAGAGAGTCAATTTTCGCTTAATTTATTGGGTTAATTACCTTTCTAAGTTTAGAATAGACAAAAAATGATGAACAAGATATTTTACTTTAAAACTCCTGTTTTAGAGTTTAAGTTTGAGAAAAGTTGGAAAAAAGGAAAATTGAGTTAGAAGAAAGATGACAGAAATTTGTTGATCCTGAATCTTAAATTTTGCATCTCTAACTAGTTGGGTATGGGCATGACAATTATGTATTGAATTGAAATTGAGGTGGTAAATTTGATGTTGTGGTGAAGTGAAAAGAAATGATGGGCCCACACACCTGCAGGTACCATTTGCATGCAATATGTGGTGGGGGAAGGTTGTTTCACAATGTATCCCTGCCCCAAAAACAAAAAGCTACTTCTACAGTGCAAAATTTAATATGGAGCTATCGATTTAGGCCATGAAATAGTTCCAATTCATTAATTCAGTTCTGGTTTAAATTGGTTGGAAATTGGAATCCAGGGTAGGGGTAATTTTGAAGCATTATATTAGTGAAAGTGTCCTCTGTTCTTGCCGTGTAATGTGCCCCAATCTCTCAACTATGTCCAAACCCTTTAATGCATTGTTCTTCAAGGCATACTATATGCATATGTTCTACCAAATTGCTACTCATAACCAACTCTTTCATACACCACTGTCTCATTAATTACTCAATTAATTAACACACATATGTATCTTCCTTTATCTTCTAAACTTTCCCTTCAAAACATTTTCATATTTTCTAGTTTCAGCTTATGTCACGTGGCCAATTCAAAGCTCATCACTTTGATAATCGGTTGGGATCAGTTGGCAGTTGTCTGGACAAAAAATATAAACTGTAACTTCCTGTGTTCAGAAGTAGCATATGGTTCTTTTTATCTATCAAGCGCAATTAATGTCTTCTTAAATCAGAAAATTATTTACATGTTTTTCATTTCCTCTACACACGGTTTTCGCCTTAATTAATGTTTTAAAATGTTAAAAAAAACTACAAACCCCGAACAATAATTGTTTACACTTTTTGAGAGCTTTCCAAAAAAAAGTTAAATATATTTTTATCTCTTAATTTTAAGTGAAAATTATAATTACTCCTTTTTTAAAATTTTGGTTCAATTTAGTCTTCTAACTTTACGTAGATTTAGCCATAGTAACCAAATTTTGTTAAGTTTATTTGATGTTTCATATGAAGCATTTGAGTTATTTATATTGTTTGACAAATTTTCACTTCAATGTTTGCTGAAAAATGCATTTGAAACGTCAAATAAATTTAATAAAATTTGGTTACTAGAACTAAATTTATGTATTTCTAAATTTAAGGGACTAAATAGAATCAAAATTTTGAATAAATTTTAATTTCAATTTCACTATAAAAGTTAAGGGACTAAAAACATAATTAACAAAAAAAAATTATGTAGTTATAATTACTTGTGTGTGTTTTGCATTGGAATTGAGATGTCTCATTTTGTAAACTTTGAATCGATGGATGGGATATATATATATATATATATATATATATATATATATATATATATATATATATATATATATATATATATATATATATATATATATGTTAATAGAGGTTAATGTTAAAAACAAAATTTCTATTTATAATATATATATTAAAAGTGTAACATCCCAAAAATACAGTGTAAAACCATATAGAGAATAATCATATGTTAACAATATTATAGATCAGTGCAACGCTCAACTATATACAATTACAGCCGAACGACCTTACATAATAGCAGGGAATTAAAAACTAACACTAGTTATCACTACTTTAATTGCCACTAGACCGAACGTTATACAAAAGGAACTCATACCGAGCGGTCTTACAAAATATAAAGCTAAAATCAGACCGAACGTCCCTAAGGTTCGGCCTTCACTTCCTCCGCGTCTTCCAATACTTCTTCTAGCAGCTCTTCTCCTTCTGCTCACATCCACACGGATGATCATTGCAACAGGACAACGATAGGACGTACCACACAGGCAAAAATGATAAACATGGTAAGCTTATGTAATTTAATTTATTCAATCACAACATACAACATTCATAACAAAACCAACAACGACTACATCATAATTCATACATCCATGCATGCAAATAACGACCACATGACTCTGACTGTCCGGACTGTATGAATCCTGTGTAGCTACGACGTTCGTGCACCTGGGTGATGTAGTAACTGGGATACCCTCAACAGCTGCCACCCGAGGTTGATCCGTTCCGTCCAAGTTAACCTTATGGACTAGGACCTCCTGCCATTCCCACACGTGACTTACTCCTCTCTACATGAGAATGAGTAATCATGGAATATCAGGATGAACGTCTGCTAAGCTTTGTCCACATTCATACTTTACCAATCAATACCCACTTTCTGAGATATTTCTCCCTAGAATACTCGTTCATAATCAAACTATTTCATACACATCACATTTCAAAATTCTCTCAGACTTTATCATCCACATATTCAAATGAAATAAGATCATACGTTCTTATCATAGCCCAAGTACGACTGGTATAACGCTTCTTAGAAACTAACAAGACTGAGCGCTACTCATCTACTTCAATAAACAGACTCCTAAGAGTTCAAACTGGACGCCACGAAGCCTAGGAAGAGTACTAAGACTCTAGGCCGAACACCTTTTAAAGACCAACACTGATTTATATTAAATACTAATACTGATGAGAAACTATGAATTAATGAACGCTATCTAGTTTGAATAAAGACTCTGATTCTAAGCACAATAATAATATATTACATAAAACAATAGACCCAGCCCGTGGTTTAAGACCGAGCCCTGTAGAAACCGAACACTATTAAACGAGCGCTACTGAGACTAAACGCTTGATCCAAGACCAATCACTAATAAACTCACAACTAAGCTGTTTAGGAAGTCTAAAGAAGGACTACACTTAAGCCGAACACTCATTATACATGTCTATTATTATAACACGATCTCCACTAACGAAATTCCTTGTAGAAGAAGAACTTAATGTAGACGGACGCTTAAAGAGGAACGAAATTGTTAATACGAACTCTAGGTCAAAGTTTAACAAATCCTATATAGTATTACAGGAAGACTCTTACACTCTATCCCCAAAACATGAGAACTCAGGTATGACCATGTACTCCCAAGAAGAACCAAACGCTCGTTAACCACTCTCGACCCTACTACCACGTTTACTCAGAATACCACAGTTTGAATATTAAGTTATATCTCGACTCAATTCACAACTTATATCAGTCATCCATACAAACATCCAAATAAGCAGTACGTACCTATTTCATACTCATCCAATAATCCAAACAACATATCATGCAAACATACCAACGTTCAAACAAGAATATTAATCAAATTATATAAGCTTCTCTTACCTTTATACGTAACCGAACGCTCAACGAAGCAGAATAAAGCTCCCCTCTACCAAAGAACTAACGTTCGACACTCCCGTTTTAGGAGCTCGGCTCAGAATCATAAACTGATCGGTTTAAATGGAAGCTCTTGATGTCGGGAGTGTTCCAGCGGTGCTTGAGAGGTGATCGAAAGAAAAAATGGTGAGGTTTTCTTAGAGAGAAGGAGGAGAAAAGAGTTTCAGCAGTTTGGAAAAGAAGAAAGGCATGCAGAGAAGTGGCACATTATTTGAAATTTGGCCTTAAATACTGCCGTCACCCAAAACGAACGGTCACTCTCCTGCAGCCACCTGTTTTCCACTAACTGAGACACTCACTCTCCTTTTGGCACATGGATCCCACTACTTGGGGATTTTGGGTGTATTTTAATTTGGTCTGACAAAAAGACTTTTATTTGTGTAAGTATTGATCAAGAGTTTAATATGATCGTAAAAACTAATTAATATATGTAATTATTTTATTTACCTAAGTAATGTGATGGAAAAGGGTTAAGGCGTTCTTCACTAAATGGTAAAAATTGATATCAATGATGAAATATGACTCAAATAAAGGAACAAACTTTAATGCCAAATGATGGAAGAACTAAAAAGCTCTAGTTCAAATGAAGTAAACTCACTTTACGAAGTTGAAGGAGACTCCATGAAGATGATGTATCGGGATGTGGAAGAATGAAAAGATGAAGGACATTGAAATTAAATAGTGGTTTGGGTGTGTTTCCTAAAGGAGGTTGGGTCAACTCTCAAGGAAAAGGTCTAAGAGAATTCAAGTAGACAATTTATCTTAGTGAACTTGGAACAAATATTTCCAAATTGATTTACAAAGCTTAAGTCACTCATGTTTATAGAATGAAGGAGTTAGCCCAAGTAAAAGAAAGTGAATCTGAAAATGGAAAAAAGTTTCAAGAACCTTTTTCAAGATTGAGAATGCATGCACCTTTCAAAGTGCCTTGACCTTCAAGTAATGTTCTAAGAGTTACCTGAGGTCCAAGCAATCCTAAAGAGCACCTTAGTTCACATAGTCACTCAAGAATCAACTTGCAAAGCCAAAACTACACATTTATGGGATGCTTCCTAATTTAATTGATAAGGTTATTTACATAACCAATTAAGTTGAGGTTGTCACCCTAAAATGACAAAAATACAAGACCTAAAGGAAATATTTATTATAAAGAAAAGGCTAATTTTATACAAAATATACTACTCTTCATCATATATTTACAATCAAGGAAACAAATTGGGTTTTGTTATTGGCCGATGTTGTATCTCCTTGAATGGTTTTCCATCATACCCTCCCTCTAGATTATATGTCCTCATATCAAAAGATTTCTAAGAAACCTCAACTTTAGCATTTTATTTCTTCCCAGATCAAAGATGTACTTACAATTTCCATTAATTAAAATTTAGAATGAGTTTTTATACCAGAGTGAGAATGTGGTTGAAAACATTCAAAAGTAAAGGTTGGAATCAACCAATGAGATTCATTAATGACATGAGAAGAGTTAAAAGATTCAAAAACTCCCTTTAAAATTTCTAACTCAGTTATAATTGGGGGAGTGGGAGGTGCCTTTAGTAGCACTTCCTCCTTGAGTATGATTTCTTTTGTCTCCTTTTCTCTTCGATCAATTTCTTCTTTCTCTTTCTTTTCTCTTTTCTTCTTTTCTCTTCTCCCATTTTCTTCTTTCTCTTCTTTTCTCTCATCCCTTTCTCTTATAGCTTCCTCCTCTATAACTCTTCTAACTTATTCAACTCTAGCTCTTAGAATTTCTTCTTCTCTAGCTCTTAAAGTTTGTTGTAACTTGTTACAAAATTGGCAAATGTACCAAAATGTATAAATAATAAATTGGATAAGTTCAGATATTGTTTCCGACAGACACTTGCATTGTTAAGAAAAATTATGTTTATTCACTAATTAATGCTAAGAAAACTTTGAAGTAATGAAAAGTAGTGCTGTCAAAATGGGTTGTAACCCGTGAGCCAACCCGACTCACCATGGGTTTGAGCCGGGTTGGGTTTGAAAAAAATGTAATTTTTTTATGCGGGTTAATTTTCAACCCAACTCACTTAAAGCATGGCTCACATGGGTTGAACCCGTGGTGAGCCGGGTTGGCTCGCCAACCCATCTAATTTAATTTAATTATCCATTATTTTGTGTTTCAATATTATTTGTTAGCATTTTTTTTATTATATTGTAGATGGGATAAAAAAAAGATGTTTCAAGAGAGAAAAATATTATAGATTTATCTATTCAAGTCTCTAATATTATAAATGGACAAGTGATACAAAAATTCTCAATATTAAAAACTTATTTGTTTGTCTTTTGTGTTTGTTTTTGGATTACGCTTTGATTGTATGATATATTGTTTTTATTTTGAATTGTCTTTGGAGTTTAACATCATTTTAGAGTGAAATTTATTTAGATTTGAAATAAGAAAAATTTAAATTTTTTTTATTTTAAAAAAACTTATAATTAAGTGAGCTAACCCGTTTAACCCACTAACTCGTGGTGAGTCGAGCTAGGTTCGAATTTTTTTCAGCTCGTTAATAAGTGAGCCGAGTTGGATTGGCTCACGAAGTTACCAACCCGTGGTGGGTCGAGCCAGATCGAGCCTAGTTACCTGTTTTGATAACTCTAATGAAAAGTATTGATTTTTAATTATAAAATAATTCTAAAATTTTAGAAATAATTAATTAAATAGATTTAGGTTTAATCCTTTTCGACATCCCTATTTATGTACAAATGTCTCAATTGGGTCCTCGTTTTTTAAAGTGTATCAAAATGGTCCCTAATTTTGAAAATTGATATCAATTGAGTCCTTTCCGTTAAGTTGGCTGGACGGCATTAAAAAAATTGATGAGTGGATGCTGAGATGACGAACGAACGCTCGTCCACCAGCGAACGAACGCTCGTCCATCAGCGAACGAACGCTCGTCCACCAGAGAACGAACGCTCGTCGACCTCTTACTGCTGGACGACCGTTCGTTCCACACTGGACGACCGTTCGTTCGGTGGTCGACGAGCGTTCGTTCGCTGATGGACGAGCGTTCGTTCGCTGGTGGACGAGCGTTCGTTCGTCATCTTAGCATCCACTTATCAATTTTTTTAACGCCGTCCAGCCAAC
The DNA here is from genome assembly GCF_016808095.1 of Vigna angularis. Lineage (NCBI taxonomy): Eukaryota > Viridiplantae > Streptophyta > Magnoliopsida > Fabales > Fabaceae > Vigna > Vigna angularis. The sequence goes on along the minus strand of NC_068979.1, from coordinate 23,787,252 downwards.
TTAACGGAAAGGATTCAATTGATATCAATTTTCAAAATTAGGGACCATTTTGATACACTTTAAAAAACGAGGACCCAATTGAGACATTCGTACATAAATAGGGATGTCGAAAAGGATTAAACCATAGATTTAATAAAACTTATCATAACACTTCACCAAGGATTGGTTTCATGATCTAATTCCATGCATAAACACCAAACAATATACTTCTAATTCCTACTTGAGCATTCACCACATGTAACAAATCATAATGCTTGGCAACAAGTCTAAACTTCAAAAATAAAACCACTGATGCCTTTGTAATTTTTATTATAATATGAATTCATTTCGGGAAGTCTTCATCTAGGTGGGCATATTCTTAGTGTTTTTTCTTTTCTTTCATTTACCTCTTATCCTTGGTGGTGCTCGCAAAGTAATGTCATCATTCCTTATCCTTTGTAGTGCTTGAATGATTGATATTATTGCTTATCTTTTCTAGTGTTATTTAGTCTATTGTTGGCGCTTTAGTGTGACTACAAGTTCAAAAAGTAAAGATGTTTCCTATCTTGTGAGTTAGATGATTAGTGGAGATTATATATAGTTTTTCATCTCAAGAGTTAAGTGTCACAATATTCTTTCTGATTCCTAACATTCTTAATTTTTAACTTATGAGATAGGTAACAAGTGGTGAATCATTATATTACCTATCTCATGGAATTTGAATAGTGTAAGGTGTTCTAAAATTTTTAGCATTTCCTTGTAGTCTTTTATGTTTCATAACTTTTTAGCGCAAAACAAGTCAAGATCACACTATTCAATGTATAATCCAAGAAAATTGTCAATCATAGTTACATTAATTTTTCTAACATGAACAAGTTGTTTTGAGTTTAGGCAAAGTTTCAACATGTTAAATATTATCACTTAGTTCTCTAATGACTTTGTGCTTTATATATGTGTATGGAATGATATGATGACTTCTTATAGTCCTTAAGAAATGGTTGTTAGTTTTAATTTCTAATATAATTAGAGCAATATTTTAGATGTTACTTTTGATATTGATGATTGAAAAAGTTTAACACCTTTCTTGTTGGGATCATAAACATACACATATACGAGCAATTACAAGAGAAAAGTAAAATAACAAGAACTATGTGGTTCAGTCAAAATGACCTATGTTCACTAGATGATATTTCATATTTTATTAATTAGGTTTACAATTATATGAGTATTTATAAAATTAGAGCAAATAAATTGGCAGACCAATAAACCCTTGAGACTCCACGTACTCAACTTTATCTTACAATAAGTTTTCTTATTGTGCAATTATGTTTCCTATCTTTATATAGCTTAATTACTTGTTCCTATTTTGATTTTTGGTTGGAAAGTTTCAAGTTGGTATCCGTTAAACTTTTTGTCTCAATTGTGTCCCAACTTTTGAAAAGTGTCTCAATTAATTTTTTAAAACAAATATTAAGGGTATTAATGACATGACAAATGACAATTTGTAATTTTTTTTTATTTTTTAAATTTATTTTTAATACTTTTACAAAAACAATTTCACATGTAAAGTCTTTGATGTGACATGTAATACTCTTAGTGCCACATGATAGAATAATATCACGTATCTATGTCAAGACGTCCGAGGCATACCCCCGACGTCCATATAGACGTCTGAGGTATACCCCGACGTCTATATAGACATCGGAAGAAGATACCCCCGACGTCCATATGCCTGAAACGGGTTGTTTAGGGATTAGGGGGTTGGACGTCGGTTTGTGCACTACCAGACGTCTATAGATGTCCGTTAGTGCACTAACCGACGTCTACTAGGTGTTTTTTTTTAAAAAATTAATTTATTTTTGCATTAAAACCACACCTGAAAGGCAGAAAATTGTCCCAGAACAATATAGTATAGTATATATGCGTTTCATATAAAGAAAGTTCTACTTAATGTACAAAATAATCCAATACCAAAACTATCAAGATATAAACTTAAACTAAAACTAAGCAATGTTCAACAACAAATAAAATTGTTCCTAACTCCATCTTTGCAGAAGATAAGCTGTCCACTCTTGCCTTATCTGCCTAATTGTGTCCTCTGGTATAGGAAATGTACTCTTGAAGCGCTGCAAAATTGAAGAAAGATTCATTATGGTTTCATATATGTTTAAAGATGAATTTGATTTGTAATGTATTCAAGGTATGCATCATTACCTCATTCCAGTCATCTGTAATGACAGCTCGAATGATGGTCTTAATCCAACACATGACATAGAAGCCACATTCCCATGAAACTTGCTGCTGGTTACACTAAAATGACAAACTAAATAGTCAAGAATTTAGATCATTCAATAACATAAAAAATGAATTAGAACTATAAATGACTTATAACCTTTGGATACAAAATTTGAACTAGTTGACCTCGAGATTTACCAATAAATCTGTACAGATTGAAAACACAAAGTAAAATTATCATAACTATATTTATCATAAAAGTTTAAGGTGAACATCAAATTCAAAGTCATTTTTGGAGAAACACTTACCCTTGAAGCATGGTTCTCAAGTCATTTTTCATCTTCCTGTGCAACGAACAAAACCATATAATTTTACATTGTTTGGGAATGATGACCATCAGCTGCCAGTGCAACCTATCACGAAGGACAAATAGTTATTTAACTAATTAAGGAAACTTTAATAATGAACTTTTACATATAACAACACCTACCCATCAATGTATGGCACAAGGTATACGTCTCTTTTTTACTCATTCATCCATGTTTGCAAATAATGTTTTCTATTTTCAAGTGTGTTACCAGAAGGTTGAATGGTCTGAGGTTCAACAAATCCGTACATGGAAGACCGACCTTGGTCTACAACGATTGTGTCCATGTACCTAAAACAACAAAGTTAAGTTGTTAGAAACTATAGGAATCTAAATAAAAGGAATATGGAAGACAAAATTAACTATCTTACATGCACCACAGTTGAATGATGGAAATATTCAACATCCTGTCTCGCCCAATCACCTCCAATGCATCAGGCAATGTGATATATACTGGCACATGGGGGGGCAGACCAAATACTCTCAAATCCCAGTATAGTTCTAATGGTGCTCTCTTCAACCTGGGTAATCTTGTCATTAGCTTTGATAGAGGATCATCCTTCGCTTCAGCCATGTCATCATCTTCATATTTGACTTTATCATGAATCGGCTGCTTCTAAGGACGTGTGAACTGAAGATAAGAATTTCATCAAAGAGTTATCAACAAATATTTTTAAACTTAACATAGAAATACTAATAACAAAGATATTATACCTGTGGAGTAGAGATGTGTGACATGATAAATGCTCTAGGCCAGGCTATAAATGATCCTATGGCCTCTCCCACAAAATTAATTTTTGGAGTGGGTACAGGCACTTGAGCCTGGGGATCCCGAATCTCGTCAATCGTCACACGCACGTGGTGGGGTAATATGGGAACACCATGAATAGTCTGCCCTCCCTCAAGCACTCGTCCGACAACCACAATGCGTGGGGGATCCCCATCAACCAACAGCTCATATTGACCGCTATACTGAGTAGGTTCTACAGCAGAGCATGATCCTCAAGTGCTGACACAAGGTGGTGTGGGAGTTTCAGCAGGTCCCATGTTGCCCTGTGTCATGGAATGCAGCTTCTCTTCAAGCGCTCTTTGTATTTCTTTTTGTTCTTGTAGCTTCTCCATGAATCATTGCTCCATTGATCTCATGCTTTGGTTGAGTCTTTCCTCCCACTGAAGATCCATCTGCCTCAGTGCCTCCTCACTCATTGGTTGAGTGGTTTTCTATGTAGGGCCAAAGTAGTCACGAAGACCTATCGCCCTAGGAACTCAACGTACACGTCCTGGGTGCTCAGGCTTTCCAATGGTCGTTGTTAGAATGTCGTTCCTATCTTGGCCAGCAAATGTTCCCTAGGTCTGCTGCTCAACCAACTCATCCTGCACATAAAAAAACCAAGTTACTTAGAAGACATGCTGTGATAGATACACAATCAAACAATGTTTAGAATTTGAACTTACAATTCTTTGTGAGATCAAGGCAGCTGAGGAAGATGTCGTGTTCCCATCAAATTTAGTCCGAGCAGCCTTCCACAGCTCGTACCTAGCAGGTGTAGGTGCTAGGTCCGGCGACTCAAGTCCCAAGGCATCCGCTCTAGACTTTCTAATTTTTTTTCCAGTTTTGCATAACTACCTCGTGATAACAAGTGTGGTGCATCGTTTAGCCTTTGACTTTCTTGGGCGGCTAACCTTTTACCATGTGAAACCATGTATATAAATAAGTGTAAAATCATAAGAACTCAATGAAAGACTTTTCAGATGTTAAGAAACATACCTTCCATTCCTTAGACTCTCTAGATGCACAAAACTGTATCCACTCCTCCTCTGTGAAGGTATAATGCTGACATGGATTTTCATGTTGTCTGTCTCCAAAGACATATAGTCGTGTCAGACGTGTCAGAATACCCCTAACAGAAGGAAGTAATATGCCTTGAATAACAACAGGTAACAATTGTTGCATCAATACATGACAATCGTGAGACTTTAAACCAACTAACTTTAACTCTTGCATAGAAACAAGGTTACTAATATTTGAAGAATAACCTTGTGGAACCTTCACACTTCTTAAACAGTTACAAAAACTTTGTTTTTCTTTTTTAGAAAGTGTGTGACAGGCTGGGGGCAGATAGGTGCGTCTTTCTATTATCTGTGGATGTAACTCAGATCGGATTCCCATGTCAGCCAAATCTTGTTGTGCTTTTATTCCGTCTTTGCTCTTCCCTTTGACATTTAATAAAGTTCCGATGATACTGTCACAAATATTTTTTTCAACGTGCATCACATCAATACAATGTCTAACATCAAGTTGACACCAATATGGAAGCTTAAAAAATATTGATCGTTTCTTCCAAATGTTTTTTGGAAAGGTACTTTTATGATGTTTTCCAAACACAATGTCAATGTTTTTGACTTCGTTGTACACCTGTTCACCATTCCGGGGTCTGCACACAACCTCATCCTCAACACTTCCATTAAATGTTTTTTTCAATCTACGATAAGGGTGATTACGAGGAAGGAATTTTCGATGTCTTGTATATACCGTCTTCTGTCCATGCTTCAATTGAAGGTAACTAGTGTTTTCTTCACATATGGGACATGCAAAATGACCTTTAACACTATAACCGCTCAAGTTTCCATACGCTGGGAAATCATTTATAGTGCAAAACAACATTGCACGCAAACGGAACTGTTCCTCAACATGTGAATCAAACACGGCAACCCCTTCTTCCCACAATAATTTCAAATCATCAATTAAAGGTTTTAAGTAAACATCAATGTCATTTACAGGTTGTCTAGGACCCGATATCATCATGGACAACATCACTTATTTTCTCTTCATGCACAACAAAGGAGAAAGATTGTAAATCATCACCATAACTGGCCATGAACTGTGTTTGCTACTTAAGTTTCCATAAGGATTCATACCATCAGTTGCAAGTGCAATTCTTAAGTTTCTTGGATCTGCACCAAATTCTGGAAATTTTTCATCAATCTTTTTCCATTGTGGTGAATCAGCAGGATGTCGAAGAAGATTATCGCACTTTCTTTCGTCAAAGTGTCATTTAAGGTTCTTAGCATCTTCTTTAATAGAGAACATACGTTTGAACCTAGGTATTATAGGCAAATACCACATCACCTTAGCAGGTGCACCATCATTACCTTCATTAGCATTGTTTCTGTCAGATTTCTTTTTAAAACGGGATAAACCACATGTTGGACAATACTTTAGCGAAGCAAACTCCTTTGTGTACAAAACACAATCATTAGGACAAACATGTATCTTTTGATATTCAAGACCCATTGGACATAAAAAAATTTTTTGCCTCGTAATTACGAATAGGTAGAGTATTATTTTCTGGAAGCATCTCCTTCAACAACTCCAACAACTCGGTGAAACTTTTATCGGTCCATCCATTCCTTGCTTTTAAACTAAACAACTTTAAAGTTGTAGATAGACGTGTAAAGTTCGAGCATCCGGGGAACAACAGTTGCTCTGAATCATTTATAAGAGAATCATACAACTTAGCTCTTCCAAAATTATCTTCATCGACATCACGTATCGTGTCCTCTAAATGATCACTCATTCATTCTTCCACATAATCTGTTCCTCGTGATGTGGTAGACTGGTCCAATACTTCTCCATGCCAAGTCCAAACGGTATAAGTCCTCATTATGCCGAACATGAATAGATGGTCATGCACATTGCCTAAGTCTTGCCGTATTTGATTAAGACAACGAACACAAGGACAAAAATATGTCCCGTTCACATGCTTAGCATTTTGTTCAACGTATTGCAAGAACTCCGAAAGACCCTTATCATATTCTTCACTGATGCGACGTTCATTCATCTAGCTTCGATTCATACTATGTTCGTAAAATCATCAGTTTAAGTTTTTAACTCTCACAAGGTTAGACCCTACCCATTCAAAAAAATTATTTTTCATAATTTGCTAAGACACGTGCAAAGAAGTCTACATCATAAATTTGATAAGATTTCGGTAGCATTTCGCATTAGTCTCCGAAATATATGAAATGAGAGTAGTCAACGATGACCACAATTAAATATGCATCCGGAGAACAACCCAAATACTGAACCAAAATTTTATCAATTTTATCCATAAACTCCAACTTACATGTTATTTCAAATTATGAAAATTAATTTTCTCAAACTGTCCAATCGGACAATTCAAAATTTAATACAAACGATTAAAAGATTAATTGTTTGTGTTAAATTTCAAACGGGAACTAAGTTTCACTCAATGATTTGATACTTATAATCTAACATGTCAATTATAATAACACAACTAATACATGCATATTCAAAAGCCAATAACACATGCAGACCTTAAAGTCAAAAACATGCATACACAAAACCCAATAACATGCATACAAAAAAATTATCAACGAAGAAGCTAACCTTTTTAGCAGATTCCAAATGAAATGGAGGGAAATCGAGGAGTGCACGACCTAAAACGTAGGCCAAAAAGAGTAAAAAACGCCACCCAAGAACACGCAAGAAACTGCACCAAAACGCACCGAAAACGATTTTTAATCGGTTCAAATCAAAGATATTTCATCACAGAGCAATTTAATCGGATTAAAAGTAAATTTAAACGGTTCAAAAGAGAGAAAATGCACCTGGAAATGCAATGCCGTAGAGAGAAATCGTGGGGAAGACGATAAACAGTGAGCGTAACTCCTCGCAGGTTCGCCATTTTAGTATAAATGGCACTAGACATCGGGTACTAGGGTCCCCCGACGTTTATAATATTATAGACATTGGAGCCATAACTAATATGACGTCTTTTGGATTTAAATATTCATATTTGCAGGGGGTTTTAGATGTCCGTTATCATGGCCCCGACGTTTATAATATTATAGACGTCGGGGGCCCCTCTAACGGACGTTTCAGTGGCTGAAAAAGTTAACTCTTCAACTACACTGTCATCCACTTAAACGTCCATTGTGGAGGGGCCCAGACGTCTATAATATTATAAACATTGAGGCCCCTCCAACGGACGTTTCAGTGGCTGAAAAAGTTAACTCTTCAACTACCCTGTCAGCCACTTAAACGTCCGCTGGACGGGCCCCGATGTTTATAATATTATAGACGTCCGGGCCCCTCCACAACGGACATTTCAGTGGCTGAAAAAGTTAACTCTTCAACTACCCTGTCAGCCACTTAAACGTCCGTTGGAGGGGCTCCGACGTTTATAATATTATAGACGTCCGAGCCCCTCCAAACGGACGTTTAAGTGGCTGACAGGGTAGTTGAAGAGTTAACTTTTTCAGCCACTTAAACGTCCGTTAGAGGGGCCCTGACATTTATAATATTATAGATGTCGGGCCCCCCACAACGGACGTCTAAAGTCCCACCGGTCAATTATTTACGTTGGTGTTTTCATGGATGGACATCTATTGGGTGACGTTAAAGGCCAATTCTGCACTAGTACACGCTAAACCTAAATTAAAAAAATAAAAATGTTATCGATTATAATCAAAAATGAATTTAACCCCTTAACTCAAGAATTACACATATTCGAATCAGAATACCGGTAAACTAATCCAGAACCTACCTATATTTAAAAAAAAAAGAACAAATTAAAGATAATTAATTTCACTAATTTAATCTAATTTCCCTATGTTTTGAAGAGAACAACAGCCTAGTTTCGTCTCGCAGAGTTCATCTTTCTACAATCCGGGGTCGCAGAGTCACAATAAACCCTAACGTTCCTTGCCTTGCCTCCGATTGATACACACCACCACACAGAGCTTCATCTCTCCACCCTCCACCGTGGTCGTTCGCTGGTTTGCGGCGTAGCTGCTTCACGTCAGTGGTGATCCGCGTCAGTGGTGCTCGTCGACGTCAGTGCTCCTCCGTGTCGGTGGTCCTCGATGTAGCACCACCTTCCACTAGCTATTGGCTTTAGATTAATTAATTATTGAATTTGGCAACACTAAGTTTCTGATTAATAGTGCCAAATACTAAGTTTCTGTTTGACTATGGTGTTGTTGTAGTCATACAGTGTGGTGCTTGTAATTGAAATGTTGATCTGTATAATGCTGAAAGGGAAAGCACGACAACATATGGCAGCAGTGAATAAGGTGTTTGTGGAAGCATTATGGTAGAATTGAGCATGAAAAATCCATGGTGATCACATGGAAAACCATTTTTGAATTCGTCTTTTTTTAAAACATAACGTATGAGCTGTTACCTGATTCTCTTGTCAGGGTGGTTCCCAAATAACACGTGATTGCTTAAATAATATGATGTTTGTCTTCCCAATATATTATTTATTTGTCCATTTTGTGCAAGGTTGTGTTTGATGTTTGTTGTGTTGAGCGTGCAAATTGTCCATCACTCTGTGGAGATAGCAACTTAAAGAGTAAATTCTGGGGACCGTCAATTCAACTTGATCCTGTTGGCATTTTGACTTTGGAATTTGATGATGAAGTATTCCACTACCATGTGTCCAGATTTGGTTCTAAACTCATGGAACTTTTCGTTCAGGTTATTACATCAATATACTTACTGTGTGTTATTGGGAAAGCTGTATTGTGATCATTAGGGTACAATCGGATACATGGAGATCAGAGTTATTAAGAAAAGGAAGACATAGTTATATTGTGTTAATAAACATGAACGTTGTTTGATGTTATCTGAATGTTGTTTATTGTAAAAGGAATGATGTTATCATGCCTTATGTTCATGAAACAGCTTCGTATTTTAGGTACCAATACATGGGACAGATTTGAACTTAGATTTGAACTTCGTGTGTACAAGAGATTTGAACTTTGTTTGGAATGAATGAATGATGTTATTTTTTCGATTTATCTTCCCTGTTTGTTTAAGCTGCAAATTTAAAAATTTGAAAATGATAAATTTTCTTTTTCAAATGGTGTAATGAGTAAACTCAATTAACGTATCAACCTCTAATCGATTGAGTTGGATTGTCAAAATTTTTGTTTATCATAAAGTAAATTAGGACTCACTCATTTTTAATCCAATTTATAGTGAGTCAATCAGGATTAATTCAGTTTTGACATTTTTAAACATTTATATAAATAAAAAATTTAATCTCAATTAAAAAAGATAATATTATTCTATTTTAAAAAAAATAAGACTAAATTAAATAAAATAAACATATATAAAAGATTAAATTGAAATTAAAACAAAAACAATTAAAATTAATACGTGGTATTGTCCTAACATGCACTAAGATGTGACACGTGTTATACTAAATACACATGTGGATAGCAAAAGATTTTGTAAAAAAAGAAAACAAATTAAAAACAAAATTGAAAAAAATTAAAAGCAATTAAAAGAATACCACACATAGACAATTGTCATGTAATTAAGACAGATTGTAGAATTTTTTTTAAATAACTTAATTGAAATACTTTTTTAGAAGATGAGACATATTGAAAACAAAAAATTAAGTCTATAAACTTAAAATTTTTTTTATCAAAGTGGATATCAAATGAGGATGTTTTTATTACATTTGTTAATTATTTATCTTAGACGTTTCTCATATTAAATGAAGACCAGCAATTTTCTTTTATTGATGTTTCTTTTGAGATATTTGTAAATAATTTTTTTTATACATACTTAACATAAATTTATTTTAAAGAATTGAAAGACATAAGTATACAAACTTCGCAATACAATAAAAGCACCTAAACTTATTTTAATTATTATCAGCACCAAAATTAAGATAATCATCTACCAAACTCGTCCAAATTCTAACACATCTTTGAAAGTTATTTTAAAAATATCTTATCTCTAGCAAAATCAATTCTACAATTAAAATTAGATAAGTGATTCAACAATCATTCTCATACAAATTTAAGTAAAAGATATTTTCAAATCACGTCTTCTTAGTAATTGCCAACTCATATTTTTCCACATAATGCATTTATGAAAGAGTGGAATTATTATATTTGTATCAAATAGGTATGGAAATAAGTCAGGCTATACGAGCCTATGACTTTGGCCTACATCAAACCATTATTTTAGGAAGTAGGTTAGACCTAGCCATTTTTCAAAACCATTTGGTCAAATCTTCGACAATTTAAAAAATTCTTTTTAGATCTAACAAGTCAATGCATTTAAATAAATTATTATATTGTTATTAGTATCATTATTATATTAAATTTGTTACAATATATTAAACTCATTTATTTATCTTAAGTATGTTTATCTACCTAAAAGATCAATCCTATAAGATTATTAAAAGATAAATTTCTATATTACTTAAATAATTTATAACAACATAGGTTTCTAAACAAATAATTTATTATGTTATAGTGTATACAAACATAATTATATTTAATATACATCTATTACATAAAAATATAAAACAAATCTACTAACTCTTTAAGGATCTTATAACAAAATATATTTCGAAAGATACTTGTAGATTAAGTTAGATTTTCATTAGATCTTATCATGTTATTTTATATATATATATATATATATATATATATATATATATATATATATATATATATATATATATAATTAATTAATTAATCTGATACACGTTTCTCCAGCCATTTGATATATTATTTTTTACTTTTTTTATATATTAACTTTTACTTTACCATAGCAAAAAAAAAATGTGAAATGAGTGTACCTCTGTCAACTTAGATTTTACCTTTTCTATCAAAAGTTACACTTATATCGACCAAATCTTTCATTTCATAGTTGCAACTTTTTTTAACAAAATACAAATTTATTTTTTTGATAAAATATCCTAATGTTTCTGATAAAAATGATACATTAAGAATTTTAATACGTTATAAACTTATTATTTTTAATGTGTAAAAAATATTAATGTAAAATTATTTTGTATATTATTCAGTGATGCCACTGACACAATATTACATCTATGTTGTTGTGTATATTTAATATACACTGACATGATATTCATTTATGACATGATCAAAGTGTTGTTTCTTGCCAAATCTTTTTTAAATATAATTCTTGCATACAATATTATATGGTTTTCCCACTGATCATGAAACTAACGTATCAGGTCAGTGATGTCACCAATTTATAGACCTCAATAAGTGATGTCCTTCTTATAAATTTAATTTCATTAATTTTGCGTGACAGGTTCAATAAATCTGTTTTTCTTTTTCGTTAAATTATTTAAATTTTTATTATATCCTTTATGTATTAATTCTAGACTTATCTTTTCTCATTAATATCGGAAAAATTTCCGTTTCCCATTTCTTTGAGTGAAATTTCCATGTTCAAAAGAATAATATTTTTAAACATGTCTTTGGAGAAAAAACCTACAAATTTTCTTTTTCATGAATTTACAGAAAACTGAAAATTTTTTAGTTTATTTGTTGAACGAAGTAATCATTAGAGAATAAATTAGAAACTATCACAATAACAATTTTGTTGTGGACCAAACTAGGTTATATAGTTAGTCAAATAAAAAAAACTAAGTAACTTATGGATTTTATCAAACACTGGTCAAAGCACATAGTGTTGTGTATTCATATTTTTTAGATATCTATAAATTATTTAAATTTTAAAAGTAGTAATTAAAAATAAAATTAGAAAAACAAAAGGTCTATATAATTATAGATATAGATAAAGATAAAATAAATTTTACTTAACGAAATAAAAAATATTATAAATAATATTGTATAAATTTTTTTTATTATAAATAATTATTTGAATTAAAAAATAGTTAGTAAAATGATAAAACTCAAAAATATGTTATGATTTGGAGTAGGTATCAATACTTTACCCAAAGTTTTGAACTATAATTGTTGGAAAGTTCTTAAAGTCACTTGTTCATCATAAAAAAAAAGAAAAAAGTCAAAAGATCACATGTGATGAAAAAATGGTTGAGTTGTGAGAAAGATATGAATTTTTTTGGGAGAATTATTGATATAGCATACTAAGATATTTCTGAATTTTTTATATGTAGATGCTCTCTTCGATTTAGTGGTGTTTTTTAATATTGGAAAACCATATTTCTTCTAGTCAAGTCTTATTACAACTTATGAAAAGACCTTTTGATCTAACCAAGTATGTGAATTGTGCGAATTAAATTATGGGAAAAAATTGATGAAGTGGTTTTATAACATGCCGATTATGAGTGATCATAAATAAATACTTGTGTGTAAAGTGAAATAATCATTCTTTGTGAGTTATTTTTACTTTAACAGTTTAGTTATAATCTTTTATACTGATTGAAAGATTAAAGTGATATAAAGAATCATGTCATGTTATCTTAAGTTTTGGAACTACAAGTGAAATTCTCTTCTCTTGCATGATTAGGATCGAGAAGTCATCTGCTTTTGAGTTTTCGACAGGTTGACTTGAATTTTTCTTTAGGCTTAATATCTCTTTTGGTGCCTCAAAAGAGGGAAAATGTTTAGAATCGTCCTACCTTTTTTAAAAAGTTCAAAATGGCCCCAACTTTTGAAAAAACTGGTCAAGTTAATCTTTTTTTAGTTACGACGTCAAATTTCTAACGGTGCAGCTGCCACCTTGGAGAACACTTTATGACGTGTCCAGTTTATTTGACTGCGTGGCTGTGTGAGGTTAAAATTGAAAAAAAAATTGGATAAAAAAAAGGATTATGTGGCACTGTAATGTACTCTACGAGGTTAAAGAAAAGGGGTTAGGGTTAGTTCATAATCGCGAATTGGGATTACACATTGTGATGAAAGTGGTGTTGAAATTGGGGTGTCGTTGAAGCTGAAATTTGAAGAGGGAATTGAAAAAGCGTAATATTGCAACTGTGATTCGTGTCTGATCGAACTTCAATCCTATTTATTCGTCTCTGATCGAACTTTCTACGAAGACGGAAATTGTGCAGTGGTGTTGGATAGGACAACGAAGCTATCTCGATGGCTCAGATTCCGAACCTAGATAATGGTCCCATCAATCTCACATCCATTAGGTCAAATCCCCACTTACTCATCATCCCATTCATTTTTCACGGTCACAATCTTCACAATTTCAGCTTCAACTTATTTTAACCATTATTTTTATCGTTGCGTTCAGGGAATAGTCCCAAAAAAAACTCCTCAATATCCTCAAGAATGTAATTCTTGCTCTTGAATTTCTCTATTTCTTTTCGTAGAAAATTGAAGTTGGTCAGTTATATGATTTGGAATTAAGATTTGATGTTCGACAATTGCCTGTTTCGTTTATTTTGATTTGATCGCTTTTACTGTAACGACACTGAACATTGAGTTTGCAAGCGTGTGATTTTTTTTCTCGTGTTCTTGCAGGTTCGAGGAAAGAAGTGTTTGGTCATTAATCCGAAGCTCGGGGACTCTATCTCACTTATTATACAGACATCCATTCTCAAGGCTCTTTTCTTGCCCTTAGTAAGTTGCTGGGTTTATCCCACCTCCCCTCCAACCACCACCATTGGACGAAGATCCTTTGACCCAACTTTTGAAACATGAAGAATACTCTTGGGAAGAACCATTCCTATCTGACCACAAACAATTTCCTCACCTCACGGACCAAGTTCGACGAACCCAAACCCTAACCCCTCTCTTTTAACCTCTGCCAAAGAATTCCCACGTAGTTTATATTTTTTTTTTTCAATTTTAACCTCACATAGCCACACAGTCAGATAAACTGGATACATCATTAAGTTTTCTCCAGGGTGGCAGCTGCACCGTTAGAAATTTGACGTTGTAACAAAAAAGGATTAACTCGACCAATTTTTCAAAAGTTGGGATTGTTTTAAACTTTTTAAAAAAGGTAGGACGATTCTGAACATTTCCCTTCTTTCGAGGGACCAAAAGAGATATTAAGCCTTTTTTTTTATTAATAGTGGCATCTTGCACGAGGGTATGAAAAAGTTTGAAGGCCAAAAACTTGTTATGAATATTGATAAATGTATCAAATCATACAAGTAACAAGATTGATCCGTGATTAAAGAAGTTAGTTCTCCTATACATTCTTAGCACTAGAAAAAGAATAATGATGAATACCCTCGACCTCCAAAATGAGACTATACTTTCTCTCCCTTTAGATCAAATTTCCTCTTTCAAAAAGCTAAATTTTTTAATTGGGTAAAGTTTTCTATTTGTAAATTTCTCAAAACGCACAACTCATTGAACGAGTTAAATAATACTTATTGGACGACTAGATTGACTCGTTGATTGAACTAAATCGAATTAGATTGAGTCTGAAATTTATACTTAATTTTGTAATTGAAATAATCTATTAATAACTAAATTTATCATATTCTTTAATATTATTTGTAAAATTATAAATTAAATACTTATATTTTCTAATTTATTAAATAAAACCTTAATTATCTAAAAGATAATAAATAAAATATCAATAAGATAAAAACTAAACATAATAAAAACATGATCATGTTAAAGTGAGTTCTTATAAAATTAAATTCAACATTGAAAATTATATTTATAGTATAATTTCTTAACATCTTGTGCTCTTATTAAATAAGATATGACAATTAATTTCATTGTACTTTTGTGTGTTCATGGAAATATAGGTTAATATTATTATTTTCGTTTATACAAAAGGTTAACAGAAATTCATGTTATTTAAATTGAGTAAAGTCTTTTATGTAGAAGAAAGTGATCAAATAAGTTTTCAAAATTTTATGAGTAGTTAGATCTAGATTGCTTGAAAGTATACTTTCAGGTTAGGAATCAATTTTAAAAACCCATTGCTTAAGTTCATAATAGAAACTTCATATTTACAACAATAAAAAAATGTTATCATCATTTCAAAGTTTTAAAAAAAAATTATAAGTATTTTCTTTTTGTATCTTACTCTTTTTTGTCTGTTTTATTATACTTGAATTTATCAAACAATTAGAAATGCTAAAAAAGATAGTAAGAATTAATAATGAGAAAATGGGAATGTATAAATTATATTATGATGAAATTTTTTTAAAGTATTTTAAAAGTTAAAACGTATACCTTTATTTATGATAATTGGTTTATATATATATATATATATATATATATATATATATATATATATATTTATTTATTTATTTATGTACAAATTAATTGGTAGAAGTAAGTAATTGTGGATCAATTATTCATAAATTTGGTATAAGTTTCTTACTTTAATTTAATTTATTCTTATTTTGTAGAGAGCAAAACTTGAAAATAGAAAAAAAATGAGAATGTGATATAATTTGACAACCAAGTTCTTCAAACATCCCATAGACAAAGATCAATATTACAGTTATATTAATTCTTTTATTAAATATTATTATTTATGTTTTACTTATTTAATTTGACCAGTGGCATAGTAATATTGATTTTATTTTTAAGAAATAAATTGGATTAAACTTAAATAGTATATTTTGTATTAGTATCTAAGCATAAACTTAACACTTTTACCTGTGTGGGCCCCTCCTCTGTCATTGCATTCGTGTCGTCTCCACTGACAAACGACGAAAGGCTGTGGTCGACGAGCTTGGCAAAACCCTAGACACGAAAATCAGAAGGTTCCGATCATTCTTTTCATCTGTCAATTCTCTCATCTTATTTCTTCAATTGTCAATTTCTTAGGGGAATCGCCGAAGAGAACTTGCGCATCCTTTGTTTTTTCTTGCAATTGTTGTTCGTCACCAGATCACCCGTGCTTCCGTTTCTCGCTGGGCTTGGTATTTTACTGTAATTACCTAAGACTTAACTGTGTTTGAACATGTTTTGTTTGCTTTATACAATTGAAGATGCAACTGTGTTTGAATGTGTAAATGCTCTATTTGATTTATAAAAATAAATAAATATAAATTTAAGGCGGGTATAGGCTCTACCTGTTGTGTCAATGTCAAGTTAGTTTATACTATGCTTTTAGTCCTCTTGTTGAAGTGTCAAGTTCGGATTCAATTACATTTTGTATTATATTTTTTCAGGCTATTAAATTTTTACATTGATAAGCAAGCTGTACCAGGTAGAGTATAGTCCATATCCTTTTCAAACCTTTCTCCTGGACGAGAACCATTCTAACTAATGCTGCATTTGGATATTCATGAATGAAATTAGTGTGGAAATTGCGTTTTCCTTCTAGTTATTCTTCTTCTTCTTCTTAAATGCATGATACTTTTACTTAATAGGGCACGCAACCTTGGTGTTCATTCATATATTTCACTGTAGTTTAAATCTTTTGTTTAATTTGTTAATTACCAGAGGATTTGTAGTTAAGCTCTTAGCGGTGTGTTATAAGGCAATATTTGTCTGTTCTATATAATAAGTTAATACTTACCAGTTATGGGTGTTTTATACAAAACCACTGATCTCATACCTTACTTTCCTGAATACACGGCTTTATAATCATACCTAGTCTCGCACCAAATTCAATCACTGATATTTAAGTCAGGACATTAGGTAATGCTGGCAGCAATAATATTATTTCAAATAATAGACAGGGATGGATTCCAAGTTGCAATACATCCAATTATTTTTCCTTGTTCAGACTCAAGTCATGTTTATAACATTGAATTTCCACACTGATTTTGTCTTGACTTAAAACGAGTTTCGAAAATAAGTACTGATCTAGCCATGCCCTGCAGTCTCTCCTCCCCTCTAAATTAAAGGCTTTGTCATTATTATATGAATTTAATTAAGTAATTTAATACATTTCTTGATTGTTGAATGTCAAAGATAATTTTTTATTCATATATAGAAAAATGAACTATATATATATGTAAACACTTGTTTGTATACTGACTTTTTCTTCAAGTAGGTTTGATAATGACCAATATCATGGTTTTATTATTCAATAATTTGGTTATGTGAAAAACTTCAATGGCTCATTGGCAAAGGGTAGGAACACGAATATGGAATTCTTGTCAGAGTCAAGATCAAATGGGAAGAATTGATGTTCAATGGTTCTAAGATATAGAAATTAAGTCTATTGGATGGTATGGTTTTTTTATATACATAATTGGGATGGTGAAGGCTTGTAGTTTTCATAATTAGAAAAATAACCTAGATTTTAGAATTGTGGATGTGATGTTTGAATGACTTGTGAAACTTTTTGTTTTAATCGGATATAAATTTTTCAGTTATGATGTGCCCAAAAACATATATGTTTAGTACCACTAGACCAATATATCTGTGGTGCAGAGACAGATATTTAAAACCAATTCAGTTTAAGAACTTATTCTAAAATCAGTTTAGTTTTAAAAATTATTCTAAAATAGTTTATTTATTAACTCTTATTGAAAGAATGGAACTTGAGATCCTCACCTTTGGTGTGACTTGTATTTAGATATGAGAAAAGATCAGTGAGTTGCTGCCCTCACCTGATGTGTGTGTGTGTGTGTATATATGTATATTTGTGTGAGTACGTGTGTATTTATCTATGTATGTATGTGTAGATAGAAGAGTACAATACAAGGAAAAGTTATATCCTATAACACTCAACCCTTGGGTTAGGTACATACACCCAAAAAAACAACTTTATGAAAGTAGTACAATACAATAACGATCATAATTTTAGCACTCCTCTTTATATTGGGTGAAAGTAGTACATACACCCAACAGGGAACATATAAACTGCATTGCTGGCCCTCTCAAGGACTTGGATATAAAATTTGTAAGTTGGTTAGAGTTGATAAATTCAGTACCGAGCTCCTTGGACAATAGTGTTTCTTTGACAAATTGATAATCAATCTCTGTGTTTGCTCCTCTCCTGAAACACAAGATTG
Organism: Vigna angularis; assembly: GCF_016808095.1. Taxonomy (NCBI): domain Eukaryota; kingdom Viridiplantae; phylum Streptophyta; class Magnoliopsida; order Fabales; family Fabaceae; genus Vigna; species Vigna angularis. Next base: position 23,768,985 of record NC_068979.1, on the reverse strand, counting down.
TAGGCAATATAAAGGGTTGTATGATTATCATAATACAACTTCACTACTCAACATCAAATTTGAGCACGTGGAGGAGTTGTTTCACAAGTGGCCATAGCCATACATCTTTATTCAAATTCTGAGCTGGATTAGACAACAACATTTTTGTTTCTTGCTCTTCGAGGAGTAAATATTCCCTCCAATGAGTACACAACCTGTGGTGGGTCTCTTGTTGATGAGACAACCAACCCAATTTGCATAACAATATCCTATAACTTAAGTATTTACCTTGCCCTCATAGAGAGTCTTGTCTTGGAACCTTTTTTTATATATGACAATTTGAATTATAACATTCCCATGTGAGGATTCTGCATGAATTGAACAATATCTTTGATTGCATAGGAAATATTATGTCTTGTAATAGTGAGACAAATGAGTTTTCCCATCAGCCTTAGATAGCTTTGGATCTGAAAAAATTCACCATGGTCCACCATCAACTTTTGATTTGGATCCGTATGACCATCACCAGGCTTTCAATTTGCTATCTCTATCTCCTCTTGAATGTCAATAGCATATTTTCTTACAAAATAACGACACCTTCCTCGGTTTGAATCACTTCAATACCCAAAAAGTATTTCAGATAATCAAGATTGTTGGTCCTCTCTTTCTAGAACGCTATTGAAGTCTCCATTTCTTTGCTACTAGATTCCATCTCAGTTTGCGCATCTTGCTTCATGGAAGTCAATCTTTTGAAGATGTGACTAACAGCTATTTTCGAATCATTTTACCAAAGCCGTCGCAAATGATTCCCAGTCTAAATCTGTGTTGTCTTGGCGCCAATTATAGAACTGAAGCATTGTCGCACCCTCTGTGCTCATAAAAGTATTTTGCAGCTTACTGAATGAAGGAGTGTCTTGCACCTCAGAAATTTTCAGCCCAAGCAATCCAACCAATTGGATCTCACAAAGGCTGGAAGTTTCCCCATGGTCCAAATTTGTGTTTCCTCCATCTCTAATAGGGCTCTTCTTCGAAGACCTGGCTGGTCTGACCAATTTGTTAAGAACCAAGAATTGAGAAAAGAAGAAAAGAAAGATTTTTATTGAATTGAATGAAAAGAATAATAAATACAAGAGCACTCGTCTAAGGGTTTTCCCAAATAGCTAGTCGATAAAATTAACATCTTTCTCTCTCCGCTCCCTCGCCATGTTTGTTATAGCAATGTGTTCCTTTTTTCCATATATGTATTTATGTAATTACAATTTGCAAGTATAAGCACAAGCCTTATTGGTTATGAAATTGATCATATCTACAACATTGATTTTCTCCTTAATTCTGCAGTGAAGATGTGACCGTAGCTCTGACTGAAACCTTGAAGCTACCTCTGATGGGCGAATGCAATGGCTACAGCTTCTCTATCGGGTCTTCATTTGGTGTCTTTTTGAGTGCAATTTTTGTTGTCTCCTTGATTTTGGTCCGTCTCATTTATGTTATATATCACAGTAGCAGGCCTTTGAGTAAAAGGGGTTCAAAACCTGTCAGTACCCTTATTATTTTAGGATCAGGTGTTAACTTACTTTCCCTTCTTTTCCATCCAAATTAAAACATTTCATGACATTACCTAATTTTTAGGTTTATTTGCTGTAGGTGGTCATACTGCTGAGATGATTAATCTATTGGCAGTGCTGCAGAAAGATCGGTTTAATCCAAGATTCTACGTCGCTGCTGCTACTGATAATATGAGTCTTCAAAAAGCTCAAATGTTGGAAAACTCCCAGTCTTCTGAGGTTTTCATTTTTACTGTGTCAAGAAGTACCTTTTATTCAGAGAACTTTAATTTTCTTTTCTACAATATAAAATCGGATAGTGTGTCACGCGGTCTCTTTTTTGCTATATATTGATAAAAAATTATGTGTTTTAATTGCTGTCTGTAGTGATTGGTTCTCAACATGTTATGTCGTATGTTTTTAGGAAATAATGTAACTATTTTTGTTTGGGGATAGTATATTGGCTGAAGTCCTGTATAATTGGATGTTAATTATTGTTGTCAGACAACTAGAAACGTGACTACTGTTGTTTGCAATAGGTGCACCCAAAGCAATACTGCAAACTCGCGTATAGGTTTTTTGCAAGAGGCATCTGGGAATGTAATAGTAGCTTATGAACGAGAAGTTTGTAGTCTTTAATAGGTGCTACATTTATTTTTTGGTTTATTTCTTCTTGAAACTTTTGCAGTTCCAGACTCTCGGACCGGAAATAGAAAATATTTATTTATCTAACTTCTATTTTCTATTTTCTTCTACTGACATACTGGCAATATGTTAATTTTTATTTGCGCTTGATGGGTTTTGAATGTCACTTCTGCTTCTTGGTGGTTTACAAATTCTTATCAGAAATAAATTTTACTGCAGAATGCCACAGGGGTCACCGATACTGCACAGTTCATGAAGATATACCGGAGTAGGGAAGTTGGTCAATCGTATATAACCTCAGTTTGGACTACATTAATTGCACTGGTGCATGCGTTATGGCTAATGATTAAAATTAGACCTGAAGTGGTACCGTGCCATTCATAATTTGCTTCTATTACTTTTTACTCTGTTTCAATTTGACGTAATTTTGTGTGCTACTTAATCCAGATACTTTGCAATGGACCTGGAACTTGCATTCCCCTCTGTGCAATTGCATTCATATTTAAGGTTCTTATTCCCCCTTCATTATTGTTATATTAATTTACTGTCTACTTCATTTGATAGTTTGTGCCACTGAAACCGCCCAAACTTCTGTGCAGGTACTGGGAATCAGATGGTCATCGATTTTCTATGTTGAGAGTATTGCAAGAGTGAGAAGGCTCTCCTTGAGTGGCTTGCTCCTGTACAAGTTGCGGATGGCTGATCAACTTTTTGTTCAGTGGCCGCAGCTGCAACGGCAATATCCTCGAGTAATCTATGTTGGTAGACTCATGTAACCAACTGATTTCTTTGATTGTCGTATTGTTTATATACAAGTTCTCTCTGCATTTGCCAAGTGTTTTTATAGGTTAAATTATTACTATTCTTTGTTTTTCAAAAGGAAAAAGGAAGATAAGAAAATTAAGATTATTCAAAGAGATATGGAATACATATAATTTTCGGGATGTGAAAGCGTTTCTCGATAACCACAAATTACCAAACTTTTAAAGACATTTTTACTTTGTAGTAGTTTCATTTAAAGCAATGTACCTTTTTTAAGAGAAAAACAGAAACAAGGGCCGAGTGCAAACCAGTTCTTTTAGCTTACACATCTATATCAATATATATGGTTATTTTGGTGCGGCTATGATTTTTGGTGCAGATATTATAACATGGCTTGAAAGCAATGGATACTAGAGCAATAGAATGATTACAATCATGAGATAGCTAGAATTGTATGGTTTACAAAGCAGAAGTTTTATGGTCACTGCTGTTTCTGTTTGGTTTTGTTTCTACTGCAAGTTACACCTTATCCCGTGTTATAAAATAATTAAACAATAATAAAAATAAAAGGAGTTATTGTTATTGACATTCCAAAAAACTGAAGACGAATGAGCAGCAGTTGGAAACTGTAGTAGTAATAGTCCTCTGCAATTGACATTTTAAAATAATTTATTAGAACATGAGTTAAAATGTGCTAATTAAGTCGATAAATGAATTAAGGGCATTGGTTAACTAAACAAAACGATTTTCGTTTTATAACTCATTGATATATTCGGATCATGAATTGCAATGTATTTTCAACATAATTTGTATGATAAACTATTTTTATTTATTAATTTCTTATCTTAGGACGTTAATTAATATTTTTAAATAATAAATTTAATTAAAATCACCACACAATATTTTGGCAACGTTAACCCTGTTTAATAGAGAGAAGAAATAAAGGAAGAAAACATGTTAGGTGAGAAGAAATACGAAAAAAAAATGAAATAAAAGTTTTTTGGTTTAAGATAAATAAAAGAAAAAAAAATGTAAAATAAAGTTTGATTTTAATATTTTTTATCGGATTTTAATTTATATTAGTGACAGTTCTATCAATTTTTTAAAACAATGTTCGTTTTCTTCTATATATTTATGGTTTGAAGAAATGATGCCGTTTGAGATTCACATTCTTTTACATTTTTTAAACCAAAATTGAGTTGAACATTTTTCACACTTCTCTTTCATTCCTATCAAACAAGACCAAGATGTTAAATTTTATTTTTATATTTTATTTTATTTTTACTTTCTAAAGAAGTTATAATAATACTTTTTACTTTCTATTTCTTATTACAAATTTTCTCTGATTGAAGAGATTTGATGTTGGATATTTTCTTGTTTTTATCACACATTCACAGTTAGACATACACATAAATGAAACGCCCTTCAATTTCTCCAATTTCAACTATTTCCCTTCCATGAGAGAAGCTAATCGAAAAATGGAACAAGCCAAAATTGTAGGCTTAGAAAACCACTTTTATTATAGGATGCATATTACTGTCATCAATCCCATGGGTTGTCATGATGGATTGGATCACCAGAGAGCTTGATGAGGAGAAACCTTTAGCTCTTGGCAAGGTTGGGTGGGTTGTTGGGGCCTCCTTCATACACCCCCATAATTTTCTTCTTACACCCTCAAATTTTCCGAATTCAAGAAATGACCTTTTATTTTGACTACGGTAAAAACCTATTTTACTTTCTCCTTAGCATCTCAGTCATACTACCACCCACCCTCTATCTATACATCTTGCACCCCACCAATTTCTTCTTCCTCCATTCCTTCCACCACCTCTACCTTCCACCTTCCTTACATCTCGTCTTTAATTTGTTTTTCATCTTTGCACATTCCTTCCTCCACCTCCAACCTCCTCCTTCCTTCATTTGTTCTTCATCTTTGCAATGAACATGACGCACCTCCATTTTCTCCACTCCTCTTTCCAGTCTTTTGGTCCATATCCTCTCCAGGTAAGTTTACTTTTTTTTTTTTTAATTCTAAGAATGATCGTTTGGGGTGAGAAATAGTATTTTAGGGAGTTGAGAATTGTTGGTAAATGAAACTAATTTCGAAATTTTGTGTACCAAATTTTGAAATTCGATTAATGTTGAAGTCTAGTAGACATTGGATTACAAAATTTGATTAAGAAATTTTCTTAAGGTTTAAATAAGGTGACAATCGAATCATGAAATCTAGTTATTTTTGTTTATTTTTATAGTATCCAAATTTCAAAATCTATTTGAGGGAATGTACCAAATTTTAAAATATGGTTGAGGGAATGCATAGGAAAATCCAATTTTTTAATTGTTTGCTTTAAGTTGTTTTAATGTATGTTGAAAATGGTTTATTGCATAAATGACAAGAACACAAGATGACTCTACATACCAAGAAAAAATTTCTATGTAGGGTAAAGATAGAAAGAGACTCATGACATGTGCTCGTAAAAGAAGTTATAAAGATGATGATGTTAGAGAATCTATACCATTAACTCGTCATGATGTTAAACAAGAAAATGAAGTAGGTGGATATCTTGGAAGTCAACATGACACTTCTTTGCTAACCAGGTATGCAGATCACATACCATTTGCATTGTAGGAAGACCATGTTAGTAAAGTAAATGACTTTTTGTTTTGTTTTCATAATTGATTAGTGTTTAAATTCTATATGGTTTGATGTGCACATTTGTCTAGGATCGAAGAGAGATAAAGTTAGTCCCCCATGAAAAAAAGTTAAACAAATTTGGAGCATGCAATGTGAATAGTGAGAACTTTGTTCACAATTATGGTTTAATGACTTTGTGTGATATTTCTTACGATTATGCCGATAAATGATTGAAATTAGCCTTTGTGAGAGTGGACATATAGAGACAAACAATTTCAATGTTCTTGTTTGTGAGATGATTGTTATAGTAAATGATGTGTCAATGGACCTACATCTTCCTATAATGGAAGATTTTGTTTGAACGAACCCTTAAACTTTAATATTGCTACAAAAACCTATATGAATTTATTGGGCATGGATCGCATGAATGTTACATGTAAGCTTAGGCAATGCAAGGTCCCCACATAAAACTTAGTTAAGAGACCTATATAATGAGTGTTGTGAAAAACAAGAATGAGAGTATATCGCATGAGTCTATGTGTTGCATCTTGTTGGATGCACAATTTTCACAAATAAGAGTGTCACGTACATCAATGTTTCCTACTTGATGTTGTTTAGATATCTTCGATCATGTGGCAGATTTACATGGAAAGTTGTTGCACTTGCACACACCTACAAGTAGCTCAAAGATACTAACTTTGCATTGATAAAACAATTAACTAAATATCTAACTCTTTTATAAATACATATGATAGTAACTAAGGTCAAGACAGGATGGTGAAAATAATTTAAAAAATTCTAAGAAGTCACCACCATAGTTTATTTTTTTTTAAAAAAAAACTATAAAAAAACCTTAAAAAATAGTCTTTGAAATCAAGTATGAGTTCGAAAATTAATTATATGTGAGGAATGTCTTCTTTAAAATATTATTTAAATTTTTAAAAATAAACTCGACAAGGACGGACCCTAATCTTACTTCTACATTTTCATTGATAATAAAGAATAAAAAAAATCACAGTTCTTATAAAAACTTTATATATATGGAGTCTTGAAATCTCTTTCATAAAGGTAAAATCATCACTTTAAAAGTTAAGTGGGTGCGGATAGATATTATGGAGGTGCAGTAAGAAAACGCTCTTATTTTATGAGAGCCTAAAAACGTTTGTATATCAGGCTCTCCAGCCTGTTTTCTAAATGAACTACGATTTTTTTAGCTGCTCCGACTTTATATTGAATCAACGTGTACACTTGACTTACTATAATTTTTTAAGAAAACAAAATATGTATATATATATATATATAATATTAAAAATAATATTATTTTAATTTTAAATTTAATTTTCTATAACTATATATAAAAAATACAATTTTTTAGTATTATTTTTTGTTTTTAAATTTTATTCTCTTAATTCTACTTTTTAAATTTAAATAATAATTCATAATAAAAATTTTATTTTTAATTTCATTATTTTAGTTATTAATTTTTTGAATTCAAATAATTACTTATTTTAAATGAATTATTTACTTTTTCCTAATTTTGATAACCATTCTTTCAAATTTAAATAATTATTATTAATAAAAAAATATTTACACAATATTACTTATAATAATTTTTATTTCAATAACTAAAATTTATTTTATCTATAACTATATATCTATAATTATATATACTTTTTATTTTTCTAATTTTACCTTTTTAATTAGGTTTAATGTTTCAGTAGGTCCCTATTTTCGTCCAAAATCTCAAATTGATCATCTTTGTTTTCGGCATCTCAATTGGGTTCTTATTTTGTGAAAATTACAACAATTAGACCCTTGCTGTTAAATTAGGTCCAACGACGTTAATGTATGGTTGACATGACACTCTGATCTTCGTTTCTAAATAACACGGAATTCAATATATTCGGACATGTCTTTTCTATTTATTTTTTTTACAAAAGAAATTGGCAACCATCATAGCGCTGTCGTCATCTCCTCCGCGCTGCCACCATCTTTGTCAGACCTCCACGACCACCAGCCAGCCACTACGACCATCGTCTTCCTCTGCAAAATCCTCACCATTTGCAACCATCGTGAATCAAATCACACACACAGAAATCACGAAGCAGAGAAACCCTTGCGGGCATCTCCATTACACCACTACTTAGTCTGTAGATTGGGGAAGATGTTTTTATAATCACGGTTTCACCCCTTCATTCACGGCGACCAACGGTGGATGCGAAGGGTCTCTCATTTTGCGATTTGAAGGCGCGAAGATGGCTCTCTAGTGGCTCTGTGTTTTTTTTATTTGTAGGGTTTCCATGGAGGCTTCAATGGTGTTTGGGTGGTGGCATGGTTATTGTTGCGGCATGGTGGCCATGGAGTCTTGCGGTTGACAACGAGGTCGATGGTGGCGTTTCGCGAACTAGGGTTTATTGCGATTGGGATTTAGGATGAGCTCTTTCTAATTTTGTGGTTTGCAGGTTTGGGCTTGGCGAAGGTGATGGAGGTGTGCCATGGCGACGTGTTGAAGAAGACGAAGATGATCTTCTGCGATGGAGGTTGAAGCTTCATGCATCAATGGAGTTTGCGGTTTCTGGGTTCTTCTACAGGTTTCTGATGCGGTTGATTATGGTGAAGCGTGAGGGTTGTGCGAAATCCCTGTAATGGAGATGAACATTTTTAGTTATTGATGGTGGAGAAGATGAGTGCTGCGATCTGATGATGTTATCTGTGGTGGAGGTGATGAAGGATCCCCATGGAAATTTGCGGCAACTTTGCTACTGGTGGTCCGATGATGGATAGTAGGGGAAAGGCTAGGGTTTCTGGGGGTACAAGATGATGATGTGTCAAGGGTGATAACCTGGCTCAGTTCAATGTTTAATAAAAAAAATAAAATTCCACATCAGATTTTCTTATTAGTAAATAATATGAGCACGTCATTTAAAAACGAATATTAGCGTGTCATGTCAACCATACGTTAACGCTGTTGGACCCAATTTAATGGTAGAGATCTAATTATTGCATTTTTCATAAATTAAAGACCCAATTGAAACGCTGAAGAAAAGAGGATAAATTTGAGATTCTGTACAAAAATAAGGACCTACCGAAACATTAAACTTTTTAATTACTATTATTAAAATTTAAATAATTTATAAATATATAAAACTACATTCGCTGATGCAATAATACTTATATTTCGCGGCGACTGTGTTCACGCAGGTTATTTTATAGAGGATTTATCAGAAAATTAAGCGTGCGTTTGAAAAGTTGATATGGCTGCCCACCAAAACAAACTAAAAACACTATAAAATTCAGTTTAGGTTATTATTATTTTTGTCTTATCTAACCTATTTTACAAACTTTTCAGTTTGATTTTTCATGTTGGCTCAGTCACTCCAATTTTACAAGATAATTTCTTTTTAATTCACTTTGTTTTCTATAATGTTTAACAAAATTTTCCGATAAAATTAAATGTTATTACAATTTCTTTATATGTCAGCAACTGTCTTTTTAAACAATATAGCTTATAAAAAATTATACTTTAATTTTATATAGCTTTTTAATATATATTGATATGGTCTAGACCGAATCCTAACTATTAGTTTTTGCTTGTGGGACATAACTTTTGTTGGCCAAACATTATTTTAAAACTACAAGAATTAATCCTAGGATTACCGAGTTATTTCCCATGTCCAAAAATAAGTCTTAATTACATCACTGCATTAGTAAATAAATAGCTTTTTAATTCGCAAGTTGGTTTCAAACAAACCCAAATGTACTTTCAAGTTGGTTTCAAACAAATCGAAATGTATTGACATTATATGCTTCGGTTTAATGCGAATTGATGTCTAAGAGTGTATATTATCTCGGTTTTCTAACCAATCGAGACAAAAAATCTTGACAGCCTTTTCGGAATAGGTTTACTGCCTTGGTTATCTGATCAATCGAGACAAAAAATCCTGACAACTTTTTCGAAATAGGTCTACATTCTCAGTTCTCTAACCAACCAAGACAGTATGTCCTGCCAGAAATTGACAACCTCTGATTTTAACATTCCAAATCCATTTTGTCAACTACTGCCTCGGTTTCATTTTAACTGATGCCATAGACCCTTTATGTCTCGGTTTAACCGCGAATCGAGGCCTATAGTTAGTAGATATTTTCAAAATTTCCATCTACAATTTTATTTTGAATTTTTTCTGGAAGGTTTACACATCGATTGTGTTTATAATAGAGGTAATAGTTTTTTCAATAATTAAATTTCAGAAGCGTAAAACAGTTAGCACATTTCACTCTTTCTTCTTCTTCTTCCACTAGAGAGTCACTTCTCATCTCCTGCGAACAACTTCTTCTTGTTGCTCTACCGCTGCTGCCTCCACCACTAGCCGCTGCGCTGCCTCCATCACTGGTCGTCGCTACTGCCTCTACCACTGGTCGTCGTTGCTGCATTCACCACTTGTTGTCGTCGTAAATTTTTTTAACCTATTGTTCATTCTTCCTTACGCAACCATTCTCTCTCTCAACAAAACTGTTGGTTTGTGGCTTCCATTTCTCTCGCACGAAGTGCTTGGTGTGGTCTTCATTTCTGTCGCGCGAACGTTGTTCTCTATTTCTCTCATGCGAACTAAGCTTTTTGTTGTCACCACCGTCGTTCGCCGCCGCCATCGGCGTTCGTCGCCGCCTTCGACCATTCATCGCCACCTTCTGCCCTTCGTCGCTCACTTCGGTCGTTTGTCGCCGCCTTCGGCCATTTTGTAGTCGCCTCCGTTGTCCCATGGCAAATAAAAATAGAAAAAAAATATTTTGAATAGGCAAAAGACCTAATTTCTAAAAAAAAAAGGCATCTATCGTCTTGGTTCAAAACCAACCGAGACAAAAGATCTCCACATAGTGTCTCGGTTCAAAATCGTGACAGAAAGACTATCTCTTTTTGCCTCACCTATATATACCTTAGTTCATGGACCGATGCTTATATATGAAAATAACTGGTGTCGTTTCCCTTTACTACACTTAAAAGACTAGATTATGAAAAATAACATTAAATATTAAAGAGATAAATTATACTTCGGCTAATTACTGGTTTAAAGACTCGGTTATAAAAAAATGTCTTAAATATTAATATGTGAGATTAATTATACTGCTTTAATATTTTAGTACAAGTCCTTATAATATAATCATACAAATAAAAAAGAATAATTCAGTTCATTTTGTCAAATTTTCAAAACAGTGTGACCAATATATCAAATTTATTTTCATTATCAATCGTTTTTAAAGTTTTCTTCTGATTATTATTAATAAACAAAACACATATTCATAACCAATTATAGAAATTATAATTTTAATAAAAATAATTTTTTAATATTAATACATGGATCAATGAAAAACTTATAATATTACCTACATTAAGAAACATAAAATTTAGAAGAGAACGTTTACATGACAAGCTGAAACCCACAAAAATAATAACAAAAAAAAACAATTCATTTAAGCAATAACGTAGATGGGACTCATCCTAAATCTTATGATCCTTCGAATACTTTGCATAATCAAGCCCATCTTAATATATGTGTTATGTGTTGAGTGTATACCAAAGTACAAAACATGATTGAAGTAGTCTTCATTAATGATATTTTATAATTCATTTTGTTCCATAATTATGAACCACTTTCCTTGTTGTCTTATACATTGATCTTTTATTGAAAATATAGCACTTTTAAGGTATGATGGTCGTATATGAAAATAAAAATGTGAAAAGATGAAAGTTGAAAGAAAAAAAAAAGATGGTTGGGTGAGTGAGAATGAAAACTATCTAATATAGAAGAGATAGAATGAAGAAGAGGTGAGTGTAACCCACTTAATTGCATGTGCAGGCACTAGGACAGACCAAATGGCTTATAACTTACTCCCATTTTTGGTACTCAAAAGAATCCAATGTTTTTCTCATACCTACCCAATATATCTGCATGCCATTGTCTTTCCCTTTTTTCCAACTCTTCTCCATCTCAACAAACAACAAACTCATTCCAATACAAGGTGCTCTTCTTTATAAATAATACTACTCCAAACCATTTAACTTATATACTTTATGAGTTTTTTTTTTTCAGAAAAAACATTATTAAAAAAACAAAATCCTACAAAATCGATTTGTGAAGTGAAGTTTACATCCATTTATATATTATAAATTGATATTATTTCTAGTCGGTGTAAAACTTTTCACGTGACTTAACTTTTCAATGATAATATATAAACTAACTCGGCATCAACATTGAAGTTAGATGAAATTAACTTTTGCATTTTTAGATGTGGATAATTTAGTGACAACCTAGTATGGTTGCCGTGAAGAACTAAAAAACTACTTAAAAATTATGTTTGACAGAATCTAAAATGATATTAAAATACTAAAAATACTTTGTTAAGATAAAGAACAAAGCAATAACTAAAAAATTATTGCAAATTGAAACCACATGTTCTCCACACTCTTTATGGACATTATAATCGCAAACATGCTGGGAATGCTCATATTCTGCATCTCTTACGAAAACCCTAACAACCCTTTATATGATATATACGTGTCCAGTTAGAATCCCCTAAGCACGTGGCCACCCAATGATTCCACTGAAAAAAAATAAAAAAATAACTTAAGATCATAGTTGGTTTCTGAAAGTGTCATCAAATGCCAAAATTTTCAGCCATTGGGTGATTATTTTAAGCCAAGTTCACATGATCCCATACATATAACAGCGCAATACTATAATATTAATATATATAAATATAGTAGATATTGGAGGCAAGGCAGATTGTATCACATGTATTGTTTAATAGAGAAATGGATACTTACGTATATGATGTGTTTACAATGAAGGTGTGCGTAAGATTAGGGTCTTATTCAGGTTCCATATATGACAATAACATAATTGGAAGTTTATACATAACTTTCCAAAATTGCAAGGAGTTGTGCCTTTCAGGCGAAGCAATTGCTTCAAAGCAATGGTGTTTCAATTAAGAATGTGTCTTATTTATTAGCATTCATTAATTATCGACCACTACTGTCTTACTGGTATATGGATAAATAGCTGAACATGAAACCTAATATCAGATATATAGATATGCCTCCTCTTTCATTGAAAATGAAAGCCAATCCATTCTTCTGATTGCTATATAAAATTGCCTTCTTTCTAGACAAGTGTTCATACTAATCCATGTTTACAATTAATAATTTTATGCATCAATATTCATAGAAAATAAGAAAAACAAAAATTGTAAAGTGAGGCAACTAGTACTTTTGGCCACTTATTCTGAAAAATCAAGCAATAATTGAATTCAAAGTTTGATAGAGTAACCAAAGTTTAAGGAAATCAAAAGTTGAGAAAATCTTTCCCTTCAATTTCTTAAACCTTTTTCATAAATTATATGTATAATTATCCTTTTTTACAAGGATTTTTAAAACACTTTTTTTTATGTGACTCTATTTATACAGTGTCATTTAAAATATTTATTTATTTATTTTTAATAAGGTTATAAATTTAATTTGTTAATATTAGTTTGAAATATTTACATTTACTTATATATTATGAAATCGTTTTATTTTTAATTGAGGTAAGATTTTTAACACATTCTCTCACATCGAGACATATATATTTTAAATATGAGACTAAACATTAATAAATGGTTAGCGGCCTAATAAAAGGTGACACAATATATTCTACAAATGACAAATCTTACTTAAACTTAAACCAATTATTTTAATATCATATTAAAAAGTAGATTTTAAATTTAATTTCTTATAAAATCGGCTTGAAAAGTAATGTTTACATCGACTTATATGTTATGAAATCTTCTTATCCTAATCGACGTGGAATCTCCAACAAACTTTTATGTTGTTGTCTTGGATTTGGGAAGCACTTCATGCTTTGTTCAAAGTCTTCACTAACCAGACTTGCACTTCCAACAACTTCATCTCAATTTGAAGGACCAAGAGAAGTCGGCGATGATGATCATCGAAGCCAAGGATTGGAGCTAGCTTAGATAGGTCCTGGAGGCGTGGTGGTCTGTGTCTAAGTGGAAGGTCCCGAGATCCAAGAACAAGCACAGAAGAAAGGAGTCTCTTAAACAAATTGAAGAAGACAATGACCAAATGGAGAAAGATTCCCTAATGGGTTCTAAAAACTTTTTTTTATGAAATTATATTTAGGTCTATTTTAAAAAGAAATTAGTAAATAAAATGATATATAAAATGACTTCACATGTCACTCTCTAATTTTAACATAGTTGTTATTTAAAAGTCTTGAATTATATATGGTTTTATAAAATTTGAAGTCAGTTCAATTAATGTGGGTATATCTAAGTGATGAAGGATTCTATGTTAATTGTTGTTTTTTCGTAATGCGAGTTCAATTCCTCTTCACATCATTAAAACCCCTCTAAATTGGTTGACAACTATCTTTGGAAGATTTCTTGCAAGTTTAACTAGCTGCAAATAGATAAAAACTGTTTGTGATATATGCCCTATAATATATATATAATATTCTCTATTAAACGTATTGTTTTTACTTCATTCTCTCAAAAGTATTTTTACTTATAATAAAATTTCCTTGAACACTTGATACATTAATTTGAATAATGAAAAATTGTTAAATGGTGCTGATTGGAGTAGAATTAGGTGTAGATTTGTGAGATGATTGAAAAGTTAGACATAAAAGCGTTATTAAAAAGGGAAATGTATGTGGTGGTGAGTAAAATGACAGAAAAAATCGAGAATTAATTGCCCGACAAACAGAAAGGGAAGCATCCTTGCATGAAATTTAGCAAGTTAGGGAACAACTCATTCATACTAGAAAAGAAAAGAATGAGTCAGGGTAGGTGCTATAGCGTTTATCAATTTGACAGCAAGCCATTAGAAAAATGTTGCAAGAAGCGTGCTGGAAGGGGAAGAAGTTAATACATCTATGACAGTGACAACATTCATTTCTGATAGACATTATTATGATGATGTTGATGGTCTCCACAAGCAAAACTGAAAACAACATATCGTATGATTAATGAAAAAAAAAATAAAATAGAAGCAAGGGAAATTTACATTATATCTGCATGTACATATTCACCTGAGCTAAAGTTTCCTACTAGTATTACTATGCATGGCATGACGTGATGCAAATTTGACTGGTAGATTGTGACAATTTATTTTATGGTTTAAACTTTAGGGTGCAATTTTGACCACTGTCAACACTGGCATGTGATCCATATAGAGGAAAATAAAATGTACAAGTAAAGAGGTGAGTTGAAAGTGAGGTGTGAAAACGCACCTAGATGGATGATAGAGAGTGGGTGACAGTGATCTCACATGAACTCTTCCATTAAACCCTAAAAATGGTGCAGTGATGAATTAATTCTCTGATTGATCAGTGCCAAAAATTAAAAGTGGGTACGGCCAAATCCCCAATTGTGCTCCATATCCCAAAAATTCTTTATTTACTCTTTGTCACCCACGTTTTATTTAACACATTCTGAGTAACATTTAAAGAACTATAAAAAGATTTGTTAAACATGGTTTACATAGTTTACATGAATGAAGTTTTTATTATAGTAAGTAGCTAAACTTTTTCATACGATACCGATCCCCCTTTTCCTATGTTGCCATGAACAACAAAATCGACAATATCTCATTCACGAGAATGACTATTTCCAACTCTCTTTGTTTTCTTCCACTCTTCCTTATGCTTGTCTTCTTCCCTTCTTGGAATTTGTGTTTGATTCTTTCTTTTTTTATGCCCACTTTGTTAAGTTCGGGTGGATTTGGTTCATTGTGGGCACTGATTGATGAGATCAGCTCACATCATCGCAGGGTCTTTCTTCAGAGAAATGGAAAACATTTTCTTTCTCTAGAATATACGCGGGTGTGATTCCAAAGCAAGCTAAAATAATGAGTTTATGAAGTTAAGTGTAAGAGAGAATGAGAATCTCTCCTTATTTTAATGTTACACGCCATGTTGCCTGCACTCATCAGGCACTTGCAGCAACGGTTTTAGTTTCTCATTTCCCATTAATTAACTCAACCAGATACCATTACTCAGAGTTTCAAGAAAGATTGTTACAGTAACCAGCTTAGGGGGGGAAAAGTGACTAATTGCCCTTTATTCATTCATTCATAGAAAATTTTTCAAGCCCGGCCAGATTGAAAATTTCTACTTGATATATTAATTCTATTTTATACACCAAGTTTCAAAACATGGGTTTTAATTTAAAGAACTCATAATCAAGTGTGGTAATTGATGGATGAAGACCCTCTTGATTTCACAGGGAAAAAGTAGTACATTGAAAATTTAAATTAATTAACTCTTCCTTTGTTTCAATTGAAATGCTGCTGCTCCAACCATGGCCAAAACCCGGATTGATCATCCATGGCACAGAACATGTTGCTTAGGCTTTCTTCTTTGACCATTTGGTCAATCTTTTGGCATGGAAGGTCTGGTCTTGAAGAAGTTTGGAAAAGCTGAGCAACTCCTGCAGGCCTAGCAGAAGATGGAAACAGGGTTCTGCTCGGCTGATGTGTAGAGAGAGGACTGTCAATAGCTGGTGTCCTTGAGATATCCAACTTGATGTCTGAGCTGTTCTCACTTCTGTTGCTGCAGGATCCTTCTGTTTCTTTGTTAAGGTTGATGGATTCAGTTGGCTCTCTACTTTTCAGTGCCAATATCTGCACCACAAAAATTACCTAATCCAATAAGACGATACAACAAACAATATGCATGCACAAGAGTTGGACCTAAAAGGCTAAAACACCAACACCAACACCAACACCACCCCTGCGCCTTCAAATAAAAACAATTTTGTTAAACCTCTGGAAACTAGAATATGGTATGATGAAAAATGAAAAAGCTTAACCAGTGAAGAAGTGTGCAAGAGAGAGAGTGGAAGATGTCAATGGAGAGAAGATGGATCATTGAATCTTGAACCAGTCACTGTAGATGAAAGGGAAAAAGAAACAACTTTATAGAAAGTCACTAGTAAGTGAAGAGGTGAAAGGAACGGTTCTGAAAACTATACACTAGTCAAAAAAACATAAACACTTGTGAAATGAAAAAGGATCATCATTACTACCACAAAGCTTTATTCCACAGAATCAAAACAATCTCATCAAAAATAGTCTCAGAAAGAAGAAATTCAACATGTCAAAAGAGGCTTCATCTTTTATTGTAGTTTTCACTTTTCCTCAAGGAAAAGAAAAGTTGAAAAGCAAAAGATGATGTGAAAGTAAACAGGAAGGAAGGAGACTACACTGCTACAGAACTAAATGATTGGAATTTGATTGAGTTAGAAGGTAACTATTAACCTCAGCCTGAAGTTTTTGGTTCTGAGTTTGAAGTGAATCATTATCTGACTTGACGGCTTCATACTGTCTTTTGAGAAGATCGTAGTCTTTCTCCAACTGCTTGGTCTTCCACCTTGCCCTTCTGTTCTGGAACCATATAGCAATTTGTCTTGGCTGCAAGCCAAGAGCTCTTGCAAGTTGCATTTTCCTCTCTGGCTCAAGCTTATTACCCAACTCAAAGCTCTTCTCAAGTGTCTTCACCTGTTCCATGTTAAGCCTCCTCTTCTTCTCCCCTGCCTGTGATCCATCATCGGACAAATCTTCCTCAGCATTGGCCTCTTCTCCGTGCTCAATTCCTGATGAAAATGACATGGATCTCTTACCCAGAAAGGTCACTCCCCCTGCATCAACATTCAGAACAGGATATCAGAAACATGATATTTGAGTGTGTGTGCTTGTGTTTGTTTGATTGTTAGTGATAGAGAGAGTGTACCATGATATTCTTGAGGTGTGCAGGCGGGTAGAATTGACGTGAGCGAAGGTGGAGGTTGATGATCATCATGGTGAGGGGTTTGGAGCATGAAATTTGCTGGGAAGAAAGCCATCTCATTGCAGGTTTTAGGCCTGCCACAAAATCTTGAAGATCAGCTGAATGATAGATAGTGTGATCGCCACTCTGATAGAATAAGAGAAGATTGCATATGATATAAGGTTAAAGAAGAAATGACAAAGGATTACTGCACCACATCCTCTGACAATATTTTTGGAGCAAACTAAACAAGTTCTTCACTTGAAAGAGAATGGACTAATTCTTCCGAATGATGGCTTGTATATACATTATCAGTGCTAGCTAGAGTTTTTGTTCTCTAGTGCTACTATTTGAAAGGAAATGGGGTTAGGAGGGAGAGGGAAGAGGGAGGAGGGGAGAGACACAGAAAGAGAAAGAGAAAGAGAAAGAGAGAGAGAGAGAGAGAGAGAGAGAGAGAGGTAGAGAGAGATGTTTGAATCTATAGACTATATAGTTCTACACATTAACTTCCAAATATATCAGAGGGTTTTTATTTTTATTTCATTTGCTTTTGCTAGTAAACTATTGGTATAAAGAACTCCAATTTATTGTGTAGATGAAAAAGGAAAAACAATCAGTTAAGCATTTGTGGGGGAAAAAGATGAAGTATATTAAATGTGAAAGGATGTTTGGTGTAGATGAGAAAAGAATAAAGAAAAAAATAGTGATGAGAAAGGAAAACTTGGTTCTCTGGCTGAACTTGTTGAGTACTGTTATTCCAATGTAATGTAAGAAAGGTCTTAAAATGTAATTATTTTGCAAATGATAAACTAGTTTCTGACTTAGGAGACAAGAAGAGGGGGTTGTTTTTCACAAAACATAATGATGGAATTGGGAAATTGGCATTGGAGGTAGAGATTGAGATATGATTAAGTTATTGTTTAATGGAAGTGGGAAATGGAGATGATGATTAGATTAATAAAAGGTGATAAACAAAAGACATAGGATGGGGAAAGTGTTGTGACTGAGAGGGAAAAGAAACTTTACATGGTGAGGTGATATTTGTATGTTGTGTTAAATTTTGTGAAGGGAAGAGGTTACTTAAGAAAAAAGAGAAGTGAGTTGGCTATAACTTTATGTCCAAAATGGATTGTGTTTTTTGTGTGTGTGAGAGAGAGAGAGAGAGAAAAGGAAAGGGAGAAGGGGCAGGAATCTAGGGGATGGGTCCAATGAGGAGGGGCAGGGTTTGCTACCTAACCCACCAACAGGTATCGTGTATTAGGACGAAGCTCTTTCGCATCACCCATTATCCTTTGCGTCACTTCCACCCCTATCTCTCTTTTCACCTATGTCATCCACTTCAATTCAACTCTATTCAAACACAACCTATTATGCCTCTTCTTTCATGCAATTTCCATTACCAGCTAACAACTTCTTTTCTTTTTTACATTTTTTTTTTATTTCCAAATCATTTCCAGCAAGAAATCAGTGCTATGCTTTTCATCAAAAGAGTACATATTCCACCCAGAGTGAAAATATTTTCCTGCTCTTCCTACCCTACCAGAGCTCCTCTTCTTTGTCCTTTTCCTACCCATTTTTCTAATGCATAAAATGAGCCATGACACTCAAGTGCCAATCTACACTTACGTCACCTCTATTCTTCCAACCATTTTATTTTTGGAAAATGTTTTTTTAACAACTTTTTCAATAAATTCACGTCCCTCGTCTACTCATTCTACAACTTTTTTATATCTTATCACTATTTCATCAAAACACAACTCTTCCTCAAAAGTTAACCACCCCATGCTTCATCAATTTCTACCCGTTAACCACTTTAGTTCCTGATCTCCTTAGACAATCAAACACAACACACAAAAATATAAACCTCATTCATGCCATCCAATATAATCAAAATATTAATAAACCTTTTGGTCAAAAAAATGGATTCACTCTGTTTAATAATATAAATATATTATCACCACATTCCTCTCACCTCGCCTTATCCACTGCCTCCTTTCATATGGCCCTCCAGTACATACCCTGTACACATTAATATACATATAGATACATACATACATATATATATATATATATATATATATATATATATATATGAAAATTGACTCCATTATTTTATTTTTATGTATGTTTGACTGTGGTAAGAATGCTGTAAATGATGATTGATGCTTACTGTGATGCTGATCTATTTTGGATTACAACAATTTCTTATACTTGATTAAAAGAAATGACAAATTCATATTTATATAAAAATGTGAATATCCAATTCATACATGTGTATATAAACGAGTATTCTAAACATAATATAGAAAAGTAATACATGATTGTATAAGTTGTTAGGAATCTAAGAGTGGGTTTAAGTTTTACTTTGAATAGAAATGAAAAAATAAAATGATAAATACATGTTAACTCATTTTTTTAAAGTTTTGAATTAAAAATTGCGTGAATCACTTAGTATTGAACTTGAGTTTTATTAAAATTAGATCTTTCCAGTAAACCTCTTCTTTCAATAAATTCAACATAAACAAGGTGCAACAATAAACTATCAGAGTTTTTTGAAAAATGTTGGCATGGATTTTTCTAAGTGACGAAGAGTATAAGATTTAAGTGTGTATGTCATGTCAGAATAGAAGATGGATTCGAAGTCTTACATTTAATAATTTTTTTTAATATCTTATATAAATTCATAGGGTCAGTGTGAAAGAGAAATCAAGTTTTGTAATGAGATATGAAAGATGGTAAAGGTAAAGGAGGAAGAAGTGGTGAAGACTGAGATGTGTGTATAGTTTGGCTTATGTTTGAAGGCAATTGATGAATGGTGATGGTGGAAAAGTTGGGTGTGTGTGAAGGAGACAAGGAAATAGAGGCATCAGGAAATTACTTCCCTCTTTCAAACTGCACTATCTTCTACCGTAAGTTGCCAGAGAGGACCAGTTGAGGTGTATGGTACAGTGTGACTTTAATTTTGGCCATATCAATGGTAAAAAAGTACATGCATTCTACAATTTTTCCTCATCATTCTTCACTTTCTTAATTTTAATCAACATCTTTTTATTACAAACTTTTCAAAAAATTCCAACAACCTATCATCTCAACCAAAACTTTATAAATCTCTCTAACATCAATCTTATATGTATCAACTACATTTAATAGTTGATATAGTTTAAAAATTAAAATAAAAAATATTATTTTTTCTCAATCTTTCCATGATTTTTTACAAGAAAAATTATAACAATAAAATAAAAAATACTTTATATATGATAATTAATTTTAATAATACATTCCCAACGTATTAGAGAGTAATAGATTTGATCTAACAAATATCATGTTCATGAAAAAAGAAAAACACCTTTTAAGAACATGAGTTATTATTCCTGTTCAAGTTGGATTGGTAGTTAGATTCTTTTTTTTTTCACTTATTTTTATTTTATCTATCTCTCTCTTTTTCTTTATTTCACTTATTTGTCTTCTTGTGTCTCCCAATTGATGTCTTATTTTACTGGACCAACTTCTTGCAATTAACTTTTTCATCTCTAACAAAATAGTTGGGAGGTGTGCCTAGGTTTACATTTTTAAGATTCTTATGTTTTTTTTTTCCACAAAAGTAAAAGATACATTAAAATTTATTAGTGTTATTTTTTCTGTTGTTTGTTATGTTTTGGTGAATCTATTTCTGATATTTGAAACATAATTATAGTTTCCAACATATGGTCCCAAATTAGCTTAATCAGCCATAAACACACATCACCTCTGGTTCTTCCTTCAGTTAACGGCTTTCAGACTTTCTTCTATCCATCGATCAATTGATTTAACATTCAAAATCGATGGTCTGATTTTCACTTCATTCAATTAAACCAATGACTTACTTGCTTCCCCAGATTTTAACTATATTATTTATATTGTATAATTGTTGTGTGTATGTTTTAAATATATACATTTAAAATAAGTCCTTTTCTTTTACAAAAAGACACATGCTTAAATTTTAATAAAACTCTTTTATTAAAAAATTTAACGATATAAAAGGATATAGATAGGATTGGAAAAATTACTGTATATAATTCCACCATCATGAAATATGAGTAAAAATAAAAGTAATTTTTTCTATATGCAAATTAAAATCAGTTGCTTTACACGGTGCTTAAATTAAAAAAAAAAGGGTTATCTTTGAACGTTTTAAATAAAAAATTTAAATTCATATAATAGAAATATTAAACCACATATCGAATATAATGATATTGTTGGGCATTAAAATAGAATAATTGATTCATATTAACTTGTTTCTTTAACTCCAAAAACATAGTTGAAACCATCCAATAATTATGAGTCACTGATATTGATTTTGTCTTTGAAACGAAATCAATAGAAAACTTAATTTCCCTTTTTGGTTGTAACCTTAAACTTCATCTAGGATAATTGTTATAGTATCTAACATCACAAGGACTATACTACTCTTACCTCTACTACTTGCTTCCGTACAAGTTAGAATCACAGCACAACTTGCATTATCCTTCATTTCACTCAATACTTGTTCAATTCATATTAACTTTACTTTCTTTTAATAAATTAAACAAATAACATCTTCTGACCATAATATTTGAAACTGTAATTACAAATAAATCAATTCCTAAGATCACATGAGTCCCTCAAAACTAAACAAATCAAAGTCATTTTTAAATTTTATTCTCTTATCATTGAACATCTAACACAACAAGTTATCTTTAAACAGAAGATGATGTATGATTTTCATTATCGTTTATGAAATTATAGATATTAAAGTGCTCTAAATTTTTTTTTAGTATATATAAATTAATATTATTTTTAATTTCTAAATACAATATAAATTTAATTCTTATATTTCTCAAAATCCTGTAACACCCCGATGTAGTAAATTTTAATTTTTTTTATTTTATATATCACTATATAAGATTAATGAAAACTAAAATTTTTAATTATTTGTTCAAATATAACAAGATTAAAAAATTCATAAGTTAATCGAAGTACACATTATTTTACAATAACATCACGAACAAAATTTTTCGAGATGTATAGATCATTATTATTAAGGACTTATCCTCATTCTTAGAACTAACAAGGAATTCTAAAGAGAATAAAAAAAAAATAAAAACTAAGAAGGTAGCTTGAGGCAAAAAGTTTGTTTTTGAGAGGAGAATAGAAAGCTTGACTTGGTGTGTTTTTTTGGAATGCAGGAAATACTCTATTGCCATTGCAACAATGATGAGTAATAATGAGTAATAAAAGCTGACCGTTAGCACTTATGAGCTTTAATTGAGAAAATAAAACTGTGCACTTATGAGCTTTAATTGAGAAAATAAAACTGTGCACTTATAAACATTAATGGAAAAATAAAAATTGTTGGCCAACGTTCAAAACTAACGTTTCTTTTACAATAATTATTATTTTATAACAATCTCCCACGTATCAAAAGAAAGATAAGAAACTTTTATCATGGGTTTGATAGATTGTAATGCATCAGAGCTAGTATAACAAGCTATATGAATCAATCTTAGATCAAGAAACTTAGCACACAGTGTAGTTGATATAGCAAACTATATGAACCAAACACATTTTAGAGGTTCATCAATCATAATAAACCCTCCACAATCCTTGTTGTTATCGTTGTGTTGCGCTTATTAGATCATGCATGTGCCTGGTATCCATGAAGGCTCTAGAGATCATGTCAAGATCTTATGCAAGTGACCCTACTCGACACTTATATAGGTGATTTCATCAAGTGTATGCTGCTAATCTTTCACCACCCATAAGGGATATGAAAATCATTAAAAACTTTATTTAAGTTAAAATTCTTTCACCACATAGAATTTTAATGACAAAGTTTAACCTCTCATAATGTAATCTCTAACACTTTCACACACCATAGAAATGAATATAATTGATTAAAATCAGTTGGTGCTATCAAAACTAATGAGTGACTTGTTTTTACTCATATGAACCTTATTCATGAGATCTCCAATCACAAAGTGGGTTACCATCCCTTGTTTTTTACAAGTGGCTTAAGTCTCATTTTCCTTGATGTTTCTAATATCATTTGTCTTTCTAGGGATTTTGTTAGAAAATTTGCTAGATTTCGTTCTGACTTCACATAATCAATGAAAATAGTTCCATTATTTAACAACTACTTCACCAAATTGTATCTCGATTGTATATGTCTATTTTTTTCATTATAATTCTTATTTTTAGCTATAGTTATTGCCAATTGGCACTCATAGTGTATTGACTCCGATGGGAATGGTTTCATTCTTAATGAAATGTTTGCTAAGAAATTTTTCAACCACTTAACTTCATTATCAGTCATCTCAAGAGCGACAAAATCATATTCCATTGTTGATCTTACAATAATTTTTGTTTGGCTGATCTCCATGTAATCGCACCAACCTCAAGTGTGAATACATAACCACTAGTGAATTTTGTCTCATCTAACTCAGAGATCCAGTTAGCGTCATTGTACCCCTAAAATACAGTGGGAAATCCACTATATTCAATGGCATAATCCATTAAACCTCTTAAGTATATCATAAGCCTAGAAAGTGCATCCCAATGTTCTTGATTTGGACACTAAGTGTACCTACTTAGTTTACCTACTACATAAGTAATATCAGGTCTAGAAAGTTCATCAAGTGCAATAAGCTCCCAATCATCTGGGCATACTGAGGTTGAGATATAGATTATCTTCTATTTTTTATTAATTTAGAGTTAGCATCATAAAGGGTACTCACGGGTTTGAAATCATAATACCCAAACTTCTTAAGAAGTTTCTCAATGTATTGTTCTTGGGATAGCAATATACTATCTCCCTTTCTTATGATTCTAACACCTAAAATTACATTGGCTTCACTCATGTCTTTCATTTTAAAGTTTGATCCTAGAAACAATTTAGTTCTAGCGACAATCTCATTACATGTACAAAAAATTAATATGTCATCCACATACAAACATATAATGATATATTCTCTACTTTTAGATTTATAGTACTATTAATAGGTGAAAAACCAAACTTATTTCTTTAAGTAATTAAGTAAAACTACTTACACCCCCACAATTTTAAAATTTTTAAGATTGGTAAATGAGAAAATACTTTGTTGTGTTTCTCTCATTCATAGGTAGAGTATACGAAAAATTACTTAAGTACCTGATAATGGTCCACTGCATCACTTACCACATGAGGTGCTGAAATTAATTTTGGGGTGCACAAATTAAAAATCAAGAACCCAACATCATCTTCTTATTTCTTTTTCTTTCTCTGGAGAGAAATTCTCCTACACCTTTCCTCAAACATTACAAAGGCACGCCATATGAAAATTAGGATTCATCATCCTAACTCCAACAAACGCTAAGTTGTTGCCTTGTCTCCCTCTTCTTCACCTTCATCCACGGTCCCTACAAACGTGATCAAAAGCCACCGTTGCTGATAGCACCTTGCCAGCCTCCAGAAGTTCTATATAGAGAAGACCTCAACGTTTGACACGTCTGAAAGTGGTTTCACAAATACCGTTTGAGTTCCAGAATTTTTTTTTTTTTACTTTCTAGGATCTAGTTGTTGATGTCGGCCATAAGTCTTTAAGATTGTTGTAGAAAATCTAACAAAATCGTGAACAAAATTTCTTGAGACGTGTAGATCATTGTGCTTAAGGACTTATCCACACTGTATTACGCAAGTCCCCAAGGATACAACAAGAACTTCTCATAAACTTTTGAGAATCTCAAAAGTAGCAAGAAAGTCTAAAGATAGTAAAATAATAAACCCAAGATATAAAGAGGATAATAAAAGAAAGGAAGTAAAACTAAGAAGATAACTTAAGGAAAAAGTTTCCTTTTGAGAGTAGTAGAGAAAACTTGATTTGTTTTTTTTTGGAATGCAATAAATGCTCTATTTATAAAGCAGAAACTTGGTCAAAAACCATTGCCACAATAATGAATAATAAAAGCTGACAGTTGACATTTATGAACTTTAATGAGAAAATAAAATTGTGCATTTATGAACATTAATGAGAAAATAAAAATTGTTAGCCAACATTTAAAACTAACATTTCTTTTGCAATAATTATTATTTTATAACACATTTGTCTAAAACAAGTTTATTTACGAAATAAGTTCTTTCTCTAAAATAAATCTAAAGCTCTTCTGTGAAATCCAAACATTTCATAACTCTAATGTCTCACAATCCATCCAATTTCATCAATTGTCAACCATCCACAAAACATGTCTCACACAACAATTCAAAACATATTTTCATAATCTCGATGTCTAACCACAACATTAAATTCCATCGGTTGTCTCACACAATCATTTATAAAGTTTGTTGTCTTAAACAACAATTCAAAACATATCATCACATATTCAAACATATCATCATATGTTCAAAACATATCATTATAATAAATAATATAATCACTAGTGATCTCAATGTCAACAATTGGGTTGTAAATCTTGCATGCAGCTTACTAATAAACGTTCCACTTCCCTTGCTCACCAGGAGTCTTATAGGCGAAGCTCGCAGATGCCACTTCCCACCACTATCCTCGAGAGCTTCCTAAACAAAGTTCTCCTTCAATACAACTACACAAAGTTACCATTCTTACTACTCCCTAAGAGTGTTAAGAAGTGGACTTTAAGTCTGACTCAACTCTACATAATTGATTTGTGAGGTGAGGTTGGCACCGACATATATACTTTAAATTGGTCTTATATCTAATATATGAGACTTCTAACACATCCCTACTCAGGTCGAGGTATATACTTTTCAAGCATGCGACTAGACATTAATGGGTAGTCTGATAATGACTCGAGAGCAGATAGAACAATAAAACCAACAAACATCAAATTTCACTAGAATAAGCTCTAACGCATGGCTTTGATATCATATTAAGAAGTGGACTTTAAGCCTAACTCAACCTCATAAAATTGACTTGTAAAGTAAGGTTTGCACCTACATATATACTCTAAATTGGTCTTATCTTTAATCGATGTGGGACTTCCAACAAAGAGTCTTACGAGCAAAGTGAACACTCACGCTTACCACTAGAGACTGACAGAGTGTCCACCTTTCGTCGAGTCACCGTCACACAAGCATACTTTTGCATGTCATCACAATCATACTAAATAACATCTACTCCATGATTTTGACTCTTACATCAAATAAAACATTGTTCAGGTGATGCCCAATGCATCTAACCTAAGCATAGTTGTATGAATACAACAACATGAAAGTACTCCATGTAAACATTTACTCTTTCCACTTACTTCCTCTCAATGTTCTTCCTTTCAAGGATTATTATTACCTTAAAAATATCCTCTAACAATCCCAAATTCCCAATATCATAGTGATCGAGGCCGTACCCGAATCAAATTTAATGTTCAACAAAAAGTGCAGTACTAGGAGATTGACCCCTAGGTCGTCTCTCAAGGACAAAACTATGGTTCAAGAATTAGATCAAACACGTGGTGGGGTTGATTATGGACAGTTTTGTGACTAGAATTGACAAACCACAACACGAAATTCAACATAATGCAAAGACATGTTGGTCGTTAGCTCAATTACAACACTTCCAATCCTCAATTAACAATAAATTAACGCTACCCTCACCATATTCAAACAACAATCAATCAACTAAGCGAAGATCAATTGAGTTTTCCTAAGACGAATTAAGCAAACGAATTGCACCAATTTAATCAACCCCTGCACCAAACAGATTAACTAAGCGATAATCAACCCAAATTAGACCACTAAGCGTGTCCTAATCGCAAGTGCATAACAGATTAAATGATACAAAGTGATAGTAGCAGAATCACAGTAATAGCACAAAAATCTCATGGAAAACACTGCAAAATCACTAATGACCAACCCAACCCGATTAAACTACCATTATAAACGAATTAGAACTATGACCCAACATTAAAAATGCAAATTGCAGAACTAGAAAATGAATTACAACACCAAAATGCAAAACATAAACACACCAAAAACGCTCTTCAAGCTAGCAAAACGAAATGCAAAAGGGAAAATGAATGCTCAACAGAAAACGAAAATGGAAACAAGTGCAGAAATGAAAATGTAGTGGAAACGAAAATGAAATGCAAGTAGAAAACGTAACAGCAACAAAAAACGCAAACTGAAAACGGAATCAACAATAGAGAACGGAAATAGAAGAGACAAAAACAGAATTGTAGCAGCAAACAAGAAGATAAAACGAAAATGAAGAAGAAACTTAAGTGCAAAAACGAACTTCATTAATTAGAAAACGAGTTTACAACAAAAGAGAAGAGAAAATAAAAATGGACCTCCATGGGAGCTCTCTTGAGAAGCCAAAACGTAAAAACAAAATTGAGAGCATAAGAGAGTGCTTTAGGGGTTGCCCCCCTTTTTGCACAAAACCCTAGGTTAGATTTGACTAATAGGCCTCTCAAAAAACGACCCAAAACTTAAATCTACCCAAAAATGTCTAAAAACGAAATTACAACTTAAATTAAATTAAAATGCTGATGTGGCAAGTGAAGGATGACGTGACAACTCGCTTAATGTCCAGAATTAATATTTCAAAAATTTCCCTACAATTAATAATGAAAATAATTAGCCTCAGATAATTCAAATTAATTAAAATAAGAATTATTGACCCAATTAAGCCCAAATATCAAAACTGGGGAAATAATGGACATTCAAGCAGAATTCCCTAATCAAATCTAGTACCATAAGCTAAGTGAAGTCAAGAAAATATTGACTCATCACATAGCATTAAACAATACATTTATTCCATTCAATTCTTACTACAAACTCATTCACTAATTTTCTAAATTGATTCAAATATAATTAACTTACATAAGCTTAACTCATTTTCTTTCATCTAACCTCAAAGAATCCATTTCACTACATCAAAGAAAAATTAATCGATCACCCTTCAAACTTAATCACACTTTAAATACATTTAATACGACATTCCAATGCTACACCAATTTCATGATTTCAAATATCACCACACACACACACACACAGACACACACACACACACACACACACACACACACACACACACACACACACGCACACACACGTACACACACACACGCACACACGCAAACACACACACACACACACGCAAACACACGTACACACATACACACGCACACACATACACACGCACACACACGCACACACGAACACACACGCACATAGACGCACACATACACGCACACACACACACACACGCACACACACGCACACACACCCACACCCCCACACACCCACACACCCACACCCACACATCCACCCACCCACACACACCCACCCACCCACACACACACACACACCCACCCACCCGCACACACACACACCCACGCACACACACGCAAACACACACACATTGGTACACACGCACACACATGCACACACACGCAAACACACACACACGCACACACATGCACAAGCACACGCACACCCGCACACCCACACACACCAACACCCACCCATCCACCCACCCGCACCGCACACACACTACATTTTATTAATTAATTTTTACTAAAAATAATTAACTAATTTCTTAAATTATATATATTCATGAATGAAATAAAAATTTGACTTAACTTAATCATGTCATATCTTATAATAAGAACTCAACAATTCACTATTAAAATAACCCAATATCATTCACAATATCATAATGTTATAATGGAATCCATTCAACTTATTTACACATTAATACAACTCCTAACCATAAGTTTATACTCTCAAATCTTAAATTTTTCATCACAAATATCTTTAAAAATCCTCAAAACTCTTAAACTCAGTTTCCATCTTTGACAAATCATTTAAATTACAATAATCACAAATTATCATTAAACATTCTTTTATTCAAAAGTCAAACCAAAAGAACAAATAAAAGTCTCAAAAAAGTCTCAAAAGTCAATACTACGTGATAATCAACCCAAATTAGACCACTAAGCGTGTCCTAACCGCAAGTGCATAACAGATTAAATGATACAAAGTGATAGTAGCATAATCACAGTAATAGCACAAAAATCTCATGGAAAACGTTGCAAAATCACTAATGACCAACCCAAACCGATTAAGGTACCATTATAAACGAATTAGAACTACGACCTAACATTAAAAATGCAAATTGAAAAACTAGAAAACGAATTACAACACCAAAATGCAACACATAAACACACCAAAAACGCTCTTCAAGCTAGCAAAACGAAATGCGAAAGGGAGTGGAAACAAAAATGGAATGGAAACGAAAATGAAATGCAAGTAGAAAACGTAACAGCACCCAAAAACGCAAACTGAAAATGGAATCAACAATAGAGAACGAAAATAGAAGAGACAAAAACAGAATTGCAGCACCAAACGAGAAGATAAAACGAAAATGAAGAAGAAACTTAAGTGCAAAAACGAACTTCATTAATTAGAAAACGAGTTTACAACAAAAAAGAAGAGAAAATAAAAATGGACCTCCATGGGAGCTCTCTTTAGAAGCCAAAACGTAAAAACCAAAATGAGAGCATAAGAGAGTGATTTGGGGGCTGCCCCCCTTTTTGCACAAAACCCTAGGTCATATTTCACTAATGGGCCTCTCCAAAAACGACCCAAAACTTAAATCTACCCAAAAATGCCTAAAAACGAAATTACAACTTAAATTAAATTAAAATGCTGATCTGGTAAGTGAAGGATGACGTGACAACTCCCTTGATGTCCCAAACTAATATTTCAAAAATTTCCCTACAATTAATAATGAAAATAATTAGCCTCAGATAATTCAAATTAATTAAAATAAGAATTATTGACCCAATTAAGCCCAAATATCAAAACTGGGAAAATAATGGACATTCAAGCAGAATTCCCTAATCAAATCTAGTATAATAAGCTAAGTGAAGTCAAGAAAATATTGACTTATCACAGAGCATTAAACAATACATTTATTCCATTCAATTCTTACTACACAACCATTCACTAATTTTCTAAATTGATTCAAATCTAGTTAACTTACATAAGTTTAACTCATTTTCTTTCATCCACCCACCCACCCACCCACCCACCCACCCACCCACCCACCCACCCACCCACCCACCCACCCACCCACCCACCCACCCACCCACCCACCCACCCACCCACCCACCCACCCACCCACCCACCCACCCACCCACCCACCCACCCACCCACCCACCCACCCACCCCCACCCCCACCCCCACCCCCACCCCCACCCCCACCCCCACCCCCACACACACACACACCCACCCACACACACACACACACACACCCACACACACACACACACACACACACACACACACACACACACACACACACACACACACACACACACACACACACACACACACACACACACACACACACACACACACACACACACACACACACACACACACACACACACACACACACACACACACACACACACACACACACACACACACACACACACACACACACACACACACACACACACACACACACACACACACACACACACACACACACACACACACACACACACACACACACACACACACACACACACACACACACACACACACACACACACACACACACACACACACACACACACACACACACACACACACACACACACACACACACACACACACACACACACACACACACACACACACACACACACACACACACACACACACACACACACACACACACACACACACACACACACACACACACACACACACACACACACACACACACACACACACACACACACACACACACACACACACACACACACACACACACACACACACACACACACACACACACACACACACACACACACACACACACACACACACACACACACACACACACACACACACACACACACACACACACACACACACACACACACACACACACACACACACACACATTTTATTAATTAGTTTTTACTAAAAATAATTATCTAATTTCTTAATATATTCAATGAAATAAAAATTTGACTTAACTTAATCATGCCATATCTTATAATAAGAACTCAACAATTCACTATCAAAATAGCCCAATATGATTCACAATATCATAATGTTATAATGGAATCCATTCAACTTATTTACACATTAATACAACTCCAAACCATAAGTTTATACTCTCAAATCTTAAGTTTTTCATCACAAATATTTTTAAAAATCCTCAAAACTCTTAAACTCAGTTTCCATCATTCACAAATCATTTGAATTACAATAATCACAAATTATCATTAAACACTCTTTTATTCAAAAGTCAAACCAAAAGAATAAATAAAAGTCTCAAAACAAGTCAATACCTCAAATTAATAATGTTCTCAAATTTGAAGAATCAAAGAAAGAAAGAGAAACCTAAAATATAAAAGTTATGTATGACTATTTTCTCTAACCATTGGCATCCCATTATTGATCTCAACTATCAAAATAAAAATTATGTAAATAAAAAATTTGTGAAGAATCCTCTGTCAAAAATTAACCCGATCCAACATTTAACATGGAAAAAATCGTAATTTTCTCTTTTCATCCATTTACATCAAGCTTAAAAGAACAAGCTAAAAATTAGAAATTCTCTAAAACAAAAACATTGTAAATGAAAATTAAACATAATATCTTCCCTATATTACCCAAATAATCCAACAAGAACTACAAACTTCTATTTTACTAATTATAAAAATTATTTAAGGATAAACCCCGTAATTTTAAAATTTAGGAATTACAACTAAAATGTGGTAACTTTTTGAAATGAAAACAACTATATTAACTAGGTCTCTTTTTTTTATATGAAAGATAAGAGAATGTAACTCGCCAATCATCCCTAAGAACTTGGATAATGTAAAGTTGATATACATATAAGACTTAAAGAAAATTTTGTTATATCTCGTAAATTTATAAATTTTATTAGTGATTTGTAATCTTTTGTTTTCATTATTAATAAATATTTTATTTCTATTTCGATTTATGATGTTTACTAGTATATTGATTAAGTAATAATATCATCCACTTACACCTCAAGACACATGTATTTTTTTTTTGTTTAAATAAGATTTTGGTCCCACTAAATTTAAATATTTTAATTTTGGTCATCATTAATTTGTTTTCCCATTTAGACTTTTATATAAAATATTAATAGTTTAGTCTATTGTATTTATTGACATTCTTTAAGCTCGCTTATCTTTAGACTGATCTATGAGTGTCTAACTATAAATGATACCATACCAGTATTCTCTTTTTTTTTTAATTATTTTGTAGTAAAAACCATAACCAAATTTTGTCCTCATTTATTTCAATTGTTCACGTTACTATTATTGTCATGAGAAATTTAATTATTTTATTTCTCCTCTTTATTATCTTTATCTCCTCTTTTAATTGTTTAAAATCAAATGTCGATCATGTTATTTATCTTCCATTTTAATCTCACCTGCATATCACGACCAAATCTGTAAAGAGAATATGCATTGATCTCTTCTCTCCTTTCCTATTACTCTTACAAGTTTACATACATATTGATAAATAACTGGTGAAATATAATATTCTTTAATAATAAAAATACAATACAATAGATTACAAGTAGTAAAAAAAATATTATAATTATTATTTTTAATTAAAAAATTACAATTTTATTGGTCGATGTCAATATATCTTTACCTACTTATTTTTATCTCTACTGCATTTAGCAGTACTTCATTATTTGTCTTTTTTATTTAATTTTAAAGTAAATAAATATTTATACCCATACCTATATAAAAGAGAATTCATCTTTTTAGTGTCTATATTTATTTTCTAATTTTACTTTCTAAATATTTTTTAAAATTAAAATATTTCTTTATTGATATTATTTTTAAATGATCATTATCTAAATTCAATCATTTTTATTTAATTATTTTTTAAAATTGAATTATTTTTAATTAAAAAATTATCTATAAAAGAAATAAAAATTATCTATAAAAAAATTATACTTAATTTTATAATTATAATAATAACAATACCAATAATTTTATTATTATAAAAAATATGGTTAAATATGTTTTTAGTCTCTAAACTATCAAGCGAAATTGTTTTTAGTCCCTCTTTCAAATTAAGTTGCATTTTAGTCCTTCTTCTTAAGGAAACCTTAATTTTTCGTCCTCCAAAACCAACTGCGTTAAACAAAAGCTGAGCTGCCTAACGGTGTGTGTCACGTCATTTTTTTTTGAGTAATTTTTTGCCTCCCTCATCCAGCGCTTCTCCACTTCCCTCTCCGCCATCCACGACCTCCTCTTCGGCCACGTCACCCACCTTTCCACCACACCATTCGACAACTCTTCCTCTGTCGTCCCCACCCTCCTTGCCACCGTTACCGACTTCCTCTGCTCCCCCTTTTTCCATGAATCCTCAGACGTTGTCATCCCCTCCGCCCTCCACCCTCACTCCTTCGTCCTCGGGTGGTTCTCCGCTTGTCGTCAACCCGATCGGAATTCACAATAATTTCCCCTCACAACATTGAAAAATTGGGAGAAATCGTTGGGGCGCGCTCACACTCTCGTTGCAAGCACAAAATTGTACCTTAGAGGGATCAATATCTTCGTCAAGAAGGCTCATAATGGTTTCCAGATCGATGCAAAACTTGTTGTCATCGGCGGCGCTACCATCACCGTCCAAGAACCACGCGTAACCGAATCCCTCATCTGCCATCATCGCCGACACCCTAACTTGATTGATCGCATCAAAACCTTAACTCGCTTTTTTAGAAGCCGCGACAACAAAAGCAAAACCTCTGGTGGCAAATTTCGAAATTGAAGAGTGAGGATGATCTCAATCACATTCTATGATCACTTTTGTGCAAAAAACATTCACAGACATCAACAACGATCATTGTCCTGGCTTGCAGACAAATACTGAATTGATTTATATTGGATTAATTTTGGTATTTGCTGTTTTAATGTTGTCTTTGATCTTCTGGGTCATCTATGCAAGGGAGCGGTGACACCGTGTTTATACAAAATAGTTCATTGATGGCTAAATGTGTTCGAACTTCACATTAGGAACATCATCGTTTTGTTGTACATTTGAGTTATAGATGTTTGCATTTCCAATTGAGTCTGTTGTTTCATGTGATGTATGTAGAGTTCTTAAACTCACAATTTACCTATAGATTAGTAAAAGAGATGTGTGAAAGTAGTATATCAATTTTTTTATTTCACTCGAGGACGGAGGAGTGAGGGTGGAGGACTGAGGGGATGACAATGCCTGAGGATTCATGGAAAGAGGGGGAGTAGAGGAAGCCGGTGACGGTGGCGAGGAGGGTGGGGATGGCGGAGGAAGAGTTGTCGGAGGGTGTGGTGGGAAGGTGGGTGACGTGGTCGAAGAGGAGGTCTTGAATGGCGGAGGGGGAAGTGGAGAAGCGTTGGATGAGGGAGGAAAACAATTACAAAAGAAAATGACGTGGCACACACCGTTAGCCAACTCAGCTTTTTTTATAACGCCGTTGGTTTTGGAAGACGAAAAATTAAGGTTTCCTTAAGGAGAAGGACCAAAATGTAGCTTAGTTTGAAAGAGGGACTAAAAATAATTTCGCTTGATAGTTTGGAGACTAAAAACATATTTAACCTTAAAAGATAATATGTGTGTTTTACTAATAATAAATAATAACCATAGTAATTTAGGATTTCTCTTATATACACGCATCCGATATCATTTCACATTCACCTCGGTCTAAATACATTTTATGTTGTTATTTATTTTTGTCTTTTTTACAACTTTAAGATAAATAACCGGTAGAAATAGGGTTTTAGGATTTGTATAACAAAAAATCAATATATTTTAATTTATAAATGATATATATATATATATATATATATATATATATATATATATATATATATATATATATATATATATATATATATATATATATATATATATATATATATATATATATCATCTATAAATTAAAATATATTGATTTTTTCTTATACAAATCCTACAATCTTATTTTTACTAGTTATTTATCTTATACAATATGCATTTGATATTGAAGTAAAAATTAAATAATAAAATAATAATTGTAAGAACTTAGAAAATAGAATATTAAAATTTATTGGTATTTTAAAATAATGAGATCAAATTATTTTAATGTTAAAATAATTGGATAATATAAATATAATTTTATAAATGTGTCTCATTGTTTAAAAAACTTAATATCTCTCTAGAACCTTTTCTCTATATTTCCTTTCCCTTCTCTCTAAGTTTTCTAACTCTTTATTTATTTTTTTGATGATTGAGAGATGCCTAGACGATCACGAGAATGAGGTCTATAACTTCATCTGATCAATTTCTCGAAAATAGTAAGGTAGTTTCTACTCTTTTCTTTGGTAAGTTTTTTTTCCTTGCATGCTAGTTTTTTCTGTTTTGCATGTGAAGTCTGGGTCTTCGATAAGACTCTCTGCTGATCAGTGGTTTTAACTATATACTCTGATCATGGTTTTGTGAGTTGTAGGTGCAGATATAGTTTCTTGAGTTAGTGAAGTTGTCTTAGCTCTTGTAGAGAAGTTAGGTAATCTGTAAGGTAAGAAAAACTAATATTCGCTATAATTTCATTAAGAAGTATGTAATCGTATTTGATAGAATGTGAGATGTATATTTGGTTGAATTTGTTACAATTTGTATAAAGTTTGTATCTTGATGAGTGAATGTTTTGTCTAATGAATATTGTGGTGTATGCTTATGAAATGATGCTTGCTTGAACATGTGATGTTGCTTTGGAGTTCTATGAAGTATAAATATGTTATAAAGTTGAAAGTAGTAAAAAGGGAGTGTTGTTGGGTTGGTTTTTGGTCTAAATTGAAGTTTTGGTAGGTGAATTTTTTTACTAGAGTGATTTTGGAATTAAAATTGATGTTGGTGAGCTGTTTTTAGATCATTTTAAACTTGTCCAGAACTTCAAATAACCAAAAATATAATGTTAAATTGGGAAGTAACAAATAGGTACAGTTATAGGCTAATTTTTATCTAAAAATTTTTGATAAGTGAGATTTTGAGATTGGGGTTGAATGGGAAAACCTGAAGTTTAAGGTCTATTTCTAGGCTTTTCAAAACTTGTTTGGTCTCTTAGTACACAAAAATGAGGCTGGTAAGGTGTCAAATTTGACATGTTAGCTTTTGAAATGTTGGTATGAATTAGTATAACTAAATCCTAACTAAAGACTAAAATGGTATCCACTTTTGCGTATAAACATGTTTGTGAATCAATTCTAAGATCAAGGATACTAATTTTGGTCATTTGAACAAGTCTTAGGTGCAACTAAATATAAAAAATCATGTTAATGTATCCGAATAATAACGTATGTGTACAACCCGCCATAACTCGACAATAACATATGTATATGGATAAATCAAGTCTAGAATTGTATGCTTAGGATTGTTTGATTTATCGGTGTTGATGTGTTAACCTTTATATTCTAGTTATATACATTCTTTTTTATATTCGCTTACCCTTATTTTTGTGTTTGTCTATTTGTTAATGATCACTTTAATGATGAGAGCATATAATGAAGTCTTCTAGTTGATCTAGCGTGGGGTGCGAGTGATACAGTGACATAGTTAATTTTAGTTTTCTAAGAATAAGTCTTATCTTTTAAAAATCTTATTTTTTTTCTTGTTATTTATCATGTTTGAAACGCTTATTTTAATAGTTTTATACTATTAAAATAGAATGTAATAATAATAATAATAATAATAATAATAATAATAATAATAATAATAATAATAATAATAATAATAATAATAATAATAATAATAATAATAATAATAAATAATAATAATAATAATAATAATAAAGAAAAATTATTTTATAACAATTTTAAAAGACTTAGTTTTTGACAATCAAAGAATTACCAGATAAAACCATCAATTTGGAAATTTAAAATATATTTTATATAAAATGATAATAAAAAGCAATTAGGTATAATATATTTTGATGACAAATTGGCTCAAATTTATCTTTTTAATTAAATAAAATAATAATGATCGATTTTATTAAAAGAGACCATTAGATGTAATATCTTGATGCCTCCTTTTGTGTTTATTTGATGTGCTCAAACTCTTCCACTTTTTTTTTCTTTTTACAAAAAAATCTTCAGAAATATTAATTATGAAGTAATCTTAAAAAGAAAGATACGAATTCAGCATTTATCGAATGAAAATAAATTTTTGAATTAAACAATATGACAAGAATAAGCGATTTTAAAAATAATTCTTATTTAATCATGATATTAATGATTAATTTCCATCATATAGTTATTTAGATTATGTTATCTATTTATAACTTCTTCAAAAGAGGAGGGATAATTTTTTTATTCCTTAAAACTTTTGAATCCATAAGTTGTGTATTTTTTTATTTGAAATTATTTCTTAGTTGATTTTAATAATAACAGTAATAATTATGACATTCCCTAGAAATGCATGTTTAACACTTTTACAAAATCATGAAGTATCAATAGAACAAATGATAAAATGTAACATCATTTTGTTTAAACCTTTGAGGATATAAGTGGTCACAACTTAATTAAGGTCTCAACAGTATCTATATCGATATATTTATAAATAAATTATATATAAAAGGAATTATCCGTGTTCACATTTGTTTTCTAAATTTACCTTTTAAATATTTGTTTAAATTAAAATAATTATTGTATAAAGTTTATTATCTTTTAAATTTAAATGTTTTTTTCGATTAAACTTTTTTTTAACTTAATCATTTTTTTTATAAAACTACTTATAAAATAAAAAAATTATTTACAATAAAATTATAAAAAATTATTTACATCTAATTTTTATAATTATAAGAATAATATATTATTATTATTTTCTATTATCACAAAAAAGTAAACACATATCTACATACTACATGTGTTTTCACTTATTATAATAATAATAATAATAATTCTAATAATAATATGTTAAAATTTTGTGAAAAGATAATAATTTATAACATACTTAAAACAAAAATTTTTAATACAAATTTGTATTTTAATGAAAACTTGCGATGAAAATTAGAAATAGAGAATGTATTAACTGAAGGTGTAAAAAAGACTTGAAAATTTGTATCATACTTTTTGTTATACTTAAAACATACACAATTTAAAATAATAATAATTTTAAACAAATAGTTCATAACATTTAATACTTTAATTAAGAATATAATAATATTTAAAAGTAGAAAATCAATTAATTCAATGTGACATTTTTTTAATTATGTAATTTAAAGATACAAGTCTTAATTAATGTTTTTTCCGGACAAAATAACCTAGAAAGAATTTAAAGTATTAAAGTAATATTAATTTATTTTATCCACAAGGTTAGTTATTATTAATAATAAATAATAATAACAATAAAGCCGTTAAATATGAGAAAAATATTCTTAAAAGCATCAAAACACAAATATTTTATGCATAAAAAAATTTATTGTAATATAACAATTTTCCTACTTATAAATTCATTCTCAAACTTAAATAGTCCTTTTCAAATAGAAAAGTAAACAGTAAGATATTGGTACATTTGAAATGAGTATGGATAGTTAGATAGTGATGATCACCTAATTTAAAAAACAAAGAAAAAAGTATGATATTATTGATTATAATCATCTAGCCATTAATTGTGATGGTTGGAACAGGAAACGAGCACTGGACATTACACCAAATTCATGAACACACAGTGTGATATGTAGAATGAGTGTGTGGCCATGCAGCTCTTCTGAGAGAGAACAATGCCCTCATGCAACTACCGCCAAGATCAACACTGACAGCAGGTGGAACCCAAAACCTAAACATGTAAGGCAACCTCGGTGGTCTTGTTCATCCTTCTTCACCACTTCGACAACGGCTAATGCGCCTTTCATTTGGTCCCTTTCATCCACGACACCTTCCTTCTCATCAATCCTTCGTGTCTTCCAATTTCTATTCATGCCCCCTTCCACGGATTTCTTCCATTGTTTTCATTTAACTCCTTCATTTATCACCACCAACTTTCACACAAACTTACTTGCATGTGCTGCATGTCTTCGCAATATCTTCAGGATAAGAAACCACATATAGGTCCATAACTTTCATCACTTCTTTTCTCTCCATCTCTCAATCAAATTTAAATTCATGCTAACTATACATATTTATTACTAACTTATATATTTGAACTTTTTAATATAGTCTTTGCAAAACTCAATCTAATTTTAATTGTGTTTAAAGGCTGTGTAAAATTATTTTACTCTTTAAATTGATAACCTAATTTTTCATATTATATTATACTTTATATAAATATATATTATAAAATAATAGTATACATTATCTGTGAAGAAATTAAACCACAATTATATGTCATTTTCAAGATTAGATTGATATTATTTATTTATTTTTAACTTTATATTGATCTAAATTAAAAAAAAAAATCTATCAATCAAGAAAAGTTACTGAATTTTTAAGCTTTTTCATGTTTAAAGACAGATAAAATGACAGTGTTTGAGTTAGAAGAAGCTTACAGTGTTCATGTTGTTGATAGCAGATTCACTTAGAATGTTGAAACGATTCATGGCAAGGAGGGAACCAAGAACAGTAAGCAACAGTACTTTCAGATTTGGCATTAATGCAATCACAAAAAGCTTCAATATCTCCATGTTGATTCTCTGCACTTTCTGATGAGTGGAACAAGCAGGAAAAAAAAACAGTAAACATTAATCTTAATGTAATCTTTTGAAGTAAACTTATTTAACTCTCTGGAAGACGGCGTTTGGGGATGGAGACGGAGGTTGTGACGGTGGACGGTGACGAAGATGCAAGGAAAGAGACAGTGTCGGTGAGGAGGGAGAGAAGCAGATGTTCAGAGGGACGCTCTGGATGAGTGTTTAAGCATTTTGAGTGTTGAGCGGCTGAATATCAAAGAGGTCGAGAGGAGAGAAGCATGAAAATATCACATGGCACAACACCGTTATCCACCTCACCTGATTTTTAACGCCGTTTGTTTTGGAGGACCAAAAATTATGATTTCCTTAAGGAGATGGATTAAATCGTACAAAGTTTGAAATAGGGACGAAAAACAAAATCGCTTGATAGTTAAGGGACTAAAAACATATTTAACCCCTTAATTTTTCATATGATATTATACTTTATATAAATATATATTATAAAATAATAGTATACATTAAATTTAAGGGTTAAATATGTTTTTTTTCCTTTAACTTTTCATGAAAATAGAAATTAATTCATCTTCGTAATATTGATTCAATTTAATTCCTCAATTTTAGAAATGCATGAATTAGTTATTGAGTTTATTTGATGTTTCAAATGTGTTTCTCAACTAACATTGAAGTGAAAATGTGTTAAATGGTATAAACAACTCAATGCTATCACGAAACACGTTTAAAATGTCAAATAAACTTAACAAAATTTGGTTAAAATGATTAGATTTACGCATTTCTAAAGTTGGAAGACTAAATTGGACCAAAGTTTCGAAGATGCACTAGTATAGATATAGGTTTTGACATCGGTTATTTTGGGAATTCTACTTCGCTTTTTTAACCAAAGCATTCAAGCGAGATAAAAAAAGTTAGGACTTTAGGTTTCGGTTCATATCTGAAGTCTATTCTTTACTTTATATTTTAGTTCTTTCTTGAAGCGAAACCTATTCCTTTTTTCTAGAAAAATTATTGTTTCAATTTCTCCTCATCCTCACATCTTTTCAGCATTTTTCATTGTGTAACAATCGTGCTCCCCACTAACAAACAGAACCACCACTACCCTTCTCACCCCAACATTGAATAAAAGGCATTAAAAATATACTTGCATTAGGAGGAAAGGATTATGAAACAGAAAAAAAATGCAAGATGAGAGAACGAATCTCTCATCGCTTTCGAAATAGGAAGGAAAGGGAGGCTCATAGTGGTGACATAATGACACAGTTCGCGTTCGCGACAAGGAAGGATAAGGAAGAGAGAAGAGTGGAGGAGTGACAATGAAAACGACGACGTGGTTCGCATTTGGCGACCAGGAAGAGAAGATAGTGGTTCTTGCAATGGAGAAATGATGTAGTGACACAAATGGAAAAGCTTTGGTAGGGAGGTAAAATTTATATAATTTAAAACCTAACAAACAAACCAGTCTCGCTTATTTAAAGAACCAAAGCATATAGTTGTGCAACTATTTTCAAAAAGACTACCAAGATAAACTTTAGTTATTTTAGAACTAAAGACTATATTTGTACAAAAAAATTTCAAAAATACAACCGTATTTTGAAATATTTTATTCTTCTTGAAATCGAAACAAGGCAATTTTAAAAGTGTTTTTTTACGTACAATTAAATAATTTCAATTTTCATTAAAAATTAAAAGACAAAAAATATATTTAATTCTAAATTTAATTACATTTATGTTTGCATATTTTTAATAGGTATATGAATATGTAATTTAAATAACGTGTGTATTTACTATTAGTAAAATTATTTAAATTATAAAAATAATATTTATAAAATACATTTTACAATGTTGAGAATAGTAGATAAATACATAAAAAAGCATATTAATAATAAATTTTAAATGTAATATCTAAACAAAATATGACATTTTTTAATTTGTTCGTATTTTTAAATCTTAATCAAATTAGATTTTGAAATCCAGTATCTAATCATATTAAAATTTTAAGCTTATAAAAGAGATAAAAATAAATGTCTTGTATTTGTACTATAATCTTAATTTGGTCCTTAGATTTTAAATAGTCTAAATTGAGTTTTTTTTTTTAAATGTGTAACAAATAAGTCATTTTAATTAATGTGACAGAAATGACATCAAGATGTGGTTGTTTTTTGAAGTGTGTTTTTGTTGTATTTTTCAACAGAGTGGGAGTAAATATTTGGTTAGCTACAATTATTTTCAATAGTGCAGTGAACAAGAAATCGAAGAAAGTTCAAAAAATAAAAAAATGGATGGAGCTGTCGTGAAGATGGAAGAAAGAGATGGTGAAATGATGAATTATCAAATTTAGAGAAATTTGTTTTTATGTTAGAAAAATGGTTAAAGGTGTTAAGGTGGGATGGTGTTTATTGTCTGTGTATTTAATGTAATTGTAATATCAATGTGGATGAAACTTCCATGATTTATTGTAAAAAGTTGAAGTACTTGATGTAATGTGTAGTAGTTAATGAGATAATTTTAATAGTGTTTTGGAATCTATTAAAGGTAAATAGAAATTGGTGTATATGCACAAGCAATACATATTGGTTGACCAATTCATATTTCATTGTTTACCAAATAAA
The DNA here is from genome assembly GCF_016808095.1 of Vigna angularis. Taxonomy (NCBI): domain Eukaryota; kingdom Viridiplantae; phylum Streptophyta; class Magnoliopsida; order Fabales; family Fabaceae; genus Vigna; species Vigna angularis. Next base: position 23,726,286 of record NC_068979.1, on the reverse strand, counting down.
AAGGGATCTCCAACAATTGTAATTAATGATTACATCAAAATGAAGCTGGTATAATATAGCTTAACAACGATCCAAAGTTATCAAAATACATGACATCCTGTTTGAGAAAACAAATACATGTATAAAGTAAATCCATGACAATAATAGTCAACAAAATAAAAGTCCAAAGATAGTCCACAATACATATTGGTCGACCAATTCATATTTCATTGTGTACCAAATAAAAAGGGATCTCCAACAATTGTAATTAATGATTACATCAAAATGAAGCTGGTATAATATAGCTTAACAACGATCCAAAGTTATCAAAATACATGGCATCCTGTTTGAGAAAACAAATACATGTATAAATTAAATACATGACAATAATAGTGAACAAAATAAAAGTCCAAAGATAGTCCACAAAATAAACATTGCAAGTCCAAGGTCATAGCTTCCAAATACATCCCCTACTAGCCTTCAATTTATGCATGATGTTTGGTCTGCCTCTTGTAGGGTGTCGAGGTGGAATCACAACAACATGAGATGATTTCTGAGTAGAGTGGATTCCATTTGTTGGTGGCACTGCTTGTGTTGGATAAATTATTGATTGAGTTTCTTGTGGTGGTGATATTGTTGTTTTTGTTTGTTGTGGTGAACATCCTGCTGATTTAGTGTCTTGTGCTTGACGTCCTTGTGGGCAAGATGTTTTATTGTGTCCAATTTCCCTATAAACAACACATATTTTTTTAAACCCACCCTTAATTTAGTATCGTTCTTCTTTATCTCTCACGTCTCTAGTCGTTGTTTTTTCTTAAGCCTTCCTGACATTACTCTTTTATTTGAGGGCGATACATCTGGATATGGTGTAACTTGTCACACATGTTGACCATTAATACAATATATAATTGAATTGTAGGTCTCTTCATATGTTGACTTCCTAAACCAATAGGTAATGTAATATTCTCCATTTAAATTCAGAAATTTCATTGCAACAAGGGCATGATAGTAAGACATTCCACTTATGCTCCATTTTCTACTTGTGGAGTCCATTTTGTCAATGTTGACAGTTCATTTCTCCCCAAAATGAGATATGTGCCTTACTTTAAATAATTTATCTGTTGACCCCTTTCATGTATAGAAAGCCACAACACAATTATCATTAAAGTACTCATCATGTAAAAGAATGTTAATTGATACACTTAAACTTACCTTGGTATTCAATATGTGGTAAACCATGATTCCTTTAGAAGTTTGTTCAAAACTTTGGGACAGATAGAGCCTTCATATGATGTCATCTTTCTCCTGTTCATATCCCATCTCCTCATAATGTAAACCTTAATGTCTTGCAACATGCTAATTATGGGCTTAGACCTAGTATGACTTGTACACTATTGAAGCCCTCACACATATTGTTCACAAGTGTGTCACACTGTTATCTTTGGGTAAATCTAGATCTTGACCAAAACCTGATTTAATGTATGTTAGTGTATATAAGTCTGAAAAGTAGGGGCCACAAATGCATATCAAACATTTATAATAGTAAATGCATACATGGGGGGAATAACAATTAAGTGTTTAAACGCATATAAATTCTCCTCTTTAATGTTCCTCATCTCAGTCTCCTTATGTTGTGGATATGTGGTTGTTGCTACCCTTCACATGAGGTGTTTAAGATTGTTTCCTATAATTTTTTTTTCTAAAAATTTGAATACAAATTCTAAAAGTGATCTTTTGTTGGTTTGAAATAAAAGTGTGTGATGCACACACATCTTCCTGACCAAGGTCCTTAATGAGAAGCTCTAAGAACCATGTTCAAGAGTCCTTGTTCTTGACCTCTACAACAGCATATGCTATAGGTAAAATCTATTTATTTCCATCTCTTCCTACTGTTGTTAGTAACTCTCCTCCATATTTTCCTTTCAGAAAGCATCTATCCAACCCAATGATGGGGATTTACAACATATGAAACTATTTTTGCATGCCTTCAAACACGCATAGAATATGGTGAAAATTAACTCACTTTGTTTGTTCTCAACTTTTATTTTAAATGTTGAACCTAGATTTACTCTCAAAACTTTATGACCGTAATATTTTAATGAGTCAACTATACATATTTTTTATATCTTTTATACTTTTAGAGAATCTATTGAATTTTTGCACGTTTTATCATTTATATTTTAATAGAGTCTACTTTTATATTTTTATAGACAAGTTGACTTTCTAAACGAATAAATTAGTTTTAAGGTTGATTTTATTCAAAACTTAATTATAAACTTAAAAATATTTATTTTTTTATCTCTAGTTCTATTTTAATAAACACACAAACAAAAAAAATAACGTAGTTTAAAATTAGTTTAAAATAATTTATTCATAATACATTATTTATTTTTTTCTCTATGGATTTAAAACATTTTACTTGTTCAAAACACAAATTAAATTGTTTATAAAACTAAAAATAAAATAAAATAAAAGATTTAATAACGAAAAGAACAAATAAAAAGTATGAAAAAAAATCTAATAATATACCATTGACATAACACATTTTAGATGTTTGTATGACCAAGTGATTGATAATTACAATTGCAAGGAAATTTTCACAATAATTTATGAAGCAAGTTGAAGTAAAAGAAAGTAGTTAGTTAATTTCTGCCCTCTAAAGTAAATAGATGGTTGTAAATGTTGTGCATGGATATATTATGAGTATTTGGTATTTGTTAAAAGTTAGGACAGATATGAAAATGAGAGAATTCTTATTTGATTAAAAAAAATGGAATCAATCTGGTCTTGATAAAAAGGAACAAAAGGACCCACTCATCTAAGTATAGGTAATGATGTGACCTTAACGGGGTCCCTATAAATAGTGTTTTGTATTTAGCCAAAGACAAGGAGCTCTCACAACTTAACATACATCTTTATTAGTTGAAAGCTGAAAGGGTACCCTATTGCCATTGGGTGGATCCATCTTCCTTAAATTAACACTTTTCTTTCTTTCAATCCTTTCATCTCCTCCATTTTCTAATCCATTCAATAACTAAAATTAGGAACAAAAGAAAAGCCTAAAAACTCTTTCCTTTTGCATTTTATTTAAGAAATCTACTACCTAATTTTATAGTTTGGGTTTGGCCAATGTTCTAAGGACATGGTTAAAACACTATAACGAGAAAAACAACATAGTAAGTTCTCAATGAAGTAATAGTTTTATCATTTTCACTTTTAGTAAATAAAAATAATGTATTTATTAAAGAAACACTTAGTAGATTTACCAATTCATTTTTTATTACAAAAAATATATATCCAAATCATTTAAACATATTAAGTAATATTTTAATTTTTAAAATATCAAATTGTCAACTTCCATAAATAAAAGTACAAGAAATTATGATAAAAAATATGAAAAATTAACAAAGATCATTGTTAGTGGTGGATTTTTGACCTATATTTAAAAAAATTGATTTTTTTTAACTCAATCCAACTCAAAACCATTACGAACCAGATTGGATTGAACTGGTTTGAACTCATTCTAATATTTCCAAAAGGTATCTTATCACTTCTGAAATGAAAAATAAAATAATGATAAGAAAAAAAAATTAGGTGGGAAAACAGTGGGTAATGAATCTTCCCATCCACATGCTCATATTCTTGTGGTGAGTTCAGCTTACTCAAAATTCCATGTGCTATCTTTCTCTTTCCATAAGTGCATTGTTTTCTTAAGAAAATAAAAAGAAAATGATAATAAGATTGATAATGGCGTTCCTTTGTGGAAATTTTGAAAATCTGAAATGTGTGTGGAGGAAACATGGTTTGATGGTGATTCGTGAACTACCAGTCTAGTGTCTCCAGTTATGTTCTTTATTTTGTTGGTGGGCATGACTTTTTACTTTATGAGGAAAAAAATGGATCGTACATCACAACCGTCCATTGCGGAGGACACTTCGTGGATTGGCTCCATCTTGAAAATGCCATCCATTTGATAGGGAAAGGAAGGCAAAGGAAAAAGGGAGCAAAACATTTTTAGTATCTTCGTTAATCTTACAATCAAAACTACAAATTCTACCTTTCCAAATACTATATACTTCTTTAGACAAATTTCACGTTTATTATTCCCCTTGCATTCAAAGTTTTATGTAAATAGTTACAACTCTTAGATAAATAATATGTTCGGATGGATAAACAAAAAGTGAACTTTTTTAAATTTATAAGAATAGTTTGATTATTTAAAATTATGGAATTTTAAAATTTATTTAAAGAGTGAGATTTTCTTTTGTTGCTTTTATTTTTTATTTTTTATGTTACGTGGATTTCTTACATTAAAGTAACAATATTCCTTTGCACTTATAGTTATGTATTAATTTTACTCAAGATAATAATGCTGAAAAAAAGAGAAAAAAATATCATATTCATCACAAATCACTCTAGATTCAAATGCTAAAATAAAGAGAAATTTAGATAAAGAGATAGTGTGAGAACTCCAATTATATTTAAAAAAAAGCTTTTTATATCTAAACCTAATTTCTCTCAAAACCTTCTATTTCTTTTCCAAAATTTATGATCTTATTATCATCATTTTAAAGATTTAATGCCATAGAAGTGAGTAGGAGGAGAACTCCATTAAAGCCCTTAACCAATTTCTATTTTTATGTGAGGTTGATTTCTATCTTGTCTCTTTAAGAATAATTTATAATAAAAACTGATATTATCGATGGCCTAAATCCGTCGGTAATGTACAAAATTCGTTAGTGAATGAATAGATTACCAATGGCCAAACGTTTGTCGATAAAACTGCTGTCGATAAATTTTATCGACGAATTTTTTTCATCGGTAAATATCAAAATATGATTCATCTTCTTCCTCCGCTTTCCTTCCTTCTTCAGTTTTGTTTCTTCATTTTTTTTTTTATTTTTACCAATATAGAAGATTAAATACATTAAACGCATGGATAAAATTTGGTGTTGGTCAAACTTAGAACAAAGCGTGCAGTAGTGGCAGTGTGCAGTGGGACAATGTGCAGTGATGACAGTGCACCGTGGTGGCAGTGCACAATGGTGTCAGGGGCGACCAAATTGAGCGGAGCGACGACCTTGCTAAATAGAGATGGAGGCGGTCTTGATTTGTATCTGCAATGGAGTGGAAGAGAAGAAAAAGATGGAGTGAAAGATGGAAAAGTAGGAGAAGAACTTTCTTCCTCACGCAAATGAGGAAGAAATGTGAGAAAGGGAGATATATAAGAAGACTAACTCGCGGAGAAAAAAGAAAAATGGACGGGAAAATTCTCGCTCATTTTATCGATGAATTTTCCATCGGTAATGTATATTTCATTTACAAACGGAAAAGTCTGTCGATAAGTCAAATAATAGACGAAAAATTCTCACAAATTTTGTCGACAGTAATGCATGTCTCATTTATCGACGGATTTATCGATGAACTTTTTCGTCGATAAGTGCAATATGCATTACCAACGGACTTTTCCATTTTTAGGTCCAATATGTGTTATTGACAAAAAAATTTGTCGGTAAAATTCGTCGGTGATGATTTTGTCGGTAAAATCCATCGGTACCAAAAGAATTGGAGTCCATCGGTAAAATTTTTTCGGTAATTTCAAGATTTTTTGTAGTGCATTTCCGAATACATGTTACATCCTTTCTCTCTTAATGAAACTCTATTGGTTTGTGATCCTAAAAATTTTACCTTGATTATTGATCATACCTTTAATTATGTAGATAGAGTAATTTCTTGTGTGAATTTGTTTGAGAGGAGAGCAACACTAGACAAACTCTATTAGGTAAGGAATGTTAATTTCATGATTTTTTTTTCTTCTTATTATATATAACTATTGTGTGATACATGTTGTGGTTGTATGTTTGTTGAAACTGTAACTCATTTTTTAGAATTATGAGTTGTTGATGTCAGTCTAAGTCTCACATTTGATAGAAATGAGAAAGTGTAACACCATATAAGGATAAAGATTTATTAACCCATTGCCTTGAGGTTTTAGGTTGGAAGTGACATCAATCCCTTATGTGGATGGACTCGGGTCTCATTGATATTGTTTCCCCAGTGAACCTCCTCCTCGATAAAATCTAATAGTGGTATCAAAGTTATGTATGTCCCATTAAGATGAACAAAGGTATGAAAAAGGATATGCTTTCGCTGGAAGGGGAGTGTACCAATGTGGAAGGGACTCACTCTTGAGGGGGAGATTGTTGGGAATCCAAGTGTGAGTTTAAGTCTCACATTGGGTAGAAATGAGAAAGAGCACTATATAAGGATGAAGACCCATTAACCCATTGCTTTCGAGTTTTGGGTTGAGAGTGGTGTCATTCCCTTATGTGGTTGAGCTTAGGTCTTATTGATATTGTGTCTCTTCAGTGAACCTCCTTTTTTATAAAACCCAACAGTTAGATGGTAAATTAGTTGTGATATTTGAGAATAACAGATAAATTCAATGAGAGAAAATTTGGTTTGGACCATGAAGTTATAAAATTGTGGTAGAATATAGAGAAGTTTAAGTGTGACTGATGATGTAATAACAGGAAATTGTATGAATAGGTGACTGCGACTGATGATGTATTAACAAGAAATTGTATGAATAGGTGACTTTGATGTTGATATGGTGAAGTTATTATTTGGGTTTGAAGGATTGAATGTTTATGATAATGTATTATAATTTTTCCTTACCAACTTTAGAGTACTTGAATACCTTAGTCTAAAAAGATTAAAAACTGGTGATTATGGGTGTATGGTTGCAAAATTTGTGAACTTATTTCACTTAATGTTTGTGTTTTGAGAGTGTAGTGTGATTATGTGGAGTACAAGTGGAAACCTTATGGAGATCAGAAATTCTCAAGCATCAAAAACAAAAAATGTTGCATTGCCACTAGGCGACAACTTCCACCACTAGGCAACGCTTGTGTGTCATTGGGCTTTGTGCGACGGTTGTTTAGAATTGGGCAATAACTTTGTGAAATTTTTTCCATGCTTGAAGTGCTTTATAGTTTTGGATAAATAGTTTTCCTTGTATGCTACATAAGATAGTTATGATTATATGAATATATGTATGATAGTGTAGGTGTATGGGCAAATTACTCCCAGCCCTGCTGTTTCAAAATCTCACCATGCAAAACCTCAAAATTGACCAAAATTGCCTAGAAACTTACTCTAAGTTTACTCCAATAATTCTATACCAAATTTCTTTCATTTAAATCCTTAGACCAAACATAATAGTCCTCAAAACAACCTCCTAACTGCTCAAACCAGTCCTCACTACCTGCAACCAATTCTTACTATTCAAAACCTCCTTTTTACATTATAATACTTCAAAACTTCAACAATGAACCCTCTTCTTTGTCCCATATCAGATTTCTCTCAAACTAACACTTCTAATAAGTCCAAAATAATCACATAAAAGTACTAAATCAGTTCCTTCATCACTTCAACACCTACCTCTAAAACTCACCCATCAAACCCCTATTTTTGACCTTAAAACCTAAGCAATTGATTCATCTTTACTCCAACAACTATTCATTCAATTTTAAACATCAAAACAACTTCATCATACATAGTCAAGACAGTTTTAAGCATCACAAACACATCATTCCAAACATATCAACATCATACTATCAAAATCATCAATTTCATAACTATATACACTCAAACATAACAATTTTCTCAAAATTCATTTATTACTCATATAGATACTAATTTTATAGTACAAGCACAATCTAAAAAAAGGTTCTAGCTTCCCTTACCTTACACAAATGATACAAAGCTCTAAGAACACCCCAATTACTTCTCGCACAAGAAATTTCTAAAAACACCTACGAATCACCAAATTGAAAAAGGAAAGAGTCCTTAGGACCTTAGATTTACCAAGAATCTCAAAGAAAATTTCAAGATACACATGCAATGGAAACTTCACTGCATTGACTCGATTAAAGAGCGAAGAGCAAAACGGTGTTGAAACTCACTTGCTCTATTCGCTAGTGCAGAAAAGGCCTTTAACGTCACCCTTTAAACCTCCGACCCTCGAATATCTAACGTAAAAAATGACCGATGGCATTTTCCGTAAATTAAACAACCATATAAACGTTTATTCTGGAGGGAACAGACGTCTAAAGCCATATAGACGTTTGATGTGGGGGAACAGACTTCTATATACTTATTTTTTAAATCTAAATAGTCACTTTTTGACTCCATTTACATGTCCAATCCCACCAATCCGACTTCTAAAGTCATATAGACGTCTGATGTGGGGGAAACATACTTCTATATACTCATTTTTTAAATCTAAAAAGTCACTTTTTAACTCCATTTAGACGTCAGATCCCGCCAATCCGATTTCTACAGCCATATAGACGTCCGATGTGGGGGGAACCGACTTTTATATACTCATTTTTGAAATCTAAAAAGTCACTTTTTAACTCCATTTAGATGTCAGATCCCGCCAATCCGACTTCTACAACCATATAGATGTCCGATGTGGGGGGAACCGACTTCTATATACTCATTTTTTAAATCTAAAAAGTTACTTTATAACTCCATTTAGACGCCAAATTCCGCCAATCCGACTTCTACAGCCATATAGACGTTTGATATGGGGGAACCGACTTCTATATACTCATTTTTGAAATTTAAAAAGTTACTTTTTAAATCTATTTAGACGTCAGATCCCGCCAATCTGACTTCTACAGCCATATAGACGTCTGGTATGGGGGAACCGACTTTTATTTACTCATTTTTGAAATCTAAAAAGTTGCTTTTTAACTTCATTTAGACGTCAGATCCTGCCAATCAGACTTCTAAAGCCATATAGACGTCTGATGTGGGGGGAACCGACTTCTATATGGCTGCATTAAAACACCACGAACGCGAGGCAGCAGTTACGTGCACTTAATGTTCATCATCTTCCTCGTGTTTTCTCTCTACGGGTTACGCTTTTAAGGTTCGTTTTCTCACTTTTGCACCGTTTTAAATTAATTTTACTCTGATTACATCACTCTTTGATGCATTATCTTTCATTTGAACCGATTAAAATACGTTTTCGTTGGGTTTTGGTGCAGTTTTGCTCATGTCCTTGGACGACATTCTTGGGCGGCGATTTCTTATGTTTTGCACTCCTCCATTTCTCTCCACTACATTTTTAAAACCATCCAATACAAAAAAAAACGTACAATACATTCTCTTCAACTAAAATATAAAGCTTTAAACTCGAATCACCATGAGCCAGGAGCAACCCAAGAGGCCTCAAGCGGAAAAAGATCCAATCAAATATGGCGACGTTTTGGACATCTTATCTATAGTGTAAGACATCTATATAGACGTTTGACTTGTATGGATCAGACGTCTATATAGACGTCTGACCTATTGGGTTCAATGTCTCATTAACGTCACCCATATAAACGTCGGACAGAGATCCTACGTTAAAAGCCCAAAATAACATACATCTAAAGTCTTTTCTGCACTAGTTATTGTCAAAAACTGATCGGATATGAATGTAAAGCTCGTCGTCGTGGTCGATTCACTATGTAAAAAAGGTTTTTTATACCTGTTAAAAAAAAATTATACCTATTTTGGAGTAGCTATAGATGCAGGGAGTATAGAAAGTTTTCGTTCTTTTACACCGGTTCTAGAACCGGTATAAAAGTTTACTTTTTTACACCAGTTATTTCTGTAACAAGTATAAAAGTTTGATATTTATATCTGATATTCTGGGATCAGGTATAAAAAAGTCGCATTTTTATTAAAAAAAGTTCACTTTTATACTTGCTGGTAACAAAACAGGTATAAAAGAAACTCACATGTAAACCGGCAAAAATGTTGCTCTTTAGATTTCAACAAAAAATCTGGTGTCAGAAGACTCTTACCATGCAAAGTATATGGGATGGTCGTATTCAAAGAGACTATTTCCAAATTTGAACCCTTGACCAACCCATGGGTTACTGATTAATTTTAAAGTACACAAGTTGATACGTTTAAATTTACTAAAGATAAGCCAAGATTAACCAAAGTATCATTGACAGTTAGAGTGAACAACATACTGAGTGTTCTCTGTCCTTAAACAGCAAAAAACTTCACGCCTGTTTAAACAACCTACTATCAGATATATACTCTTTATACATAACTACTGACAATTATATTCTACACATAACTACCATAATTGTCCTTGATGATCAGTTCCTATTATATATATAACTTTATAGTAGCAAAATGTGATTCAAGAGAATAAATATCACTCCTTAATACCACGTGAGTCATTTTCTGGTTTTTAATCTTATTTAACATTAGTTCATTGCTGAAATTCTTGTCATTCTGCTCTAGAGTCATTGCAAACCTTTCCTTCACATTCCAAATTGCAGAACTAGCTTGCTTAAATGCTTGTTACTCAGTATAATGGTCAGAAACGAATTTAAGTTGTGTGAGTTGACCAAACTAGGAAAAGGCAAAGCTGAAAAAAGAACTGCACATGTGATTTGGATACCTTGAAAAATGTTTTATCATTGAAATTTAATATTTTTATAATTATATATTTATTTGATAACTTATTTTCAAGGATAATGTAATTATCAAAAACATATTTTTATAATTAAAAATAAAAAGAACAAAACAACGAATGTAAGTGATTGTATAAATTTATTTGGAATTCATGGTATTATTGTGTAAAGTAAATAAGAGTGAAAAAAATTTGTTTGAGGATCTTCTTAAACTCAACACCTCTTTAATAATATAAATATAATCAAAATATTATTATTTTGTAGTGTTAAATAAATTAAATTTTGTGTTTTGTGGTGTAAAAGTATCATCCGATAAGAGGCATTTCAAATGACAAGTCTGCAACATAATACCACAATAATTGTCTCTGTTATTCCTTTGAGAGCTAAAGTATCTTACAAAGTTAATCAAAAGTTTCGTCCCTGATCAACTAAGATGTACAAAATAAACAACACAAGTAAAATTAGAATTAAAACTAACTAGCTAGATCTATTCTGCTATTCAGATTACCCATGATACTAGCTTAATTAGACGACATGAATAGTTAATGGCTTTGTAAGAATACAAAAAAAACTCATGTGTTGATTTCTACGAGTAGCACGAAAAGCAACTCCAGCCGTTTGATGAATCTGTGGTTGGTTTTGGGTATGAAGAATAGCCTTCACAGCAGTAAAGAAAATAGTCGTAGCACCCTAAGTTCAATACCTTGAACACCATATTAGCCACCAACCTCTCTACTCTACTACTTTTAGGATAAGGTTTTTCTTTTCTTATAATGGAGCAGTCACGAGGGATACCCTAGCTTAGATCTAAAAGAATATGTATGCAGTTGCACACTTCCTCAGCCAAATAACATATAAAACAACGAAACAGATGTCTGCAACAGCATAAATATTTTGCACACAATTATACAAGCGAAATTGATTGTCTTAACAAAAAATTCATAAAAGAATTATCAGTATAAACCCTAATTCATAAAAATGTACCACCCATTGCAGACCACCTGACGACGGAACACCACGGCAAGGGTTTCACCCACACATCTTCAAACGTGGACCAATAGCTTCACCAAACCACCTCGACAACTTCGATAATAACAACGAACCAAAACAATGGCAGGAGAAGGAAGGAGGGAGAACGAAGGATGGGGAAGAAAGGAAGGAGAATAAAGGAGGGAGAATAAAGGAGGGAGAACGAAAAAGAAATTGCACTGAGGAAGAAGAGTTGAGGGAGGGAAAAGAAATTGAATATGTAAATAATTCATACCTATTATAATTTTCAAGCGGTATAAATCAATAATTTATACATATTTTAAGGTTAAGAGGTATAAAATAAAGGATTTTTTATACAAATTATCATTGCAACCGGTATAAAGCTATTTGTATTTTTTACAATTTTGTCACCGTATCAATTTTTATACATGATTTCATTATAACCGGTGTAAAAATGTTTCACATATTTACAAAATTGTCACCGCATCACTTTCTATAGTTAATGGATTTTAACAGGTATAAAAATTAGCTATAAAAAGTATATTTTCCACTAGTGATTAGGCATCTCTTGATCGCCAAAGAGATGACTTAGGAGTTATAACTGTTAGAAAGAAGATAAAGAACTCTAGAAAAGTATTTTCTAAAGAGATGGTATGAAACTCGTTTATAACAAAATTATTTATAAATAAACTATTTAATATTAAAATAACTTAGTGTCATTATTTTTAGATTATCACCACTTTTAAAATACCATTTTTGAAATTTTACACTAACAATATTAATAATAATAATTTTAGTACTACTAATTATTATTACTAAAATAATATATATAAAAAATAATATTATTATTATTATATTTATGATAAGAATAATACTATTACTAATAATAATAATAATATATAATACTTGAAATAATAATAATAATATAATTAATTAAAATAGCCTGTAATCTATAAATTTAAATGACACGTAAACATTAATAAATACAAAAAAAAAATAATAATAATAATATCAATAATACTAATACTACGGAAAATACTAATGGTAACGTTAGTACTAACAATAATATTAATACTATTAATTAGTATATATTATTACTAATATCATTATTAATATATATTATTACTATATAATATTAGTTATAATATATAATATATAATAATAATAGTAATAATAATAATATATATTAATAATGATATTAGTAAGAATATATAATAATTTAAATAATAATAATATTATTAATACAAATTTTAATAATAAAATTATATAAGAATAATATTAATAGTAATAATTATAAAAATATATAATAATAATATATAATAATAATAATCTGAATAACATTTTTGTAAATTAAGAAAGGTAGCAAGGTTATTTATGAGTGACATTTTCATATATCAAGAAAGGTAATAGAGATATTTTGATAAATGGAATGGTTGTTAGGATTTGAAATGATAAAAAAATCAAATAAGATGTCAAAATTATAAATGATGGTAAATTGGTAATGTTCTTATATTATAGTTGATAGTTGATTAAAGAGTGTCATAAAAACAAATGTCAACACCATATTTAACTACATGTGTAGTGTGCTTAACTTTCTTTTAGTAAATTTGGGTACTTTTGATTATTGAAGTGTATAATTTGTAGATATAAAGATATATTTAAGGTTTATTTGAACAAAATGCTCAAAATAAAATTTAGAAAAAATAAATAAGGCTTGGTAAACTTTTTTTCTTTAAATTCTTATTGTAATTTTTATATGAAATATTTTTTTAAAATGTTTTCTTGTAAAATTACTTATAGATAAGGTTGTGGAAACATAGATATTATTAAGCAAATAGAGTATGGGCAAATGAAAGAGAGTGTTTCTTTTTTGTTGTGTACTCTTAACATTTTGGTGCATAAAGGTGATTAAGCCATGGAAGTTGTGAGCAGGCAAAGAAACAAAAGTGATGAGAATTGACAAGCCAACTGTTATAGTTTCATAAATAACAGGCATAACATATGCCATGCCTCCATCAACACCACACACTCTCTCAGATTCCAATCTCTCTGCTTAATTTTAATGTATAAATAATTAAATGGTAAACTTTTGACTTAACACTGTTCAACCACAACTATATATTTCTTTTATATAATTACTCACTAAAATATCAGTTTTAAACATAATCACACATTTTTAAAACAAAATCGTATCTGATTAACTCTTCTTAGTATGTACTTATCTGGCAAAAACTGTCATTTATATTTAAATATACAATTCAAATATTTTGATAGTTCTCATTAAATCTAAATTCAACCAAAATCAAATAGAAAAATTACTTCCAAATTCAAAATAAAATTATTCTAACAGAAAACAAATTCTCTCACAAGGTTTCAAATATATTTAGATTGGATATAACTGTTGTTCTATAATACAAAGATTACAAATATCTCCTAAGGTCTTCAGACTAAACCCATTTAGTCTACATTTAAAAAGTGTCTAAAATAAATACAAATATGCACCAATGTAGGCGGTAGAGTTTTGTCGAAATACCATAGAAAAGAAATATTCTAAACCCAAATATTTTTCAATTATCATTATATAAATTCTACTTTTAAGAACACTTTGCATATTTTTATTCATTGAGACTATAATCGGACTAATCAGACCAATTTAATCAGAACTACTCAGGTTGCTAGTTTGGATGATGAAAATTATTAAACACCAAGCAGAATAAGTAGAAAATTACTTCGGACAGATATTTAAAAAATAACTTCTTTTTATTTCTTAAAATGAATTTACAATAGATAAAGGTTTATACGTGAGATGTAGCTATAATTAGTATCATGTAATTATTTAATTGTGATTTTCTATCTTGTATGCCATGTGTGTCTATATATATAATGAGTAATAAATTAATATAAAACAATAGAAAAGTTATATCCTTTTATCCCAACAAATCATAATCATCTTAACCCTTATTGACTACTACCGTGGTTTACTGTAAAGTTAGAATCGAGATTCAATGGTCAAAACAGCGCAGGTTTCATAGTCCAATCCTGTCTTAGCATATACTACGTTTATTCATAATTACATGCACTATGTTCCTGTTAAGATAAATTTTTCAATAAATTCTGATAAATTAAAATTAACTTGCCTACTTTAAATTTTAAAAAAGATAAAGGAAAAACTTCTATGTAAAAATGAGTACATAAGACGATTTTAGCTTATAAGGGAAACTCACAGCATTTTAGCTTTCTTCTACAAGTGTTTACAAAGAAATTTATTTGAACAGGAGTTAGGCACTGTAGAAGTGCAACAATATTACTAAATGAAGTTTCACCAGGCATTTAGCAGAGGCAGACATATCTACAACAGAGTGTTTAATATTTTCATGCTTTATTTACTGTCTATCCCTGCGAGTACCCAAATCAGAAGCAACTTCAGCAGCTCTACTTAGAGCACCTGACACCCACAAAGCACCTTTTGAAAAATAGCTGCTGTTTACTAAAGTGTTTGCAGCCGCCGCTACCGATCTTCCCGCCGTGGATGCTGCCGCAATGGTTGTTTCAGAGACATTATATCTCTGATCCACAGATTTAACAGCTCCAATACCAGCAGATATCTTATCTGTGAGGCCAATTCTCTGGCTCAGTTCAGAAACCTTTGCTGTTGCAGTGGCAGAAACCTGATGAGACTCGTCAAAATCTTTAGCCTTAGCTAGCGCATCCTTGCTGAGAACATATCCCTTTGCTAGCATGGTCTTTACTACTTCTTGGGTCATGGTGACTGCTTCTCCAGCAGAGGAAACAAATTGACTGCTCTGTGGTGTCTGAAACAGAAAATGTAGACATATAGAATGTCACATCACGAGCAGAAAGTTATGATAATTAGCAATTTAGAGATTGAGAGAAATATATATACATACAGTTGAAGCAGCCTCGTCCCCGTGACTGTAAGAGGGCTGGTTCCAAAAGTCAAACTCATTTTCATAATGCCCCCAGCGTGTTATGCATATGCGTTGATCTAAAATAGTGGCTCCCTAACAGAACATATTAGTAAGAAAGGCACAAATTATTAGACACTGCTCACTAGGCTGATGTTACTTGATGTATAACAGCATGCTATTTACAATTGAATGATTAGTTCATTACATTCAGTTAGTCAACTATGCAGTTATTCAGCTGTTATATTAGGAGGCATGGTTACAGATTAAAGCACCTGTAAGTAAGACATTCGACAATAACTGATTCCAGTGTCATATAGAAGCACAGATAAAAATTAAACTGAGAAAATATGAACAAGCAGAAATATAGAAGGCTGTAATTGATAATTTGATAGGACACTAAGAGTCTATAAGAGAAGAGAGAGAACTTAGACGGTTGGGGAGTTAGTTAACTACTGTGAGTAAGGGGTGATGCATTGGTTCGAATGCAGAGGGTAGTAGTTAGTCGGTTGGGGGAGAGTAGAGCAACCTATATAAGGGTTGTATATTTCGGTAAGGGGGGTAGCTAACATTTTGAGTGTTGTATAGACAGGACAATTCATATCCTGTGGAGGAGGGATTAAGCCCCCTTTTGGAGGTTGTACAGTTGAGAACATTACAGAGGAAATATACCATTCTTTTCATCTTTTCTGGTGTTGTGAGTGTGTTTTACTTTTGCACCTGGATAGTTCTTGGTCTTTCTTGACCCAAGAACCTATCATAATTGCAAGCACACCATTACAAGCATGTCACTGTTCTTCATGTAGAGCTAAAATATAACTGAAATTTTTGAAAAAAAGCACAATAACATCACGTAAAGACTCTGTCTATTTACAGTTAATTATTTAGAAACATCTTTAGCTGAATAACCAAGGCATTTTCCAACACATCAAGTGACAATGTTCATTTTCATAAATTTGAAATCATTTTACAAAGAACATATTACGAAACTTATCACTGAGGTAATTTAATAACTAGTCGAGTACGTGACCATTCCAGTGTCGATAACAAGTATTCTGGACATGAGTTTGTTAAATACTCACGCTGAGCAAGCATGCAGTTTCTTGTGAATATGCATCTTCGAACGTCACATAAGCAGTACAAGCATAATCACCAGACCTGTACTCAGCAATACCCAGCCATCAGATTAAACTTTAAATAGCAAAAAAATAATATCTCAAACAAATGTGATAAAATACAAAACTTGGTAATTTCATTTAGATTGCTAAAACAGACACTACCAAACATAAATGATCAATCCTCTTTCCCTGGCAGGAAAAATAAATGATTCCTTCATGAAAAAGCTTTCTAGAGTTAACAAATTCATAAATACCAAATGGATATTTATATTCATATCCAAAACGTCTCATTGAAATTTGTTTCCAGGCCAATTTTATAAATGTCCAGTTAAGCCGAGAAATTACAGATATAAAATAAAGTTCAAACAAACAATTTGTGGTGCACTAGCCTCCGGCCTATCATTCTCTGCCTTCATCAGCATGCAAGCTGGCCTTGGAAGGGAAGAATGCTGAAATCAATCATGCCAGTTCCATGTTGAGAACTCATTCGGCCTTGGACTTTGGAACCATTCACAAAGTTAACATGCATAGGACCGACGTCACAAAGCTGACATATGCAGACCACATGCAATATATCGGCTATAATGTCATAATAACACTTCCACCTAGACTATTCCTATACAAGACAGATCGGCCAGCTAGGTATGGATCTAACCCTCCAGAACTACTCCTATATAAGGTTTAATGACTTTTCCCACCAAAACTACTCCTATACAAGGTCTGGCAACTTTTTCCTTCAAAACTACTCCTGCTTAACAGGGTATGCATTACGACTGATCTCAGAGCTGAAACTCACATTTTGGCAAGAAGCGACACTTATACTTGCTTTTCAGCAGTATTTTGGTGCAATTTGATCAAGATTGCAATAAATACTTTCCACATTTTACAAGTATAGTTTTATGCCTTTTTTCCACTGGATCTTTACCTTTCAGTTTAATTTTGAAGGAAATTCAGTTTAAGCTTTTTGCACAAAGACGGGAAATTCAGTTTATCAACCCCTTTTCTCTAGCATACCAAGTATTCGATAAAATTCCCATGTAGCTTTTCTTTCCTTAAACTCTTTACTTTCAACAATTTTTTTACTCTTGCAAAATCCAAATAGCTGGTTCACCGAAGTTATACCCTTACATAGGCCGTGTTCACTATATAGGCTTAACGACTATTCCTGCCAAAACTAGGTATAAATTTAATCCTCAATTTTCCCCTTATAGTCGGAGCTTTTGCAGATAACAACCAACACATACCTAATCACCTCTATACTGAATCCTTACTTTGCTCCGCACAACCAAGTGGAAACCGCCTTAGCCTTGTCCACCTTTGGTTTGTGAACCGACAACAATTAAAGTTTTTATAGTTTCTCTTAATTCGGATTCACAGCTATGACGAGTCAACAATTACAATCAAACAGTACAACAATCTGAGTTATGCCATGAAACTTAATAAAATCAATATCATCAATAAAGAATAACGCAATTCAAAACAAAGTTATAATTTTCTAAGGAGAAAGAATCGCTTAAATTAAAAACTTACCTGATAATTTCAACAGTCTCAATGACACCAGAGAAAGCAAAGAAGTCACGGACATCCTTGTCAGTGACGTTCGGAGAGAGGCCCGTAACCTCTACAGCGTACCCTCCAGAACTCATGTTTCTCAGCTGTGTTCTGAAACAACAAGGAAACAATGAACTAGAACATTCCAGAAGATTAAAATAAAAAGGAAAACGGCCACTTAAAAAGGAAGTGAATTAACGAAGGTTTCAATAAAATTTATTAATATTATTATCACTTAATCACATTTTAATTTAAGTTTTATAATCATAAAGTTGACCAATTACACTTGTAAAATTTATCTAAAGACGAGATTATTTATTGAATATGAGAAAGTGTCTGAAGATATTTCATAGACTTGATGGGTGCAAGTTGAAATTTGAGGAGATACAGGAAGCAATTGCCTCAAAGTTTTCGTCAGAGCCCACTATGAGTATTGGGCCTCCACCAATAACAGCAATTGGTTAACGATCCGCCACGTGGCTAAATCAGTGCCGCTTAGGAAAAGGTGGTCCCACTCCTCTTTCCACCCAAAAAAAACCCATTACCTGCCACTCAAAAACTCTACGCTTCTAAACGGATAACATAATTAATTACACTCATTTCCCATTCCAACACACATGGCATCCATTCCCCTCCTCTCGCCACCCGCCGCTGCTACCACGACCACCGCCGCCGCCTGCAGCAACCAATCCTGCTCCCTTCCCCTCTTCCCACTCTTCTCCAAGTCCCACCGTCGACTCACGCGCCTTCACGTGTCCTCCCCCACTAACAACCCCCGCACTACCGCCACCCCCACCAGTCCCCCCACCTCCGGCGAGACCATATTCTTCGACGGCGGGGCCCACTACGGAGACCTAGTGGCGAACCTTCTTCTGGGATTCACCCTCTTCTGGCTCCCCCTAACCCTAGCGGCAGTGTCACGCGCCATGTACCTGCGGTACAGGTTCACCAACCTGAGGGTGACGGTGATCTCGGGGCTGACGGGTGAGGATCGAAGCGACTTTGGGTACAGCGTGGTAAAGGACGTGCAGGTGGTGCCACGTTTGATCGGAGAGTGGGGTGATGTTATCATAACCCTGAAGGACGGAACGAAGGTGGACCTTAGGAGTGTCCCTAAGTTTAGAGAGATCGCGAAGTACTGCCTGGAAATGGCGCAGAAATCCCAAGTTTTGAAGGAAAGTGGACCCAAAGGTTTTTAGTTTCCCTACTTCTTCTATTCTTTCCTTCTTTCTTTCTTATACGCCTTCTTCTGCTGCACTATCCCTCTTTCTATACTTAAATGTAAATTTCTATTTCATTTTCTTCTGTCAAATTGAGGTTATTTGCAAAAATATCAAGAGAAAAATGGCATAGAGAAGATGAATGAGAGTAGAAATGTTGATTGGAGCTCGGAGGGTTAAAGTGTATTTAATCATAACATTAAAATAAGATTTTAATTAATACTTTTGAGGATTATATAGGCTCTTAAAAATATTTTAAATTGTAAATTAATTCTTAAATATTTCATATTAATGATAAATATTTAATTAACTTTTAATTCTGAACTTAATTGTAAAGTTGGGTTGACTCTTGGACTATTTCAGACCCAACCTAACATGCCTAGTATAAACCAAAATAACAATGGGTTTGATCTAACTCAATCTCATCTCGTTCAATTTAATATGAATATGATCTAGTCTAATATGCTTGGACCTAACTTCATCTAATTTGATGATTTGGATCTTAATGACTTTACCTTTAATGATTGGGAGTCCAATTTAACATGAGATTCATACCACTTTCTCTAACATGAGTTCATACCAACTTAGCCTAACCTTCGTTTCGTCTACACAACTTGGCATGACCCCCGTCTTCATTCAATTTGACGTCATCACTCCTCCATATGGGTCTCACCTAAGACATCTTAACTTTAATTCTAATTTGAAAACAATCTTACTTAGCATAACATGAAAAAAAATTTATTAATAAATAATTTTTTTTATATATTTTGATCTCAAAACTTAAAAATAAAAAATTATAATTCACTTAATTCAATAATATTAATTTATTTTATGTTAAATGATTTATCAGATTAATATTTGAAATTGATATTTGAGCTCGAATGTATTAAATAATATAAATAATTTAAATATAAATTAAAAATATAAATCGGAAATGTAAATTGGAAATGTCGAACAATTTTAAAGCAATTATTTATTTTAGATAAAAATAAATTCTAATTTTATATTAAAATTTAATGATTAAAAATATATTTAATCTTATTTTTATTGTATAATCACGAAATTTTTAATTTTAAGTTATCTACTGTTTGACCTCAGTTTATTCTAAAAGTTTCTTTCTTTATAAAATCCGATTTCAAATTTAAGAGAATTTTATATGCGAAAGTCCGAACCCAAATTTTCCCACTGCTGTTAGACTGTGAATGAAGCTCCAAATAATAAAAAGAATTAAAAACGACTTACTATATATAATGGATAAAGATGATCTTGAAAAATTATTCTCATTAATTTACTTATAATCCTTGGAAATTTAAAATTGTGTGCGGAAATTAACAGAGACTAGAAATCTATAAATATTTTTATTAAAAGTAGAAACTGAAAATAAATACAGCTGACAACAGAAGAGTAAAAAAATGATTCTGCAGATTTGACCTCGTCCCGTGTAATTAAAATATAATGAGAGATGAAACTGTTTTCCTTTTTCTGCTGAAAAGTTAAAGATATGAAAATGAAATATTATCCTCCACTTCTTAATTTTCCTAAATGTTTGTTTAAGTTGGATGGCTATGAAGCCTCTATATGGATCCAAATATAGCTGGGTTTTATTTGACGAAGATATTAAAAAGATGGGATTTTCAGGGTTTTATCCTATACTTCCAAGTTTTAAATTTCTCATTATGAACAATGAGGTTTGGTAAAAATTAAATGAGTAACAAACTTATTTAATAAAATGTTTTATAGTTATTATTCATGCACTTCTTCACTTTTTTCCTTTACTTCTTTCATTTTGTGCTTTCTCGTAATTTTGTGTTTTCTCGTGTGTAATTCGTGGTCTTCCATTTTCGACTTCCCATTCTCGTTGCATTGAAAGAGTTTTAAGAGATATTTGAGAGATATTTTCCGTTGGAGAAGTGTAGTGGAGGTGCTCCTTAGTGTTGTTGTTTTCGCCGTTGACATTGGAGTTGAAAGAGTGATTTTGTTTGAAGTTTTTCATGTCAAATAGGTGCATGGTCCATTTGAAAGCTCTAAATCTTAATTGAATTTGACAATTCGATGCATACCCTCTCGGATATCAAAATCCGAAAACATGTACATATGTCAATATCCGATGAAGGCCAAATCAGTTTTTGAAATCCAATTTGTGTCTGCTCGCGTTTTCTGATCCGATTAACTGTTTTCACAACTTGTATATACAAATGTCTTTTCTTTCTCTCGTCCAAACCTTCCAAACCTTCTACATACAAATCCTAATACAACAACGAATATCAATGAAAAGGAAGTTAAACAGATGCAGCAACACCCAACAACCAGAACGTGATCTCCAACAAGAAGAAAAAGTTGATCTCGAACAAGTACAACGTGATATGTGGATCTGTGGAGAGAGATGAGAAAATGAAGAAGATGGGAAAAGCTTGGTGGAGAAAGCTTGGTGTGAAGAAGAGAGAACTTGTGATATGAGAGAAAGCCAGATATTTTAATGGAGAACGAGAATCTAGTTAAAAAATGATATGGTCAAAAGATTCTTCTGCATTTATTAAAAATTATAAATTAATCACGTCTTAATGAAAGACATTATAGGTATTTCAAAAAATTTTGGAGGTAGGATGAAATCCTTGGAGGTAGAGTGAAATTCCCTGAAAAGATTTGTTCATAAAATTTGATACACCCTCAAGTGATTCATTGATTTCGGATTTATGGCATTTTCCCCGCACCTCACTATCACTAAGTGCACTGTTACTGATAGAAAAATACTAAAGTACCCTTCTTATTGCATAACACCTCTATTATGCCATCATCATTACATCTCTGCCATTGGCTACTGAGGAAAAAAGAAGAGAGTTTACTTTGAAAAACAATTCGTTCTGAAAAACTCATTTTGAAACAATATATATAATTTGGAAAGTTTGTTTAAAACAATTATTCCAAAAGGTATATGTTTTCAAAACCTTATTTCCGAAAATTTATTCTAAAAATCCTATTGTAGAAATTATGTCCTAAAAGATTTCCAAAAACGTATAAACTATGGTTTTTAAAATCAAGATGGTGCAGTTAGAAACTACGAGAGTGAAGGAAGAAAAAGTCAGATTTATTGTTGGTGTGAAGTACCCATCTTGCAGGCTGCAATCTATTATAAAATAGCCCAATATGACAACACAACTGAAAAGGAAATTACTTCCTACACCCTATCAAATTTCTTCCTCGCTCCATCAAAAAAAGCTATGGGAAGATTTTTCCGGAGTGATTGCTAAAATAATTTTCGAAAGTATTTATTGGGTTCCGGAAAATATATTTCGGAAGTAATAGGATATAAGAAGTAATACTCAACTGAAAATTGAGGTAAGAAATATATTTTGGAAAGTTTGTTTCGATAATTCTATTCTGAAAAGCTTATTCTAAAATGTATTTCATGCATTTTAGAAATTCTATTTTGGAAAGTTTATTCTTAAAATCTTATTCTGAAAATTTTGAAAATATTTTGAATTTATTTTTTCAAAACATGTGATACGGAAGTCAGTTTTACTAAGAGCAAAATTGTAATTTAGAAAATTACGAGGATGCACGGCGGGAGTGCAGGAAGTAAAAGCCTCAAATTTATTTCATCATTCAAAATATTATTAGTATGGACTAGATCCGTTCTTCAAATAGATTTTAATTATTTTTTATCTTGCAACAAGTTACGTTAACTTATTTTGAAAAACTAAAATTTAAATAAATCTAATTAAAAATGAAAATAAGGTATATATTTTAGAATTCATATAACGTAATTATAGTATACCTTAAGAAAAACTATTGAAAAGGCCAAACTATATTGATTAGGCAAAAGCAATTTGAACCTATTGCTTAACATTGATTTAGATGTAAAGAATAATGTAGAAGCCACCAAAGTTTTGAAAGAAACAAGTTTTTTCACAAGCCGAAAAGCACGTTTTGTGAGTTTCGTGAGAAGTAAGAATGATGGAAATATAATAGAACTATTATTATGTTTCCATTATTCTCCATAAGCAATAAGATTTAAAGTAGTTTTTTTTTTGTCTAAATAATAAACATTTTTTAATCAGTAGCTTATAATTTAATTGATGATTAAAAAGTATTCAATATTGTAACTGGTGTATTTTGTTTCTAGTATTTGATTATGCAGTATGTTTTTAAATGAAAATCTATTTCGTTGTATGTGCAGATAATTTTTTAACTAACGATATTTTAATGTATAACTACTAACCACTTGCTATAATAATAATATGATGATGATGATAGAATACTCAAATTAAAAATACAATTTTTAAATGGTATATTATTATATTATCATAGTAAAATTATTAATTAGTTGCATATAAAATAAAGTTTGTTAAGATATTATTTCTTTAATTATTCCTACTAGAGGAACACTTTTAATATATTTTGAAAAATTCAAATGTAAGATGTCACATTCAAATAAGAAATAAATTATTTAAATGTAGTTCACAATAACTCTTTTATCTGAATGATAGTTTAATAATTTAGTATGAGTAATCCGACCTGTTTTTGAAGATCTGACCAGGTTTACAGGTTTAAAAAGATAGAATTGATATATTTTGACATCTCTAATTAAAATACATTTTTTTATCAAAATTTATTTAAAACATATAATAAAATTAATATAAATCAAACTTATAAATAAATTGACCTCGTTTATAATCTAAAACTTTAAAATAGTAAATTTATAGATTTTTGAACTATATTTAACTTTTAATCTCTAATTAATATAAAACTTAAACTTATATGTTTGTAATTCTTCTCCTTTTTTTGAAACCAGATGGATAAACAAGTGTTTTTAATTTTGAAAACTTAAAAATGGAAAGACTTTGATGTGTTTGTGATTATCGTCGGTGGCATTCATTACGGTTGTTGTTATTAGACGATGTTAAGTATGTAGGGCATGATTGAATTTCACATCCATTCTTAGGAAAGTGTCATTCTTTCACACTTTTTTCCTTTCATTTTTCAATTAAGAATTTGTCATTATTCTCACATCCTACTTCCCCACTTTAACACTCAATCTTCATATTCTTTGTTTTTTCTTCCTAATTTATTGGTTATAAGTTAGTAATAATCATATTTATTATATCAAATATTAACAATGATTTTCTATGGTGAAAGGTTGTGCATGCAAGAACACCATAATGACATGTGACACCTCAATTCAAGCCTTTACCCCATCTTATTTATTATAATTAGAACCCAACAAACCTTTCATCTCAAATCTTTTCTAAGATTTGGCCAGCATAAATAAATTTACTAGTACAAACATTATAGTTTTTTTATATAATTGAATTTATTGTACAAGTTAATCAATTATTTATTAGTTTTCTTAAAAAACGATAAATAAGTACTTATTTCTTGAAAAATATCTTAACTAAATGTACACAAGGAAAATGCTTACGTTAATTTACTCAAAATTGGTTTTATGAAATACTTTTTGTAATTAATTCAATAATTATTTACAAATATTTTTAAGATGAGAATTTTTAAGTAGATTGATCTCGCTTTTTCCGCAATCTAGTAGGTCACTTTCTATAATGAGTTATGGTTATCTCTCACATAGATTGTTATCATTTTTGTTTTTTGTCAATAATTTTCTATGAAATTTTGTTTAAATACATGGTTTCTTTTGGAACTTAGTAGATAAAAAGAATTCCAAACAACAAGCATAGTATGTTTGACAATAATTTTTTATGTATGAGGAATTTCATAGAAATGGGGCGACGAATTAATACATCTTTAATTCGTTTTTCTTCATACTTGACTGGCCTCCTTTTGAAATGTTTAGTTATTGATATTGTTAAGCAGTATTTTTAAGTGCATGTTGACATGTAATGTTGGATAGGACACTCTTATTAACAAGTTCATAAACATTATACAAAAGGTTGTCAACCCAGCATAAGTCCTCCATGTTCAACATTTCTCTAGTGCCACCATCCTTTCTGATTCCAACATCCTTTTCGGTGACGTTTCCAACACTAGCTACCAATAATGTTAGTGTGTCTTCTAAATGAATTTTTTTATTCTTCACATAAGTATATGTTTCTTCCCTCCATATATTGAAAATTATAGATGAAAGAATTAGAAAAAATCAACAACTTTTACAACGAGGGCAGTCTTGCCTTATATAGCAACTAACAATTTAAGGTGAGCATTAAGGTGGCAGAAAAAGTAAAATAATAAAGTAAAATAATACTGTCTCTTATATTTATCACGAAGACACGAAGGTTAGTTAATGAATGATGTCATCCTCATTTTTTACTTAAATTACATTAATTAAGTACTTTATTTTTTAATTTCTAGCTAGATATGTGTAAGACATATGGTTGATTTAAAATTACTATTGAATGTTAATGATGTTGTAACAACCGGTACCGATTTTGCATAGCGAAAATATAAAATCAGAGTACGATACCGATTTAAAAGTGGTTCCTTTAATTTTCTCTTAAACGTTTTATCAAACAGTTGATGTGCAGAAAATGTAAAGAGTGCAGAGAGTAGAAAAAATCACACAAATGATTTTTATCCTGGTTCGAATCAAAAGATTCTACGTCCAGTCGTTAATCACTATGAATAATGATTAACTTTTTCACTAAAAACAGTTTTACATATTACAATATAGTGAATGAAATAAGAATGATAAAACCTTCTTTCGACAAACGAACCAGAAGGAAACTTCCTTCGACAAACGAACCGGAAGCAAGCAGCAAACACTTTCTTTCGACAGACGAAACGGAACAGTGCAACAAATATCTTTCTTCGACCAACGAACCGGAAGAAAACAGCTCTGCCAACTTGAAGAGAACCGCTCCGACCTTTGACACACAAAGCGCGAGCTTCTCCTATTCACAAGACTTGACAAGAGCAATGAACTAACACTTGAGAACTTCCTCAAATCACACTGTATCCTCAAATGACTTAGATTTTTTTCTAAAGTGTTTGGCAAAGGTATATATAGCCTACTGGTTCGAAACTAAAGAGATGCATTACAATTGCCAGTGATAATCGATTATTATAAGTGATAATCTATTATCTACGAGACTTGGAATAATTTAGAATATTTATTCTTCAACCGATCGGTTCCAGTTCTTCACCTCCTTCTACCATTCGGTTTGAGTTTGACACTGTTCGGTCTTCACCTTGTGTTCGGCCAGTGTTAGTGACCGTTTGGTATTACTGAGTTTCGTCAATGTTCAACTTGGTTCGGTCCTGAACTGTGTTTGATCTTTATCGACCGTTCGGTCTTCTAGCTGTATTTGGCCATGAACAGTGTTCGGCCTTTATCTATTATATGTCGTTCGGCCTTCAACTGCTGAGTGACCGTTCAACCTTAATTTGATACGACCGTTCGGTCACGGTCATGCCTTCCACTACTTGGTCTTGGTCATAACTTTACCGCTCGGTCCTAAGTTCTTGGTCATGACTGCTCGTGTCCTGACTGCTTGGTCTTGGTCATGAAGTCTACCGTTCAGTGCTCACCGCTCGGTCATGAAGTCTACCGTTCGGTCTTGATGTCTTCTCTTATGCAGAAATGCTTTTAAACTCATACAACAGAAGTCTTCTTATTCTTCACTTTATAACATCATCAAAATCATTATTTTCAAGATAGCAATGCTCCTCATTGGTAACAAATGAGACCTTGACCCCGAACCTAAATCAACATCTTTAAATCTAAATCAAAGGTAAAAATAACAAAGTAATTGGAAATTACTCTTCAACACGATCTCCTATGCTCAATTAATCTGGCCAATTTGCCCACTTCAGTGATGAATTTCTCTTTTATGGCACTTTGTTGTAGCACCAACAACTCTTCATCCAATGTAAAGGATTGAAAGCTTGTAAATTGAATAGGAAATCTTGAATCATTAGTAGTAGGTGAAATTATCTCACATTCATCAAACAAAATTGCACCAATATTATCAAGACCAAAATAAATCTCAACAACCATGTCAAAAATGAGTTGCATGAGTGTTATTATTAAAAGCATTATTTGTATTAGTTGCATGATCATTCAAAGGAAAGTCAACGTGTATGTATGTAACAAGGTCAAAATGGATTTAAGAGTTATTATCATTCAAAGAAGAGCTCCTGTTGTCGCCTTGCAACTTCTGTTGAGCCTACTATAGATCTAAGGGAGGTCTAAACACATAAGCTCATAATAGTAAATTTGAAAACAAAAATAAACCTAGAAAACAAAAAATCAAGATTGAGGTATCAATTGAATTCAAAAAGCTTAAAGAAATTGAAAATTTTTCAAAACAGAAGATACAATGTCAAAATAAAATAAGACCAAGGATCTAGTTATACCTTTTTAAAGACAGCAAAAAGACTCATAATGCAAAGCTAAGTAGATCGAAAACTCTAGTAAATCAATCAAAAGAAACCAATAATTAGAAATGTGTGATCTAATGTATGAAATCATTTAACATTTTTTCATTTACACTCCCACTCCACTAAGTTGTTTTTTTTCCAGACAAATTGGCTTAGTGAAATGTTGTCAAGGAAAAATATGTGTTAAAGCCTTTGTCACAATTGAGTTTAAGCAAAATCCTAGTTTTCTCTTTTTGTAGTGTAGGGCTAACTAGGGTATCAATACAAGGAAATTCGATGTCAAAATAGAAATTGGTCTAGTTCTATCCCAGATTTAAGTTTGGGGAGAATTAAAATGAAAAAATAAGTACTGCAAAAAAATTAAAACTAACCTAAAGAATGGAATGATATTTTAATGTATGAGACTAAAACTAAGGCAGAAAATATGTATGAAAACAATTTCTAATTATTCAAAATTGCTAATGAACACTTAGAATGCAACAAATGATGTACTGGAATTTGTTTTGGTACTTAAAAGTATGAAATACAATGAGTTTATTCATTTTGAAGTCTCTGATAATTCATCAATTTACAAACTTAATAACCTAAGCGATATGAGACTATTAGACGCGATATGAATATAAATCCACCTAATGAAAGTTTAAGGAAAATGACAATCAATCTCCAATTGAAAGTTTAAAAAACTAATAATTTATCTTAAAACATCGTTATCGACCTCACAATAAACGTCAATATTTCGATCCTAAGTAGGTCATATTATCGATTCAATCTTATAATTATATAATTATGACCAATAGAGTTTTATGTGTAAAGTACACATTTTTTTTCTTCTATCATACTCATTAAAACTTATTCTAAAATTTTGATGTGTATTAAGTTGTCACATGTAAATTACCAAGATGTCCAAAGTGCACACAACATAAAAAAAATTAACTTAAATAGAATGTTAAACCCTAAATATTAGAGTCAATTTGTAAGTGATGAATTAGTTCTATTTTTTATGTAAAAATATTTCTATTTTTCTTAAAACTCGTCTTCTTTATATATTTAAATTAACTCAATTTAAAAGTTTAAAGGATTATGGTTTAAAATTAATTGAAGTTCTTCATATACACATTTTAAGTTAAACCTAATGCATTTCAATGATAAGTCAAACTGAAGCGTAAACTATATCTATGTATATAAACGAAATTTCCCTATTTATATTTGTTTTTCAATTTTATCTTTTACATAATTTTTTATATTAAAATAATTATTTTATAAATTTTACTCTTTAAATTACCGTTTTTTTTAAATCTAATTGATTCCTTTAATTTAACTACTTTTTAAACTTAACTATTACTTTTTAATTATAAAACTATCTACAAACTAAATAAAAATTATTTACAATAAAATTATGAAAAATATGTATATTTAATTTATAATAATAATAATAATTTTATTATTTTTTATTATATAAAAAATGAACACACTTAAACATAGAACATGGGTTTTCATTAATAATATATAAAAATAAATAAATAACGGACTCTCAATATGATCCAAAAAATATATAAAAAGAAATAAAAAATCAATTACAATGACTTTTATATTTATAATTAATTACTATACTTTTATCTAGACCTTTAGAATTCGAAATGTACGTACCCATATATACAACTTTCTGATTAGGATATTTTAAAAAAATATAAATATAAGAATAATTGAAAAACGAATGGTAAAAGACGTGTCAATAGGCACTCTTTATAGCATATCTTTAAAAGCAAAATAAAAAAACTTTTTTAAATAAAATAGATAAAATAAATAAAGTAATAAGGACAAAATAGTCAATACATAACAATAATTAGTTTCAATAAAAACAGATTGTGATCTTACATGTTATAAAATATTTGAATAGAACTTGAATACATATTCATAAAAATAATGACAAAATTGTCAATTCAACCTAATAAATATGTGTTATTAATATATAAAAATGTATGCGTCAATACTTTTTGTATTTTTATTCTCTATTACATTATTTACTATGTTTCACATTTTTCTCTTCCATTTCTTAGCTGTATAATTCATTCACTGCACAGATATAATTTCTCAAACTTAAATTATCTTTTACTCTCTTAAAATTATACTCTCTCTCAGTTGCACACTTTTCAAACTATTTTTTTTTTTAAAAAAAACACTACCTTCTAAAATAATTCTATACAATTCAGCAATTAATTCTCGTTCACCAATTATTCAAAACAAATGTGTTATATAAATAAAATGGGTAAATTCAGCAATATTCTCATTATCTACGTTAAATTCTTTTTATGAGTTTCTCCTAACTCATTGAACTATAAATAATTTTTTTCGTGCTTCCTTTATGCTAAAAAAATTGAGATTTTTTTTTTGCAAATATTCCTTCATGTCATGATAATTGCAAGGTATGATTGTTTTTAGAAAGAATTATATTGAACAAAGTTTACTAAATTAATTACATTTTTCAAATATTAATTTAATTTATTTAAAGACAAATTTATAAATGTAATTACCCTTTTCTTATTTTAGCTAACAACCATCGAGTACTCACTTAAATAAACTGAAAATCGATATATAGTTATACTTATTACTAATTACTTATAGATATATTTAGTTACTTAATCATTTTATATAATGTCATGAAAATTTACAAATATACATGGCGATATCATTGAAGTATTCACTTAACATGTATTTTTTATTTATATTATCTAAAAAAAGCTTTTATTTATGACGTCAAAGAATCTTGGAGATGAACCTTTGTTTGAACATCTACAATTCTTCGACAAATCAACTAAAGAGTTTTGGCATAGAAAGTTTTCATTTTCCACATTGAAAGAACAAATAACATTTATAAATATATTATTTCTTTAAAGAAAACTAAAAACTATAGTTATTTATAAAGGTAAATAATTCCATATATTCTTTAGAAAAAAAAATAATGTATAAGGTGAAGAAAAAGGAGGTGGGGGTCCCATGAGGATGTAGAAGGGAATGATTAATTTGGCAGACATGGAGTTCAGCTAAAATAGGCTTTAAAAAGAGAAGAAAAAGAAATGAATAATGAATTGAATTGAATGATATAGTTGTATGATCTGACAAATTTTATGAAAGGGTCCTGAAAAAGGGTGCAATCATAAGGTCCAGCTCCTACAATGAGACATTCATTCTTTCTTTCTTTCTTTCTTGCTTTGTTTGAGATTGCATTGCATGAAGTGTGTGTAACCATTGCACCACAACTTGTTGAAATGTACTTCCATTCTTTGCTTCACCATAATTAAAATCCACTAAAGCAGCTACATGTAGGAGTGTAGGTGGGTCCCATCACAATGAACTAGGGTTTCCCATTCCAATTGGAATTACTTCTGCCATCCCATTTCCAGACACCTTCCTGGAAATTTCTGAATTTGTTTTCTCAGTTTATCACAACACTTTCATTAATGTTGTCAAATACCTACCACTAGGTTTGGTCTCTTGCAGAATCCCCCGTATCATCATCATCCTTTCAACTCTTCTTACTCTTCATATGACATATAAGATTCTTTTGTTTAGGTTAAAACATATCCTTTTCAAAGGCTATGTTACATAGTTTAAACATTAAAGTTAAATTAGTTTTATTTTTAAGTGTTTTGTTTAAATAAGATACTTTACATTTGTTAAATAAGATAGTTATCATGAACTTTGTTGACATTAAAAGAAAACAATCTCTTAACATTAATCCAAATCTTAACAAACTTTAATCGATAAATAGTTTTGACTTAACTATTGATAATTGATATTTGTAAAGAAAACTCTAATTAATAGCAACTTGAAAATAAATTGATTTATGATTGATCATATAAAACTAACTTTGGTAATGATAACAAAGTAATTACAATTAACTTTAATTTAAATGAAATTGTTGTTGATATTAGCTGAAAAATAAAATCAGACAAACAACGTCTAAATTTCAATTAAGATGTTACAAAGTTAATAATATGTTCACTAAAGCCAACTTAAAAAGACTATAAAGAGAGAAAAAAAGTATTATAAATCTATTGGACTCACATAAACTTCATTAAGAAAAAATAAATAGGTATTTTTATTTATATACTTTTAGCTTATTGTGCATTTAATAGTATAACTTTTTGCACATGTATTTTAGGAGGGAAACACACTGGGAGATCAGAAGACAAAAACTAAGTTTCTAGTGAGAAAAGGAAAGAAACTAGCAGAGAGAGAACAACAAGAAGAAAAGAACAACCAGTTTATCTTGTGTAAACCTTAAGCTAGTTCGAAGAAAATATTTTAATCTTCATCTTATATTTTCAGGTTTTATTTGTTGTTTAATAAAATACTCATTGGTTTCTTGTGTTATTATCATATTATGGGATATTCTTTTTAGATTCATAGAAACTCCAAAAGAACTTATGATCTACCTATTAATTATTATTATTATAGACAATAGATTTTTCGACCATATCAAGATTTTCCACATTAAAAAGTTTGGGTAGTAGTTGATTTTTCTTTTATTTATTTTATTTATTTCATTGTTTTACATATTATTTATATAAAATATTTATTTCACTTTTTATTTGTTATTTTTGTTATCTTTCCAATATATATATAAAAGAAAAATATGAAAACAATTTAAATTCTTACATTATGCTCAGAATTTGATTTTTTTTTTCAACTTTTAATCAACTAAAATATTCTTCTAAATTCATAAAATTTTAATTTCATTTAAAATTATATGTCTAAACATTATCAAATATTTCTAATTTTTTATGATTTAATTTTTTTTTCATCAAAAACATGCACGTTTTCTTGATGATACAGTGCCCAAATGACACAGCGAGTTTTGATAAAATTAAACTTTCGGTTCTAAACTTCATAATTTATAAAATCTACTTCATTCATTTTTTAACTATTAAAACTTTGAAATTTTTTTTTTTGCTTTTATTTATTTTAATTATACTAAATAGTTGATTTAATATTAATATGTTTCATTTGTAGTCTAGTAAAAACATTATAGTTTTAACATAACAATTTTAATTTTATTAATTTCATTTGAAATTTATTAATAGTTAATATAATTGAATATATATTTGAACTTTAGTAATTACCGTATTTATTAAAAAGAATGAAAAATTAATCTTAATATGGAATACATTGAATAAATTACTAAAATATATCTTCAATTATACTTAACTATTATGGGAGTTCAACGAAATTAAAACTTTTGTATTGAGATACTAAATAAAATTTATCCTAATATAATTTACTATCTTTATTAGTTTACTCAATTCTTAATCAGTATATATATATAAAGAGAGAGAGAGAGATGTAAAAGTAAAAGAATGAAAAATAAAAAAGCTTTTGTATTTCTTAATTTTTACGTGGAAAGCACATGAAAAAAAAAAGGAAGTATTATTGTATGAATTAAAAGAATTAAATATATAATTGTAAAAAAATCTTATAGAAACGAGAAAAAAAAAAACGAATCAAACAATATCTGAAGGTGGAGAAAAAATAACACGTAATCAGTGGTAAGGGGTGCGATGATATTTTATTGTTATCGTTCATTGAGTCAATAAACAAAGATTTTGACTTGTAATAAATATCTTTTAATAGTTTTCCTCTGTAGTTTTCTTTTCCCACTCTTTAACTGTTATTATTGTGATAAGATAAAATCACTTTCATTTGAAATATCCTCCTACGTCTTAATTAAAACTTCAAGTTGCATTTTTCATACACGTTCAAATTATCAAAAGCGAAATTTTACCATACTTTTTTTTGTAAGTATATGCAATCACAACTTTCTAATCAATTGATACACTTATTCTTAATCTTATCTGTCTTGGTACATGATTCATCCAAGAGATTATAAAATGGACACGTTACGAAATTTGATTGAAGAATATGCATTTTCATTGCAAAAAAATCCCCTATGTAGGGATGGGAAGACAACGTTTGAAAAGAGTGAAAATCACGATATGATTACTTAGCAAAAGAATACAAAGAATGGAAAGAAAATGTGTTTGACAACAAAGGAATGAAAATGAGATGAAAGTGCAATATCACGAGTCCAAACAAAAGAATTTTCAATAATTTCCTTTTCAGCTTTCTCTAAAAATCAAAACATTGGCACCCCATCCACTATAGCTTGTTCCTATCCTAGTTTTCACCTTCCCTTTTTTGCATCTCTTGCTAAACAACTCTCTTAATCTGATTGTTTCATGGTTAGAAACACCTCAAAAACCTTAGAATGTCACTGTGATGTTATGTTAGAGTGATCAAATGCTGATTACAGTCACAAAAACTCCCCTGCATCAAACCTGTGGCAATTTGTTGGAAACACATTCTGTTAATCAAAAGAATTAAAATTTGATAGGAGTGGCTTATAGGTCCCTCATTTCCAAAGCAGTGATGATTAGGTGGGCAGTGTGAAGAGAGGATACAATTATCTAACTCCTTCAAATGTTTGGACTGACAAATAGAGCCAAGTCCCACACTTGGTCATTCCCATACTTTCCTCATCAATGGTTATCATCTGATACACTCTGTCAGTTCAAAAGAAAAGAAGCAAAATGGACCAACCTCAAGCCACAAAAAGAAACTGAAACTGGGGTTACTGGTTCATTGGGACTTTTGACCATGCTCCAGCAGTCTTCATTTCTTGTTTTTCCTATGCACTAAAAAATGGTTTATTAATTGTTATTCCTTAGACAAAAGCAAAACCATGTAGCAGTGTGACTTTGGTGTGTAATGAGAAAGAAAGAGGTGATGTCAAGTCATGTGTGAAGCAGAGAATTGCCTGCTCAGCCATATGAGCTGTTCTATTAAGTGCCTTCTTTATTGAAAGATGCTAAAGAGATAGACCCATTTGGAATATGACAGAATGTTTTTCATCCTCAGTTCCTCTTTGGCACTTTGCAGGTTCTGCTAGCTATTAGGCCCCAATTCCTCCTTATCCAAAGCAACTCTCACCCTTTTAAAGCTTATGTCAAAATCAAATTCCACTCAACACATCTAATACTATTAATCTTCTCCTCACACTTCATTATCAACTCATAGCTTATACAACATCATTCACCTATTGATAAAAACACTACCAACCTCCCCACATTATATTAATCAGATGGCAATAATTCCTCTACTTAGGTCACTATTTCGTGGCCATTAAGAAACACTTCCATAGGTATATACAAAATACTTGTGTTGGCGGGAGTTTGAACAAGTGAAGAAATGTCGCTTTCTAGTACTTGACCAAAACAAACTTTCTCGATCGTTATTGGATTCCCTTAACTTATTCCCGTGTCTATAGGGTTTGCAACTCCAATGAAATTAAATTAGGTAATCTCAATCTTTACTATGTTTGAATTCAAACACATCAATAGATAGCTTAAGCTAGTGTCACCATCATCACAAATCTGTTGAACACATCAGTTGGGAAGCTTGTAGAACAAAATTTTGTGGGTTTGAATTGAATGTCATGATAAAGTATATGAAATGAGTGAGCCAAATAAAACTTTGGTTTTGATTAGTATGTGCAATTATATATATATATATATATATATATATATATATATATATAGGCATACGTCATAATAAGTAGAAAGGTACAGTGAGAAGATAAGTGTATGATCACAATAGTGGTTTTCTGAACAGAAGCTTCTGCATATTCAGTTACGTAAAATCAGTAGCATAATTTGAAGCAGTGATGAGTTGTTGAAAGCAAATACATGAGAGTGATAATAACATGGGATGGGAATATTATTATTATCTCAAAAGGGATACAGCAAAAGGAACCAAACTATGGGAATATAAGGAGGGGCATAGGATTCCTAAACCTTTTTCTTTTGCAAGAGCGTGCTAAGTAGAAAAGATAGGGAGAGAAAGTGAGTGAAGTGAAAATCCACAGTCCATTGAAAAGGTGGCTCTAATATCAAAAGGATGGTTCCCACAAGGACGTAGGAATCCCAAGTAGACGAACCCCAACATCTACATAAAGCTAAAAATAGATAAAATATAATAGCATGAGCTTCAAATTCTGTTCCACACGTGGGGCCTTTGCTCCCTGTTTCTTTTTCATATGGGATCAATCAAAGAATATTTTTTTTTTCTTTTGTTCATTGCATTAAAAATGAAAATAAAGAAAAAGGGGGATTTTAGTAGGGTAGGGACATTGTTTCATGTTGTGCCAAGTTTGATTTTGTTCATGCCACTTGTAATGCAATAAGCTAGATTAGCCTATTCATTCTGTCAGCATTTTCAGCAGAAAATGGTTTCATTTTTCAAATATCTTCCACCATACTTAACAATTAACCCAAAAAATGTATTCTACCGATTTTAGGTAACAAATTGGATCACTTAATGGGCAGTACCATTACATCAACAAAATCTCATTTCATCAAATGATATCAATAACATAAATCATACAACACCATTTAACTCAGCAACAGATCAAAGGTTTCAGAATTTTATTTGCTATTAAATTTCTATTGACATTTTTAACCTCTCTTCTGCTCTCCTCTTCAGAAACAGAAAAGACAATTAATAACACAACTTTAAAATACCATCCAAATTGTTAATTGATCCTTTATAGCATTATTGATTGTCCTTTCCATTAATTCTCTGAAAAAGAAAATATCCTCATAAACAAAATAGGCCAAAGTGGTTCTGCTTTTCATTTTGCCAGTTAGACTTAGATTAGACACCTTTGAACTATATATGCATTTGGTCCTGCATTACCAATGAAAAGTGATAAAATTTGTTATCTCCACTCTTGTTCATATGGAAGATGACTATTAACTGAAAAGTAACCGTGAGACAGAACAAGGTAGTTTATAGTACTTGGGGGAAAGAGAAGAGGGAGGGATAACAAGCAATTAAATCACTAAGGAGCATTTGTAAAAAGTTTAGCTAGATGCCTGTACTTTTTTTATTTTTGTTTTCGGTGTGTGTGGTTGTTGAACAATTTTCATAAAATGAAACTTTATATGTAGGGTAAAACACTCTTTCTTTTCCAGTCTTCTTTTTGGACCTTCTTGTCCTCTTTTTTGGTAAGTCCAAATTGGTTTAGCTAAAAGGGCATGATGAAGGAGCGTAAACAAATCCTAACAGCGGCTTTTAGAAAGAAAAGGAAGGGATTAAGTTGTATTGAATAGCTTATCACTGGAATGTCAAAAAGAAAGCACAAACAACAAGACAAATTAATCTGTACTTAGCCAAAAATTAAACACGGTTCACAGTGTCCCTGTTGAAAAGGCAGTTCACCAGACAAAGATGTCCCCAGACACATTGCTTTTCTCATGCAAGAATAACAAAGGATCATAAAACGTGCTTAAGAAACCAAGAGTCCGAGATTACATATTATGTTCTTCATGCATATTTGGACCCTGAATCCTCTCAATTAAAGCTGTGTTTGAAACTATATTGTTTAGTTTTATAGATACCACATATTCACATTCCCTTTGCTGGCTTTATTTTTGGTTTTCTCCCTTTTCCACATGCTTTTTGGTTTTGTTGTATTCTATTTCTGAGAGAATTTAAGACAGGGAATGATTAGTTCCCCATTTATTAAAGAATATAGAGATCATATATAAAACTATATAACTTTCCCAAATTTAAAACAGCCAACGATAATAGGGGACCTGTATTTGCACAGTAAAAACAAATGAGGGAAAGCTAAAGCAAACTTTACACACCATAAAACTGCATTACAACACAAGAAGTTCAAAGATGGTATTCACTTTAGATTTTCGGCAGTTTCACTGTCCCAGATTGATATATGACCATACACGTATGCCATGTATAAGGGATGAAAGCAAGTCATAGTGAAAACAAAAGGTACATTCAGATTAACCAGATCTATTCCAAATAAAAGTGACCCCTCTGCTGTGACCTTTGTGGTCACTAGCAGGTGTAAAGTGATGAGATAGTGAATAAAACCAAAGGAAGAATAGAGTGAGTTGTGGTAAAAGCAAAGCAGTGCCAGAAAATGTCTAGGGGATTCTATATTAAGCTATTTAGATGAAAGTTATCATATGGTCATTGAATATTAGTAGTTAATGATTCACATCTATTTCTTTTTGTTAAGAATACAGTTTGGGGAGCCTGTGAAGAAAAGTCCCCACGTTTTCTTTCCTTTATGTCTTATTCATCCAATTTATTAGTTTTCTTTTCCTAATTTTGGGCAAAAGAAATTAAGGGCTCAAAGAGTGGGGGCACTTGGAGCTTAGCAATTGATTGGGTGGGTTTGACATGATGAAGGGCTAATAAAAAGAATATACATAAGACCCTCCCTATCCAATCAAATATCAATCTCTTTGGGAACTTGGGCCTCTCCACTCAGCTCCTAATAGTCTTTGCCATCATAATATTCATTTAATTTTGGAGTCATTAGCCTCCATCACACGGGTTGCTAATCTGTCTCTTGTGATTATATCAGAAACTCACCAATTCTTTTTGCCTTCAATATTGGCCATTCCTCTGTCACTCAGTTCTGAACTAAGCATATTTTTATGTTCAACTTGTATCTATTACTCTTGGACACATCGCAATAATGGTACACAATCAATTTCTAATTTCTCAAACATTCAACAAGTCTTTTGAAATGTTACAGATAAGCATGGAACCTAAAACATCACACATCATTAATGGGTCCTTAATAAACCTTCAATTAGCCAGAAAAAGCCAGTGGAATT
The DNA here is from genome assembly GCF_016808095.1 of Vigna angularis. Lineage (NCBI taxonomy): Eukaryota > Viridiplantae > Streptophyta > Magnoliopsida > Fabales > Fabaceae > Vigna > Vigna angularis. The sequence goes on along the minus strand of NC_068979.1, from coordinate 23,687,957 downwards.
ATATCAATTTCCCCACTTGGTTTATCATTATCTTGATTTTATATTTCATTGTGGATGGAGGGGTAGGAAATGTCCATCCAAATTAGGTTAGTGGGAAAACCCCCCTTCTAAAAGTCTAGCAAACTGGCCATGGCATTTCAAAGGTTATAATCAATCAGTCCATCTTCTGAAGGGACCCCTGAATACTTAGGATATGCAATTTTGCCTAACTTTTCTGTACATGCCATGGCCATGACTATTAATTATGATTCTCACAAAACAATGTGAGGTGGAAGTTCAGACACTCAGAAAATGCCATTCCGCTCCCAAGTGCTCATTACAATCCCACAAAAATGACCCAAATTCTCACCTCATCACTCCCTTTCTCTCTGTCTCTCTGCTTCCATGTCTCATCACCTATCCCTTTACTGTTCATGGTAAAAACCAGAACTTATAGGACCCTATTTAAATCTACTGCATAATAACCAACCATTTGGGCGGTGATTCAACCTTTTCAAATTATTATATTCTACACACCAGGGCTAATTATTTCTTTACATACACGTATCAAATATTGGTGTAATGTATAGATATTAATAAAATTCAAATGCAATGCAAAGCAATGGGTCCAGTTACCCCTTGCGTGCGATTTGTCAAAGATTAAATCAATATCAACGCGTTTTAGCATCAACTTTATCATTCATTCGTAACCCATTAGCACAAAGATTAAAAAATAGAATACATAATAAAAGATGAGGCTACATAGGGTTGATACGGTCAAGCCTGGACAAGGAGATAGGAGCAAGGACTAAGTGCCCATCTTCAATCAATAGCCGAAAAATGACAAATTTGTGGCTTGATGGATGGAAAGAGAGACCCTTTTCCTCCTTTTTGAAAACTTCACAAACTAGGTTCATACTTCATACACTCTTACATATATATATCACACTCGAGGGTGTGTTCAATTTGAAAAATATTGAAACCTATTTCCTCTTTTCTGTTTGAACATTGGGTCATCTATGGTATAAAAAAAACATTTTTTTTCATAGGGTTCTACCCAGTGACTGGAAAAAATATCACCGACTATACCCTTATAACTACCCTTTTTGCTCCCAATAATTTTGATTTACTTTTTCATTGCCCTTTTTTCACTCCAATTTCAGCTTCAGATTCCCTCTACTAAAAGCATCTGCTTCTCAATGTTATTCACATTTTCTACTTACAGCTCCCTTTGTATATCATTATCTCTACTCCTTTTCATCCTCTCTCTTTCACCTTTCCTTTCTATATTAATTGTGTATCATTTCTTCCACACAGATTCTTGATTTTCGTTTATCAACTTTGAATCATTGCTCAATTTTTTAAATTATTCAAGTTTAGTCTCTTTTCCACTTCTTTTTGACAGTAAAAGATATCAAAAAAAAGTATTTGGTAAACTAAATTAGGAAACTATGTTTCTTATGTTTGGTTATTTTTTAAAATTTTATTAAACATCATTTTTCGATTTTTTTCCTCTATTCCCACAAAATCATTCATATAGAAAAATACAATTTAACTTTTCTAAATTAATATATAAGTTCTACTACAGTGAAAACGTCATATTACTCTTATTAAATGAAAGAAATTCTAAGAAAAATGCCATGACACGATTTGATTGTAAGAAATTATTTAAAAAATATAAAGAGGAAGTTTGATAAAAAAAAAGTTGAGAATTAAAAAATACATCTTGTCATTTATTTATTTTGAAAAAAAAAAATATTTGGTGGGTCCAATATGTATGAGTAAAGACATGGGTTTTGGCAATGAATGAGAGTGTGAAGACAGGGGACAATGAGGTGGCCATTTTGTAGTTTTATGCCACCTTAGGGATCCACCACTTCCACATTCAAAACCCTAGATAATCTCTCTCTCTCTCTCTCTTTCAACTCTCCACGTGGCACACCCTCGTCTTGTCCACGTAGGAAATGGTGGATCTTGGTAGGTAAAACCGTTTCTTTATGAACCAACATGGAAAGTTAATTAAGACCGAAGGTTAGTCCCATAAAAATTAAGGTTAAACCTTATTATTTTCTTAACAAGTTTTGCCTTTATAAGCTCATTAGGGTTTAGTGGGTTACTTTTTTATCAACCAAAAATGTTTCAATTTTGATTAATGTAAGTCTAAATCTATCCTGAATTCCAGCGTTGTTAGGTTCAGGTCACTTCGCTGTGGGCTCATGCCAATGCATCTCTTTCCGTCATGCTGTTTTATTATTTTTCAATTTAAAGCAAACAGCTTTCTTTCATGTTTATGGATAATTTAATCGACTTTAAACTTTAAATGCGTCATTCATTGCATGGTGATTTTAATTATTGGATGTGATATTCTTTAGCCACCTTATATTGAACATAAAACCACACTTCCAACAAAAGATAACGTTAAGAAAATGTGTTACATGCTATTGTTGGTCACTTGTAACAAAATGGAAGTGCTTAATTAGACCAAAAGTTGGACTTTTTATTATAAATGTAACGGTCGAATTTGAATTTCTATTCTTGCATTGGATATTTTTTGACGCAAGACCTAGAATTAGAAAAACAGTGAATTTCTAAGTTGAGGAACGTACATTGTAGACTTTATACACATTAGTTTGTGTTGAAAGCAAATTCATTTGAAAAATATGGCAATAGAGAGCATTTACAAGATAGTTTATAAGGTAGGAGAAAATGTTAACCTTCCTTTACAAGAAGGAAGGGATAAAGAAACCTTGAAACGTTTGATGGGGAAATGTTGATTGAACAAAACTTCTCGCATAAATTTTTACCTAAAGTTTGGCATGAATATGACTTTTTCCTAAATTATATCTTACTGATGGATACTAAGGATCATTTTTCTAATTTTTATAAAGTTATAAAATAAAATAAGTTCAAATTTTCAGACAAATTAAAATTCATTTATGCACATTAAATTATGAAAATGAAATCAAGAAATACTTTTAAAAAGTTAAACTGCATAAACTTATTTTAATTTATAAAAATTAACTATTTTTACGTTTTGAATTTAATATATATATATATATATATATATATATATTTCAATCATCAAATTGGCTACAAACATATGGACGGATGATTTACATGCACAAGATGTCCCACTTTGATTAAAGGTGAGCTAACCTCCCAAACTTTGGGTGCTGATGAATACGTCTCCAAGTAAATATTAGAATTAATTTTTCTTTAAAATTTTAAATTAATTTAGTTTCTCAATTTTGATGAATATGTGAATTTAATTATTTTAATTAAATTTAGTTAAATTTATTTAACGCTTTAAAAACATTTTATAATAATATTTAAGTTAAAATGTGTTTAAAATACTAAATAAGTATAATAAAATTTGATTAAAAATATTAAATACATATTGTTTTAAAGTTGAGAAATTAAATCAAAATTTTAAGAAGAGATTAATTTTAATTTTCACTTAAAGTTAATAAACTAAAAATATATTTAACCTTATAAACTATAATAACAGTGAAAAAGAATTCAGATTTAAAAGGTTATTTAAAATACTTCTCTTCTTTTAAAGTTATAATACAACTGAGAAGCATACACTAATAATAAATGTGTCAATGTTATTGAATTTACATAAAATGTTTAGAAAACTTATATAAAAAATATGTAGTGACATCTTAAAAGTTGTCCACTATTCTTTTTTAGCTTGACTTAACCTAACTATGAATGTTATGATAGATTTAAAGCATTTAATTAAAAACAAATCTTTTAAAATGATATCATTGTATGGCCAAAGAACTTATAATTTTTTCACAAAAGTTTTTTGTTTTAATTATTGTGATATAAATGATAAAAATACTTGTATATGTAAATAAAATCTACAATGGTATTTGCATATGGATAATGGGTATTTTAATATTCATTAATAAACGGATTGGGTACGAATATCATACTACTTATACTCGCAGTTATCCGTCATTCGTAAAACGTAAAACGTAAAATTAAAATATAATTTATATTTTATTAAGTTAAATTTAATTTATATTTTATTAGGTTAAATTTAATTGAAATTAAAATTTAATTTATATTATATGTAACATCCCATTTTAATAATATAAAACTACTAAAATAAAATGTTACATAATTCATAACTTAGAAGAAAAAAATTGAGATTTCTAGAAAAAGAAGATTATACACATGAAGAACGAACCTATCTACACTATTGTTTTATCCTCCTCTGCACGTTGAAACGACCAGAGATATCCCCTCCCTAAGCTCACACCATTTAAGGTGATCATTGCAAAAGAGAAACATACACAAACAACATAAAGACAAAGCAAGGGCAAACTAGTATGAATAGAAGTATCACATAATATTTAAATTCCAATATATAAATTACAGCTCAAACCAAGAAATTTACACATTTTAGAATTGAACAATGACCATAGACCTAACTCATCCGGATATACTATGAATGTCGAGCTATAACATGTTCTGCCCTTTGTGTGGTGGAACAGTTGACCCCCCTCAGCTACCATACAAAGTTAGTCCATTAAAAACACCCTTTTCTAGATGAAGAAAGAACCCCAAGCTAGGACCATGGTGGGTTATGCACTTGTGTGCTGGAACAGCTGGACCATCTCAAACTACCATATAAGTTTAGTCTGTTAAAACGTCCTTTGCCAATTGGAGAAAGACCCCCAAGCTAGGACTTCCTGATATTCTCACCACATGACTCATCACTCTCTAATTGAGAATGGATGATCATTAGAATGTCAGGATAACCCATCAAAACTAAGTTTCTTACATTCATTACAACAACACATGAAACCACCAATAAGAAGTTCCTCCTTGGAACTCTTTTGCACAACCTTTTTTTCACTTATATAATCGCATATAAACATTGCATGCTATCATATGAAACCTCAAAGCATTCATCACAAAACCATAAACAATTCATTATAACTCTTAAAGTCATACACACAAAATAAAGGATTAAAAAACACCTAAGAACACAAACCCACTCGTCCAGCTAGAGCCAAAATAACAAGCTCCCCAAGCTAAGCGAGCTGGCTCGCTTAGCCACTTCAACTATCTACCAAAAACCCCAATTACTCATCCAACGTGAACCAAAACAACAAGCTTCACAAGCTAAGCGAGCTGGCTCGCTCAACTACTAGAACTCTCTGCCAAAACTCCCTTACGCTCACCCAACTAGCCAATTATGATCGCCCAACCGGATTACATAATTTTGCAGCACTAAAACTACAAAATTAGCACTTCTATACCACTCATTACCTCTTTTAACCACTTTTACAAATTTCTAACACTCCTAGATTGGATTTTATTTTAGACTAAAAACCTATCATAAACTAATAATCAACTGTTTATAACAATACATCAACTCAAAAACCTCTAAATTCTCAACTTAGGGACCAAAATTGCATTCTACCTATTCTAGCTCATTTTTAAGTAATTTAAGGACTCTAACAAGTCAAAAGTGACTTACCAATACCATTTAAATTGACCAATTTAACCTAGAACCTATAATTCAAAATCTCACTACCCCAAACATCCAAAACATACTTAAAACCTGTTAGATATATTATCTTTATTTTATATTTATCTTTTATCTTTAGTTAGTTTGTTATTATTTCTTATTTGTATTTTGGGCTTAGCCCATATTTCTTCTATCATAAATAAAGGACCCTATGTGTATATTCAACACAAGGGAGATTAATCCCATATATAGTTTTTCACTATATTCAACATAGTATCAAAGATATGGTTTGAGCCTATCCTAGCAATATTTGTTGTTTGTTGGGCATGTTGTTCCACTCGCTATCGGGCCATTATCAGACCACCCATTAATGTGTAGTCTCACGCTCGAGATGATGTCTAGACCTCGGCGTGAGGGGATGTGTTGGAAGTCTCACATTGACTAGAGATAAAGCCAATTTATAATATATAAGTGGGTGCAAACCTCACCTTACAAGCCGATTTTGTGGGGTTGAGTTAGGCTTAAAGTCCACTTCTTAACCAAGTTGTTGTAATTTGGTTTGAGTCGTGTCAATTAGGAAAACATATTCGTAGTTCCTTTCTTTATAGTGTCTCACAACGTGCTTTGTCTCCTTTTGCTTTAGTCCATTCTGACATTTGAGAACCTAGTCATGTTAAGTATAATTTATGTTTTCAATATTTTGTTATTTTTATTGATGATTATTTTATATGTATTTTGACTATTTTTAATGAAAAATCGTTATGAATTATTGTATCTTTTTCAAACATTTTATAATGAAATTAAAATTCAATTTGGTGTTTCTATTCAAACTTTTCGTAGTAATAATAACTGTGAATATCTTTCCCATTTGGAAATTGAAATGTTTGCAAATTTCTAGCTTGCATTTCCGAACAAGATAAACCAGTTATTAAACGAATTAAGGCAATAAAAAGCAACTAAATTCACCTGATTTTATTAGTCCGACATCTTGATTAGATTTTCAAATCCTCGTTCGACAAGATAATTGTCAATCATTCAAATGCAACAAAAAAAAAGAAAAAATCAGACACTAATATACCATTTCTCAATACATCTATGTATGCATACTACACTTTCATTTTTTAAAACGGCATTTAAAATTTCACGCACCAATTGGTGAGAATAACCAACATTTTCAATCCCCTGAGAAAATTAAAAAACATATTGCTGCCAATGGACAAATCCTCACACTTCTTCACACACACATTTACACCAAAATGAGTGCAGGCAGCTAAAATTCAAATCCAAAATTTCCCATAACCATGGAGGAAAAATGGAAACAAATTGAATGGTACTTCGAAGCGTGACCAGAGATGCAAAGATAAATGAAACACGTGCAAGTCACGAACCATTTATTCTCATTACAAAAGTGCTTAGCTAGCTCTACCTCACGTACCTTCTCATGTCTCCTTAAAAATCACAAAAATTCAAATAACAACCTTATGTATATCTGTCATCACATCATATTTGTCTATGTTATATATACACACACCCAATCCAATACAATAGTTGCATCAGTATATTACATCACAATTGTTTTTCTCTCTGACTTTGGCAGTATCATCGTCATATGTTGTGGTATGCATCTTTTTTTTTATACATGAGACTATTTACATGTTAGCACTAACAATCGTATCACTGTGTTATTTTATCTGTGTTTGAACTTTGTTTAATGGTGCAAAGTGCATAATGCACATTAGTCTACGCCGCCATGATATACTGCACACTGCACGTAGCTTATGGAATTCAGCGTTATTTTCAAACTTCCTTCATGCCCGCGCACTAGCATAAGCATCTATTTGTCGTATTTTATTTTATTTTGTATACTATATTTTTCTTTTAAGTGTGTGAGTGACCGTTTTGGAAAAGTTAGAGAGAGAAAGGGGTGATGAAAGAAACCCAACAAACATCACTTCCTAGTACAACTGTACACACCAGTGACTACACTGCTCTAACTAAAAGTTTATTGCATTCAACCTCCACCGTCCTTGTTTTCTCTTCTCAGTTTTTTGGGGTATAACTCAGACATGAGAATCTAAGACAAAGTAATATTCATGGTCGAGGTATTTCTTTGTTGTCTACTTGAGCACTTTGAAAACATCACTTTTCTTTTTCTCATTTTGGGTATTCACAAAGTTGGTAAATTTTTTTAGATCTAACCAAATACACTTTCTGGGTATCTCTTTTTTATACACACCTGTAATTACACTACATCATCAAAATCAAAATACATTCACATGTTCTTTCTCTTGGGTTTCGAAAAATACGATTTTGATGCCACCCTCTGTACCCTTTACAGAGGCTGATATGTATTCTTCATTGCCCACCTTTTGTCTTTCTCCTTTCATGTTGTTTTGGCTCCCTAATTTGAGAGTTGGGTCGTGTTGTGCTTGGTTATAGGGGATAATAAGATAGAGTGAGAGTGAGATCACAGGGTCTGAAAAGTTAGGATCCGAGGCCATTTCTTTGGAGGGTAGTAAGCAACTAGTAGCCATACATAGGCATTTCTCTTTCACTTGAAAAGCTTTTGGTTAAGGTGGCTTTTGAGAGGGGAATATATGCTTGTTACGGTTGCCGTTTTGAAACACAACAGTGTGTGTGTGAGGTGAGAGTGTAAAAGGTGAATCATAGAGAAGAGAAGAAGGGTTTCTTTCTTTCTTTCTTTCTTTCTTTTCCCTTTTTGTTTATTTGTTTTAATTTTGTTTTCCTTTTTGAATAAAAATTTACAGAAAAGAGGGAGCGTTATAAAGGGGGAGCGTTGGCTTTAGCATGCAACTTGGGTTCGGTAAAAAGAGGGAGCGTCCAAGGAAGAGAGCCACACTAATAGAATAAACATAAACATAAACACGGAGACAAGATCATGCAAGAAGATATGAAGAAGCAGCAGAAGCAGAAGCAGCTGGTCAATGAAGAATCTAAGAAGAAGGAGCGTCACATTGTGACGTGGACTCAAGAGGTCCTTCTTCTCTCACTATAAAATTATTTTCCTCCTGTTTTTGGATTATATATTCATTTCTCAAGTTCTTCTTCTGTGGAGGACTGGTGCCTGATGGGTGCTGTGTGAGTTGCAGGAGGATGATATACTCAGGGAGCAGATTGGCATCCATGGAACTGAAAAGTATTCAAACTTTAATTCATTATAGCCCTTTGGTTATTCTTCCCTTGAGTTACTCAATAATCACGCCACTAGTGCTTTCTTTTTTTACATGGATATGTGACACTAAGGGGTTTTAATTGCCATGACCATATGCAGTTGGGCAATCATTGCTTCTAAATTCAAGGATAAAACGACAAGACAGTGCAGAAGAAGGTAAAGTCTTTTAATTTTGATGATGATTCATTCAAGATATTTTATTCGGTCCTCTGCTTTAATCCTTTGATTCATGGGGATCTTCATGCCCCCTGCTCAACTTTGATCCTTAATCTCATGCTCAAGTAAATGATGCTTTGCCAGATGGTACACTTATTTGAATTCTGACTTCAAGAAAGGAGGATGGTCACCAGAGGAAGACATGCTTTTATGTGAGGTAAATGATTGCTTCTTGTGTTCTGTATCTGTCATTCGAGTTTAGCAATTTTGTTTTATAATAGTGATCTTACAAAGTACTTGGAAATTTCGGACTTTATCTTTTACTGTTTATTTTTCTGTCTTTCCATTCCGTATGGTGGACTTCAATCCATTGATATACTTAAGGATTGCAAGTGCTGTTACCATGGCAATTGGCTTGGCAGTCATTTATTTTTCCTTAAACTCTACCCTACCAGTAACCAAGATTTTGTGCTTGTATAGTTTTTTGTAGATGACATCAACAGGGTTACACTGTAATTTATGATCACATGTAATCTGTGAGCTAATTTCTTAATACTATCTCTGCAGGCTCAAAAACTATTTGGTAACAGGTGGACAGAAATAGCAAAGGTGGTTTCAGGCAGGTAATCAGAATTGCATGCATTTTTCTCTTTATGGAAATACAAAATCAGTTTTTGTTACAACAGTGTCTTATTGCTATGCTTCAAATGCGTTGGTGCAGAACGGATAATGCTGTGAAAAACCGTTTCTCCACACTGTGCAAAAAGAGAGCAAAATATGAAGCCTTAGCAAAAGAGAACAGCTCTTCATACATCAATTCAAATAACAAAAGGACTTTTCTCCAGCACAGGTGTGATACAGATGTAGCATCAGAATCTGCAGTAGCTATTAAAAAGATGAGGTATGGTGAACTAGGAGATCAAAGTATGCAAATTCTATTAAGGAGAATATTAACATGTCATCCTGCTGCAATATAGGAGGTCACATATCCCCGATGCTGAAGAAAATATCAACTTTGGAGACAGATCACATAAACAAAACGGAATTCCAATAAATCAGCAGTCAAGAGCACCATTTGCAGTTTTAGCTCAAAACTCTCGCAATGTCAACTTGCCAGACCAGGATCATGTCTGCAATTTGAAGTTTAGTGATTATGGTAATGCCTTTAAATTAGGGGGGGAGGGGAATTGTGTAGAACTTCATTCTTCTAGTTGTGAAACTCAAAATAACAGGACAAGATTGTGTTTGGTTTGCAGAAGTGTTTTCTGCTTTTATTATTAATTAGAACAATGTCACTTTGTTTTCACCTCATTTCCTATGTTGTCACTAATCTTATTCAAATATTTGAAAACCGACAAGTGGCAAACACTGTGGCATTTTTGTCATTATCAATGAAAAGTGAAAATGAAAACATAAAACATTTTCATAAAACAAATGCATCATTTGGTTTGATTTCTATTTTCATTTACATTTTCAGTTCATACCTTTTTGCTGATAATATAAAAAAAAAATCACATTGTTTGTATTTTGTTTCCTGTTTTCAAGTTTTTGTGAAGGAAATGGTGAAACTGAAACCAGCATAAGGAAAAGAGGAAACTAAATGATAACAAGGTGACATTTTTAAATTATAAGTGAAAACATAATAAACTGAATATGAAAATAGTAAATAACCAAACACTTCTAACTAATATATTAAGCCTGAAATAGCACTCTCCATTGTATAAATCTAACGTGACTCTTGGTTTCTCATGATTTTACAGCCCAAAACAAGATTCAAGGAACATTCCTTAAAAAGGATGACCCAAAGATAAATGCGTTGATGCAACAAGCTGAGTTATTAAGCTCACTGGCTCTAAAAGTTGATTCAGAGAACGTGGATCAAAGTCTTGAAAATGCATGGAAGGTAAGACTGTAAGGTTTCAGAACTTGTTTTTGAACATTTTATGGGCTTCTTTAAAAATAAACTCCAGTTGATGTCTTCAAAAGCAAAGACCAAATTACAGATTATAAGAAGTTTAACATCAACAGAATTGAATCAATTTTTACAATGCCAAGCCTATCAACGTGAAAATCATAGAAGTTATTTATGGCAGGTTCTTCAAGAGTTTCTCAACAGAACCAAAGAATCAGACATCCCCAGATGCAAGATTCCAGATTTACAACTTGTAGATCTTAAAGATTTGTTGGAGGACTTGAAAAACAGTAGTGAGGAAATGCAGCCATGCTGGAGGTACTTTATGTTCATTTGAAATATGACTTGAAGAGAGCTATGCAATATTTGATGGGAACTTTGGGAATATCTAATAGTTTCTGAATCTATTATAGGCAAATGGAACTATATGAAGACTCTCCAGGCAGTTCTGAATACAGTACGGGATCAACTCTGCTGCCTCATTCAGCTGGTGAGAATTTGGAACAGTCATTACATCAGGACATTGGAACCGAACTGAATATACAAATGGGTGGTCCTGAAGAACTTAGGGGATGTCACCAAGGGGTTCTTTCAAGTGCAACTCTAGATCAAGGTAAGATAATAAAGTTCCATGATAGAATAAACAAAAAGGAAAGGTAATTTTTGGTAAATTTCCATTTTAAGGTGCAGCCACTTATTTTCCTAATTTAAGTAAGCTATTCCTAAACGGGAAGTATTTTTACCATGAAGTTAACTTCTATTATAATTTTTTCAACAAGAGTTGTTTTTATATGCTAACATTTTATTGAATCAGAATCACTAATTAGATATATATCTTTTCTATAGCAGATTTATTCCCATCTTGTGAGGAGCAGATAAACAATGATGGCATTGTTTCTGCCTTGTCATGTTCGGAGGATTTCAGTTCACCTCTTCAAGTTACACCTCTGTTTAGATCCTTAGCTGCTGGAATTCCTAGCCCGCAATTTTCAGAAAGTGTAAGTTATCCAAATAACTGGGTCAACCAAAAAATTATGACTAATAGTGACAACAGTCTGATTAATAAGCATTTATACCTGTAATAATCACAAATAGGGGAAATATTAAACCAATGTAACATACTTTTAATAATGACAAATAGGGGACATACTAAACCAATTTTATATACAAGTTGTACCTCAATAGTTCTAGTAGTTCTTAACTTCTAATAAGATCAACTTTTATCAGCCAGAGGACTTTCAGAATACCATTTATTGTTAGATACTTCAGTATGGTGGTGGGGATTTTTCAGCTTATTAATGGTGGAGATTACCATAGCAGGATATAGGGTAAATCATTATATAGGTGTTTTTAAAGTTTTTTAAAGACTTTGTAGCTTAAAAATCTTGTTTGAGGAAGGTCCATTACATTTCATAACACATTCTTCAAAACAATAATGTCTTTTAGTTTTTGAGGCATCACATTTTTTCACCTTAATTAGCACATATGCATATAAATATATTATGCAATATATATTGCTAGCTAGATCTCTACCCCTGCTTCTCACAACTCAAATAACTACTAACTAAAGGTGGAAGCTGTATTTGTTTCCATGAAAAGATATTTCAGTGAAATATGTTTATCACTTTTCACCCACAAAAAATGTTTTCATCTCTTCAACACTTAAATACACTATACATTTCGTCAATAAGAAAATATACTAATATAATATTGACAAAACAAACCCAGACGTTATCATATATAGATGAAGCTTACAAATATAGTATCTTTGTGCTGAATATTGAAGCAAGAAACCTCTTACACAGCAAGAAATAATTGTTTATCATCTGATATGTATGTATAATATAAAACAGACATCTACTGTTCTTGCTGCAACAACCATACATTATCTAAGTTGCTGCTTTGTCTGTTCTTGCTGAACGATGGAGTTGTGAACTGATAGTTAAAATTGTTTATGCAAAATCATTTGCAGTAACCATGTTCTTTCTTTGACATTATGTTTTATCCCTTTTTCAGGAAAGGAACTTCCTTATGAAAACGCTTGGAATGGAATCTCCATCGCTCAACCCAAGTGTTAAACCGTCACAACCGCCTCTCTGCAAAAGAGTGCTCCTAATCTGAATCTCTAACTTATCTGAAATCTAAAATACAAATCATTTTGAAGTTCCTTTCCTTTTCTGAACCCTTTCTCCCTACCCATGGCAATCGGGCCTGCTAGTTCTTCTCTGCCTGGTTTGAGAAAGATTGCAATTTTGTTCTGCCTAAAATTTTGAAAGCCATACACTCCTCCAGAATGTTATGGTACATTCTGAGGATCATCAACACATCTAACAGTGTCCTTTTCTTCCCCCTCTTCTCGAAGGGTTACCACCTTACCTTTCTTGATACTTGCACCGAAAAAATAGTGTGCTTACTTCTTAGTGTGTCATTCTTTGGTTTGTTTTGATATCATTCTGGGTTTGTTTTTTCTCCAATCCAGCTTTTGATCTTGGTTTGCCCTTTTGTACAGAGTTTGGTGTGTAGTAATCCTGAGTGTATGTATACTCCGGCAATTCGCCATCCTACTACATAAAATGAACAGAGACATAGATAGAAGAGAGAAGAAAAAAAGAGAGCAAAAGATTAACCAGTGGCAAATTGGATTCCTCTTTTGTTGTTTTGGGTGTGCATAGATCATAGAATAAACATTTTTTATTCCTTTTCGGTTCTGATGTACTGAAACATAATTATAATTGGAGTGGAAATGCATTTTGGCTTGGGTGTGCAGATACTGTTTCTGTTATGTCTAACCCGGATTTAACACCACCATCTTCTGTAGACAATTCTTAAAACTAAGGAAAAGTATATGAACTCACCAAGTCTCAAAGAACATTATGAAAGTAAAGTTTCACATGGACTTCCCCACCCCCATTTTCAACAAGAGAACTGTGGTTAGCAAAATGGCAACCAACTCATTGCAAATTTGACCCTCACTACTGCAAAACACACAGCTTTCAAAAAAATAAAGAAAGCTAAAGTTATGTACTTACAAACACTGCACAGCATACCTGGGACCCTGGACTGACGGAGAGGCATGCAAACATTTCTCTTACTCTTTTCTTTCAGCTCACATGGCTGTTTTGCCATGGAGTGAGAACTGTGGTTTGCTGAAGAGCAATTCTGGGGGAAACTAATTCTTATTTAAAATCACTAGTTCATGGTGATGGAGGAAGACCTTCAAAATAATAATAATGACAATGATTAAAGATTGGTAAAAAGAGGGAGGGAACTCCTTACAAAATAAAGCACATACTGTTAACTTTCTTGAGGGAGGGCACTCTTTGACTCATTTGACCTACCAATATCCACTCACTTAACGACTTCATCTTGCTCAAACATATTAACTGGTCAAAGAGTCAACTGATTTTTGTAAGAAAAAAGAGATATTATAATGAATAATGTTATTTAAGCATACATTTATTTTGTGGCATTTCAGAGTGAAATGTTTATTGTGGCCAAAATAATAGTAGCGTTGTTCTATTCTGATATGAAAATTAGTATATAAAGCACTACTCTATATAATGGACATGTACCCCACCTGTTCTAAAGTGAGTTTGCCTGTGGAGATCCAACCACTCACTCGCAATTTTCTTCTTTTTTGCCTCGTTAAAGCTACATTGAATTTTCATAAACGGAAATTGAGCATGAGATAACTAACATTTACTCAAATAACAATAATTAACATTTACTCCTAACACAAACACTATCTGCCGGTTCAATAAATTGTCAAATATTTTAAGTTGTTCATTTGGCATTTCCTTTTTTTTTTTTAAAATAAAACAACCCTTTTTGCTAAATTCTGCCCTACAATATTTCGCATTGAAGTTTGTCAGCCATAAATGTTAGCAGTTTGATTACAAGCTTTATTTAAATTATTAAGGTAAACGAATTTGAACAGAAGAATTCTGGAAGCAAAATAAACCAGCAAAGCTAATTTTGGGGTTCATACGATACTGTGATGATCTCTAAACAAACGAGGTGATGTGATCTTCTGACAATCATGTTTACAGAGAGTATAACTTTATCTTAGTATTATACTCAAACTAAATCCAGCATTTCAGTAAAATGCAGGCAACTAAAAATATCCAAAAGGAATGAGAAAATGGTGACTAAACTTTGAACTTTTCTCGGAAAGTATCTATCAATTAAAATTACATATATATATATTTTTTTTTTGCTTAAACCTAAATCCGGTTCATTAAACCTTCAAGGTTTTAGTAAGGGGGCAAATTAACTAGGATAGTATTAACGTTGACTTCAAAATTGCTGAAGGCTTCACATGGCTTTTCTTTTCTTCTGCAATCTCTGCAACTTCTCCCACTTGAGATAGATCTGATAAGACAATCCTGAGAACACCATAAAAACACACCCCCATTGCTTTGTTGACAGGGGATTCCCACTCAATACGGAAGATATCACAATGCTAACAAATTTGCGGGTGGTAGTGATGGTAGTGTTTGCCAAAGAGCCAAACCGGCTTATGGTCAAGAAGATAAAATTTTGGCCCACAGCACCGCAGCAACAATAGAGAAAAATATCCCATGCTGCCTCTGGATACTGTTTGCAGAATCGAACTGCCTCAAATCCACTGGCATGGGGCCATCCGAACATGTAAATCAAATTGTATATGGTTCCCCATAAATTCATGCCCAGCATAATACCCCAAGCACTTGTTTTTGGATACCTGGAAAGCCAAACCAATAGTTAAAAATAATATAGTTAACATTAATGAATCTGTATGTAAGATGTTGTCAACTAAAAGAGTCATTTGCCACTCAGAAAGCCCAACAGTGTTGAGATTTCAGAAGTCAATTTCGAATGAAAGTTCAACTATTTGACGTGTGAAAGAGGATCGCTCTTGTCATTTGTTGGGTTATAGGTCTTTGGTTGGTATTGTGGTTGTTAGGAATTCTGAGTTTTGCGAAAGGTTTCTGTCTTCCCGTTTTGGGTTTGTTGGAGAAAGTATTTAGAGCTGGGTATCTGTTTCTTTTTATTTTTTGTTCCCTTTCTCCTCTTTTTTTTTTCTTTTATGTTTTTGTATAAGGGTCGGGACAATCCTATTGTCCCCTTCCAATTTGTTTGTTATTGCTGATTAAATAAAGAGAGAGAGAGAGAGGAACATGAAAATTTGTATTTAGTTTTGTTTACTTGACTACTAAATTATTCACCAGAGACAATCCAATGGAAGACCACTATTTCAACCCCGTAGACTAAATACGTAAGCCTCACATTCTAAGCCAATCCACTTTGGTTCATATAATCAGGTATCAGCATTAACTCTAAAAGATGTGTTTAACCGAGATAATAAATATAACCGCATTTCATACTTCATAGCTTGACTAAAAAAAGACAACACCTAAACCAATGAAAGAAACAATTTCAAGAACTTCTACATTTAGAAAATTGTTCTCATTAAAAGAAAAAAAAAAATACAACGAGAGGAAGGAGGGGGTGTGAAAATAGTAAAGAGTAAATCAACGAAGTGCATGTTAAATTTGGTAGTCAACAAGACATCAGACAGACTGAAATTGTAATATGCAAAACAAAAAGAAAAAAACTTCTCTATTATTACCTTCCTTTTATAGAATCCTGGGTAGCATTGGTAAATCCATCAAAAGCAAGGTTCAGGAAACATAACCCATAGCCAAGGGGAGCATTTGGATGTGCCAGCTTGCTGATTGTCTTTGAGCTCGTCTGTAATTAGCATAAACAAATAATGCTAAGCTGGGTTCATAGACTAAAAAACTTTCCTTGATAAGAGGAGTGAGCTTTATTATTCTGACAAGTTCCTAACCTTTAGAAGAGCAAATGTTGATACCCCTCCAGCAACAAGGAATGTACAAATGTATTCTGGAAGAGAGTATCTTATCCCATATACTAGAGTACCCATCAACATAACTGCATTTAGGTGAAGTGAATCTTTTGTTAGACATATAAATTTAATTTTTTTAAGAAATTCGACAAAAAAATTATTATAAGATTTTTCTATCATCATTTCTTCCAAATGTTTTATATGTCAGTCCCTGCCAGAAGCTCTAGCATGATCAAACAAAGGTAAAAAACCATGGAATTTAATTATTTGCGCAGATCCATAAGCAAATCGGAAAGAATGGGTGCATAATAAGTAAAAGTTTAAGATACAAATCACAATGGATTCTCAAGTCAAATGCACAAGTACAAGAGCTAAAAAGTCTCAAAAAATACATAACCACAACAGTTTCCATGGTATTGGTAAAATGCTAAAAGACTCGCTTCCTTTGACCTATTGAACTTAATAAAGTGAAATTCACATACAACCTATCCCTAGTCCCCGTAAACCAAAAGTATACAAAAACACAGACGCACACACAATATAGTGATATAATTCAATCATATATTAAGGGAATATGCAGAAGATATAAAAAATAAGCTAAGTTCCCATTGCTTTTAATTAAAATGCAAACTTTTGTCCATCAAGCACAATATACTGACCTGGAATCATTTTGGAAGACTTCGCCAGCACCTGCAAGTAGAAAAATTAACACCACCCATTAAAAAGATCATACAGCCTCGTGCCGAAAACAATGAATGACTGGACAATAAGTTCGCCAGAAATGCTGCACCATGCAGCATAAATATAAAAATACTTGCTTCAACTTAGATGCGTGGTAAGGATAGCTTGTGTATCATCCATTATCTGTAAAATAGTTATTTCATTGATTTTCAAGAAAGAAGAATGGATTTTCGTACATAATACCGAAATCGATTTACTAATACTTATAACTTTCAAATAAAAAAGACGAGGGAAGAAAAGGTGTTGAAGAAATCACACCTGAGCAGGGTAACTAATATACTTCAAAGCTTCAATTCCCATAGCGGGACCAATGGTGTTGGTAATTCCAGCGCTCCAATAACTCCACCAAGGAGCACCACCAGAATTTCCACTGGACCATATCTTTATCACTGTACGCATAAAAAAAGTGATTAAAATAAAATGTTAAGCGGATCTGACGTAAATACACACAGTATAAAAAATATACATATACTATAACTCAATCATAATTTGCCGTAAGATAACGGCTTTAAAAAGTAATACACACGGAATTTCCAACAAGTTTTAGAGCAACAACGCATAAAACATAAATTCAAATCAAATATATTCACACACTTATTACTAATTGGCGATAGAATCTTACTTATAAACGACCAGATTAAACACACCACACTCTGCGCCAAGTTCAGAAACGCAAGGTGCTCGAACCTTTCACCGTTCGGACCGAATCGCTTGGTCGACCTGAAACAAAATTCAAAAACAACTAAAAAAACATTAGCAACGAAAGGCATTTCGAAACTCACGACGGTTACGAGAATTTCGGAACGAATTGGGATTCTTACACGTTTTCCTGCAGAACGCCTTGGTAGATGTAGGCCGACCAGATTCCGGCGACGCAGAAGGCGAGGAGCAGGATGCGGCGGAGCCCTCCGCCGTGGGCCTCCATGAGATCCGCACGATTCGGTTCTTTTACTATTATAGAGTATTGAATGAAGGAAACGCCGTTGAGAGAAGCAACCGCGGTGAAGAATGGATCAAATAATGAAATAATAATAGAAATGGGGACAGTGAAAGAAGGAGCTTAGAAGTGTGAAGTGTGCGCCAAGCTATGCTACGTGGATTCGCCACGTGGCTGAGTATTATTGGATGATGCCATGTCATTACGCTCCCATTGGACGCGCCAACGCGTGCCGCGTTTTCACTTTTTAGCGGTAGACTCCTCCTAATGTCGGTCCACCCTATTTGGTCTTTTCGTCAGTTTCTTGTTGTGAATATTCTGCCATTTCTGTTATACGTTTTTTCTGTTCCAGGTTTTATAAACTAATATTCCCTCCATTTTCATTTATAATATAAATTAGTTTCATTGAAAAGTGAATAATTTTATTTTCAAAATTATAAGACATAACCTTTATGTTATTTAAAATATTTATTGTTAATTATTTTGGTGAAAACATCTCCATTAAATAAAGATGGTTTTTGAAATATAATTAATATATCATTCAACTTTAAATTAGTCCTATAAAAAAATCACTACAATTTTCTTTTAGATCTTATAATTATGGATGGAGGGAGTAATAATTTATAAATTAATAATAACTACTATTTTTCCGGACGAATATTTATTTTTATCTTACTATTATTATTGCAATTGCAAGCAATGATAAATGACATTTATAAATACATAAATTGTAGGAACAAAATTATTATGAAAAAAATGTAGGTTAATTAGTCTCTTAAATTTAAAATTAAAGTAATAAATATAAATGAAAATTATAATGTTTCAGTACAAAATTATTAAAATAGATCATTACATAATAACTATTTTTTAAGTTTCTGTGTGTTGGAACCAAAATGAAAAAGGAAGGGTTCATTTTGGGTTTGTGGTACATGTGCAAGAGGAGAAAGAAGGTTCGAGGAAAGTTGGCCAAGAAGAGTTGCCTTTTGATCTTAGGGAGTTGCTCCCTCCACCCCCACACATCTCTTCCTCCACCTCCCCTTTACTTTTTTGCCCCTTCCTCTACCTTTCCTTTACTATTTTGCCCCTCAGTAAAATTTTATTTTTAAAATTATTGTTTTTTAATTTTATTCATTTATAACATATTTCACTGATAACCTACGTAGTTCCTTGTATGAGTAAAATATTTTTCTGCAAAGCTTGGTGATCGTGAAAAGAATTATCAAGCAATCTTCCTCTTGTTCTCGGTGCAATACGTGGTGCAGTGCGTTTATGGTGTAGTGTCCTTGTCGTGGTTCCTCTCCAGGTACGTAGTCATAATCCTTCCTATAATTCTAAACCCTAAACCCTTCCCATACTTCCAATAATCCTTTGAATATCCAAGCCTATAATCCTTGCATGAGCCGCAAAACGTAGTAAAATAAAAACGAAACCTAAAAGGAACACTGCCTCTGGACGGATGACATCCTTCAACGGATGTCAACATCCGTTTAAGGCAAAACGGATGTCGACATCCGTTTCGCCTTAAAAGGATGTTGACATCCGTTGAAGGATGTCATCCGTCCAGAGGCAGTGTTCCTTTTACGTTTCGTTTTTATTTTATTTGTTTATTTTATTTACAGTAATTTATATTTAAATTTATAATTTTAAATGTTATATATGGTAAGAAGAAAGAAATGGAGAAATAGAAGTGAAAGGTTGATGAGGCTTGAAGAGAAAATGATAAACGGAAATGGAGAAATGGAGAAGAAGCTTGACGGAAGAGAGAAAGGTAAACGGAAATGGAAGAGAGGAAGAGGTGCAGAGGAAAGTAAATCAGAAGTTTTAAATAAATTAAAATATTAAAATAATAAAAATAAAAAATTTTAACTTTTGAGGATATAATTGTCATTTTAGAAGGATATAATTGGCATTTTAGAAAATTGGGGAGGTGGAGGAAGAGACGTGTGGGGGTGGAGGGAGCAACTCCCCTGATCTTAATTTCTTGGTTCACCTTTATTGTAGATCTTTATATTTATCCACGACTAACCAAATTTACTTAAGCCAAAATGGAAAAGACGTATCAAGTGAAACTTTTGACCTTACTAAACAACTTGACCAAGGTCTCTCTTTTTTTTTTCTTTTTTTTATCAAAGGTATATATAATTTTTTTTATAATTGAGAACATTTTCTCTCTGTTTTTTCCTTGAATATATAAATAAAAAGAATACTCAAAATAAAATAAGATAAAAATAAAAAAACGAAAAAGAAAAACATATCTTCTTCATACCTCATTGTTTTGTGTTTCCATTATTTTTATTTTTACCAAGCTTCATTTTATTATTTATTTATCTAGACGAAATTGGATATTGACAATTACTTAACCACATTATATAAAGACATATGAAGTTGTTCAATTAGAAACATTACTTCGAATTTTAAAACAACATAAAACATAATAAAAACGTTACTAATGCATGTAAATAAACAAAGTTTAACACAACATTAAATAAACATGCTACTTCCAGATATAGATTAGTGATTGTCTAGTATATTGCGACCTCTTCTGCTTTCGAGACATTTTCTTCATACGTCCCACTAGCTATCAATAATGCTTATTAGTCTAGTCACATGCTATAGTGTTCTCACTCACATCATGATAATCAATCATTTTTTGTAAGATAATAATAATGTGTTTGATATAGCCTTACAATGACGACAATAACAAATTAAATAATAGTTTTTTCATTACATAAGTACATAAACATTGTTTATTTACGTACTAATAAACCAGATCTTGTCTCGGATCTCTTGATCAATGGAATGTCATCTGGGAGCTGTCGATGAAGTTAGGGTATGAGGCTTGGTCGGTCATCCTCAACACCATGAATAACATAAGGTTGAGATACCCGTTTGAACCATTGGAGTATTTGAAAACATGCAAATGGAGAGTACATTAGAATGACATTAACCAATACATGTTCCGTGAAGCGTAACAAGTGATCATCAATGGTTGGCAAGTCAACCTCTGGATTAACATAAGGATGAGATACCCGTTTGAACCATTGGAGTATTTGAAAACATGCAAATGGAGAGTACATTAGAATGACATTAACCAATACATGTTCCGTGAAGCGTAACAAGTGATCATCAATGGTTGGCAAGTCAACCTCTGGATTAACATGTGGAAACCACGAGATAGGCTGCTCAAACCCATATTGCCTCAACACATGTTTAGGTAGATGACGGTGAACAATCTCACTTACCTTGATGAAGCTAGAGAATAAGGAGATTGTCTCAAGCGCACAAGTAACACGATTTGATCCATATAGGGCTTAGATCATTCCATCATATGCTAATGCATCTAATTATGCCATGACCTCATGTAGGCTGGAAACCTACCTCCCGTTACAAAACATTGCCACCCAAGGTCTTTGCTCATCATAATTATCCAACACTTGCCTCTTTCCCATTCTAGGGAAATGCTCATATATCCAACTCTACCAAAAAGTGAAAATGTATTTCAATAATGAAACAATAAAGGAAATCAAAGTGGAAGATATATGTGTACTTGTAAAAGATTCAAATTTACAGCTAATTGTTTTGCCTCTACAAAGCTAACATCTCCAAGTTGCTTGTACAGGTGTACAAGTATAGCAACTCCATGTGTATATCTGCCACATGACTACAAACAGATGTACGTGATGCTCTTATATCCAAAAATTATATATCCAACAAGATGCAACAAATAGCCTTGTGTGACATCTCCCACTGTTGTTTCCCACAATAATCATTATATATGTCTTTCAACCAACTCAGTCTTACATGGGGACCATGACATTGCTTAAGCTTAGATGTAGTCCTCGTACGGTCTACACCCAAAAGGTCCATAAGAGTTTCCAAAGTAGCATCAAAGTCCAAGGGTTCATTCAGACAAAATTATTCCATTATAGGTAGATGTACCAACATTGACACGTCATCCAGTGTGACGATCATATCACCAACAAGGATATGAGAAGTGATTGTCTCTCTATGCCACCTCTTAACAAACCTCAATATCAACCCCTTATTGATGTAATCGTAAGAAATATCGCATAGAGGCATTAAACTACAGTTCATCACAAAATTTTGAATAGCCACTTGACATGCTCCAAATTTGTTTAATTTTTTTTATAGGAGACCAACTTTATCTTTCCTCGGTCCTAGACAAAATAACTGCATATAAAATTTAGAAAATTCATCAAGCATTAAAAGTAAAAAAAAAAAATTTCATCTATTTGATTAAATTGGTGTTCCCACAATGCAAATGTTACATGATCGGTATAGCTCATTAGAAAAAAAGTGTTTCAAACCTTTAGGAAATCCATCAACTTCATGTTCTTGTTGAACAACATCCTTATACTGCTTAACAACGTCCTCCTCCAAAATATCCTTGTGCTGGTCATCAACATCAAGACGAGATAATGACGCAACTTCACCATGAAGACCTCTTATACGAGCAAATGTCGTAGGTCTCCTTCTAGGTTCATCTTGTGTAGAGCTCTCAGCCAAATATGTAAAGGCACCTTGTGTTATTGCTATTTCTGTAACAAACAAACATTAAAAACATAAGTAGAACACATCAAGTTATATACATAAAAAAATAACATAAGCAAATTTTGAAATCTAGGAGAATCCTTAATTGGATTTTTAAATTTGGGAGAACCCTTAATCAAATTTCGAAATCTGGGAGAATCTTTAGTCAGAGTTCGAATCCTATACACTCCTAAATCGAATTTCGAACCTAAATCGAATTTCGAACCCCTGAGAATCTTTAACCAGATTTTAAGATATGATACACTCTTAAACAGGATCTTAAAATTTGGTAGACTTCTAAACCAATTTCCTAAATCCAATGCTTCTCAAAACTTGGTTCCTTCCTAAACCTAGTTTTAAAATCCAGTATTTATCCTTAAAAGTTGGTGCTTTCCTCGACAAACATATCACGATTTTCTAAATTTGTTTCACCTATCAACCAAAATTAATAATCTAAACTCTCATATTTTAAATTTCGTTCACCCCAAATTATTCCCAAATTAATAAGCAATACAAAATTAAAAAAACAACAACTTACCTTTAGTATTGCGCGACAAAGAGGATATGTAGAGAAGATGCAGGAAGAAAGGAAGGGTTGTACTATGGAGTGTGGGAATTCGAAGGTAGAAGGTTGTCAAATGGGGAAAGACTCTAAGAGGCAAGTGTGTGACACTTGAGTAACTGTAAGGAGTGAGGGCTGCTAAGAGAATAAATAAGGAGAAAGAGTAATTATGTTTTTACATAATCAAAGTAAAAGGAGATCATTTACAATATTTAAAAACAATTGTGGGTGTAGGAAAAAAATAAGACAAGTGCTGGAAGAAGCAAAAGTTTATCATGAAAAGATTCTTTAGAGTACAAAAAAAGTGTTACTCCCTACACCACCCCACGTTTCTCTCCGCACCCCTACATTATATAAAATTCCAAAATTAGTCTTGTACTTCAAAAAAAACCCTACACCCCTCTTCTTTTCTTAAATGAATTTCGAAATTCGTTTAAGAAAAATTTCTTCAACCGATTTCGAAATTTATTGAAGGACTTTTTAAGCCTTTAACAAATTTCGAAATCCGTTAAACATTTCGAAAAATTCTTCAACAAATTTCAAAATTCATTGAAAGAGTTTTTTTCAACGAATTTCGACATCTGTTAAATAATTTTTTTTCTTAAACGAATTTCGAAATCCGTTGAGTGATTTTTCGAAAGTTTCAACAGATTCGTTGAAGAAAGATACTCTTGGAATGTGGGGATACAAGAAGAAAAGTAGGGAAGTGTAGGGAGTAACCCTCTAAAAAAATCCATATGTGATACACAATTGGGCCCATAATTTTTGCTGAACGGCCCAAATCACCATGCAGGTTGAGAGTTTGGCAAGACTGCATAAGTATGAAGAGTGCTTTTACCATTCTAAAAAAAGAGAGAAAAGAAAATAGAAAAACATTTTCCCATTCTCAAAAGTATGTTTTTGTTTATACTAGAAAATCTGAGGCGCCCCTGTACAGACAGAAAAAACTTGTGTCATTCTCTGTAAAAAGCAAATATTATTTTTTTTATTATAAAAAGCAAATACTACGTCGTTCTAAAGTTATAAATTAATCTTTAGCAATATTGGTTACATCTTTTATTATTTTTCAATTATAAATAGTGTTTTAAGGTTGATTTTACAAATCAATGAGGTATAACTATGAGCTATAATGATCGCATTAGACCATATTTCCAAATGCTAATAGAGTACTTTGAATCATCATATCTCAACAAATTGTTTCTATTGAGTGAGAATATTAACTGATAGAAAGAAATAATTTGAAAGGTATATAGTTTGAAACTAAAAAAGTTTGAATAGTTAAAAGTAACAAGATATGAAGTGAATTAAATAAACTTTTGAACAAATTTTCAATTATGTTAGAAATTATTTAAGTACGATGAAATTTTCAATTATGTTAGAAATTATTTAAGTATGATTGAGATGATGAAAAAATAAGATAAACTAGTATCTAACATATTTGCATAATCAATAAAATGATTTAAGATATCATCTTGATCCACCCAATTAAGAACAAACTCCAAAGCAGTACAAAAAAAAGGGCTTTGCCCCCTTCGAAAATAGATCAACAAAGATATCTTGGAAACTCCGTAAAGTTTCAACTTGTGAGTATAGATGCCCACCTACGGAAAATTAATTAAAGAAGTCTATCTACATTTATTAAAAAAACTTTTTATATCAATTTTGAATTAGTATATAAACAGAAAATATAAAAAAATTTATTTTTTATATAGATTTTGTAATCAATATAGAAAGTTCATTAAAAAAATAAGTTTATATATGATCCAATTAAAAATAAAAATTTAAAAAGAGTAAGTAAAACTATATTCCAAAGTGAAATAAGGTATAATAAAGTGAAAAAGTACTCTTAAACTAACGTATAAGAACAAAAAATTGTTTATATCATCAAAAAGTAAAAAAAAAAAAGAAGTAAGTAGTATCGTATAAAAATACCTGTTGTATGGACAACAAAGAATTATCATATTTGACGTGTACCTAATTGTGTAAAATATTGTTACTCGAACTTGTAATAACCATGGTTATTACAAGAAGGTTTAATACATTATTTGATCCCTACTTTTAGAGGTTTGGTTCAAAGTGATCCTATCTTTTAAAAAAGTTTAGTAAGGTCCTATATTTCGTTAACAAATGTTCAATCCGGTCCTTTTCGCTCACTCCGTTAAAAACATAAGGGTGTAATGTGGTGTTATGAATACGTGGCACGTTTGAAGAGGTTGCACTGTGTAAATATTTTAAAAAAATTAAAATGATATGTTAGGTGCAAATCTCAACAGCCACACCATCTGCAAATCCTCCAACCTGGTCCAAAATCACTCTCTGATCATGATGGAATAATAACGTCATTGCATTTGCATCAGAGGGCTCTACCTCAATAATCCTCACCTTTGGATTAACCCTCTTCACATAACAATCACCGCAGAGCAGATAACTCTCGCTTCCAACAACTTCCTGGGAAGCTTTGCCATCATATTATAAGCTCCACGAATCTTAAATGAGAATCCGGTGGGTAATGGAGGGAATCCGGCGAGACCCGGGAGCGTGGGGGAGCCACTAGTTGGGTATCCTCAACGACGACGGCAGTAGGGGAGGAAGAATGCGCGGCCTCCGGCAGCTTGTGTGCGAAATAAGAAGCAACCTTAAGTTACATTCTAGAACAACTCGAGAGAGTGCGCAAGAGAGAAACAACCACTTTTTGTCCTCCACCATGAGCGTAATGAGTAATAGGGAGAAGATTGTGAGTATCAAGGAGTTGTGCAAGGGCTCTTGTTGCAGTCACAGGATTTTCCAGGAACCAAGGGGCCTTTAAAGAATTCACTGAAAAACCCAGGTAAGGGGAGTTAACTTTTTGATGTATTGATTGAGCATGATGTGTTTCTTTTGAAACTTGTTAATCTTGAGAAACTATGTGGATATATAGTATACCCAATTGGAAGGTTGTGGGTTGCTAAGGAAAAAAAATGGTTTGGGATGTTATTCCCAGAATATGAATGCACGGGTTGAAGGATTATAGTGCATGTGGTTTTCTAGTAAGGGAAAAGTGCATATCGTGAATCTTTGGAGGGTAGCCGTAGGTTGACTAGGTTAAGAATGTAAATAAGAGTAGGAAGTGTTAACATGTTGTATGAGTGAAATATGACAATAGAGTGCATTGGTGATGGGTTGTGTTCTCAACAGAGATACCAACATGGGTTTATGGGTATAATAAATTATTATTTTGTAATTGCATGAAATGTTTTATGGGTATTAAATGTATGGAAGTGGTATAAATGTGGAGTAATGTACTGTCATCACATGATGGTATGAGTGTGTTGGGTAAACTTTAAATATTTGTTTGGACCCATGCACTAGGAAATGTTTTGTTTGTATGTAATTATGTGAGCACCGAAAGTGAGCACTAAAATAGTCACCATATTTGGATTGTTTATGATAAATTGTCACCTTGTGGCAAGATAAGAAGCGTGGCACACTTGTAAGCGAGTGCACCGTGGGATTGGGTAATAGAATGCAAAGAAGAGAGAAGCCTCATGGTTTTATGAGAGAAAGAAAGGAGAGGGTCTCCGATAGTGTGTGCAGCAAAGTCATGATGTTTTGTGAGAGTTATTTGTGTGAGAAAGAGAGAAAGGTTCACCACCGTGAGAAACCAGAGAAAGAGTGGAGTTGCTGCATGTATTATTGAGTCATGTGTTTGTTTGTGAGTTATGCATCACCGTGAGAGAAAGAGAAAAATGGGTTGTACTTTGTGAGTTGTATGTTGTGTAAGTTTGAGAGTTTAAAGTGTTCTCTGTGTATTTGTGTGTTCTGGAAAGTAATCCAGAAAAAATACAAAGAGTATATATTTCGTCCTAACAGTGAAATATCTAGTTTTATGGGTTTTGAAAATTATATCATTTTTTAGTTATTATTGAGCGTAATAGTATATAGGATGATATAGGATGAGATCTGGAGGTGGGTGTATAAAACTGGTGCATTGTTGGGTGATATAGGGTGATATAGGGTGGAATAATATATTATTGGGTGATAAAGTCATTTACGTTTCTCTCTCTGCATTTAATTCTTCAAACAACCATTTACGTTTGTCTCTCTGCATTTAATTCTTTCAGCCACCTATTCATCAAATTGCACAACTCACTCAGGTTTGGCCACTGTAGCATTTGCACCGTTATGTTTTTAACGGTGCGAGCGAAAAGGACCGAATTGAACATTTTTTAACGAAATATGGAACCTTACTGAACTTTTTTAAAAGATAGGATCACTTTGAACCAAACCCTTAAAAGTTGGGACCAAATGATGTATTAAACCTTACAAGAAAATTATCTAGATGCACAACCTCCAATATTTTCCTAAGACCACTAAAATAAACAATTAGACAACATGAATACATTGTTAGTCTACAATTTCACTCTCTCCCTCTAAAATAAATTGTAAAGTCTTCGGTAGCTTGAATGTTTACATAAACTTTTGTACACCAACAACACGTATGATATAGTCTTATACAAAAGTTTAACTAGTGCTTTAGTTGAATGTAAATATTTAATTGTTTTTTAATTTGGTCATTCTATTAAATTGGTCTATTTAGTAGTATGGATACACTTTTATCAATCTCATTTACCACATTAGTAATTCTTAATGTAGTATGATAACGAAAATTGTTTCAAAATTTAAAATATGAACGAAATTCAATATTTAATCTGATAAATAAAATTGTTAAAAATGCTGGAATAAAAATATATTATACAAAATAAAGATTAAATTAACGATGTGTTATAAAGACTAAATTAAAAACGTGGAGAACACCAATTATATAAATTAGATTGATACATTTTACAAACTAAATTGAAAATTTACTTTTCAAACAAAGAAAATTTATGTAATTGATGTATTAAATAATAATTTGTTTTCTCAATAATATTTATTTATTTATTCATTTCTCTGATATAATTTAAAAAAAAAGTATTTAAAAGTTATAAAGGTCATATATAATATAAACGAATTTATTTTTCATTTATCTAAAGTATTTTGTTTCTTTAAAATATAAAACTTCTAAATTTTCAAACAGTTTTGAAATAATTTCTTTGTCCTTTCTTTGATTATAACTTATATAGTTGAATGATAGAGTACAAGTCAATCTGAGCCGATCAAATTTTGACTTTGAATAAATTTTCTCTTTTCTCACATCTTTAGTTTTATGTCTTCTTGTTGCCTGTATGTATAATAATTTTGTTTGCTTGTGAGCTTTGAGTCAAATAGATTAATTCTTGTTTGGTTTGCGAATTAGGATCTCAATGAGCAAGTTTTGACTCCCCTAATTTTTCTAAGTCTTTGGAATAAATTTTTAAATCATACAAAAATTAAGGTAATAGAAGGTAACTTAATTAGCCGCTTTTGAAAGAGATTTATTATTGTGAGAATGGAATTATGATGAAATCAAACCCTTAGATAAACAATTCTTGAATATTATAATATGTAATTATGTTGTTCAATTTAGATTTGGTTTTTTTAATAATATGTTTTCATACTTTCGTTAAGTTGGTCCAATCTTTTAAAAACGTTTTAATTTGATCCATACTTGAAAAAATTTGTCTCAATCAACGTAAGTATGCATAGGCAAAATAGTATGCTAAAGTAGCAAAAATAATTTTTTAAGGTTTACAAATATTTAAATGTATTATGGTGACAAAGGGAGAGTTTATAAGTGGATGTTTGGATTATAATTATAAACAAATTACGGTTGAGATTTTCCTTTTAATTACAATTAAAAATAAATTAAGAATTAGGAATTTATTTTGTTAATTATTTCTAAAATTCAATTTTTGATTAATTCTAAATCCCTCTAACATTACAGTTAAATACGACAAACCCTAAATTGATCCTCAAACTTTAATTTTCTTTCTCTTAACCGAAAATCCAAATTGAGGGGGAAGGGTTTTTGTGTTCGTTGTTTGGTGGTGGTGAAGCTCTAGACTTGTGATTCATGGCGTGAAGAACTCACGATTCCAGTTGCACAAAGAAGATGACGGTGTTGCAGTGTCGCACGTGGGGTTCTTCGTCGTGCATGAACCGTGGTTAGGAGGGTTTCGTTTCCCCCTTTCAGTTTGGTTGTTTTCGTAGGGAGGGGAGGCGCGCTCAGGTAGGCATGACCTCTTCACGATGCAGCGGTCACGATAGCGACATCTCTACGACACAAGGGTTTCTCTCTTCGACGACTTCGTAGGAAGGGTTTCGATAGGGGTTTTTAGGGCTTGTTGTTATCACATTTTTTTTATCTCACATTTGGGGGTTTTGGAACATCTGTTCTTGGGTTCCTGATTTCTTCTTTGAAAGTTGGTGGCGCAAGAGGGAGGCTCCTACTCTTCTCTATTTTTGGTTCGGCCTTGTTTATCTCCATTTCTTCCTTCTTTTTTCTGGTTTTTATTGGGATTTTTCTGTTACTGGTTTTTGGCTCACAATGCACATAGGTGTGACCACGAAGAAGATGTGGTGGTGGGTGTAAATTTAGGGTTCTTGGTTCTGTGAATTTGGGTGGTTCTTTGCTATGTTGTGATAGGTTGAGGTTGAAGAGGGTCTACTGTAATGGTGATCGACGATGGTGGACCTTTGGGTTAGTTGGGCATGCAATTGTAAACCCTAGTTCTATTAACATTAAGTATTTTCTCAATTGTAAACCCTAATTCCACGTCACCCTCTAATTGGCTTATATATCACAATCATTATCCCAAGACAATATCACGTTACCATAGTGAAAAAAAAGTTAAATTCCTAATTTTTTCACACTCTCATTCACATGCATGTTTTTTTTACAACTTATACTTTTACAAAATTAAAAAATGAACTTTAAGTTTCGAACATCTATATATATATATATATATATATTGAACTAGATATTAATAGATAGTTAGATAGTGATCTAATAATGAATGATACAATCACTAGTGCAGTAAGGGGAAATAGCATCGGTTAATTTTGTTTATAGGCACCGGTTCTGCAACCGAGGCATATACGGACGAGGTAAAAAGGGGGTGGCTTTATGTCTCGGTTCTGAACCGGGTTAAAACGAGATCAGATTATGCCTCGGTTCTTAGATAACCGAGGCAATAGCGTGTTTTTTTTTTTGGGTATGCACAATCCACTTCTCCCTCTTCCTTGCACAGTCCACTTCTCCCTCTTCCTTGCACAGTTCAAGCAAAACAATCCACAGTTCAAGGAAAACAGTCCACAGTCCAAGCAAAAGGGTTATTGAATTTTCCTTCCCTTTCACAGAACCAAATCTCAAAAGATACAGAACCAAATCTCAAAAGATACAGAACCAAATCTCAGAAGCAAATCTCAGAAGCAAGCACTCCAACAGCAACTACACAGAAATCGCTCCCAAAATAACACAGAAAAAAAAGTATGGGTTTTGATGCAATGAGCATAGTGGAGGTTGTCATCACCAACTCTGAGAACGATTTGGGGAAGAAGAGAGGCTCCTGCAAGGCCAAACCAGAACAGAGAGAAGAAAATATGAAGGTTGATGCCTCCCCTTCTCGCAGAAACGCCACCGCTGCAGGACGCCCTTACCGCGACCTCGCCACGACCTCGCCGCGACCTCGCCGCGGCCTCGCTGCGGTCTCGCTGTGACCTAGCCGCCACCTCGCCTCCACAGAAACCACCGCGATTCGTTCAACTCTTAGATCAACGTACCTCCCATCATCTCCAAGGCACCATCTTCTATGCTCGCCAAACGCCTTAGATCGGCGAGCCTCCCATCATCGCCGCCGCGGTACTCGTCTCCACCATCGCGCCTCCCCTCCGCTTTCGACGCCAGCCACCATCGCGCCTCCCCTCCGCTTTTGACGCCGGCCACCATCGCGCCTCTCCTCCGCTTTCGACGCCGGCCACCATCGCGCCTCCCCTCCGGAGCGCAAGCTGCTACAATGGAGGAAAGAACCTCCTCGCGCCATGGCTGCCAAGTGGGAGAAGAGAGATTCCCCTTTTTGTTTCTGCTTCTGCTGCGAGAGGAAAGAAAAGCGTTTCGTGTAAAATGAAAAAGGAGATACGAGAGTAGGTCATGTGCGAGAGGTAATAGGCCTCGGTTCTCCTTTAACCGAGTCAATACGCCAAAACACAGACCTCGGTTCCACCTTTAACCGAGTTAATAGGTTGTAATATGTGTTATATGCTTCGGTTCTCACTGAACCGAGGCATATAAATTCATCAAAACTACAAAATTGCCACCGCTTTCTGATAGGCTTCGGTTTTTCTTAGACGGAAGTCTATTAGGCGAGTTAAAAAACATATTTTTTACTAGTAAATAAATCCAACAAACAATAAATTTTCTAATAACGAGTGACACAATAAAAATTAAGAAATAACAAATTTCATTATGATAGACTTTAATCAGACTTTAATACTATGTTAAGAAACAAATTTTAATTATAATCTAATTTTACAAAATCGAGTTATAAAATAATATTTATATTTATATATATTATAAATTTATTTTATTTTTATTTGATGTGGAATCTCAATAAAAGATATAGCTTAATCACACTTCAATTTAATATTAAAAGAAAACAAAATCATATCCACGGATATCTCCTAGGAAAATATTGGTTATGATACATAATTGAGATGATTAAAATGTTGATGGGCGCAGGTGAAAGGGAAAAGTAGGTATCCATATTAATTCTTTGTTCCTTAATTGGTTCATGCTTTAATTATGGAATGATTTTTGATAACTACATATTGACCTTGTTGGGTATAGCTTGTAACATGGCCACACGTTTCTGATGCCCAGAACGTGAACATGCTCCATCTACATACCTCACACAACATCATCGTTCACATCTCCTTTAATTAATTACTTAATTATAACAACCGACGAACACCTTCCAGATTTGTCAAACCCTCCGCTACAAATATCTTACTTAGAGAGAAATTTTTCATATAAACTTATTATAATTGAATTATGATTATTTATATAAATATATTTATAATTTATTGATATTAAATAGAAAGATATTATCTGTTTTAGAGATTATAGTTCCGTTTTATTTTATTATTAAAAGATATTTAAATTGTTTTAAACTTTGATTTTTTAAGTAGTGTAAAACTATTAGACATTTTAAAAATAAATATAATTGTTGTTTAAATCATAAATACTAATCTAAACTTTAATTATTGATTGACTATGATGAAAGAGAACTTTGAATGTATGAGAAGCATGAGGAGTTAGTTTAATCCCACGGATATGAGAGACTTAAATGTTGATTAATTAGTTAACAAATCAAACACATAATGAATTACTTTCTAATATATCCATGGGCACGAGTGAATGGTATGAGGTATGAAGTTGAGTGGTTTCAAGAAAGTATATACTACTTGCTAAACCAAACAAACATATAATATGATCCAATACATATATATTTAAATAATATGGGAGAAACCTGAAGATTTTCTTAAAGGAGATTAAATATGAATTAAAATTAAAATATAGTCTAAAAGTAATATAATAGTTTAAATTAATTATTATCATATTTCTAATCATTTACGTAACATCTCTACTTAATAGTTGCACTACACTAATAATCATCATCTTTAAGTACGCAAACATTTAGTGATTTATAAAATACTATACATTTTATTTTAATAATTTTTCATCTCATATATTCATTCAAATAATATCAATCAATCACAAAGTATCTATATCTAACAATTATAGAAATGAAAACAAATTTAAAAAAGTAAAAAAAAATCTTAAACAATTATAAAAATGATTCTCTCTCTTTCTTTCTCTCTATCTCTATGTATTAGAATGTAAGAGTGATAAAAAAGAAAGAAAACAAGTTAGATGTAACGATAAACAAAAGTGATAAGATAAAAAAATATATTTTCTATCCTTGCAAATAAAGGAACAATTAGGACACCAGTTTTACTATTTATCTAAAAAAATAGTAAATAATTAAAGTTAACTGCGGTTTTGCTTCACAAACCACGGATAAATTATTTAAAATAAAATAAAACTAAAAGTATAACTGCGATTTTTCACTAAAATCCCGAAAGTTTATTTTAAGAAAAAATATTAAAACTTAACTGCGCTTTTTGTAAAAATCAGTGGAGGTTTTTTAAAAGCGCTAGACACAAACCCCTCCTATTTTATATTATTCTTGTAGTGATTATATAGTATAATTTTATGATAATTATAATTATTTCATATATTTGAAGTAGTGTGTACGTGCTGATTTTGTTTCATGTATCTTATTAAGTAATTATGTGATTGTTTCATCTCATATATTGATTATTTTTGCTGTATTTATTTTCATTAAATAAATTCAGATCCAATTTTACTAATCCTTTAGGAGTTTATCAGCGTAATTTTATTTTCAATAAGATTAGAAAGAAAAGTACATGGGTCTTTTTTAATTCTCAAATTCTTTTTTGTTGATTAAGATTGTTTTTTATATTAAGCATAACTTTCTTTTTTTAGATTTGACGGATCTGATCAGAAGGAACCCTCTATGTAAGGATTACATATAAGATCATATAATTAGTAAACTTAGTATAATTTAAACAAAGTCGTTCCATGGTTGAGCTTAAGACCATCTCAATACAACACAATTACTTCAAATGTTTATCTTAAATATTGTTAACTTTGGAAGAGAAGAAAACAGGGGAGAAGATAGCAAAGGGAAAACACACACGCACACAGAGAATGGGTGTTTGGTAAGAAAACTTTTATTTACAAACTGTTACAGTACAAAAGAATAGGATGACTCTTATTTATAGTTTTTAGAGTCTAAGTTTATAACCACTTAAAAGTAGTAAACTAGGCTTGAATTAATACAACACTTTCCCTTAATTCAAGTACTAAAATCAACCAAGCCTAATTCAGATATTAGGCTTCCAAATCTGTTCCTTTTCAAAGGTTTGGTAAAAATATCTGCCAGCTATAACTGAGTGGAACAATAGATCAACTTTATCCTTCCATTGTTAACTTGTTTCCTCAAAAAATGAAATCTAGCCTCTATGTGTTTACTCCTTCCATGTGATACTGGGTTATTGGCCAAATTGATTGCTGACTTATTATCTACAAATAACTGGATGGGTCTCTTCAATTCCACCTTTATTTCTGTCAAGATAGAAGCAAGCCACGTAGCTTGGCATGCAGCAGTAGATCCAACCATGTATTCTGCCTCACAGGTGGACAAAGCCACCACTTGATGCTTTTTATTGCACCAGGATATCGGTGCACCCATAAACCTGAAAAAAAATCCAGTAGTGCTTCTTCTGTCACTGTTGTCTCCACACCAATCAGAATCATACCAGCCCTCCAAGATATCTTGCTCCTCACAGTCTTTAGGAAACAATATTTCAAGTTCTAATGTCCCCTTTATATATCTTAGCACCCTCTTCGCAGCTAACAAATGCAATTTCTTTGGCTGGTGCATAAATTTGCTAAGGATCCCTACTGCAAAACAAATATCAGGACTGCTATTACATAGATACCTGAGTGAACCCATCATTTGTTTATACAGTGTGATGTCCACTTCATCTTCATCATTTTCTGAAGTAGTAACCTTTGCCTCTGCTGGAGTTGTTGCTGCATTACACGTCTCCAAACTGAATTTCTTCAAGATCTCTGCTGCATATTTTCTTTGGTGGAGAATAATTCCCCTGCTGGATTCAACAAATTCAAGCCCAAGAAAATACCTCAATTTACCCAAATCGGTCATTTCAAATTCAGCCATCAACAATCCTTTAAACTTTTCAATTTTTGAGATATTACTCCCTGTAATCAATAGATCATCCACATAAATGCACATTAGGAGTAAATTTGCATCACTTTGGAACCTTACATACACACCATGCTCCCCTGAACATTTCAAAAATTTGTGCTTTATCATAAACGAATTTATCACCTTATTCCAAGCTATTGGTGCTTGCTTTAGGCCATATAAAGCCTTCCTCAATCTATATACCTTGTCTTCACACCCTTTAACCTCAAACTTAGGAGGTTGAGTGACATACACCTCTTCTTCAAGTGGCCCATTCAAAACCGCAGATTTTACATCTAATTGAAATAGTGGCCACCTTCTTCCATTTGTCGATGCCACAACCAATCTTATGGTTTCAATCCTTGTCACAAGAGCAAACACTTCCGTATAATTCAGCTCTTGTTTTTCTAAGAAACCTCTAACAACAAGCCAAGCCTTTCGTTTGGATATAGTCCCATCGGGATTGAGTTTAAGCTTGAACACCCATTTAACATCAATAGGTGTTTTATTCAAAGGTAACTCAATCAGCACCCAGGTTTGACTCTTCTCAATAGCTCTCATCTCTTCTATCATAGCATCTTTCCACAAATCATGCTTCAATGCCTCTTTATGATTTATGGGTTCAGCCTCTGCTAGCAGTGCAAAATGCATCAAATCTCCTTCACCAGTTACAGCACTATCTGAAAAAACTTCAAAATCAACAAGTGACCTTCTTGGCATATTTCTTTGTCTTAAAGCTCTTTGTGGTTGTGGTTGTGTATTATGCACCTCATCATCAATTTTTCTATTCCCATTGGACTCACCACCTAGTCTCTCTTCCTCATCTTCAAAAATAATTGAAACATTCTGTTTTGAACCATTCACCTTTACTGTCCAGTTCCATGATTCAGCCTCATCCATCATAACATCCATGCTTATACAAATCTCCTTGGTTAGAGGATTGTATAATCTGTAGGCTTCAGTAGAATGATATCCTACAAATATCATGGCTTCACTCTTATCTTGCAACTTACTCCTCTTCACACTTGGTACATGTTTGTAGCAAACTGAACTGAAAATCTTCAAGTGATTCACCACTGGTTTCCTTTCAGACCATACCTCCTCTACAACTTTATTTTTCAGCTTCTTGGTTGGGAACTTATTCAGAACATACATTGCTGTAGACACTACTTCTCCCCAAAATGCATGTGGCAAATCCTTATGTTTTAGCATACTCCTTGCCATGTCCAGTATGTTCCTATTTCTTCTTTCAGCAAGGCCATTATGCTGCGGAGTGTATGGTGTTGTTATTTCATGCTGAATTCCATTCTCAGTGCAATAATTCTTGAACACTTTTGAAACATATTCTCCTCCTCCATTTGTTCTGAATATTTTAAGTACCTTCTCACTTTGCTTTTCAGCCAACAATTTGAACTTTTTGAAGATAGAAAACACATCACTTTTAGCTTTTATCAAATACACCCATATCATGCGATTATACTCATCTACAAAAGTCACAAAATATCTATTGTTTCCCAACGACAACTCTTCAAATGGTCCACACACATTCGAATACACAACATGTAGCACTTCCTTTGCCCTCATGTGCATATGTGAATTAAAAACATTTCTGGGTTGTTTGCCTAACAAACATTCTTCACATTTCTTCACAGGAACAATTAATTCAAGTAATCCAATTACCATTCTATTAACAGCTAGCAATTTCAAACTGTAAAAATTCAAGTGACCAAACCTCTTATGCCATAGCCAACTGGTTTTGTCTACAGCTGTTGCAGAGAGACATTGATTCTCCACTGGATGCAATCTTGTTTGGAAGGTTCGGTTTCTTGACAATGATGATTTCAACACCATTCTCTTCTTTGAGTCGTATACTCTCAACATATCTTCTCCCATGGTTACTGAAAACCCTTTTTCTATTAACTGACCAACACTCAACAAATTGCATTTCATTCCAGGAACATACAACACATTCTCAATAACTGCAACCTCCTCACCTTGTTTCTTGATTACAATGTTACCAACTCCAGCAGCCTCCATTGTGTTGTCATTTGCAAGCCTAATCTTGCTAGTCTTGCTAGTATCAAGATTTGATATCCAATTCTTGTGTCCAGTCATATGATTTGAACATCTAGTATCAAGAAACCAATTTTCATCAACAAAACCCTCTTCCTTCATTGTGACCATCAACACTACAGGTTCTTCATCTTATTCGTCTTGAGCCACATGAGTTTCAATCTCGTTTTCCCTTCTCGGCTTGCCCTTTCCATGCCAGCAATCAGCCGCATAGTCACAATTATAACATTGTATATTCTTTCTGTCTTGACTCCTCTTTCCTCCTCTTCCTCTGCTAAATTACCAGACCTTGAGGAATCTGATTGATCCCTTTCATTTTGATCTTGCTTCAGATCTTTATTGAATCTTTCACCTTTGTTCTTTTTCCATTTTTCCCAGAAAAAACCTCCTTTCTTTGACACATGTGCCTGCAAAGCTTGTTCCTCTCCAACCTTCTCTGCATTTCGAGACAACAACTTCAATTCGTGTGCCTCCAAAGACCCTTGCAACTCTTCCACTGTCATATTTTCTACATCCTTAGACTCTTCTATTGCCACCACGATGTAGTCAAACTTTGGAGACAACATATGCAGTATTTTCTCAAGCATGCTCTAGTCAGTCACAACCTCCTCACACGCTCTCATTGAATTCACCAATAGCTACAATCAGTTGAGGTATTCTGCCATTGTCTCAGAGTCAGTCATAGACAGTAACTCATACTGCCTTCTAAGGAACTGCAATCTAACCTTCTTGGTTTTCTCTGCACCTCCATGTGCCTTCTATAATATATCCCAAGCCTCTTTTGCTGTTTTTGCTTTGAAAATTTTTTCAAAATTCACCGTATCCACACACTGATGGAGAAGACAACGAGCTTTGCAATCTTTCTTCCTATTTGCGGCTTCGTCCCTCTCTTGGACACCATCTCTCACAATCTCCAATAATTCTTGATATCCAAGAATTGCTTCCATCTTTATGCTTCCATCTTTATAACCCAGTGGTTATAATTTTTTTCATCAAGAACCGGTAGATTACCTAGGAAATTTCCACCTCCATTTGCTATCTTCTTAGTACACGACCCAAAATGAACCTTATTCTAATATCACTGTTAGCTTTGGAAGAGAAGAAAACAGGGGAGAAAGAGAGCAAATGGAAAACACGCATGCACACATGCTAATATTCATCGTTTATAAAATATTTAAGATTTTGTGTGACGAAAAATAACTAAAGATGTTCAAGATAAGATAAGATTGCATTTATTAGGTTTGAAAAAATATATACATCTCTTTTTAATTGCTCTATGTTTTTAACAACTTCCCAGGTCTTATCGACTTTGTTGGAATTCAAAGAAGTTTGGAATACGAAACAAAAACTTCCTTACCTTAAGGTACATTGATGTCTGTGAAATAATAATTGCACAATTAATATTTAAATATTGTTTTAAACTTTTGGATCTAGGATTTTACATCATGTATCTAAGGACTAAGGAGTACGAAATTGCTCATGTGCATTAATTTTTTAAACCACCATCCACAGAAAGTCAGATAATAAAAGAGAAAAAGAAAAACAGAGACAGATACTAAATTGACTCCTACAGGAGTGAAAAGAAAAATGTTTAAATTAACGCTTATTTACATAAATTAGTTTATTATAATATGTAAGTGTTTATATTATTGTATTTCATAATCAAATCTTACTCTCTTTTTTTTTATTAATAAGTGACAACTTCGGATTATTTATCTGGAAAATGTTGTTCATTGATATTGTTCTTTGGAGTCATAAATTTGACTTGAACATAAAAACCATAATAATTAAAACAAAAAATAAATAAGTATGTACAACATATTTCTTCATTGCGTTTTATAATTTTTGGTCTTGGAATGATCTTAAATTTAACATATATGTATGCTTAACATATATAATATTTGATTTTATAGATGTGACTGTTATCTCATGTATTGAACGTAGCTCATTGTAGTAAATATTAGAGATCTTAGTTTAAGGTAATATACATTTTTTATTACTTCCACAAATCATATATATGTGATTCATAAAATCATATTCTTAATTTAACTTTAAGTATTTAGAAGAATCAACGCTAATAGCTAATACTTAATACCTAATTAACGAGGATTTTTACTCATTAGCTCGAATTTTGACTAAAATTAAATATTCATTTTCTCGTTGATTAATATTTGTACATTCAAATTATAAGTTTTACATGTTGGTTCACAACGAATATAGAAAAATATGACTTTCAACTATGTCCTTTAGTTCGAATTATTTTTTTTAAGATATTGTATGTGTGTGTGTGTGTATATATATATATATATATGTATTGCTTTAGTATATTTATTTCTTATATATTGATAAATTATAATTTAAACTTATGAACGTACCTTTATAAAAGTATAACTTATATATACATTTCTTTTAAAAAGCAATCAATGTATATTATAACACTATACATATACAGACATCCCCACAAGAAAAAACATATATGTAAAGGGTAATTAAAAGTAAAAAGGGAAAAAGTAATTATTAATTAAATGAATATGAAAAGTTAAGTTGATTATTTAGAAAGTGAAGGGAAGTCTTGGTCTATTTTAGTTGAGGAAGAATTGGAGAAAAAAAAAAGAAACCTTAGAAAATTGGTAGTTCCCAGTTTCCACTTACATTGCAAACACTTGAGCATGAATTGAAGAAAAGAAAGAAAGAAAGAAAGCTATTTTTTTTGTGTCTTTTTTAATGAATTGAATGTGAATGTTTAATATAAATGTAAATATAATATTAATTTATATATTTAATTGATTTTTGGTTTTATTTAAATGAGTTATATTCTAAAAACATGATTACGATGAGAGTTGTATAAATTTGGGTCACAAATATGAAAGAAAAATGACATATGAACCATTGTTTAACTGTGTATGAAATAGATACACTTACGCTTAGATTCCTTTGTTTAAATGATAATTTAAGCCACATGAATTAAGATATTAGATGACGAAAAATTAAAGAAGAGGTATAATCCATTTATCTTTATCGATTCGCTTGCCAATCTATGTCTTTGATATTCACTGATAGAATATATTTAAAAGATTCTTTTGGAAGATGTTGCTATTTGTTGAATATTCTTTTATGTATTTATCGATGTGTAATTTATATGATATGGAATTGAATTATTTTTTAATAACTAATCAAAATGTTTACTTTTATATACATTTTTCTCATGTTAAAAATTTATTTGTATAGCTCATATTTATATGTATTATTTATGTAATGATATTATAATTATATTATATACACCAACAAGTACCTGTAAGTACAAGAATAATATATAGAAACAATTAAAATTGTATTTTATAAAAGTTAATATTTATATATATTTTTGTTATGTTTAGGTTGTCTTTTGAAATACTAAATGTTTGTTTCCTAATAAAATAAATAAGTTTGTGTTATAAAATATATAATTAAAGATAAAACAATAATTGAAGACGGCTATTTTTTTTAATATTGTATTTTTACTACTTATAAGATGATAAAATATCAATAAACAAAATAAAAAAATATAATATTAAAAATTAAAAGAGGAAGGAAAATAACACTTATTACTACAAAAATTTCTATAATATAAATAGAATTTTATCAAAAAAAAATTATTAATAAAATATAATTTGTCAACAAATTTTGTCAAAGAAAAATAATTCGTTTGGTAAAATAGAATTTACTAATAGATTTTAATTATCAATAAAAATATTCGTAAGTAACATATTTATTGATAAAGTTCATCAATAATTTATTATCTTTATGATTATTAGATATTTTTGTCAATAAAATGGGTACACAATTTTTTAATTTAGGCTTTGACCATGATGTGGTAAAAACAGTTGGTAAATTTATCGATTAATATTTTTTTAAAATTCACTAGTAAATCTATTAATAATTGCAGTTTTTGAAAATTTGTTGATAATTGTAGTTTTCAAAATTTATCAATAAATTCTTTGATAATTGTGATTTTAAAATTGGTTAGTAAAGCGAGCACTAACTTTTTTTTTTTGCCAAAGTTATAAATAAAATGAATGAGAAAAAAAAGAAAAGAAAAAGGAAGAAGATGAGAAGAAGAAGAAAAAGGAAAAAGTGGAGACAATGAAGATGATTGTAACTACCACGACAACGATGACAACTATAACAATGGCAAAACCGACTACAACGATGACAACTACAACAATGGCAGAAACTACAACAATGGTAGAAGTGACTCTGACAACAACAATAATGACATAGGAGAAAATAGAGGAGGAGAAAGAATAACGGAAGCGATAAAAGGATGACTAAAAGGGCAAGGAGGAAGATGATGATGAGTCAAATGCAGCATTTGCAATGACAATGACAAACATGGCGACAACAACAAATAGACATGGCAACCGTAGAGGAAGAGGAAAAGGAAAAAAACAAGAAGACAATGAAAAAGAAAAAGAATACTAAATTACGATATTTATCAACAAAAAAGTTATTGATAATTAACGATAAATATTTATTAAGATAATCTACCAATGAATTTTAACCATCAATAATACTTATTGATTAATTTTGTATTGTCAATAATAATCAATTTTACTGATGAATTTTTTATTTACTAAGTTTTTTATTTACTAATAAGTTTTATGATTGTCAATAATTTTTTTTTCTGTAGTGTATCTCTTGAAAACTCTAAGTATAAATAAAACTGCTTCAAATTTATTGTTGTAATAATATTACTTTATTGCAAAAGAAACTTTTGCAACATTGAACTATACTTTGAGAGCAACGTCTCTTTTGGCCAACGTTACTGCAGCGTTCCTTTTTCCAATTCAACGGTCAAACTCTTTCTTCCCTTCTAACTCTATAAATAGAGGTCTTTCTCCATTCTGTAAAACACACCAAAAGAAGTCTTCTCTCATTCTCCTTTCTTCTTTTCTTCTTCTAAAAATATTCTGGGTTTATTTTATACCCTTTTTAGAGATCCTTGCTAGTTCTGAGATTCTTAGAGATATTATGGGAAGTTCCTATTGTATCTTGGGGGACTTGCACAATACTCAGCGGATAAGTCTTTAAGGACAGTGAATCTACACGCCTCAGGAAATATTGTTCGTGATTATATCAGCTTTTATACAACAATCTTAAGGACTTATGACTGACATCAACAACATGCCTTCGGAGAGCCAGAACTTTGATTTTAGAACTCAGACGGTATTTGCGAAATCCATAACTTTTGGAGGCTGCCAAGGTACTCGCAGCAACAATGGCTTCTGATCGCATTTGTAAGGACTGCGGATGAGGACGAAGAAGACGAGGTACTTGAGTAAATTTTCCTATACTTTACATACAAAGAGAAAAGCACAACCAGGTATTTTCTCGTTTACCAATCTTAAATATTTTAAAATTGTGGGGGTGTAGGTAATTCTACTTAATTACTCGAAAAAATAAATTTTGGCTTTTCACCTAATGATATTGATAGTATTCTAAATTTGAAAATGGTGATTGTGTCATTATATGTTTGTATGTGGATGACATGTTAAATTTTAGTACACGCAATGAGATTGTCGCTAAAACTAAATTGTTTCTAGGATCAAACTTTGACATGAAAGACATGGGTGAAGCCAATGTGTTTTTAGGTATTATAATCATAAGGAAGGGAGATAGTATATTACTATCCCAAGAACAATATATTGAGAAACTTCTTAAGAAGTTTAGAATTTTATGACCTTACCAGTGAGTACCCCTTATGATGCTAATTCCAAATTAATGAAAAAAATAGGAGAATCATTATCTCAGCCTCAATATGCCCAGATAATTGGGAACTTACTGCACTTGATGAGCTTTTCTAGACCTGATATTGCTTATGTAGTAGGTAGACTGAGTAGGTACACTCAATGTCCAAATCAAGAACATTGGGATGCACTTTCCAAGCTTATGAGATACTTAAGAGGTTCAATGGATTATGCCATTGAATATAGTGGATTTCCTGATGTACTAGAAGGGTACAATGATGCTAACTGGATCTCTGATTCAGATGAGACAAAATCTACTAGTGGTTATGTATTCACACTTGGGGGTGGTGCGATTACATGGAGATCAGCCAGACAAACAATTATTGCAAGATCAACAATGGAATCTGAGTTTGTTGCTCTTGAGATGGCTGGTAATGAGGCTGAGTGGTTGAAAAACTTCTTAGCAAACATTCCACTAGGAATGAAACCAACCCCATCGGGGTCAATACACTGTGATTGCCAATTGGCAATAGCTATAGCTAAAAACAAGAATTACAATGGAAAGAATAGAGATACAATTTGGTGAAGCAGCTGCTAAAGAGTGGAACTATTTCCATTGATTATGTGAAATCATAACGAAATCTAGTAGGTCCTCTAACAAAACCCCTGGAAAGACAAATGATATTAGAAACATCGAGGGGAATGAGACTTAAGCCACTTGCAAACAAACAGGTGATGGTAACCCAACCTTTGTGATTGGAGATCCATGAATAAGGTTCATATGGGTAAAAACAAGTCACTTGTTAGTTCTGATAACACTAAATTGATTTTAATCAATTATGTTCATTCCTATGGTGTGTGAAAGTGCTAGAGACTGCATTATTGAGAGACTAAACTTTGTCATTAAAATTCTATATGGTGATAGAATTTTATCTTAAACAAAGTTTTTAATGATTTTCATATCCCTTATGGGTGGTGTATGATTTGCAGCATACACTTGATGAAATCACCTATATGAGTCTCAAGTGGGGCCGCTTGCATGAGATCTTGGCATGATCTCTAGAGCACTCATGAATACCGGGCACACGCATGGCCTAGTAAGCGCAACACAACGATAATAACAAGGATTGTGGGGGTGTATTGTGATTGATAAACCTCTAACACACGTCATGTGTCTTTGGTTCATATAGCTTGCTATACCAACTACACTGTGTGTTAAGTTTCTAAATCTAAGACTGATTCATATAGCTTGCTATACCAGTTTTGATGCATTACATCCTATGAGACCCAAGATAAAAGTTTCTTATCCTTCTTTTAATGTTTGAACTATTTGAGTCAAAGATTTTTTCTTTTCAACTTTCTTTTGCAATAAGTGGGGGATTGTTGTAATAATATTACTTTATTGCAAAAGAAACTTTTGCAACGGTTGAATTATATGTTGAGAGCAACGTCTTTTTTGCCAACGTTACTGCAACGTTCCTTTTTCCAATTCAACGGTCAAAAATTTATTACTCTTTCTT
Organism: Vigna angularis; assembly: GCF_016808095.1. Lineage (NCBI taxonomy): Eukaryota > Viridiplantae > Streptophyta > Magnoliopsida > Fabales > Fabaceae > Vigna > Vigna angularis. The sequence continues at coordinate 23,643,515 of NC_068979.1, read as the reverse complement.
CCCTTCTAGCTCTATAAATAGAGGCCGTTCTCCTTTCTGTAAAACACACCAAAAGAAGTCTTCTATCATTCTCCTTTCGTCTTCTAAAAATATTCTGGGTTTATTTTATACTCTTTTTAGATATCCTTGCTAGTTCTAAGATCATCAGAGATATTCTGGAAAGTTCCGGTTGTATCTGGGAGACTTGCGCAATACACCGCGGATAAGTCCTTAAGAACAATGAATCTACACGCCTCAAGAAATATTGTTCGTGATTATGTCAACTTTTATACCACATTTATGAGTAAGAAAATAAACTTCTAATCAACTTATTATCTTCTACGATGACTAAAACAACATGACAAAAAGATTATTAGTCATTGATAAATAAAATCTCTTGGTAATAGGAAAAGTTGTATGTAATTTTAGTTTATCAATACATTATTAACAATTAAAAATCTATTAAAATAATAATTATTAATAAATTTTATTAACAGATCGATAAATCTATTAATATTTACTTATGATCACAAATTTGTTAATAATAAATTTTGACTAATGATAAAATCTTACGAAAATCTCATAATATATCTTCAGTTAATCAAATTTCTTTCCTGCCAAATAATTGCTTCAGTTTAGGTCAAACGCTAGATTTGACGGAAAGTACTTGAAATAAAAATGAAGGAAAATTGTTGACCACACAAAAATTTCCCTAAATTGCCACCATTTGAGACTATATAAACCTCATTTAAAGACATGTGACAGTATACATATTAAAATTGTTACTCAAATAAAAAATAATTTAAAGACATAATTTTGTTTGACAGTATATATATATAAACACTAAGATTATGTTATTAAAGCTTCACCAAATTCCCCTTCTCAATGCTGGTTTTTAAATATTTTATTCTCATTTTTTAATTGTTTAAAAGTATTAAGCTGGTTTTATAATTGCATGAAATTGTAGAAGATATATGGCCGGTTTATTAATTTAGAATATTTTATATCTAGTCCGAGTTTTTTCTACCAGCAAATATCTAATTAATCCTCGTTAGTTACTACATTATAAAAATAAATGTTTATGTCCTTTTCACGCGTTTATCGTTATCGGAGCACGAACTTTTCAAATGTCAACCATAGAACTCATATGTCAATATATATATATATATAATTCAAACCACTTTATTCTATTATTTATTTTGTTATTTACAAATCCAAAATTAAAATTACCCTTAAAATTTTGTCTTCTCCTTCTTTTAATATATTTGCAGAAGAAAGATAAGATCAGAATTTGAACTTGTAGGAGTGAATATATCTGTATCCAAGTTTTAAATTTGTACAATAAATAAGTCTAGCAAAAAGAAATTGGAGTGATATCTATTTGAATTAAAAAAAATAAGTTTATTGGGAAAAATTCTCTATTATCCACATAATGAAATTGAACTTAATTATTAAAAAACAGGTACAGATACGAAATTATTAAAAAAATAATGGATTTATTCAACCTATTTAAAGCACAGGTTTTCATACACTGGATCTTAAATGTGTTCAGACCAATCCGTATAGCCATTAAAGTCATAAACCTAATGTATTTTATGGAATTCGTTTTGAATTCTATGCAAGTGTTTTAAGTAAAATATTTTCTATCTTCATCTATAATAAAAATATTTTAAGTAATTTTCTTGATCGATAATGACATTAATTTGATTAGTATTAACGATCAAGTTAAAATACATTTAACATCATACATACTAATAATTATTTTAAAAACAAAAAGGCTGTATAAAAATCACATTTATTAATATCTAAAGAAAACATTACAATTCTGCATTACCCGTTCCATACCTCTGATTTCAATCAATTGTTAACTTTTTCGCATATACGAACACAATTACACAATTGCAGTTACTTTTGATATAAGAAATGATGAAAATCCTATTTTATAAATAACTTCTCTCTCCTTATATAGTAATATTTGAGCATGTGCAATGTCAAACACTAGAAAGATGGCGTGTTTGAAAAAAGAATGATATTTTGATGGAAAGAAAGAATGGAATACTTTTCTGATTTGTAGTTGGGTTCTGCAACCTTCATTAATGAAGACAATGGCGAGTAGTTTATACATAAAATAAGTATGCATAAACAACATAGAATACATTTTAAGCTTATTTTAAAGGCCTATATGGAATTCGATAGATAAGAATGGTCATTTATCTAATATGAAAGGTGTAATTTATTAAGGTGCATATGGGTGATGAAGATTTATTTAGAGTTATTTTACTTTATATGAAATTTATGTTGTTAACGACCTCTATCGAGGACTTTAGGTAGAGTTAATAATCCAATAATCTCTGGAAGGTAGATTATTATTATTGATTAATCTAGACTAAGCTCTAAGATATGTTAGAGGAAATATCTATTTTTCAAAAACTCTTTTTTGATGTTTAGGTAAGGAAGAAAAAGATCAAATATATATATATATATATATATATATATATATATATATATATATATATATATATATAACGTTTAGTATTAAATAACGCGTGTTTACTTCATGTCATAAAGTACATGTATATAGAATTTAATAGATCTATTAGTTCTATTAATAATTGATATAAAATAATAACAATATAAGAAGAATTAATATTGTCCAGTTCCTGCCAATTGTTGTCATTTCCATAAAAGAATGAAAAATATTGATTGGTCCATATAAACATCATCCTCTAAATTCCCATTCAAAAAGAAAGTCTTAACATCCATTTGATGTCAAGATTATAATGAGGATATCATGATAATTTTAAAATAATCTTTCTCAAAAAAGAAAATATTTTTTATAGTTAATGTCTCACAGACCATTTTGTGTCATTGATTTAAGCTCATATTTCATTATATTTAGTCACTTGTCAAAACTATCACTATTAGTGCTTCTGAAAATAAAATTGGATAATTATCAATGCTTAAGTAATTTTTTTTACTCTGGTAGATAAACCGTATAATAATTCAAAATAGCAAATTTCCTTTCTTTATGAGATATTCTTAATCGAAACTTCATTTTTAAATAAGGGACTTTGGCCCCAAATTTGTTTTACATAAAAAAAATTATATGTAAATAAAAGTTTTTTTTTTAATTTTGTTAAATTTCATATATTTGATCCTTCAAATTTACATACACTTATGAAATAAAATTTTGACAGCCTGAATATATTTTTTCAGTCATTTTTTTAATAATATTTTCTTAGAGTCTCTCATGAATCAAAGTAGGTCTCTCTAACCATTATAATTTGACGAGAATCATAGATTGTAAAATCCTTATGATAGAGAATATTTTATTTTTTTAATTGAATTAGGAATGTATGAAAACTAACTAACAGGTGGTATTAGAGCATACTTGTTAAATTTATGATTCTCCATGTTAGACTTTTTCTCCAGTGTTAATAAACTGTAATTATGAAATTTAGAGATTGTATTTGTATAAACTCTAATTTATGTTTTTCCAATGAAATTTGATTTGAATTTGAAATCATATAATTGGAACATTTTCTGAACTGGAAAGCAATTCACATGCCATGTTGGTCTCAAAGTATATGCGATTTCGGTACTATTATCTGGACACGACGGTGGTTTTGAAACTATCAAAGTTGTCTTTCTTTTCTTGATGTTACAATAAATTTTTTTAATCTCTTACATCAATCAAATTTTATACTAATTTTTATAAATTTTATTTTCAAATCTATTATTATTTACTTTTAAAATTTATTAAAATAAATAATAAAAAATTTAACTTCAAATTCTCTCAAATTCGTTCCATCATTCTCTCTCAAATCCATGTAAACAGAAACTTAGAAAAAACCACGAATTGAATGAATGGTTGCATGAAATTTTGTTTTTGCTCCTCTTTCCCTGACCGCGCGTGCTGTTTTTCTTTGTACTAATTATATAGTATCACTAGTTTTAATTGGATTGATTTAAAATTGAATTGGAAGGTGAATTGCAATAAAAGCCTTGAATTGAAAAAGCATTTTCACTGTTACGTGAATGACTTGATTTGGAAAACAACCCTTTTACGTGAATTGAAATTGAATGCATCTAATTGGAGTTAAATGTCTACATTTGTGATAATTGAATGGATTATCATCATTCATTACATGCATTTTTTTTCTGTTGAATGGATCAATGGGGAAATTTCATCTAGATTTCCATTCAATTAAATTGAATTTAATGTTTTAATTTTATCATGTGAATAATGTATCTTCAATTTGAAATTAATTTATCTTCAATTTGGAGTTAATGAAAATGATATGTATGGTTAATAGCAATGAAAATTTATTTTTTTAAAATTAAGTATAATAATTTTTGTTAGTCAGCAATTAATATTTTAAAGTTATTTAATTTGAAATCAATGATAATTTTATTTCAATTACTCATGTTAAATTATAGATAATTGGTTGATTAGTTAATTGAGGTTCATCATTATAAGGTATTTTTGAATCATTCAAAGGTTGATTTAATTAGCATAGATAATTTTGTGTACATTATTTGTGTACAAGAAAATGTAACCGGTGTGAGTGAGAAAATGTGAATCCTCGGAATTTGTGCATCCGTTTGAAACGAAAGGTCGCGAGTTTTGGATCGTTGGATTAGGCTGATTTGAACGATTGAGATTTACTCGCGAAAACTGTTTTTTCGACTATAAATAGGGAGTGAGGTTGTTGTCATTTGATCACTTACGCTTTTTCTCATCTTTGCGACTGAGCGTTTTATTTCCTTATCTCTTTCTAAGGTAATAATGTCATATGCAAAGTTTTTGTCGTCTGAGAAGTCCGTTGGAAGGGAAGGCCGAGGGTATGCTGATGATGCGTCAGAATCGTCATCGTCCTTTGGAGGAGCCTTCTGTTGACGATGAAGCAACCGTGCACATAAATAATGATGTTGCTCCGGTTGATGAGGGTGTAGATCCAGTTGATGAAGAAGCAGCATAGAGATAAATGTGGCAGGTGAGTGGGCGGGCTCATTGGCCCCTTTACTGCCCGTTCTGGGATATAGTTGGGCTCCTCATGAGGTAGGACTTTATGTTCCTTACTTATGACATACCCCTTATCCATGATCAAACACTTTCAAGAAGAGTTGAAGTCATTTGTGGATGATGGCCTAGACTTTTCTCTTGGACCATCTTGGGCCATCATGAAGCTTTCAGAGTAAGAATAATTTTAGCCTTTGTATTATGGGTCTAGTAGTCTAGGAGTTATTTGGGCCTTGTATTTTGGGCCAAATAGAATAAAGTTTTGACCACCCAAGTCAACAAAGGGCCAAGGCTCAATGTTGACCAAGGTGGACTTTCACACCATGTGAGTTGACCAAGGGGTTAACATTTTAGCTAGCTTGGTGGACAAGAGAAAGTGGATGGCCTTGACAAGTGTCACCCTCCTATTGGAGAATTTTTCCTCCTAGTTAGTATTCACATGTCACTCTAGGAATGAAGAGTATTTTCCATATGTAGTGAGCACATATCATCCTCTCATTTGAGAGGATTTTCGCCATTTGTCCCCTTCCTATTAGAGAGGATTTCTCCTTGCTTTCTAACCTAACCAAGGTAGCTTTTTTAGGTTAAATTTTCTGCTCATTTTAAGACACTTTAGTCTATAAACAGAGGAGTATCTCACTCTTGTAACTACCTTTAAATTTGAGTAATGTTATGTTGTCGTTTTTGTGTCATATTACTCATCTTAGGTCACCAAAGACTAGAGCATTTCATGTGGTCTCCTCTAGCCACCTTCTTCATAGAGTTGGCTTAACATCTCCTTCAATGTCATCAAACATCAATCCCTTCCATCTTAAATCACCTTGGTCGAAAACCTTAGCCCTTTTCCCCACCAAATTCTGCACCATCTAACTATTCCAACCATATTCATGATATCTCTTCTAGTTTTGGTTCAACCTAATTAGGAAGAGTGTTATAACCTTATCTAAGCATAATGTTGGTGGATACCCTTTTAAGTTTGAGAATGGTTGTTTCAGTTGTATATATGTGTACTTGGATCTAGTACATATGATAATTTTTATAAATTGAATTTGTACAATCTATGCTAAAACTCTTAACACTTTGCATGCATCATAATGTTAATACTAAATGTAATGTAGTGAATGAATAATTTGCTACGTTTCTAAAAAAATTATGCAAAGATTATTTAAGAACAAATCCTATAAGATTTAGATTTTACTTATCTAAATGTATTTATAAATTATATTAAAGGAAAACAAATAAGACAAATGACAAATGGACCACAAAAAGTATTCAATATCTTGAAATCGTACGTATATATATTTATATATATATATATATATATATATATATATATATATATATATATTTGAACTTATTGATGTAAATTCTTTCATTAAAGAAAAATACTTTATTATTTCTACCGATAATTTTTGACATTATAGATATGTCTATTTAGATAACAATTTTCAAACAATAAATGTCTTAGAAGTTTGTATATATTAAATGAGAATGCAATTAAACATATAGGTGAAAATTGTATTTTTACAATAAACTAAATGTATTTTATTATATTATATTAATGAAATAAACTTTATTTTTACTTTCCATTTTTTTTATGTCCAAATATATAATCGTATTTTTCACCTTTTCTTTTTCTTTCTTTTCCTTCATCTTTGGATCCCCTGCTTTATCCAAAAGTGAGGATTGAATCATGGGTAGAAGAATATTCTTCTATAAAACCGATTTAAAAGGAGAAACCGTCATTGATCATGTGTGGTTGTTTTGTGGTTTCTGGATTGTGATATGTTATTGTCACAATGAAAGATGGGGACCATATCAGTGTGAAATGAATTTGTCATCGTCAACAACTTCAAAGGTCATCCACTTTCTTCTTGTTTTATAGATATTTTAATTTAATAAATAAAACTAAATAAATTGCTATCTGTTTTTGTAACAGAGAACATGATGCCTTCTTTCTCACTCGCCTCATCTGCGCTGTCTTTATTTCTATCGTGTTGACGTTCGTGCTTACCTAAAACTGACGACACTTATCGATATTTCTTTCCCACGTTACCCTTTCCATTTTTCATAATTTCCCACATTCATTGCTTAAATATAATAAAACTTTTTATTTTATTTTATGATGAATTTTTACATTTTTTTTTACTTTCCCCGTGTGAGAAACGAAGTTAATATAATTTGATGAATTTGAGGGAAGGGTATGCGTTAAAAACCAAAAGTGCTTAATTTGATCTCTAATAAATTACAAAATAGTTTTGAATACGGTTTAAGACGATCTTAATATGTTTAAAGAAAAATATGTTTTTGGTGTCTGACATAAAAACTGGTTAATTTCTATACTTCTAAAACATTAGTTTTAGTTTTTATTTTTTAATGACGTTAAAATTTATTTTAGGTGACAAACGATGCCACTTGTTGTTTAATTTTTAATATAAAATAAAAATTTTGCGTCAGCTTAATTTAAGTTTTTCACAATTAATTAGAAAAATTAAAATTTAAAAAATTAATCGATATAAGTTACATAAAAAAGTTAAGATTTTATTTTTGTTTCTATTCTAAGAGAAAAATCAAGAAGGAATCTAAAATACTTATATTGTTCTGAATAGTAAAATCTAAGTTTGCTTCCTTATACTCTTTTATAGGAGTGTTGGGGATTGCTTAATCAAGGGTTAAATTGCTCATTTATTATTGGGTGCAAAATTTAACATTATCCTCCATTAAAACACAACACAACCTTCATTCTTTGACACACAATACCCATATTCATACACCTTCCACTACCAAACTCACATAGGAATGTCCAAAACCACCTTCATATCCACCCACAAGGACACACACACATAACACCATTACCTCCAACTCCATCTCCTTTCTATGTTCTCCATTATCAACCTCACAATCTTCTCCACGTTAGTGCCAATGTCCGCAATCTCCAACCTCACGACCTAACACCATTCACAAGCACAAAACCACCAAATTGTCTCAACCCCAACAAATTTTGTTGAACAAAAAACTACAACTAGTAAGAAATAAATAAGGAAAAGGGAAAACCTCTACTCAGCTTCATTTTTTTTGTCCTACAAAAAAAGAAAAAAACTTACACCCACTATCAACAAGCAAACGACAAACAAGATCTACATCCCTCAACCTTCATCCTCTTCCAAACACAACCATTTTCATCCACGTAGAGAAAACATCAAATAAAAAAGAACAAATTGTAGAGAGCTTAAATTTCATTTCAATGCAAACAAGCTTCATAAATGATAGAAGAAGAAGAGAAATACCAAATTATAATAAAAATTTGAACAAGAAACTAATAAAAAAGACCATGACTTGCGGGTCAGTCTCACATGCAATGTAGATAAAGAAGAAGCCATCGCGTTGAGAACTTGTCCCATTACTAGAAGGTGTGAAACCCATTGGTTGTAAATGAATATTTATGACAAAAAGAATTCTAAAGGTGATGTAGAAAGGTATAACGCTTATCTTTTGACGAAGGGCTATACTCAAAAGGAATTAATTGACTTTAAAGAGACTTTCGCTCCAATTCATCAAAGGACTCTTTTAGGATAATTATGACTCTTGTTGCACATTATGATTTGAAACTTCATCATATGGATGTCAAAAAGATGTTTCTCAATGCAACCATTGATGAGATGATTTATATGGTTTGCAAATTGACAATCCACTTAAGGGCTAAAATAGGCATCTCGTCAATGGTACCACAAATTTTATCAAGTGATTCTCTCATTTGGTTTCGAGATGAATGTTGTTGATGATTGTGTGTATAAAAAATTTAGTGGAAGATCGAGAATATTTTCCTAGTCTTGTATGTTGATGACATACTGCTTCCCACCAAGAATATAAGAATGTGATAAGTAAATTTTTCATATGAAATTAACCCTTATCATGTATCAAATGGTTCTATTTATGTATAAAAGAAACCTCCTTAGCTTAAAATACAAAATGAGGTATGAAGAAACTAAGTTTCATGAATTATACTAATAATTGTCTGTTTTGTAGTAAAAATGAGAGAAAAGGTAAAAGTTGCAACTGAGCCACAATTATTGAAGTTGAGTCAAGGAAGTAGAAAAGACAAGACAACATAACTTGGACTTTTTGGTTGAGCACAACAAAATTTAGGCTAAGCACATGACAAAACCATCTTAGCAGGGAAAGTTGAACCATCAGGACAAGGGACTGAGCTGAAAAAGAAACAAACCTATCAAGAAATCTTTATGGCTGAGTACCAAAAGTTAGGTTGAGCATCACCCAAAATTTCTATAAATAAAGACCTTATGTCCTCAATTTAGGCATTGAGTGGAGACTCAAACATGAAATAGTAGTGTAGAAATAGGCACTAGTGAAAAAATGACTTTCGAAAGTGAAAAAATGACTTTTGAAATCACCCAATATGCTTCCATTTTAAGAAAAACAAATTCTTTAAAAACGCGGTGGCATTTTTGAAATTTTTTGCACAACTATAAGCTTCGGTCCTACAATAACTGAAGTCTGTACTCATATATGTTTAAGTTCTTTTAAATAAAATGCCTATAGTTTTTACATATAATTACAAAAATACCGCTAGTGATATTTTTGAAATTATTTGTAAAACTATAAAGAACGATTTTTTAAAGAACCGAGACATATTCGTCTGCTAAGGTTAACATTACATTCCTAGCAAAGTTTTTTCATTTGTGTCGTCACTCCATCAAATCTCCATTGTAAGAGTCATTTTGCTCCTTTCCTCATGATCAAACGCGAACCACGCTACGACTTTCGCCCTCACTCCTCCACTCTCCTTCCTTCCCTTCCTTGGCCAACCCGAAATATGTCGTTGTGTTGTTACTACAAGCATCCATTTCGAAAGCAATTAGAGGTTTGTTCTTTCGTCTTGTCTTACATTTTTTTTGGTTTAATAATTCTTTTTTCTTAATGCAAATATTTTGTTTTAATCTCTTTTATTGAATGTAGAGATGAGAAAGGTGGTGGTGACTTTGTTTGTTAGTGGGGAGCATGGTGGTTTCTACGGTGGATAATACATGAGAAGGAGAAGAAATTAAAACAATATTTTAAAAAGAATTATATATGAATAAGCTTCGATTAAGAATAAGAATCGAAGCATGTAAAAAATATAGGCTTCAAGTATGAACTGAAGCCTAAAGTTATGTATTTTTTATGTCGTCTGAATATACCTTAGTTAAAAAAGTAAAGCATAATTTCAAAAACAGCCGGTGTAGAAGTCTTGACCTGCACTAATAAGGGCTGCGAGACTAGGGAGACTATGTTGTAAATGTAAATATTATATGTTTAGATGTTGTTGGATTTGTATTGCAACACTTTATTTCATAGGTAGTTGATTTCTTTGTTGTGATATGAATGGAGCAATAACCTTGTTATACTTTCTTTTCATTTATGCACTTTATGTCTTAGATTTTTATGTTTTCCTTTGATTTGGTTTATGCTTAATGCTTGTCTCGGGGTATGTCTTAGAACATGATGTAGTTGTTGGAAGGTCCTAAGAATAGGATTTCAGCAAAAGAACTAACTAAATCAAAATCAGATTAAAGTCGTTACCAAAGATGGAACTATGTATTTGGCCCACTATTTTGACTCTTAATCCAAGTATTGGGCAAATCTTGTGTTAAGAAATTGAACAAATTGTTTAAGACTTAGATAGGCATAACCAAAGGAATATGAATGTTCTTAGCCTTAGAGATTATCTTCAGATGTGAAGATATATCTGGTTAAGTTGAACAAAGATCTGCAACCTTAGAGAAAGTCTCTACAATTTAACCTTTATAAAGTTACTAAGTAACCTTGTTACAAGAGGAATCCGCATAACGTTATTTAGTACTTTATCTTGGAATAATTAATAATTAATTTTGCATATCTAAATTGGAAGTATTTGAATGTTATTGTATTCATTGAATCTATCACAGTTGCTTCTAGACATATAAACTAAATTTAACCCTTATTCCACTTAATCTATATATCTACATATACTTTATCAAAATCCAAAAAACTCAAAAGCTAATTACCAATATACTTGCTAAATCCCTGTGGATAAGACATTTATTTATACTACTACACACCAATGTACTTGCTAGAATTGATTGTTAGAAAAAACGTCATCATCATGTTGCACGAGAACCAAGAAATTCCTATCTAGAAATTTTGAAATGAAAGATCTTGGTGACACCTACTTTGTATTGGGAATTCAGATACAATGAGATTGATCTTGAGGTATTATAAGATTATCAAAGATGAACGATGTCAAAGAGGTGCTTGAAAGTTTTGGCATGCGGGATTCTAAATCTAGGGATATTTCAGTTGCTAAGGAAGACAAGTTTAGTCTCAATTATTTCCCAAAATAAAATTTAAAAATTCAAGAAATGCTGAAAATTTCTTATGCATCCACTATAGGGAGTTTGATGTATACCCAAGTATGCACAAGTCTTTGTATAACATATATAGTTGGGGTATTAGACAAATATTTAAACGATTCAGGAATGGATCACTGGAAAGTAGCCAAAATAGTGATGGGGTATTTATAGAGAACAAAGGGTTATATGCTCACATGTAGGAAGTTAGACTAATTAGAGATAATTGGGTATTGTAACTTAGATCTTAAAGGATGCTAAGATAGTTTGAGATCCACTTTAGGTTACATTTTCATGTTAGCTGGTGGTGCGGTTTCTTGGTGTAGTGCCAAGTAAACCATTACGGTTTCATCCACTATGACTGTAGAATTTATAGCGTGCTATGAGGCATCAAATCAAGGAATATGGTTGAGAAATTTTGTCACGGGGCTATGCATATTGGAAGGAATTGAAAGACCACTTAAGTTATACTATGACAACAAATCAGTTGTATTTTATTCTAACAACAATAGAAGCTCGAGCAAGTCAAAACATATTGACATAAAGTTCTTGGGTTTTAAAGAAAGGGTACATTGTGGATAGATTTCCATAGAACATCCATGATAGTAAATCTTCTTACTAAGGGACTTCCACTAAGGTCTTTCATGAACATGTTGGTCATATGAGTGCTATAGAGTTTGAGGAATATTTGATTTAGTGGGAGTTAGTCACTTTTATGTGTTTTGTGTTATACCTTGTCTTTTGGACATATTTGGTTTTATAAATATATGGTTTATTATTAACAAATTGCACTCTATATATTAAGGTTATTATATTGATTTCATTGAGATAAAGTAAGGACCAATTGAAAATAGACGTGTACAACTCACCTTCTCGTAATTTTCATGCTACACATGTCATGATCCATGTAATTTGGTTCTGTTCGCATTGATGCTCTCATTTTCAGGTTTAGCTGCTATTAATGCAACGAAAAACTGTTTTGGTTCTATATGTGGATGTAATCAATGAACGAGATCTATATATATATATATATATATATATATATATATATATATATATATATATATATATATATATGTGTGTGTGTGTGTGTGTGTGTGTATGTATGTATATGGGGTTTGCTAACGCGCGTACGCTTGTTTTTCAGTTGGCACATTTTAGCAATGTGTACCGGGTTTCAGTAGACAAAAATACCCTTATATATATCATGGATTCTAAGTTTTAAGGTTAAGGGTATTTTAATAATTTTCATTCTCAAAACTAAAAAGAAAAAAGAAACCCTCAAAATCCTTACTCACCTCTCTCATTCCTCTAAACCCTTTCTCTTTCATCTCTCTCATTCCAACATTTTCTCTGTCGTAGCCCCAACTGAAAAAAATCAGAAACACTCGCTATTAAACAATTTCTTACAAAAAATGATTTTATAATGAGTTTTCATTTTATAATTTTTGTCTTATCTAATTTTATCTAATTTTCACAAACATAATGACATATGAAGGAATTGGTAATTGGCCTAGAAAAAATAAAAAACACTTACAAAAAATGATTTTATAATGAGTTTTCATTTTATAATTTTTGTCTTATCTAATTTTATCTAATTTTCACAAGCATAATGACACATCCAAAGAAATTGGTAATTGGCCTAGAAAAAATAAAAAACACTCGCGGTTAAACAATTTCTTAAATAAATGATTTTATAATGAGTTTTCATTTTATAATTTTTGTCTTATCTAATTTTCCCAAGCATAATGACATATGAAAGAATTTGTAATTGAACTAGAGGGTTTTTTTAGAGATGATGATTCAACATCTACGGATGATGAAATTAGAGAAATTAGTGAAGATGATGAAATTGAAGAGATCTTGAATGAACCTTTACCTGAAGGCGAATATGTCAATGACTCAACTCTTTACAAAGACAAATTGTTTAACGACGAATGTTTCTGATTTTTTCACTTGGGCTACAGTAGGGTGACAGAGAAAATGTTAGAGTGAGAGAGATGGAAGAAAAAGGGTTGAGAGGAACGAGAGAGATGAGTAAGGGTTCTTGTTTTTTTTTTTAATTTTGAGAATAAAATTATTAAAATACCCTTAATCTTAAAACTTAGATTCCATGATATATAAGGATATTTTTGTCTACTAAAACCCGATACACATTGCTAAAATGTACCAACTGAAAAACAGGCGTACACGCATTAACAAACTCATATATATATATATATATATATATATATATATATATATATATATATATATATATATATATTAGGGTGATTATATTTTATTAGTAATAAATTGATCTAATTAAGGTAAATATATAACTAATGACATATATGTTATGAAAGGTTAATTATGCAGATACCATAGATAATATTTTAATTTGATAAAGGTTCAAATTAGAAATATTAATACTTAAGAAAAGTAATCGTAAGAAGTTAAAGTGATTATGATCTCATATGTAAGTACATAATTCATGTTTCTTTTATTTTCTGAAAAGAAAAATAAAAAAAGAACCTAAGGTCTTCCACAGTTGATAGATGAGATAGCTTTGATTTATACTGACCGCTCTCAATGGTCAATCTAAATACGTTTTCGCATACTTCTTTACAGGTCTTTTTTAATTAATTGTGAAAATGTGAGTTATGCTAATACAAGAATTTTGATTTTATTTGAAAAAATAAATAACAAGTGACATGTTATTTTTCAGTAAAATAAACGTTAACGTGGTTGAAAAAAATAGAGATAAAAATCAATATTTTTAAAAATTTAGAGACTAAATATATTAAAGTTTAGAGACTATTTTCAATTTTACATAATACTTTTTGGGCAAAAACCTATATTTATAAATAGAAATATTGTTACAACTATTGAATTATCATTCGATTAAGTTATATTTAAATTTTTTTACAGATAAGATAATAACATATATATTTTTTGTTTTCAATATATTATGAAAAAAGTTATATTACTTTTTAAAATGATAATTAATTGTTATAGAATCATCCAAAACTTCCCTTTTCTTATTGATGACTTTTGTCTAAAACATAACAGCACCATGTTTGAAAAAACACAAGTTTTGAAATAAAATTAAATTTTAAGTCAAACTTGATTAATTATGCATCTTAAACCTGAAATTAATATCTATATGTTTTTTACCAGTATATTATATGAGCTTTTAAGACCTTATTATAATAACTACTAAAACAGGCACTAGTATTGAAGAAAAAGTGTATTCCTAAACTAAGTACTTAATTCTCTGATAAATGTAGCAGCAGGTTTAGTAAATTCAATTCAACACAACACTCTCAGTGTTTAACTCTCCTACTGTTTAAGCAAATTGATAAAAGAAAGTAATTCTATGCGACATAAAAGTCAAGTAGTTTGTCAATGACTACGCAAGTGTTTTGTGTCCTTTTATGTTAAAAAACAGAAAGAGTGGATGAAGAAGAGAAAAAGAACAAGAAGGAGGGTATTTTGGGAAATTTGAAGACGATATACCAAATTTGACGAGCTCGTATTTCCGAGGGTAGAGATAGAGAGTTCGTGACACGTGGCCGCGTATGACGCGGTTCAAATGGCAGTGTTGAGAGTCTTCATAGCATACGCGAAGCCAAAAACACAACTGATTCTTTTCATCCCATGTTCTGTTCCCCACGCATATTAATAATACCTTACCACCTTCTTCTTCGTTTTTCTTTCTATGTTGTCATAATTTTCTTCCTCTCTTTCTCTCTCTTTCAACCACCCAACTAAACATCTTCCACTCTCAACTTCCTTAGAAATTGCAAACTTCAAATCCTTTCTTTTTTTCTCCTTCACTCATTCTCTGAAAAGTGTTGCGTAGAACTGACAATTGTGGCAGGGCCTAATGGGTAACTGCCTAGATTCTTCTGCCAAAGTTGATGCAGCTCAGAGCTCCAGATCCACTTCTGGTTCGTCACGTTAGATCATTACCATCTTTCTGTTTTTTCTTGTTTTCGGTTTTCTGGAGGCTTGTGATCGTGATGCTCTCTTTTTCATGATGTTTTGGGAACTGGATTTTCGTGGTATGGGTTGAGGAGGTTCTAAAGTTTAGTTCTTTCTCTCTCTTGGTAACCGGGGTTGGATAAAGTTTGATTATTTTCTCCTAGTATAGCACAGGAATATATGATTTTTTTTTGGACGGTTGTGTTCTGGTTTTTTGTTAGTGTTTACTGTTTGAAAATTTCAGCTTGAGATATTACTACAAGGGTTCAGATTCTTCGAAATAAGATAATTTTTCTACTTTTATGATTATGCTTCTAGGATATTTCTCCTTCTTTAATTCTTTTGAGGATGGAAACGTTTCCTTATGGTCTAATTTTAGGCATGGATTGTTTTGAGGATTAAAGTTTGGTTGAATTGTAAGCAGTTCATAACGTTATAAAGGAGAAGATTTGGCGTTGTTTTTCTGAGATTATTATTAGGATTGTGGGTTGAAATGACGAAATTGAATAATAAATAAAGAAAATTGTTTTTTTGTTGCAGTGTATGAAATTGTTCAGAAAAGGGTTCTAGTATTGATGATGGTTAAAATTGAAAGCTCAATTATTTCGCTACTTGTTTTTGTTTGTGTGGTGGTACCACCATATATGGATTAACCAATTTTCTCCTTTATTTCTGCATCAGGAATCTCAAAAACTACACCTTCTATCTTATCTATTCCATCATACAGTGAAAAAAGCAACGCCTTAAGTCTGCCCACACCAAGGTCTGAGGGTGAAATCTTGTCTTCTCCAAATCTCAAGTCCTTCACATTCAACGAGCTGAAGAATGCCACCAGAAATTTTCGGCCCGATAGTCTTCTCGGTGAAGGGGGATTTGGATGCGTCTACAAAGGATGGATCGACGAACACACATTTACAGCTTCAAAGCCTGGATCAGGAATGGTCGTTGCTGTAAAGAAGCTCAAACCTGAAGGTTTTCAAGGTCATAAAGAATGGTTGGTAAGTGTTTGCATAAAAAGAAAGTACTTTTGTTTTCTCAAGACACATGGTAATGAAATTTTTGATCAATATTTCAGACTGAGGTTAACTACCTTGGACAACTGTACCACCCTAATCTGGTGAAATTAATCGGTTACTGCTTGGAGGGAGAGAATCGGCTATTGGTCTATGAGTTCATGCCGAAAGGGAGCTTAGAAAACCATCTGTTTAGAAGTAAGTTACATAAACCATTATTGAGAATGATCTTTTTCTTTTGACAAAGATGTTTTTGAAAAGTATAATGGTCAAAGTAATGGATATTTGAGTTTTCTTGATTTATATGTTAATTTTACTTGACAGGAGGACCGCAACCACTGTCTTGGTCAGTGAGGATGAAAGTGGCTATTGGTGCTGCTAGAGGACTCTGTTTTCTTCATAACGCCAAATCACAAGTCATATACCGTGATTTTAAAGCCTCTAACATCCTACTTGATGCGGTAAGATCAACAGCGAGTTCTTCGTTTTTCTTTCTGTAAACTGCTTATACTGATCATGCAAAGGGATCGCAGGAGTTCAATGCTAAACTCTCTGACTTTGGTTTAGCCAAGGCGGGTCCTACTGGTGATAGAACTCACGTGTCTACTCAGGTGATGGGCACTCAAGGATATGCAGCACCTGAATATGTTGCAACTGGTATACAATGCTTTATCTGGTTATTAATCTTCAATCATATAGTCTCTTCTGTCGCCATTTTAAAATCGTAATTGATTTACAGGAAGGTTGACGGCGAAAAGTGATGTGTACAGCTTTGGAGTTGTGTTGCTTGAACTTCTATCTGGAAGAAGAGCTGTTGATAAAACAATAGCTGGTATGGAGCAGAATCTGGTGGACTGGGCAAAACCATATTTGAGCGACAAAAGAAGACTGTTCCGGATCATGGATACGAAGTTGGAGGGGCAGTATCCGCAAAAGGGTGCCTTCATGGCTGCCACACTTGCCCTACAATGCCTCAACAGTGAGGCCAAAACAAGGCCTCCAATGACAGAGGTTTTAGCCACTCTGGAACAGATAGAAGCCCCCAAAGCTTCATCCAGAAACTCTCATTCCGAACACCACCGTGTTCACACCCCTGTCAGAAAGTCTCCGGCACGCAACCGCTCACCGCTAAATCTAACTCCTACTGCATCCCCTCTTCATGCTCACCGGCTATCGCCTCGTGTGCACTGAGATTTCATCGTAAAACATATCCGTATGTATATTCCTTGTTTCTATCAGCTTGTCTTTTCGACAGTAAATGCAATTTTGCCATGTTAAGTAGAATCAATACTTAACACCATTTATTCCAAAGTAATGTTAAGTTTATATTCATTTTACATATATTATAAAAATAAAGTGACTTTTTATATTAGAAAGATAAAAACATACTATTAAATAAATCTAAAAATTTAAAGAATAGTCCATCCAAATGCCATTCTGCAAGTTGTAACAGATGTGTATTGCCATCTATAAAAAGCAAGGTTATTTTAGTTTAAAATGCTTAGTTTTCACCGTATCAATGTGAGATATTTGATATTAAAATGGAAATTATTGTCCCGTTTTTGGTGATGTTCGATTTTCAAAGAAAAAGGTGACGGTTTTTAGTTTTGTGTGCGAAGATAGTTATGATGGGAGAGAGTTACTGGCACGTGCAAAATCCCGAATTAAGCTGTTGTTGTTTACACCTGGGAAGCAGTGCCGAGATATATGATACACATGACTTGACAAGACAAATTAAGTAAAATTATTATTCATTTATTTGAAAAAGTAAACAATTTAAATAGAAATAATAGCAATTTTTTTATTAGTATTAAATTATAATGCTATTAAAATGTGTTGTAATTTGCAAGTCAATCATGTTTATCATGGATTTGAGTTGTGATTTGAAAAAAATGTAATTTTTTAATTCTGACTAGTTTTCAACCCAACTCACTTAGAACCGGACTCACCATGTAGAACTCGTGATGAGTCAGGGTGACTCACTAACCTATCTAATTTAATTTAATTATTTATTATTTTGTGTTTTAATATTATTAGTTAACATTTTTTTATTATATTTTATATAGTGATAAAGAAGATGTTTCAAAGAGAGAAAAATATTATAAATTTATATATTTAAGATTATAATATTATAAGTGGATAAGTGAGACAAAAATTAAGAATATTAGAAACTTATTTATTTATCTTTTGTACATGTTTTTGGATTACGTTAGGATTAAAAATGATACTTTTTTTTTTATTTTGAATTGTTTTTGAAGTTTAACATCGTTTTAGAGTGATATTTATTTATATTAGAATTAAACTTTTTTTTTTAATTTTTTAATTTAAAAAAACTTATAATTAAATGAGCCAGTCAACCTATTTAACCCACCAATTCGTGGTGAGTCGAACCGGATTTGAATTTTTTCAGCTCATTAATGAGTGAGGTAGGTTTGATATTTTCCTGATCTTTGTGCAATATCATTGGTGAATGAAATTATTAAGGTAGAGAGATAAATTAATTAAGAGGACATTAACAAATAAATAAGGTGAGAAAATAAATATATTGAATAACAGATGTTAAATAAGGACACTCTTACAATATACACTTTTTTATAAATTTTTTTAATGATTATTTTTTAAACTTAAATAACTGTTCATAGAAAAGTTACTTATATACAATAAATAAATTACTTATAATAAATTCATAAAATATTTTTTATAAAAAATAATTTAATATAATTTTTTATTTTAATAGTTATTGCAATGATAAATTATAATAAAAATGTAGTATATAACACGTTTTCACTCTTAAGAATATTAATTTGATTGAAAAACAGAACCTTTAAGTAAAACTTCATATTCAATACCTTTGAATAAATAAATAAGAGTTAAGTATGTTTTTAGACCCTAAACTATTAAGCGAATTTATGTTTAGTCCCTCTTTCAAAGTAAGGTACACTTTAGTCCTTCTATTTAACAAAATCGTTAATTTTTTATCCTTTCGGAAGGATCAAAAATTAAGATTTTTTTGAAAAAGGAAGAGTAAAATGTACCTTAGACTAAAAACAAATTCTCATGAAAGTGCGAAAGTAAATTTAGTTTTTTTTTCTCCATTCTCTTTATATTTTATCTTTGCTCAAATTTTTCACAATTAAATTGATTAAATCACTTTAAAATATTTTTATCGAAACTATAACGAATCAAAAGATAATATTCATTCCCAAATAAAAATGGGGTTTAAGTTTGATGTATTATTTGTGCAAAGAATTTTACACTATCAATTATTTAAAAGTTACTTTATAATTATAACAAAATTCAATAACATGACCATAATTCATTAGATAATAACACAATATATTTTTAAATCTTGCAATCAAATTCATAAAAAAAAATTAAAATGTTAATTTGGATAGAATAGATAGTGTCTATCTAAAGAGAACGAAATTTAATTGTTTCCATTCAATGTGTGCTGGATTCAGAATTTGTGAGTGTATCCTTTTTGCGAAAGAGGAGGATAATACTGAGAAAAAATTTAGGAAAATTTGCGGTATAAAGAAGCAGAAAAGAGTGCATAAATAAGAGGGAAGTGTAAATAGTAATTTTCCTAAACATCTATTAATGACCCAAAAGGAGCCCAACCCATAAAAGTAGAATTTAACCCAATACGGTTGTTTGCACAGCTTACAAGGGTGCTTCTGGCTGTACCTCCAACAATTCTCCTTATACTTCCACATTTTCAGACTAACCTTTTTGATGCAGGGTAAAAAATTTTCACTTACGGTAAAACTTTTTTACTTTTTCTCTCTTATGTTAAATCACACAAACCTACCCACCATACACATTTAGCCTCCCAAAATTTCAACTTCATCTCTCCTCGATCATATAGAAAACAATTAATAAATAAATTTTAGGAGGGAAAAAAATAAATAAATTTGGAATATGTCATAAGAAAATTTAACATTTTATGTTGAATTATGGTTTGATGTCCTTATGTGATATTTTTTACGATTATGTCGGCATGAGTTTGATATTGGCATTCATTGAGAGATGATATTTTGAGACAAACAGTTTTCACATCCCGGTAGGTGAGATGATTGTTACACTAGATGACGTGTTGGCGTCGCTACACTTACCTATAGTGGGATAATTATGTCCAATCAAAACGTTGGAATTTGAAGAAACTCGGTCGGCTATCGTGGAGCTTTTGGGCATGGACCACACAAAGGCTATAGTTGAGATGGACAAGCCCGTGGTCTTAAAATTGCGCTCAGCTAGTTGAGAGATGTTTATAATGAGTGTTATGAAAGATAACAATGAGAGTGTGCTGCACGAATATACTTGTTGAACCTAGTTTAATGCACTATTTTTACAGATAAGAGAGTCACCTTGATTCATTTATCCTACTTGATGCTCTTCAAAGACTTGCACGCATGTGACAAATATGTTTGGGACGTTGTTGCACTAGCCAATTTGTACAAGTAGCTCAGAGATGCCAACTTTGTTGAGACAAAGCAAATAACTGGATATTTGACTCTTTTACAGGTATACATATATCTTGCACTTTGATCTCCTTATTTTTTCATTGATCACGAAGCTTTAATTAATTTTTTTGTAGAGTTTGATTTATGAGCATGTCCTTGGGATAGGAAGGAGGTATCTGTTACCAACTTATGATGAAGACAAACCTTGTGTTGCACGTTGGGTGATAGGGAGGCATGTTTCTGGTCTACTTCAGACCAAGGCACATTACATGATGAGGTCATCTAGTGCCAATACGAGTCACATCGAGCTAGTTATCCACTTCTGCTCATCATTATATTTTCTGATTGGATCAGAGTTGGTGAGATGGTTCACTGACATCTACCTAAACGCATGTTAGGGTAGTTTGGGTATGAGCAGCCGATACACTTCTAATGAGTCTTAAGGCATATCTCGAGACATGGCCAATGAGTATTTTATATTTGTTTCCTTTAAAAGTTTCACTCATAAGATTAAAACTTTTATCAAAAAATACATTTATCTAATTATGATGTTGACGTTATGAATATTATCCCAACAAGAACAAAGATCTCACATATTGGTGTATCGAACTTTCTTCAGACGTCATTGAGTAGACTCAACCCTAATAACCATAACATGAATAATATCATAAAACATATAACAAAAAAAAGTAATTGAAAAATAAAATTAAAACATACATGTTTGTTGTTGTGTTTCTTAAATGCATAACTCAGTTTGTCGACGTCTTTATGAAGTATGTCTTACACCAAATAATCAAAGTTTAATTCACATATTCGAATAATAATGACCATGAACTACAAGCATATTAAAGTGTTGAACTACAAGCATACTGGCCATCAACATAGTTAGTAAACATTGACTCATGCTCACAATCCATGACATTTTCCTATGCTTTTATCACGACATCTCATGCCTCAACATAATCCATTAATATTTTGCACTTGGCTTTCACATTTTTCAGAATGTGGAAACAACATAGGAGCTGATAACCTTCAAGGAATACATTGTTAATGACCTATGGACCACCCTTATATGTCAGAAATAATTCTCTAAGTCTTTCCAAAGCTCATGAGAAACTATTTTGTCGTTTACTTGATAAGAATGCAAAGATCGCTAAGAAGATTAACACTGTAGATGTCACCCCAACTATTTCAAATAATTATAGTCGATATTTGTTATTTTTGTATGTTGTATCCATAAAAAAACAACATAAAAAGCATTCAACAATTTCACTACATCGGGATATGTCCAGAAAAGGTTGCTTACAACCTCAGATTCACCAGCAAATCTACTTTAATGGATGTAGTTATCATGATCCAACATTATCATCAACTATTGCAATTCAATTCTCAATCCTTTCAAAAACTGTTTGTAAGTATACCTTGCATTATATATTTGTTTAATTGTTGTGACAATATTACAATCATTATTTTATTTTAAAGTCATAGAATATTTGCAAGCTTCACTTAACTCTTAGTCATATTAACAAGTAAGAATTGTCACTATGATTTAACCTCCCAACAAACAGGTGACCAACTAAACTTTGTGTCAAATCATGGTTATGCTATCTACATATAACCTTCAATATTCGCCCTTCTTCATTAGAATTTGGCTTGCCCCTCAATTTAAATGAACACTCATATTTTCTTGTGTTGTATATACTAGGTTGAACATCATATTTGTATCTCATGTACTTTCCACCCCTTTCACATTCTGAAAAGGAAAACATCTTTCTTCTAGGTTCACCAGTAGCTTTATTAGATCTTATAGTTATCATAACAAATCCAAGATGAAAAACAATCTCTCTAATCCATTCAATTAACTAATCACGTGTGAGAAATATTTGATCAGTTATAAAATTATTGGTATAATCTCCCTCATACACTACATTGATTAAAGAGAGAAATCTGATACAAAGTTTGAATTCACTTGTGATTCCATCAAACCAAAAGGATCATCATCCATATTAAAATATTAAGCACCTATACCATAACATCTTAATCGGATTTTGAAATCGAGCGAGGCCTTAATTGGATTTTGAAATATGGAAAAGTCTTAACCGGATTTTTGAAATCTGGTAACTTTCTTAATCGAATTTCGAAATCCGACGATTTCCTTAACCGACTTTAAAAATCCAGGTACAAAATTCAACATTTTTTCACCAAATTTTGAAATCGATTAATTCCTTAACCGAATTTTGAAATTCATTACTTTTGTAAACCAACTTTTTAACTTTTGGTTTATTTCCTAACACTTCCAACTGCAAACGTTAAACCAACTTACCCGTGAAGAAGATGAATAGAGCACCACCACTACTAAGTAGGGATGACAACGGGTCAGGTCGGGCACGGATAGTGCCTATCCGCAACCCGACCCGCCGGATAAAATCATACCCGCTACCCGACCTGCTACCCGCCGGGTACCCGTTTAAAAAATACCCGTGGGTAGTTTAAAACCAGCGGGTACCCGCGGGTACCCGCGGATACCCGCAAAAAAATATATTTAATACATTTTTAAAATAAAATTACAAAAAATATATATATAATATAATATAAATTAAAATTTAATTTTAATTAAATTTAACCTAATAAAATATTATTTTATTTTATTTTTAATTAAATTTAATTAAAAAATATATAATTTTTTTTTAAAATTTTTTGCGAATAACGGGTACCCGCGGGACGAATAGTATACTACTCGTACCCGACCCGTTTAAAAGCGAGCATTAAAATACCCGCTACCCGTTACCCGCGGATAATAAATATCCGCGGATAGTTACTACCTGTCGCGAATTTTATCCGCAGATACCCGTGTCCGCGGGTAAAATTGTCATGTCTACTGCTAAGGGACCACCAAAGAAGACTCCCCAAGGACCACTAATGGCAGAACAGCAGAGAATAATTAAATTTTATTTGATAAAGAGTAATTACTGCTTATTTTTATTTTTATTTTATTTGATAAAGAGTAACTACTGCTTACTTTTATTTTTATTTTCATTTTATAAAAGGCAAAACAATCTAATTGGAAATCTAAGGAGAAGTGTTGGAGCACGGAGAAGCCTTCCACCTACAAATATTACAATCCACATTTTACATTCGCTTTAAGGTTATTATTAAATCTGAAAATCTTTTGAATTTTGCAATCCAAAACTTGGAAAGAGTATGGAAGATTACACAATTTAAAAATCAATTTTGACTAATCTAAATTAATTTTGTATTTTAGATTACCAATTTAGATGTTTTTCATGAAAAAAATATTTCTTAATTATATAATTTGGAATAGATATCCGGATTCATGAATTGCACTTTGAAAGTCAACCTTTTGTATAAAAAAGCTTCCAAATTGTATAAAACTACAAAAAATATTTATCGCAAAAAAAGAAGTTTATAAATTATTTAATTTGAAATTATTTTTTTATAAAAAAAATTCAGAATTATATAATTTATAAATAATTTTTATATAAAAAAAATAAATTATCTAGAAATTGATGGAAAATTATTGTTCCATGAAGGTGCACGAGGAAACAGTGAGAGTGAAAAAGAGAATTTATTATGTTTGTTTGTTTTATATACGGTCCACAGGCCTTAAAATTGGATCATGTGGGTCTTACATGCCACAAAATTTAGTAACTTTTTATCAATTCTGGTAAATGGCAGTGTGTTATTATAATGTTTCGGTTATTTCTAAGAAACAAGGTCAAGAAAAATTATTAAAATACAAAGTAGCATACGTATTGGTGCGAATAGTTTATACCATTATTGAATCACAAATCAAATTAGTAAGTTTATTGACTTTTTATTAGTTAATTACAAAGTTATAATCAATGATGATTCATTTGTTAACTTAATTAATGTTTTACGAAGAAGATCAAATTACTTATATTTTATTATCATCGTCATTCTGTTTACTTAATAGTTGAAATTAGTAATTTATTAGTAATATACATTAAATTTTATAGAACAACTTATCACTTGACAAAAATGTTGTCTTAATCAATTCTAAATTTCAAACTTGGTGTTAAAAAAAGTGTCGGGTTTTCAATCACGTCATACTCCACAAGTTGTTTTTTTGTCATTATTTTGTTGGTGAGTTATCAATTACCAAGTTTTATGAGAACATTTTATTTATAGAAATCAACCATATCACTTTTATACCTATATTTATTTATTGGGTTAAATATGTTTTTAGTTCCTAAACTATCAAGAAAATTTGTTTTAGCCTCTTTTTCAAAGTAAGATCCTCCCTTACTTTGAAAGAGAGACTAAACACAAATTCGCTTAAACTTAACCCAAAATATATTATATTAATATTTTAAAAATCTTTTTAGTATATTTTAAAACATTAATATAAGTGGTAATTGTAGATCTTAATTATCCCATTATTGTTTGAAGAAATCAATTGTTTCTTTAAATTAGCTAAATCCTGAAGCATGTGAATAGATTCAAATATTTACTCCTGTGTATGGAGAAAACCTTCTCACCTTTTGGAATTCAATTATAATCTTTTCTTAATTTCTTGCAATCATATTAGAAAACATAGTATCTAATAAAACGTAGAATCGGTCTTCAAAAAATTTATACAAACAAATAAAAGTCAGTTCACCGTGGGTTAACAAAAAAAAAACTTTGTAGACATTATTTTCTGAAAACGAAAGTTAATATATATATATATATATATATATATATATATATATATATATATATATATATTATTCTAGATGTAAAAGTGTTGTTATTAAGGAGCATCGAAACTTAAATTATTATTTTTTATATTAATGCTGATAAAATTATACTTATTTTTTTATTTGAGTGTTACAAAATACTATTTAATTTTATTATTTTATTAATAATGATTTCACCCTATTTCAATAATTGATAAATCATTAAGTATTAAACGATACTATTAAAACTGATGTAGTGACAAAATTAATTTTAAAATGTGTGTGTTTTTTTTACTAGGTTGTAAGCATTGATATGCAAACAGGTTGTAAGATATAAGAAGATTAAATAATTCTTATGTGTAAATAAGGAAAGATTTACTTGTAAAAGATTGGTTTAACAGCCAATTTAGTCCCCACTTTGGTTGAAAAATCTCAATTTAGTCCCTCGTTATAAAAGTGTTTTGAATTAGTCCTAACTTTTAAAATAGTGGGTCAGATTGGTCCTTTCTGTTAAATATAAGTTAACAAAATTAATGGATGATGATGTGACACAACTTAAAGCTAACGAGGGACCAATCTAACACATCAGCTTTAAGCTGTGTCACATCATCATCCATTAATTTCGTTAACTTATATTTAACGAAAGGGACCAATCTGACCCACTATTTTAAAAGTTAGGACTAATGTAAAACACTTTTATAACGAGGGACTAAATTGAGATTTTTCAACCAAAGTGAGGACTAACTTGGCTATTAAACCTAAAAGATTCTCTTGTACTAAAGTATGTAAATATTTTGAGTTAAAAATTTAAATATTTTGAGTTAAAGAAAAAGCTAAAATTTGAATAATTTTGAATAAGAGAAAGAAAGTATGAGATAATGCTTATTTCTTATAATAAAATACTATGTGTATTTATAAAATTTTTGAGTCTTGTGACTCATCTAATAAAACTGACAATATCAAGATAATATTAAGTAATATAAAGAAATATAATATTAAAAAATATCAAGATGTAATCAAATTATAGAGATTTAATTACATATATTGTTAATATATAAATCTTTATATCAAATATATCTTTTTGGACCATACAACTTAGTATATTTGTTGGACTAAGTATGTACAATATATATTCATACTCTTATTTTATTTGTACTTATAAGGGAATTTTTCAAAAATTATAAAACTCATTAGATTTAAAATTAATTACAGATTATAAGTCATGTTTTAAATTGCTATTTTCTTTAAAGTTGAAATTATGTTTTAAAATACAATCTTTTTTAAAATTTATATGTTAAAATATGATTTCAACTTAAAAGGATGCTATTATCACAACTAAAACTCATTGGAGGAGTTATGAAAAGAAGAAAGGTCTTTTTGTTTTTGTTAAACTTATTGTCTATTTGACAGTGAATTTTGATTGTAATGCTAAAATATTTAATGGAGATTACCAGTAAGTCAAAGTCAATAAAAAAAATTGAAATAACAATAAAAAATGTTAAAAAAGTTAAATGAGTATGCATTTTGATGAAAGGTTTGTATATATGTATCTTTTAGTTTCCCTTAACATATTTTTTTTTTGTTGTAGTCTACCAACTAATAAATATAGTTGAGTTGTTTTAACTTGATCCATAATAATGTAACATACTTGTGATTTCAATACAAAATAACAATAATGTTTTAAAACATACTTTATTATTTTTAATAAAAATAAATTTGTTATAAAAACATGATATTTATGAAAGGAGTATTTTAAAATATGACTTATGCATATATTTTATTTATTTAATATCATTATTTTTTATAGTTGTTTTAAATTAGGGATGGTAGGACGAATTAATTTGGCCTTGTTCTTAGTTAGGGATGACAACGAGTCGGTACGGATAGTGCCTATCCGTAATCTGACCCGTCAAAAAAATTCTATCCATTACTCGTACGAATATCTGCTTAAAAAAAATATTCGTGTGTATTTTAAAACCTGCGGGCGGATATCAGTGGAAACCCGCAAATACCCACAAATATTTAAAAAAATATATTTTTATAAATTATTAAAATAAAATTTAAATAAAATTACAAAAAATATATAAAATATAATATAAATTAAATTAAATATAAATTAAAATTTAATTTTAATTAACTTTAACCTTATAAAATATAAATTAATTTTAATTTTAATTAAATTTAACTTAACAAAATATAAAATAAATTTTTATTTTTATTTTTTGCGGGTAGTGGATATTCGCAGGTACAGATAGTATAATACCCGCACCGACCCGTTTATAAGCAAGTATTAAAATATTCGCTACTCGCAACTTGCGGATAGTAAATATCCGTGGATACCAACTATCTGTCGCAGATTTTATCTACGAATATCTACGGGTGCAGATTTTTTTGTCATCCCTGTTCTTAGTCAACCAAAATCAAGTATTCTACTGGTTTTCCACCAAAAAAGATCAAAATTATAACCTGCCACACTATTTGATAGGTCTATGGGTTGATCTATTACTTTTTGTTTTTAATTTTATTTTTAAAATTTTTTTGTATATATATTTATAAATAAACATTTAAAGCATATTTAATAATATAAATATTTTTTAAACTTTTAATTGATTAATTTATATTTTTAATTCTATAAATTAAAATAATTATTATATTTACATATTAAATTATTCTATTATAATTAATAAATTGAATTTAGTAAATGTTAATGATTTAAATTATAATAGTATTACATATTTAAATCTTTATAAAAATATAAGATAGAAAATTTAATCTTTTTAATTTTTATTTTAAAAAATAGAAAACAAATAGATTATTTGGCTAAGAGTAGTTTAATATACCTTAAACTTACGAATTTGGTGGACTAAACAGATCAAGATAAAAACAAATTGACGGATTGAAATTTTTAACCTCACTTGTCTCCTTTTGACCAATTGATTGACCAATAAATTACAATCCATTTTGACACGTTTATCTTAAATACATGTAAAAAGTAAAAAAAAAATGTAAAAGGTAAAATAAATAAAAATGAAAAGATATTTTATTTAGTTAATATTGTACTAATGTTTTACAATCTAATGATGTTTGCTTATCTTGATGTAGCCGCATCAGAATCATAGTCACCATCACCCTGCCTTTAAAAGTTGTCTTACTCAAATTATCATCCAAAATTTAATATTACAAACAATAATTTATAATGAAAATTCACTAAGCAATCTTCATGAATTTTCCGAAGGAGGATTCTTAAGGATACTGGGAAACAAAGCATTAGTGAAATACAAATTTAATGTATATAAAAGTTTAACACTATTTCTAAACCCTAAAACAATGTATTATGAATATGTTTTTTTATAAAATGTTCAATATTTTCGTCATATTTAATATTAAACTTCCACTTGAATTTCAATATCTGAATTATCTTGATCGGTAAAAAGAAAAAATATTTAGCATGGTACACACGACACAGCTACAAGAATTAATATGTCGATCATTGCTAAGGTGTGATCACAAATCACAAATTCTCTTGAAAATGGTTTGAAATTAAACAAAGAACCACACATCTGAGAAATATAATGAAAGTAAACTAAATACCATCATTACTCACTAACCTTTTTCATCTGGTAATGAAAACTTTACACTTGAGAAAACCAGATTTGGTGTTCCTCACTTAAACTTTTTCTGTTTTGAATTTCAAGTATCACCAGGAGTTCCCCCAAACACTTCAGTATGGAATTATCTTTTGATACGATGATATACAACCCTTAATGAAGCGTTCAAGGGAACTCTAGGAAAAACCTGAAGTATATGTCTTTGTTTATCATCTGCTTCATCAAAATCTTCTACTTCTTGCTTTGGAAACGTTTCCTATGTTGTTATATTTATAGTGGTTTTCTCTTGTCACAACAACGTTGTTTCTGCCAACAAATACCATCAGCAGCATCAACCATTCACTGAACCTAGACACTGGTCAAGTGGGAATCATTATATCTAGCAGTCTCGATTTTCTTTTTCTTATGTTAATCTTTATACTTGAATCATATATCAGTCGTCTTTTTTCTTTTCTGGAATCTGGCATCTGGCATGCAAATATTGTGGTGGCCGGTATCCTACGAAAGATGTTATTTCTAATATATATATATATATATATATATATATATATATATATATATATATATATATATATATATATATATATATGTATGTATGTATGTATATATGTATGTATATATATATATATATGTATGTATGTATATATGTATGTATGTATATGATTCAATATATAGGTCACAGGTTGTTGTTGCAGTCTGAATTTGTTAAAATATATATGAACCGTATAAATGCAAATGCTCTTAGTGCTGTTAGTTATGCTTAGGAATGAGTTTATTACGAGAATAAGCTTGAGAACATTTGATTATATGATGAAAGATGGGGAGTATTTGTTCATTTGAAAGTGGTGGAAGTGGATGGGTCAGAAAAGAATTAGAAAAGCTATGACAAGATACCATGGCCATTGCCAAGCACTTTCAATGTTATTCTCTGCCCATCTTTCCCACAATTGTGACCACGTTCAACAACAATAGGTAAGTTATATGAAACTCCAAGAATCGCAAAATTTATCTTAACTTATAATGATTGGATACTTTTTTTTTTATTAATTTAGTTCTATATATTAAAGATGTAATTGATTTTTTTTTATTTCATACAACTCGATCTTATTCCTTATTAACAATTTTCTACTAATATTTAATCCATTTCATAAAATTAGTATTTAAAAAATTAAAGTTAACACACTTTCTAGATAATTTGTTTATGGATTAATTATGTTTTTGGTCTTAAATTATAACGTGAATTTGATTTTTTGTCTCTATCTTAAACTTTGATTATATTAAGTCTTTACACTTAATGAATGCATGTAATAGTGAACCTCGTCTAACAATGTTTTTTTGGCGTTACAATTGACAAATCACATTAACCTTTTAAGCGTTGATATGAGAAATTATGATTTACATGCATCATGATTTGTTGTTTGTTATGTTAAAAAATAGATAATGTCACTGGGAGAAAAGAGTTGCATTAATTTCTTAAGGATAAGGATTTAATATGATTGAAGTTTAAAATAGAGATGAAAACCAAAATGTTATAATAAAAACAAAGTTAATCTTTTATTTATTAATTCATCCGCAAGACTTATGTTGTGTTATACTAAATACTTTGTCTTCAATCTTATCATTTATAAGTACTAAAGCAATTTATAAGAAATGAGAGAAGTTTAAGTTTAACTTGTCTAAAAAAATCAATTTACTAGGAAGTGAGTTTAACCATAAGTCATATATATATATATATATATATATATATATATATATATATATATATATATATATATATATATATATATATATATATATATAAACAAAATGTTTATAGACACTCCAACATGATAGGCCTAATAAATAATGCTTCCTTTCATAGTCTGAGACCATATTAAAAAATGAGTTTAAGCGTAATTCATCATTACAAAATTAAATTGTAAAATAAAGTTTACCCTCACTTTATATGTTTTAATTCGTTCTTATTTCTATTTAACATGAGATCTCCATTATAATTTCCATTGAAACCACTTTATTCTCCATCTCAATTTCCATTCCTATATTTGATTTCTCAAGCTTCCCATATCCTTCACAAATCCAATCTTGAGATTCCAATTCATAAATAACCTATGAAGCTTCTCAAATGCCTCCTTTATCTTGGAAGAATTTTACTTTATTACCCCCACTTACTCTCCATGCCATTGTGCAATCAAACCATCCCATCTTTCCTACATCTACACTTTGCTTAAATGGATGAAAAAAAGTGACTTTTGGTTTACTTTCGTAGACCATTTGGCGTCCAATATGGGTGGCCGACGTCTAAATGTAATAAAAAATGTTTTTTTTACTTTCTCAAAAAATTTTAGCTTCTAATATGGGGGACTGATGTGTATAACGATTTAAACGTTAGGGACCCCGACAGTCGATGTCTAAATAGTGATTTTATTTACGAAACTGTCACTGATCATTTATAACGTTGATTTTTTTATTAAACGCGTGACGTTAAAGCTACACTAGTGTACAAAGTTTAGTTAGTAGTCAAAGGCTATACCCAATAGTTTAGAATTGATTTCTTGAACACTTTCTTACTATTGGCTAAACTTACTTCTATAAGTGTCTTATATTGTTGCTGCTAATATGAAAATGAACAAGGATATTTCCTATGGTTACAAAATGAGAACAAAAGGATTAGTTTGCAAATTGAATAAATCTATATATAGATTGAGACAAGTCTCTAGATAATGGTTCTACAAGTTCTTCTCAGTGTTAGTGTAACATGATTTTACACAATTTAAAAATGATTAATCTTTGTTCACTCATTGTTTTGAATCTTTGTTGATTATTTTTTTTAGTCTATGTGGATAACACCGTCCTAAAAAGACTATGTTTTTTTTGTTAACAACATATAATTGATATTGGATATTTAGTTGTTGTTCAACCTATAGTTTTTTTATTCTCAAACATTTCTTAAGCTTGAAAATTTCCATATCAAACAAGAATATTTCCTTGAGTTAAATAAAATATACTTTATATTTTCTTGATGGTATTGGTTCTTAAATAAGTGACACCCATGGATCTTAGTTTAAATCTTAGCATGAACAATGATGATCCTATTGATGATCCCTATGATATAGAATATTAATTAGAAAGCTTACTTACTTTATTATTTTCAAGCCAAATATTATCTTTGTAGTTCACAAGTTAGTTTATATTTTATTTACAAAAAATCATGTAAATTACGACAATTATTTTTATACATTGTAATAGTTTAACCACTACAATTTATGTGTGTGATGGTTTCAAAATTCGTCATACATGTCGTCACAAAATACAATGTGACGATTTCTAGTAAATCGTCATCATTTATTGTACAATATAGTTATCGTTTTCTAAATGTAAATAACAACAATTATAACCTTCGTAATTATTTTACTAAAAAAAATCAATTTAAAAAGCGGAAGTATGAATTGTCATTATTTTCATATGTTGATGCATAATATTACATTGTGACATTTGAGAGCCATGTAGTAAGCCTACTTAATCTTGGTGGTTGATTGTATTCGTTTCACTTGGATACTTTTTCTCACAAAAATATGAAATTGTTAATGTTATAAAACTTTTTTTTTCAAATGGTTAAAATTCACTTTGGGACCAAGATTAAGTGTTTCGTAACAATGCAAAAGAGTTTGCTCTTATTGATTTTCAAGCAAAACTAGACATTCTACGTCAATTTTCTTATGTTAAACGATTTCAACAAAACTTTAACATCATTTAGTACTTATATTTTGTGTTTTCTTATGTAATTCTTTGATTTATTGAAAGTTTATCAAACAAGGTTCCATGAATTTTCTAGAGAATCAAAATATCATGCCATCCTCAATCACCTCATTTTAATTGACACAACTATGGTCTTATGTGATAAAATTTGTCATGCATCTTGTTTCTAACTCTCTCATCAGATAAATCCAAACATATCAATATTGATTGTCATTTTATTTGTTAAAAGACAACTCTTCACTCCCATTCATGTTAAAGTATGAAACATCAAATAGTTGACATATTCACAAGGCTTTCCCTATTAATGTCTTGGTTTCGTAAGAATCATCAACATTTATTCTCCAAATTGAGAAGATATTAAAATCTAATAAATTTATGTATTATAAATATTATACATATTATATAAACTGTTATTTTGTTCCATTCCTCTTCAACTTGTTAATATATATATTATTGTATATTGTCTTTGTTTTTCTTTAACCGATAGATATTTTATTCAATGAATTATTTTATATTTTTCTCTACTTAATAATCTAACAATTTTTAAAATAAATTTGAAGAAAAATTTATTCATGCTGGGTTTATTTTAACAATATATATGACTTCTTTTTATAAAAACTAATAACAAATACTTGTATGCTATAATGAACTTGTTCTTTTATGTTAATGAACCTAAAATTTGAATACTTGTATTCTGACTTTGGACCAGCTCTGATTCGTCCGAGAGGTCTGCTTTTGTTTATTATCTGTGAATAAAGCAAACAAATTAATCTGGACGCAACGATGGGCAATAGGAGATTGAATAGAAGGAGAATATTGTCAAAAAAGCCAAGATTGTATGGGCTCATGCTATATTCTGCATGTTTATGCTATGCCTTTGTTTCAAGCCTTTTTGTGATGCACAAATGTAAGTGCTAAATGGAATCTCATACACGAAAAGTCTCTGATATTCAAATTTCAAATAACTGAAATAGAACTTGCAGATGCGACAGGGATGACGAAAATGTTTTCGATTAATAAGAGTTAATTTAATTACTAATTTCTGCTACTTTCAAAGCAGGCTTTTCGAAGAAAAAGATACTCTTCTACAATTAAAATATTTCTTATTTATTTAAAATCATTGAATTTAATAATTCGAAAATCATCCTATTCTAAAATATATTTTCCATTTCACAAATTAATTAAGAATATGATAAGAGCATTTAAAATTTATGCAAATATAACAATATATATATATATATATATATATATATATATATATATATATATATATATTCATATATATATATATATATATTCATATATATATATATATATATATATATATATTCATATATATATATATATATTTGTTAGAGTGAGATGAATCGAATCAATATTTAATTAATTGTGGGTTATGAAGATATGTAAAACAATTGAGAAAAAGAAAACGAATATACATTTGTAAAATCATAATGTAAAATTGAGCAACTTTGAACGCGATCGAAGTGAAAGTTATTCGAAGTTTTATGATTTTATGAGAAACATTATATATTTATGTTGAACATATTATATTGAGCAATCTTAATTATGTAAAACATTATATATCCTCTGAGTATAGGCTATGGTTTTACAAAGAAGCATAACCTACACCCATATGAATATGGTTAAAATGTGAATTATGTAGGTTCGTTTCTCTCTTCCCATTATTTGTTTTTCTTCTGTTTCATTGAGGTTCTATCGTTGTAGTAACTCTAACCCTGTTGCCATTGGAGTCCAAGTACATTGCAATACTGCCATTGTCATCGTGACACATTTTGGAGCTTCTGGGTTACTTACATTAAATGCTCCCATTGTTGCCACTTTGAGCTTCTCAGTTTGTGTGTCTACATTAAGAGCTCCTAGGTGCCTCTTTCGTGGTTATTGGTTTTAAAAAATTTATATGATTTTTTTATTATTTGAAATATTTTGTTTTAATATATTGTTTAATATTTTTTTTGTTTGCTTAATATGTTGAATTATTTATTTTTTATTTTTTAATTGTATTTTTATTTTTTTTATGTACAATGTTTGTTTTATTGTTTAAAATAATTTTATGTGTGTTTTTTTTATTTTAAATAATTGCATGTGTATTTTGTATAATTCCATGAATGTATTTCTCTTTATAATTGTTGAATATTGAAACCTAGGGTAGAAGACATGTTAAATATCTATTTAGGATCTTCTAGTCATTTTGGAGATATTGTTTTAGGTATGTTTTATATTCTCCCTTCACACACATTGTGCATATCATGAGTGTGGCCCTATACTTGGCTCTGAGCGCAACTTATAACTAGAGGGGTTGTGTAGCGAAGTCACATTGGAAATTACTTCTTGTTTGGCTGTCGTGAGAACCCTAGCCATAGTTTGTTCTCTTCATTCGTGTCTTCACACCTAGTTGATTACTCGTCTGTTGTGGAGATACGATGAAAGGAGCCATAGCTTTGTTGGCCTTAATCTTTAAGTATTAGGGAACCATCCTTTGTGAGTTCATATATTTGGCCTTAGAACTTTAAGTATCCACCATTTGTTAAGGCACAATGGTAGAAGTATGTGTTCCTTTGATTCTTATTTTATTTTGAAAATAACATTACATTATACCATTTTTGTGCTTTTTGACATATCCATACTTTTATTTTTTTTTACGTTTGCATTTTTCTATCATTTGGTGGGTTGCTAGTAAAAGAATGAAATCACAGGGTCATAGGAGATGAAATTTAACACAGGATCAGAAACTACACAACAAGCTGAACCTATCATAAAGAAAAAGACAAGCTTAAAGGTCCTAGATGGGAATGTTTTAGGATTGATAAAATTAAGAAAGAAATTGAAGACGATAAAAATGGACGCCTTCAAAAGGAGATATGGAAATCTTTTGAACTTAATGTAGGTGAATGTGTAATTACCCATTATCATGGGTGTTTCCCAATACTATGATCATCCACTGAGGTGTTTTACATTTCAAGATTTCCAGTTAGCACCGATCATTGAAGAGTTTGAACTACCACTAGAAGGCACAACTCCTTACCGATACTTTGAGAATCATACCTCAATTTCAACTATCTCTCCCATTATGAAGTTAGATCCCAAAGAATTGGAAGATAAGTTTGTAATAAGAAATAAAGTGTGAGGACTTACACAAGAGTATTTATAACAATATTTGCGTCATTTAGCTGATAAAAAAGAATGGGATACCTTCATGGATGTGCTAGCTCTCACCCTATATGACATTATGTTATTTCCCAGGATAAAGGGTTTGGTAGACCATGCGGCAATAGATGTCTTTGTATCAAGTAAAATAAGGTCGGAAAATCCTGTAACGGCAATCCTTGCTGATGTCTATGAAACTATGAGTTTCTTCCACGAGAGGAAAGGAAAAAAGATTCTCTGTTGCTTACAGGCATTATATGTGGTTAATCACTCGTGTATTTAAAGAGATAGTTGATGTTAAATGTCGAGATGAATGGATTGAATTCTTTGTTGGCTTACATGCAACAAAGATAAGGTGGCAACCTTCATGGCTTAGAAGCAGACATTTCATCCAATGTACCACTTATAGGGGTCTGATATTGTATTAATTCTTGGGGCAAAGACAATTCGGGCACCCCGATAAAAGGGGCACCCTCACCGGATTACCTCTCTTCATTGTTTATTTATTATGAAGATGTACATTTCATTGAGATGTTAAGGGAAGTAAGAAGCGCATGGGAAAGTGTTGTGCGATCTGAAGTGGATCGAAGGATAGGGGTGGTGAATGAAAAAGTCTGTTATCAATCCTGGATTGCAGAAAGGGTAAACAAAATTAAATTGCCTTTCGAAACAATCGTTATTCAAGCAACAAGCGAAGAGCCATATTTTGAGTTTGACAAAACAAAGCAATTAAAACAAGAAATGAAAGAAATAATAGAGAAAAATGCTAGATTAGAAAAAGAACTACAAGGCGCATACAATGATTTGGTGAGTTTGAGAAAAGAAAAAGAGGAAAGTCCATTATATAGTTACCAATACAAAGAAACATGTCTTTTATAATGTACCAATATTATATAGGTATTGGTAACTATATAATGGACTTTAAATTCATGTTTCTTGTTTGAAGTGTAAGACATTTTGAAGTAGTGGTGACTTTTGTTATCTTTTTGTAATAAAATGTTATAAAGTGTAGTTAAATTTTTTTTAGAGAGTATAATATACTTGAGGTCAAAGGGTAAATAGTGTTTTTATATATTGTACAAAACTTACTGATGGAAGCTTGCTATGGGTGAGACTCATTGAACCGGGAAGCCAAACAACAAACGTTCTAGTGAGCAGAATGAAGGCAGCGGAATTCTGAAATAGATGCAGAGAATGGTATGGTTTCAGTGAAGAATGGAGTGGGTTAGAACCTCTCAGCTTAGAGGGCCTTCCTACTTCTAAAGGAAGCTAGAGGTAAGGAGAAAGAAAGTGAAGAATTGGGTTGACTCAAGAGCAAAGGTAAGCTGGCATTTCATTTCTGCAACAATTGGACTAAGCTCAAAAGTGTCTACAAAAGGGGGAAGAGGTCTTCTATTTATAGGAACATAAGAGCCTCAAATCTGAAATGAAATTCAATCCAAAAGCAAATGAAATTAAAGAAAAAAAGGCGCCAATTTGCTTCAGCTTCAAACATGCCTCATTCCAACTCAGCAGCACACGTGAAATAACACCAATTCTGAAACGCTAGGCTAGCTAGGTTATTGGCTGAGCTTTTTGATAGCTTTGGCAGCAAGCTTCTCCCTCCAAGTCTCTCTTTTCACGTGCTCAAATGCTATGCTGGCAGCTGCTCCCTCCAATTTTATTAATCTTACAAAGCAAAGAAAAATGTGCTTTTAATTATGGGAAGAAGGATTAATGTAAATTACCTTCCATATAAGCAAAATGGTAGGTGATCCTTCTTCCTCTTGAATCCTCTTTGCCATGGCTCTAGTAAGAGGTCCAATGTGTGTCTTAGATGGTCTTTCATCAAACCCTCCCTCTTGAAAAGGATCTATCCTCAGATCTGCTTCAACCTGTTGATCATTCCTTGTGAAAGGAATTAAGTCGCAGATGTTAAAAGTATGACTGACACCATAACTTTCAGGGAGATCTAAGATGTATGCATTATCATTTATCTTTTTGACCACCTTGAATGGACCACTACAAGAAATAATGGAATTACATACAAATCATTATATACGGATTTAGAGTCGTATGTAAATCAAGTATTATATACGGAAATTATGTACGGATGTTAGAAAAAGGTTTTATATATGAATATTATATACGGATTTTTATATACGAATTATCCGTATATAAATTTCGTATATAATAATAGCGCGGGGTAGCGAGAAAGTTACCTAAAGATAAGATCCGTATATAACCTGTATTATCCGTATATAGCTAAAACCAAGTGTTAGCTGCAGATGTTATATACGGATATGGGAAATAAGTTTTTCTAAAAATTGAATTTCTGATTAAGTCAAGCTGGAACCCCGTATTCACACTCATTCTGAACCTCTCTCAAGCTCGCACACTCACAAAGCACTCTCTCGAACCCTAACACTCACAAAGCACTCGCGATTTCTCCCTCGCCTTCACAAAGCACTTGCAATTTCTCCCTCTCCCTCCTACTAGCAGCCTCACAAATCACTCGCGAGTCC
Organism: Vigna angularis; assembly: GCF_016808095.1. Taxonomy (NCBI): domain Eukaryota; kingdom Viridiplantae; phylum Streptophyta; class Magnoliopsida; order Fabales; family Fabaceae; genus Vigna; species Vigna angularis. The sequence goes on along the minus strand of NC_068979.1, from coordinate 23,604,949 downwards.
AATGATAATCGGCTTTCTACCGTTTGTTCTTCAATTTTCCACCGATTAAACCTCCATTTGCACCGTTTAAACACTTTTGTACCGATCAATCTTGCTTTTGAACTGATTAATCAGTTCATATTGAGTTTCTCCCCCTTTTTAGGGTTCCTTTGGTCCTGATTAGGGTTCGTCCTCTGATAATGCTAAATTTTACCATATGTTAAGCATCATTTTAGTAGCAAAATCAACTCCTTTCTAACTTATAACTTGCTTAATCCTCTTGTTTTGTCTTGTTTTCTTTATGTTTGTGTTTTTGGCTACTGTGATGTACTTTCATCAATAATCCCTTATTTTGTAGCTAAAAATGAGCTTGGAAGATTCTCCAACCATGTATAGAACTGGACCAAGAAGTTAGCACGGAGAAACGCTCGCCACACATGCAGGACACTCGCACAATCAGGACGTTCGTCCAAGATTCAGAACGTTCGTCCAAAAGAGAAGAGAGGACGTTCGTCCAGGAGGACGCTCGTCCGAGGACGCTCGTCCCAGAAGCGGGCGCTCGTCCAAGAGAGGGGGACGCTCGTCCAGAGGTAGCAGGCGCTCGTCCAAGAAGCAGGCGTTCGTCCAGAGAAGAGGACGCTCGTCCAGAGAAGAGGACGCTCGTCCAGAGGAGAGGACGTTCGTCCCAGGCAGAGGGCGCTCGTCCAGCCAGGCAGAGGACGCTCGTCCAGAACGCTCGTCCAAGAAGAAGACGCTCGTCCAGCCAGGCAGAAGTGGACGCTCGTCCAGCCAGGCAGAGGACGTTCGTCCAGGACGCTCGTCCAGAAGAAACGAGAGGACGCTCATCCATGCAAGAGGACGCTCGTCCATGCAGGAGGACGTTCGTCCAGCAGAAGTGGACGTTCGTCCACTTTCAGTGTCCAGAGAGTTTCACGCCCGGGCGTGAGAAAAGGGGCGCCCGGGCGCGACTTTTCGCCAGATTTGAATATTTCCAGAGAGTCTCGCGCCCGAGCGTGACTAACAGAGGGCGCCCGGGCGCGACTTTTACTGATGTGGCAGACAGCTTATTTAACCCAGAAACGCGAAGGGTTTCGGGTCTTTGGTCATTTGGAGGTGCGATTTTACGTCTGGAGCTCATGGAGGGCGTGAGGAGCTTGTGGAAACATCTCCTCCTCTTCCTTTGGGTCTCCTTCTTCTTCCATCTTCCATGTTGTAAGCTTTAGGGTTCTCCATGGAAATGGAGAACCAAACCCATCTTGTTGGGATTAGTTGTAGCCTTTGAATTCTTGTGTAATTGTTGAATGATTTGATTATATATATGCCTTTTCTATCAATTGCTAGTATTCTTGTTTCCAATCTTAAAGCTTGCATGTAATGGGAACGTTCATGGCTTGATTTTGGGGTTTTATGGATTATGGGAACGTAAGATGAAATCTTGAACTGAAATAAGAGTCCTTGTGGGTCATTGATTCTAGGAATGGAAGATGATTCACATGTTGTCTTAGATCCCAGCTCTTTAATGCGGGTTTTGCTTGTTAGATTGCCAAGGAATTGGGGTTTGATAAGGAAAACCTAGGCTCTTTCACCTAAGGAATTAGGGCTAGAGTGTTTTAGTGGATTGACTTTAGTAAATTGATAGAGAGGAGATAAAATTGGTTATACACAAGAGTGCATTGGTGAAAACTAACCTTAGCAATGTCACTTCATTCCATTTCTAGTCTTTTCCATTTCCAAGTGTCTTCAATACCAAAGTCCAACCTTGTAATTATGTATGAATTTACATTTCTGCACTTGTTCTGTATATTGATGTTATGTTATTGAGTCTATATGAGTTGTTAATCGCACAATTCTCTAGTATTACGAGTCTCTTGGGAAAACGATACCCGGTCTTACCGGTTTATTACTTGAACGATTCGGTGCACTTGCCGAAATCGAGCCCAACAAGTATTTTTTTTGAGCTAACAAGTTTTTGGCGCCGTTGCCGGGGATTTGGGGGCTGAACCCGAGTCCCAGCAACGGCTATCAAAGTTTGGTTCATCAAGTTTTTGGCGCCGCTACCGGGGATTCAAACACGAGTCCCGACAGCGCTCAACAAGTTTTTGGCGCCGTTGCCGGGGATTCGTGTCAATACTAGACTTTTGTGAGGTTTCTAACTTATGTAGACTTGATTTTGTATATAGAACTAACTCTTTTGTTGTAAATAGATTTTCTGTTTTGCTTGGGCTAATTTGTGGCTTTAGCCTAGTTGTGTCTAAGTGTATGCAGGGGATGTTCATACAAGGAGGACTGCAGCCTCAAATGCATCATGAAGACCTTGAGATTGATGGAATTATAGGACACAAGGAGACAACTAGGTTGAGCATCACAAGCTGCCCCAAATTCTCCCTTCATTGAAGATGCTCCAAGTGCTAAGTGAAAGATGAAGAAAGGGAGAAGGAAAAGAGAAAGACTAGTCACCACCACCCTTGGATGAGAGACAAAGAACTCAAACCTAGCAAGCAAAATTTGATCAAGAGGATTGAGTGTTTGAAGATGTCAAGGTAGTGGAAGGGCAAAAATGAAGAATTCAAGCTATGAGAGTTGATTTGGTGGCTAGAAAATGGTTTAAGAAGAGTTGGTGGAAGGAGCACACCAACATCAAAATCTGCACTTCATTGAGTAATCCGTCAAGCTAATGACGTTAAACAAGCGCTTTTGGGAGGCAACCTAATTTTCTTACCCCTTTTACTTGTGTTTGTGTGGTTTTTATGTTGTGTGCATTAGTAGCTTATGTTTTGCATGTTTGTGTAGTTTTGCATTGTTGTGATTTTTGAGTTTTGATGTTGTTTTTGTGGTTTGTATAAGTGTATTAGGTTAGTTTTAGCTTGTTTGGTGTGTGAGTGCATTGAATGAAGGTCTAGAACCAAAAATCACATGGTGAGTGGCCAATTTCGCAGAAATCTGCATTATGCAGAAAACTGATATGGCGCCCAAGCGCCCCCTGCTGAGGGGCGCCCGGGCGCGACCTGCACGAGGGCCATCCTGCACAAACTGACCGAGTGGCGCCCAAGCGCCCCCTGCTGAGGGGCGCCCGAGCGCGAGCTGCACCAGGGGCGTCCAGCACCAAAAATTCTGGTTCTGCACTTTTGTTTTTCTTGATTTATGATGAGTTTCCCATTCTTTTGCACTCTTTAACACACTCCTTTTGTTGTGTTTTTATACCCTTTTTGTGTTGTTGTACCTTTGGGAAGCTTAATTCTAAGACTTCCCTCTTTGTTCTTGTACTTTTGTCTTTGTTTGTTTTGGATTTCTTTGTCTTGTTTCTTTGCTTTCTTGTGCATCTTTCTTTTAGTTTGTTTTATGGATTCTTCTCTTCAGTTGTTGACTATGGGATACTAATTTTGCTTTGAGCTTTCTTGTTACAGGATAAGATCTTTCTTAGGAATTAAAGAGTTTAAAACCACCAGTGGCCAACCTTTGAGGCATGCGTGAGTTGAGCACCATATGAAATGAAGATTTTGCTGCTCGTGTAGCATGGCCTGGGGGCCAGTCCCCTACTGATGGGGGAGGTGGAGCAGTTGCGGAGTATATTCTACTGTTGGAGGAAGATGTTTCAGATGGAAGTGAAGCTAGTGTCTTACACTGCTGGAGCTGCAAAGAGTCCATTTTAATTCGGTTTTTCAGTTTTAATTTCCAGTTTTTATTTGCTTTCAGTTTTTGAATTTGGATTTCTTTTTGACTTGCCTAGTGGATAGTTCTTGTGCAATTGGTCTGGTGATTTGAGTGAATCATTTGTTATGCTTGAATTGAATACAAATCTCTTGTGCTTGCTCTTTATCCATGAGAATTGTTTTGAAAATCTGATTGAGATTATGTGGTTGAGCTTGTTGAACAGAGATTGTGGTTGCTTGTATCTGTTTAGATAGATGCTTGGTTTTAATTGTGATCAATATTCTTGGCATGATGTTTATCAAATTTTGGAACCCTGAGTAAACCTGTGAGATGTTGTGCCTCAGAGTTTATTGATGAATGTTATTACTTTGGAACCACAGTTGATTTTGCCTAAGTTTCTTTATTTGAACTGTTACTTGCATGTTACAAATGATCAAGGCCATCTTGTTCTTCCACCTCTTCTACATTTTGAGCCTAAAAGCCAATGTATAACCTTTGAACCTTAAAGAAAACTTTCTCATTCCTGAAACCTTAAGCCTATTGAAAAATCATTAACCTCCTTACCTTGAGTTGAGATGATCATATATATTAGAGTGAGGAGAATGGTCTAAGTTTGGGGGAGTTCTTCTTGTCAAAAGGGGAGCATTGAGAAAAACAATAAGTTGAGTTAAAAAGAAAGAAAAAGAAGAAAGAAGAAGAAGAAAAACAAAAACATGAATTCAATGAAAAAGAGTTGGGAAATAAGTTGAGAGTGGTTTATTCAATTTTGGAGAAAAAGAGATATTATGCTATATCATGAACTAAATTGTTTGGTCTCTTATCTCAAGGTGCTTTGTTGTCCAGAAAAACCAATTTTTCTTCTTAGCCCAGCCACAATACAAGCTTCAAAAAGTCCTTTTGATGTAACTTGTTTGTTAATGTGTTTGAAATTGTTGAAACAAAAGGCAAAGTTGATTTGTGTAACATTGTGATAGTTGAGAGTTAGACACACATCCTTATACACCATTGTGCTTGAGTGAAACACTTTCCTTGGTGAGGATGGGTTCCATACACTCATTGAAAACAACTTGCCATGTTTGTTGATCTATCATTTGCATCTATCATGTGATTTTGAACTGTGAGCACCATGATTGAAGTTTAGCTTGCTAAGACTATATGGTCTCTTGAATGTGATTTCTAAGTTGAGCAAGCATGATTGATTTTGTTTATTTGATTGAAACTATGCTTGAGTTGCTAGACCATTGTGATTGAATTGTTTGCTAGGAGAAGTACTTTTGCTTGAGGACAAGCAAAGTTGTAAGTTTGGGGTTTTCTAACATTTTAGAGTTTTTCCCCAATCGTTCTAGCTTTTATCCGTTCGTTTAGGGTTTTCTAACATTTTCTTCCGTTCATTCTCCGTTTCACTCTCGATCTCGAGTTCGTCTCATTATTCCACTATGTTTCCTCATAAAGGAAGCTTCAAAGGAGTTCGAGTCGAGTCCACATCGCTCTTCTGGTCATCTCGTTGGAGGCTCTTCCATCGAGTGGCATTCAGAGCAAGGTCGAGCACGCTACATGAGATAAGTATTGCTTTCCTTGTTTCTATTCATTTGTCTTGAATTGATTCAAGTTGATTGTTCTCTGTTTTGAGTTTTGCATATCTGCTTGTTGAGTTTTCTTCAATTTTTTCGCGTTGTTAATTTTACTTTTCCTTTGGTGTCTTGATTAGTTGTAAGCTGCGTTTTGTTTTCGTTCATTGTTGTCTTGAGTTCTATTTTGTGATTTTTCTCATAAACTGTTTGTTTAAAATGTCTAAGAGAGCTAATATGAAAATGTTCATTCTTGAATCAAGCCTAGCATTCACGTTCCTCTTTTCCTTTTTCTTATTCTCTCTTTTCATTTCTTCTTCCTCGCCTATAAGTCATGAAATCCTAGGAATCCATTGTGCAATGGGACGTGAAAGGAAGCAATTATGTTCGGAGAGAAACGAAATTAGTAGAGTTAAGAAGGGAATGAGTGGGAGATGAAGTGGAAATCACAAAAAGGAAAGGCAAAAAGAGTCTGAGGAGCTAACGGAAATAGGAAAGGAAAACAAAGGCCAAGGTATGGGGGAGTTAAATTGCTTTTGATCTTGTATCTTGTTGTTCTATGAATTGTAATGGTGTCTTTGGATTCTGGAATTTATATAATATAGTTGATAATAACTGAAATAAGTGTATGAATGTATTTATTTTGAGAAATAAATGTGTATGGGTGTTGTTATCTTCGCTTGGGCTGCAGTTAGTGACATGTATGAGTATGAAAAAGTAAGTATAAGATGTATGCTCTGTTTTGGAAATAAAATATTGGAATGGGTTTCCTTGATGGGATAGTTATATGTCAAGGATAAAGGAGTGTATATGTTTGATCTGAATTAGTTAGACTGGGGATTCCCACCAAACCAATGAGCTACGTTGATGTGGGTTGGAGTAATTGATAATTGGTTTATTTAAGTATTGTGCCTTGATATTTGATAGTTCAGATTTAAGTGTAATGAAAGAATGATAGATATTGAAATATGGTGCGTGAGTGCTCATAAATCTTTTTTTTCCATTCCTCCTGAGGAAGTCTGTTGCATGTATCAAGTGTGCAAATTGGTTTTAAAATTTGTTTAAGCCTAACTATGGTGCAATTACTGTTTTAAAAAGTGTTTTAGTAAATTACAGTGGCTGAAACTTGTTGGATGGTATTTTATTTAACTTTTAGAATCCCGAAATTTTTCTGGTTGTGGTTTGCTATGTATATTGTCTCAGAATTCTGCATAAACTGTCACTGGTGCAAAAAAGATTTTTTATACATGACTAACCCGTGCATTAGAAATTTTAAAGAAGTCAATTGCAGACTCTAGTGGACACTTTATTTTCGTTAATTGCTCATATGTTTCTCCATTTCAATGGTCTTATGAGCATTCCTTTTTTGTTACTATTATTCTGTTACATATTACTATTAAAACTTGGTGTTGACAAAGTTGAAAATATTGTTCTAAAGGCATCCTTTTTCTAGAATTCACAACATAGATCAAAGAACCCTGCAATCATTTGTTAGGGGAAATTCCTATAGAGGAAGAATTACCACTTTAACATACCTGTAAGTTTATAAATAAGCTTGCTCATGTAGTTATTCTTTGAAACTAAATTTGTGACTCATATTTGATTGTGTTTGTGTCTTTATAGTTTGAGTACTGATGTTACTACATAATGAGTTATACTGAAACTAATATTCCTACTCTGTATTTTGTATTATCAAATCTTATACTACACTTCATTGTTTTTATTTTGATGTGAAGAGACGAGAATAAAGGCTGGGAGTGAAAGTGCTGGTACTGGCTTCCTCACTTTTTCAGATCCAAAGGTCACTGCTTATAATAAAGCTCTACAAATTTTCTACTATAAATTATTGATTATGTTTTTAAATTTCTACCATTTAATTTAATTTGTGATGTGTCAGTTTTAGACAAATAGTATTTATGACCATCAGTTCATTCCATTACATTAAAGATAAGATTTGATTTATGCAGGTGAGATTTGGGAAACTTATGATATTGTTTTCTTCATTATAATGCAGATTTCTAATGAAGAGGTTAAGCATGTTAATTTATTATTACACTTTACTTTTTATATTCAATTATTATATTGTTCACTTTTAGGAGTTAATTTCTTATTACAATTTACTATACATTTTTTATAACAAGATAAATTATCTTTATTTTTCTTATAAACCTTGCAGTTGTAACTATAATATTATGACTCTTTCTATAACTTGGTTTCTCATTATCTTTAGGTCATTTCATTGGATTTAACACTAGTTATTAAACTATTCATCAATACAAGAGTTGAAGATTCTCGGTTTGGGGTTTAGAGCCACCACTTTGATGATAAATGGCTAGTTGGTGGAGCTTCAAACATTGGTGGAGCAATTCCTGGACAGTTTTTCACCGATAGCCAATTGTATAAGTAGTTTAGTTTACTACTATGTAAAAGACAAAGACAATAAGTTATTATTTGATAATTTGATACTATTTTTTGTTAATTTGGCAGTTGTGTTTGACATTTATCAAATATATAAAATTTCTAATTATTGGATGTAGAAATGGGATTATATTTTTTTTTTATAAAGTCATAAAGTTATATACGGATTTTTCCGTAAAATCTACATATGAATTTTTCAGATAAATTATATATAGATAAATTCGTATATAACTTATCTACGGATATTATATACGGATTTATCCGTATATAACTTATATACGGATTTATCCGTATATAAGTTACATACGGATATATCCGTATATAACTTAACTACGCCAGTTTTATATACGGATTTTTACCCATATATAAGTCGTATGTAACCAAGTGTTATATACGGATTTTGGCTGTATGTAATTCAATTTTTTCTTGTAGTGGACCATCTCCTCTTGGACTAAGTTTGGACTTCCTTTGAGAGGGAAATATTTCCTTTCTCAAATGAAGCCAAACTAGGTCTCCTTTTTCAAAAACTATTTTCTTTCTCCCTTTGTTGTTGTATTCTGCATACTTTTGAGTTTGTTTTTCAATTTGAATTTTGACTTTCTCATGTAACTTCTTGATGAACTCCGCTTTAGAAGCACCTTCTTTATGAAGAAAAGAAGATGATTCTGGAAGAGGTAGTAAATCAAGAGGTGTGATAGGGTTAAAACCATAAACAATCTCAAAAGGAGAAAGATTAGTAGTCTTGTGGACTATTCTATTATAAGCAAATTCAATATGAGGTAGATGTTCATCCCAAGATTTGTTATTACCTCTTAATATTACCCTTAATAATGCAGATAAAGATCTATTTACTACTTCAGTTTGCCCATCAGTTTGTGGGTGACATGTAGTAGAAAATAGAAGTTTAGTTCCAAGCTTTTCCCATAAAGTTTTCCAAAAATGGCTTAGGAACTTCACATCTCTATCAGACACTATAGTTTTGGGTAAGCCATGAAATCTCACTATTTCTTTAAAGAAGAGTCTAGAGATATAGCTAGCATCATCTACTTTGTGGCAGGGTATAAAATGAGTCATTTTACTAAAACGATCTACTACCACAAATATAGAATCATACCCCCTTTGAGTTCTTGGCAATCCTAAGACAAAGTCCATGCTTATGTCCTCAGGTGTATAGAGTCCATGAGGCATAATTTTGGATTTAGCTTGTAAACAAGCTATACATTTAGAACAATGCCTTTGAACATCTATTCTCATGTGTGGCCAATAAAATTTACTTTTCAAAATGTTTAGAGTTTTATCAACTCCATGATGGCCCATGAGTCCTCCTCCATGACTCTCTTTGATAAGAATTTTTCTAATGGATCCTTGGGGTATACAAAGTTTTCCTTTATTAAAAAGATACCCCTCAGAAAGATAGAATCCATCAAAAGGCTTCTTAAGACATGATGAATAAGTGGATGCAAATGTTTCATCATTTTCATATAACTCTTTTATGTCATCAAATCCTAATATTTGGGATCCTAGGGTTACTAATAATGCATGTCTTCTAGATAAAGCATCCGCAACAACATTAGTACTCCCCTTTTTGTGTTTGATGACATAGGGAAATTGCTCCAGGTATTCCACCCACTTTGCATGTCTTTTGTTTAGCTTTGCTTGCCCTTTAATGTACTTGAGAGATTCATGGTCAGTGTGTATGATGAATTCTCTAGTTACCAAGTAATTCTCCCAAGTTTTTAAAGCTCTAATGAGGGCATACAACTCTTTGTCATAGGTAGGATAGTTCAAGGTAGGCCCCCTAAGTTTTTCACTAAAGTAAGCTACGGGATGTCCTCCTTGTATTAAAACAGCTCCTATATCTACCCTAGATGCATCACATTCTAGTTCAAAGGCTTTGGAAAAATCAGGCAAAACTAGAATAGGTGCATGAGTTAACTTGTGTTTCAAAGTCTCAAAAGACAACTCTTGCTTATCACCCCAAAGAAAAGGCATATCTTTCTTGACTAGCTCATTTAAAGGAGCAGCTATGGTGGAGAAGTCTTTAACAAATCTTCTATAAAAACTTTCTAACCCGTGAAAACTTCTCACCTCTCCTACATTTTTAGGGGTTGGCCATTCTTGTATAGCCTTGATCTTCTCTGGATCAACATGTACACCTTCTTTTCCAACTTTGAAACCAAGGAAAATCACACTTTCTTGAAAAAAGATACATTTGTCAAAGTTGGCAAAGAGATTATGTTCTCTAAGAAGAAGCAAGACTTCTTTGACATGGTTAAGGTGCTCTTGAAGACTTTGACTATAAATTAAGATGTCATCAAAATAGACCACTACAAATCTTCCTATGCATTCCCTAAGGACATGATTCATTAATCTCATGAATGTACTTGGAGCATTGGTCAAGCCAAAGGGCATGACTAACCATTCATACAAACCAAACTTGGTCTTAAAAGCAGTTTTCCATTCATCTCCTTCATGAATTCTTATTTGATGGTATCCGCTTTTGAGATCAATTTTGGTGAAAAGATTTGCTCCATGTAATTCATCCAGCATATCATCTAGCCTAGAAATGGGGTGCCTATACTTGACAGTTATGTTGTTGATGGCCCTACAATCTGTACACATTCTCCAAGTTCCATCCTTTTTAGGGACCAATAACACAGGCACAACACAAGGACTTAGACTCTTTTGGATCCACCCTTTGTTCAATAATTCATTAACTTGTTTCTCTATTTCTTTTGTTTCCATGGGGTTGGTTCTATATGTTGGCCTATTGGGTAGGCTTGCCCCAGGCACCAAATCTATTTGATGTTCTATTCCCCTCAAAGGTGGTAATCCACTTGGTACCTCTTTGGGAAATACATCATCAAATTCCTTTAAAAGTTTTTGCAATCCCTTTGGTAGAGAACCAAGTTCATGAGTGATTGAAACAAATGCCTCTTTGCAATAGAGAAGAAAATGAGGTTGTCCAAGAAAAAGATTTTTAGAAATGTTCAAAGTTTGAGGTTGGACAACTTCTTTATTTGAGGCATGGGTTACCAAATTCATGGTCTTCTCCTTTCTTTCTTTCCTACTTTTCTTTTCTCCATCCAACTTCTTTTTAACAAAATAATTTTCTTTCCCTTGTGTTGAATGGTGATTTTGTTGGTGACTCCATCATGTAGAGCTTGCTTATCATATTGCCAAGGTCTTCCAAGTAATATGTGCCCAACTTTCATTGGTATTATATCACAAACAATTTGATCTTCATATTTGCCAATGGAAATGGGTACTCTTACTTGTTCTTTAACTACTATTCCATCATCTTCTTTGATCCATTGAAGTTTGTAAGGTTTAGGATGAGGAGTAGTGGTTAAGCCAAGCTTCTCTACCATTCTAGAACTACAACAGTTGCAACAAGAGCCACTATCCACAATCATTGAACATGTCTTTTCCAAAACTTTGCATCTTGTGTGGAATATGTTTTCTCTTTGTGACTGTTCTAATTCTACATGTTTGCTTTCCAGGAGTCTCCTCACCATAAGTAAGTCACCATCACAAGGTAAAGTTTCTTCTTCTTCAGAAATGGATGTTTCAGACTCACTATATGAAGAACCCTCACTTTCACTCTCATGCTCAAGAATGTAAGTTGACCTTCTATTGCGACACTCAGATGCATAGTTCCCTTTTTCCCCACATCTAAAGCACTTAGTCTCCTTACTTTTATGATCTCTTGAAGGTTCTTTGACTTTTTCTTTCCCTCTTTCTCTCTCTCTAAATTCTTCATACCTTGGCTTGGTTAGACTACCCTCCCTCTTGTACTCTTTCTTATGGTTGGAACTATGAGGGTAATCTTTCTTAGTGGAGCTTTTCCTCTTGAGTTGTTGCTCTACCCTCACACAAAGTTGGACTAACTCATTGAGATCATTGTAGGGTATAAGTTCAACCCTATCTCTTATGTCATAGTTGAGTCCACTTTGGAACCTAGCAATTGTTATCCTTGGTTCCTCTCTTATCCCAGCTCTCAACATGAGTAACTCCATTTTTTGCCTATACTCTTCAACACTCATGTTTGTTGGAGTTTGTGGAGCTTATCCATTAACTCCCTATCATAGTAGGCTGGTACATGTCTTCTTCTCAAGGCAAATCTCAACTCATTCCAATACCTGATGGGAGGTAAATGTCTTAGCCTATGATCCTTGACCAAGGTTGTCCACCAAATTAAGGCATAGCCTTGAAAACTTAGAGAAGCCATGGTGACTCTCTTTTCATCATCTATTTGGTGGCACTCAAACAATTGCTCAACTTTCATTTCCCATTCTAGGTATTCTTCTACATCATCCTTTCCATGAAAGGAAGGAAGATCAATTTTGGGCTCTCTTGGATGGTGCTCTCTAACTCTATGATGTCTTCTAGGAGGCATTTGGTAGTGGTCATCATTGTGATGACTACTATACTGCTCAAGCTCACTAGGAGAAGATGATGATTCTTCTCTTCTCCTATGGGAAGATCTTTCTTTCTTTTTGTCTTGATTAATCAAAAGTTGACTAATCATGTCTTTGAGCTCACTAATCTCTCTATCCCTTTGTTCAAATTTTTGCTCAAATTCCTCCCTTAAAGAACTCTCACTATGGGGTTTCAAACTTGCACACTTGATTGACTCATTCTTGTCAAAGGAAAAGGTTTTCACAAGGTTTTCAAAATATTTGACAAGTAATGAGTGAAAAGATTTTCACAAGCTTTCTTTGTTTTTGGTGAAAAATTTCTAAAGAGATTCTAGAGGCAAAAGATGTTTCTAAGTAGCTCCCAGGAAGAAGAGGTGAGTCACAAATGGACAAGCTTAGAAACCAAGTTCTTCCTTAGCCAGAGTTTCCTTAGAGTTATCTTTTACCTTAGTTTCTAAGTAGAAATTCTTCAAATTCTTTTCAAATGTTATGAAATGAACCTAAAACCAAAGAAAGGTTGACTAAATGCTATGGAATCCTATATACCACAGAGACTTAAAAAAAACAAAAAGATGAAGCAAGAAATTAAAGAAAGCAATAAAGATGCAAGAATGTAATGCTAGACGGCCCTAAGTGAAAGTGCAAGTGACACTTGGAGCCCCTTGACACATTTCCACACTAAGAAAACGAAATTGGACTATTACAATGTTCAATTGTGAACTTGGAATTGCTTCAAGAGCATTTTTCCAAGTCACTTGGCTCAGAAACAACAAAGAAAAAAATAAAATACAATTTCAAACAACAAATTCCGTGATATTTGGTGTAAATAAACTTGAAATGAGGCCTAGAAGTAATTTGAGTTTTGTCTTCTTGCTGCTGCAGAAAGCTACTCAAAATGAAGGTGTGAGTTGCTCTTTTTCCAGGTTTGAAATGCTGCTGTAACAGAGTTTTTCAGCTGCTGGACAGTGGTGTTTGGGCTGCTGTTGAGTCTTCCTTCTTGCTCCACTTTCAATTCTCAAACCACTTCCTAGAAGGCTACCAAGGTAGGAGTAGGTCTCTGGTGCTGGATGCCCCAAACAGCTTGCACACACACTCCAAAACTCATTAGAAATCACACCAAACAGATTAAAAATCTGCACCAAATTTCTGCACACTGCACCAGTATAAGCTGCTGTATTGAACACTTTAGATGCCAAAAATAGACACAAACAATTGGAACAACACACAAATGAAAGTAGGTACACAAGAGGAACTTATCAAAGGCACTAGAATGGATGAAGAAAGCAAGAAAAACACAAGCACAGTTCAGAAATTATTCCAAATGCAAACTGTTTGATAATTTTCAGAAGTGTTTGATAAAATGCCCCAATGAATTTCAGATTTTGTGTTTTTGATTTTCAGGGCCTGTAATCTGGATTGGTTGGTTCTAACAGCTTTTTAACACTTGATACTTCTTCTTTTGATCATATATTTTCATTTTTAAACATTGCACCAGCTTTTTCACAATCCAGCAATGAATTTTACACTAAAATTACCAAAACAGTGGCTGGAAAAACAGAAACTACACTAGAGAAATGAACTAAAATGGTGGTTTTGGAACCCAAAATGAGTGGCAGTGATTCAGCAACTTTGATGAATGTTCAAACAACTTTTCTTGGTGATATTAAACATGTTTAAACTCTTAAACAGCTGAAACAATGAGTAATATTCAGAATCATTGATCCACTTCCATTTTTAACTCAAAATGATGGTTTAAATATCCAATTTGCATATAAATTCATTTTTGACCAAATGAGCAGTATTAACAACTTTCAAACATCCATTTAGACTTGCTCAAGCTTTCCAAAAGCACAGAAACAACAGGATTCGAAAATCACCCTTGCTATGGCCAAATAATGCAGCAAAAACCATCAATTAACCAACCAATTTTAGTTTTTCATGGATTCAAAAACTGGACAGCAAAGGAAATGACTCTAAGAAGTGTAAAAACACAGATCTAAGCTAGATTTAATATGCTTAGCATGACCAAACTCATATTAGACCAAATGAAGTATATTAGCACGGTGAAAAGCTAGAAGTTCAAGCTGAAATGGTGAATGATTAAGGATTTTGAGCAACCATACTATGCATATTGCATTTTAGTGCTTGTTTTGGTTTGCTATACCTTAAGACACATTCAACAACATCACACAATGTTGTACCAAGCTCCAGAATCAAAAGAAAACCATTGAAATAGTTTTAGAAATTTAGCACCAGATTTAAATTCTGTATCAGAATTCACAATGGAAAACAAATCAGATTTGCATTTTGATGCTTCAGCTTGTATAACCCAGGCTAGATCAAGTCCTCATTGCCTTATTTGGTATATATACAGGCTAGATCAAGAAATGAAAGAAATAATAGAGAAAAATGCTAGATTAGAAAAAGAACTACAAGGCACATACAATGATTTGGTGAGTTTGAGAAAAGAAAAAGAGGAAAGTCCATTATATAGTTACCAATACCAAGAAACATGTCTTTTATAATGTACCAATATTATATAGGTATTGGTAACTATATAATGGACTTTAAATTCATGTTTCTTGTTTGAAGTGTAAGACATTTTGAAGTAGTGGTGACTTTTGTTATCTTTTTGTAATAAAATGTTATAAAGTGTAGTTAAATTTTGTTTTAGAGAGTATAATATACTTGAGGTCAAAGGGTAAATAGTGTTTTTATATATTGTACAAAACTTACTGATGGAAGCTTGCTATGGGTGAGACTCATTGAACTAGGAAGCCAAACAGCAAACGTTCCAGTGAGCAGAATGAAGGCAGCGGAATTCTGAAATAGATGCAGAGAATGGTATGGTTTCAATGAAGAATGGAGTGGGTTAGAACCTCTCAGCTAAGAGGGCCTTCCTACTTTGGAAGGAAGCTAGAGGTAAGGAGAAAGAAAGTGAAGAATTGGGTTGACTCAAGAGCAAAGGTAAGCTGGCATTTCATTTCTGCAGCAATTGGACTAAGCTCAAAAGTGTCTACAAAAGGGGGAAGAGGTCTCCTATTTATAGGAAGATAAGAGCCTCAAATCTGAAATGAAATTCAATCCAAAAAGCTAGGTTATTGGCTGAGCTTTTTGATAGCTTTGGCAGCAAGCTTCTCCCTCCAAGTCTCTCTTTTCATGTGCTCAAATGCTATGCTGGCAGCTGCTCCCTCCAATTTTATTAATCCTACAAAGCAAAGAAAAATGTGCTTTTAATTATGGGAAGAAGGATTAATGTAAATTACCTTCCATAGAAGCAAAATGGTAGGTGATCCTTCTTCCTCTTGAATCCTCTTTGCCATGGCTCTAGTAAGAGGTCCAATGTGTGTCTTAGATGGTCTTCCATCACTTACATAGCATTATTCTCAAGAGTAAAGATGTATTTTTTCTAAGACAATCAACATAAGTCTAAGAATCCAGACAAAAAACATAATATCCAACCATTATCAAATTCATTTATACCAGGATGTTTTCTTAATACAAATAATCACTTTTCTTTTTAAAACAATTAATTACTATACTACGCCATTTTGATCCTGAACTAATTTTCAACAAAAGAACTTGGTATCTTGATTCTCAAAATTGACTTAGACATTCTTGTTTTCTGAAAAGTGTAAGTCCTGTGGTCTTGCCTCCAAACTCAATATCCAGAATAAGTTAATTATGATCCTTGGTTTGGTCCCTAGATTTTTTCCTTGTACAAAATGCAGGAAGTGAACCTAGAATTAACATTGGGTAATAGGGAAATGAATATTAGACTTGGGGTTAAAAACGTAAAAGGCCAGCTAAATAGAAACCCTTTACCCTTAAAAGTGTAATATGCACGTGACAAGAGAGAGAAAAAAGAGAAACCGAGAGTTTGAGAGAGAAGGTTGAGCGAGACGCTCTGCTAGGGTTTTCCCCTTCTCTTACCAACGTCAGTCACAACCACCACACACCGGAGCACACACCGGAATCAGGCCAAGCAGCAAGCAATCAAGAACACACACACAGGTACTGAATAATACTTCTTCTATTTTTTCATTAACAAGAATAATGTATGATTACAGCTTTTATACATGAAGATAAACTGAAACTAACTGAAAAACTGAAAACTGAAAATATTGTTTTGTTTATTCTAACACTCCTCCTAAACAAAACATGATTTTCGAAGAAAAACCCCTTTTCACCGATTGAATCGGTAAAACTTTTTCCTCTGCAGATTCTAAGTGTTTTCCACCGATTAATAATCGGTATAGATGCTTCCTCTGACCTTAGAAATGATTCTCACCGATTAAACTCGTGAAAACACTTTCCTCCAGGCAGATCTCCTCTCTGAGATGAAAACCCTAGGTTTTCATAACTCTTTTCTGTTGATCTACACTGATCTCCACTTTTTTTACTCCGATATGCTTTCTAAGTATTAGAAAGCGTTCACCTTTCAGCGCCTTAGTGAGTATGTCTGCAATCTGGTCCTCGGATCTGCAGTATACCACTTCGAGCTTTCCTTTGCTAACTTGTTCTCTGATGTAGTGGAATCGAGTTTCAATATGTTTGCTCCTACCATGAGATGTAGGATGTTTGGTCAGGTCTATGGCTGACTTGTTGTCCACAAGTAGTCTGACCTTCCCCTCTACTCCAATCTTCAATTCACTCATCAATGAACTCAGCCAAGCTGCTTGACACGTGGCTTCACAGGCTGCAATATATTCTGCCTCGCACGATGAAAGAGCCACTACTGGTTCTTTTGTAGAGCTCCAAGAAATTGGTCCTCCATTTAAGAAAAAATACATACCCAGCAGTACTCTTCCTATCACTTTTGTCTCCACACCAATCTGAGTCAGAGTAAGCATTAATTCGTAGCTCTCCTTCTGATTCTCCTCGTGGCAGCAAAATCCCAAAGGTATATGTACCTTTTAGATATCTCAGAATTCGTTTAATAGCATTCAGATGAGAAATTCTGGGATTCTGCATATATCTGCTAATCAGACCCACACTGTAACTGATGTCTGGCCTAGTATTACACAAGTATCTTAGGCTTCCAACCATCTTCCTGTATTCAGTAGGGTCAACACCTTCCTCTTCAGGATCCTTCTCAAGTTTCAACCCTACCTCTGCTGGAGTATTAGCAGAGTTGCAATGAAGCATGTTAAACTTGTTTAACATGTCCAATGCATATCTGGACTGATGCATCACCAATCCCTCATCAGTTTTGGTGAATTCAATCCCAAGAAAGTAGTTTAACTGCCCCAAATCACTCATTTCAAATTCCTGTAAAATTTGGACTTTGAAATTAGTAATTTTTTCAACACTGCTTCCTGTGATTAGCATATCATCCACATACAAACATACTATTAACATCTCTTCTCTCCCATTGTGCTAATAACACTGAACATACACTCCATGTTCAGATGCACACTTCTCAAACCCGATGTTACTCATGAACCCATCTATTCTCTGGTTCCAGGCCCTTGGAGCCTGCTTGAGCCCATACAGAGCCTTCTTCAATCTGTATACTTTGTCAAGGTGCTTCTTGACTTCAAATCCCTGAGGCTGGACCACATACACTTCTTCCTCCAATTACCATTTAGAAATGCAGGCTTTACATTTAATTGATGTAAGGTCCAGTTGAGTTGTGTTGCCATAGAGACCACCAGTCTAATTGTCTCTATTCTGGCCACAGGTGCAAATACTTTTCCATAGTCTATTCCTGCTTGCTGCAAGAACCCTTTTGCCACTAATCTAGCCTTGTACCTCGTCACCACACCTTGTGGATTTATTTTGGACTTATAAATCCACTTAAGTGCTATTGGTTTCTTGTTGGGAGGAAGCTCTGTTAATTCCCAGGTCTAGTTCTTCTCAATTGAACCTAGTTCTTCTAGCATAGCCTTGTACCACCTTTTGTTTTTCACAGCTAGTTCAAACTCCACTGGTTCAGCTTCTGCTATCAAGGCATAGTGAACAAAATTTCCCTCTGATGAAACAGTTGCATCATAGGCTAGATCATAATCTCTCAGATGTGTTGGTAGCTGAGTAATTCTAGATGACCTTCAAACACTCTCCTCCCTTCTAAATACCTCTGGTTCTGCTGTAGGTTCATCTTCCAACTCAATGGTTGGTCCTCCATCTTCTTTTGACTCCCATTGCCATGTCCTAGTTTCATCAATTACCACATCTCTGCTGATAGAAGCTGTCCCTGTTGTAGGATTATACAACTTGTATCCACCTGTAACATGATACCCCACTAGTATCAATGGAACTCCTCTATCATTCAGTTTCTTTCTCAGTTGATCTGGCACATGTTTATAACATAGGGAACCAAAAATCTTCAGATGCTTTACATATGGTTTTACTCTTGTCCAGGCCTCCTCTGGTGTAACACCATTTAGTCTCTTTGTTGGAGATAAATTCAAGATATAGGTGGCTGTCATCACAGCCTCACCCCATAGAAAACTAGGCAACTCCTTACTCTTCAACATGCATCTCACCATGTTTAAAATAGTTATGTTCTTCCTCTCTGCTGCCCCATTGTGTTGAGGTGTGTAGGGAGGAGTAATTTCATGAACTATTCCCTCTCTTTCACAGTAACTTCTGAACTCAGTGGAGATATACTCTCCTCCTCCATCTGTTCTCAAAATTTTTAACTTCTTCTCACTTTGCCTTTCAACCATATTCTTAAACTTTTGAAACTGTTGTAGCACCTCACCTTTTCTTTTCAACAAGTAGACCCAACACTTTCTAGTCCAATCATCTATGAATAATAGAAAATACCTGATGCCCCCAGGTGTTTCTACTTGCATAGGTCCACATACATTTGAATACACTACCCCAAGTTTTTCTGCTGATTTCTGGGGTAAGACCTTTTTAAAACTTCCCCTTGTCTGTTTGCATTGAACACATTCTTTGGAAACAGTTCCTGGAATATCAACCTTAGGTAAGCCAATCACCATATTCTTTTGGCTTAACTGGAATAGATCTTGGAAATTTAAATGTCCAAATCTGAGGTGCCACATCCATTCCTCCTTACTCTCTGTTGCAGTAAAACATTTGTGATCTACTACCTCCATTACTACTTTGAAAGTCCTATTCTGTGACAGCTGAGCTTGCACAACCACTCTCCCATTCTGATTGAAGATGCTAAGGCAATTGCCCTCCATCTTCATCATGTAACCCTTCTGTAAAAGTTATCCCAGACTTAGCAGATTAGTCTTCAAACCAGGTACAAACAATACCTCTTCTATTATTACTTCTCTGCCATCTTCAGCTCTCAGCACCACTCTGCCAGACCCCTCAGCCTCCAAACTGTTGTTGTCAGCAAATCTAATTTTCCTATGTTCAACCCCCTGCATTCTCACAAACCAATCCTTTCTCCCGGTCATATGAGTGGAGCATCCCGAGTCTAGGTACCATATTGTGCTTTCTGGTTGTTTTTCATCATCTTGGGCCATCAATATCACTGCTTCAGAGTCTGAGTCTTCCTCTTGTGCCAAATTGGCCAATTTCTTGGGTTTATTTTTTGGCCCTTCTCCTTTCCAGCACTCTTTGGCATAATGACCCAGTTTCTGGCAGTTGTAGCATTTTACCTTCTTCTTGTCAAATTTCCACTCAGCATCTGAATTCTTTGAATTTTTCATCTTTCCTAATCCACTGGACTCTACTCCTTGCTGATCCTGTGAGTCTTTCCCTTTCTTGAACACTTTTCCTCCTTTCTTGAACCCTCTCCAACCTTTCAACTGTGATCTGGCCTGTAGGGCTTTCTCGTGACATTGTTTGCGCTCATTGATGCGAAATTCATGAGCCTCTAATGAGTGCAACAACTCTTTAATTTCCATGGTTTCCTTCCTTCGGGTCTCCTCAATAGCAACCACAACATTGTCAAATCTGGATGACACAGTTCTCAGAATTTTGTCAACAATGTACTCATCAGATATCCCATCTTTACAAGCCCTCATTTTATTCACCAATTCTTGTACCTTATCAAAGTAATCAGCCACAGTTTCACTCTCATCCATGACTAAAATCTCAAACTGTCTTCTCAACGCCTGCAATTTCACCTTTGTGTTTCTGTCTCCATCACCATAGGTCTTCACTAGGATGTCCCATACCTCCTTAGCAGTAGCAGCCTTGGAGATCTTGTTAAAGATCTTTGGGCTGACACACTGGTATAGCAAGAATCTTGCCTTGTTGTCCAGTTTCACTTGCAGCTTGTAATAATTCTTTTTCTCTTCTTCAGTAGCCATGTCACTCAACTCAGGCAATCCGTCTTCTATCACCTCTGAAACATCCTGGAAACCGAAGATGGCTTGCATCTTGATGCGCCAGTCATCAAACTGCTTCCCATCAAACATTGGTAATGGTCCTTGTATTCCTCCAAATCCCGCCATCCTTTCTTGTTGAATTCTTGTGGTTTCTTTGATTTTCACACAGCCAAAGACTCCTACTTTTTTTCTCTTTTGGATACACACACTACCAGATAAAGATTACACACCCACTTCACAATTTCACCAGGAAACAGCCACAACTCTTGATACCATATTAGACTTCGGGTTAAAAACGTAAAAGGCCAGCTAAACAAAAACCCTTTACCCTTAAAAGTGTAATATGCACGTGACAAGAGAGAGAAAAAAGAGAAACCGAGAGTTTGAGAGAAAAGGTAGAGCGAGACGCTCTGCTAGGCGCTCTGCTAGGGTTTTCCCCTTCTCCTACCAGCGTCAGTCACAACCACCACACACCGAAGCACACACCGGAATCAAGCCAAACAGCAAGCAATCAAGAACACACACACAGGTACTGAATAATACTTCTTCTATTTTTTCATTAACAAGAATAGTGTATGATTACAGCTTTTATACATGAAGATAAACTGAAACTAACTGAAAATATTGTTTTGTTTATTCTAAAATTGAAGTAGCTAAAGTGGGATGAGAATCAAAGAACCATATCGAGAGGCCGCATATTTAATTGTACCATGTTTCTGCTGCATCTTCTGTTTTAATCTTTTCTGGTGTGGTGTGGTATCTGGTACGTCAAAGTGTCTCAACTTTACTTTTAAATCACATGCTCTTCGAATGCGATGCTACTACAATGTTTTTGGCTTCAGAGAAGCCATGTAGCTAGAAAACTCTCATCCTTAACTTTTTTTCACATTGTTTCCTACACAAGAATTATAAAATGGTTTTTCCTTTCAAATGTTCTTTAGTTACATTAATTGTTTGTTGTTGTTGGTAATTAAATGTTTAAAAATATTGCAACAAATATAATTAAGGAAACATGTTAATCATTCGAGAAATTAATTTCACTCTACAGTAATTAACATATAATTGATTTGAAAATATTATAAAATAAAATAATATTTTCATATGTCAGATCGCATTAAAACCGCACCTAAACCCCTTTGAACGGACGCCAGGTGTCAAGCAACAGGATTTGGAAATCAGATAGTGGAAGGCAGGTGTCAGCAGATGAGCGGACGTTCGTTTTAACGTGGGAAGCAAAACTGTGTTTTTCTGAAAACCCCGTCCCACTCTCTCTGCATGCACCCTTCTTCTCCAAAACTCTGATCTTTCATTTCTCCTCCTTCTCTCTAAAAAGCTTTCCCTTCTCTCTACCGAAACTCACCATTTCTCTACTCCAATCTCCGTTCAGGCACCGTAGAAGCATCCCCGGCGTCCCAAGCTTCAGTTTGAACCGATCAGTTTCGAATTCTGATCTGGTAAGTCTTCTTTTCCGTTAGTCGTTCATTCCCTGGCACATGCAAACCAACTTCTGGTTGCATGGGTTCATAGTCTTCTTCTGAACCAGTTGGTTTGTTGTTTGTTTTGATTTGAAGAGTGGATTGAACATTGAGGGTAGAAGGATTTTTGTCAGACAAACCGCATTCTATATCTAGTACGCTCGTTCATGCTAGAGGTAAGAGAAGCTTATTTAATTTAATTAGTATGTTGTTGTAATGTATGAATGTTCGTTTATTTAATGAGTGGAAATGGAAT
This sequence comes from Vigna angularis, assembly GCF_016808095.1. NCBI lineage: Eukaryota > Viridiplantae > Streptophyta > Magnoliopsida > Fabales > Fabaceae > Vigna > Vigna angularis. The sequence continues at coordinate 23,582,923 of NC_068979.1, read as the reverse complement.
ATGATTGAGCTATGTTATGATGTATGAAGTATATGAAATCTCTATGTTTGAATGGTATGAAATATGAATGTGATTATGATATGTATATATAAAGTTGTGGAACTATATGTTAATAAATAAGTTGGAAAATAAATGATCCGGATATGAATTCCCCTAAGAAAGTCTACGTTTGTTACTGAACGGTCTTTGACCGTTCGGTTTTCTAGTGAATTTGGTTAGTGGTGTATTCTTTCATTTGGGAAGAATCCTATTTGATGACGAGCGTAGTCATTTCGAAATACCGTGCTTGAGCGTTCGGTCAAGCATAAGTTCTGTCTTGATATCCTGTTATAAACTTAAGTATGTATATATATATATATATATATATATATATATATATATATATATATATATGAAATTGTATATTTCGGTTATTCTTAAATACTACTTCAATAGTCTCTCAGTATATTTATCAAACCTCTTTTCTATAATTTTAAGTAACACCTGGTCTTACACCAAGTGTTCGTCCTAAGCAAGTGTTTGGTCTCATACCAGGTACTCGTCCTATCTCCTTAAGCTAAAATTCTTAATATGAACGTTCGTTCAAGCCTCTAGGGTTCGCTCACTATAGTGTTCAGTCTTTAACTAGCATTTCGTATTTCTTGATACTAAACCTGAGTAATCTAAGTTTCCATTAGCATTCAGTTTCTTCATGGGAATTCCGCTAAGTATTGTTCTTTGAATATCTTGAAGTGTCGGTGTCCATTGGTTCCGGTTTAGAGCCTTATTGCTGAGCATGGTCATTTAGATGTTCGGTTAAAACTCTTAAGAGTTAGTTCATATAATTGACTCATTTTGTAATCTACGTTCGTTCTACTCGTTTCTGGTAATATATGATTGTACTCGGTTTCTTTCTAAAACCGATAGTAAACTTCTTGGTCTAAATCCTTTCTAGAACTAGAGACCTCTCGGTCTCGTTCCAATTATTCGGTCTCGTCCTGAGTTAGGGTTGAACATTCGGTATTTGGTAACCGACGAATCTTGATGAGAAATGTTTAAGTGAGATGATTATTAATGAAAGATGAAGAAAATATGATATGGAAATGTTGTGGATTATGGACGAGCGTTCCGGGGAGGAACGACTCATGTGTGAATATTGAAATTTGTAAAGTATGATTGTGGGTAAGCTAAGCTGGCTGTTTATCCTGATGTTCCGTGAGTACTCGTCTTCACGTAGAGGAGGGTAGGTCATATGTGGGAACGGCAGGAGGTCCTAGTCCTTAGGGTTACTTTGGACAGATAGGGCTAACCTCGGGTGACAGCTGTTGAGGGCATCCCAGTTACTACATCACTCGGGTGCACGAACGCCTGTAGCTACGCAGATTTCATACAGTCCGGACAGTCAGTCTAGTATTAGGATTTGTGTGAACGAACTATGAATTATTTTGTTTGAATGATGTTGTGAAATGTATGGTTATGCACGAATTAAATTACATAAGCTTACCCTGTGTTTTTCTGTCATGTCTCGTCTTGTACGTTCGTCTTGTCGTTGCAATGATCATCCGTGTGGATGTGAGCAGAAGGGGACGCGCTGTTGGAAGATACACTGGAAGAAGAAAATTTGGTTGAAGTTGAAGTTAAGACCGAACAGTAGGACGTTCGGTCAGTAGTTTAGTTTTTTTGTAGTAAGGTGGTCGTGTGATCACATTCTCTTTTGATTTTATTTGACCGTTCGGTATAAACTTTTGTAAACCGTTCAGTCAGGTTTGCTTATCTTGTACAATTTTAGTTGTAACCTTTCTGTAAGGCCGTTCGGCCAGAACCGTTCGTTTTCTTAGTGTAAAACTGAACTAAAATATTATTAAATGTAATTATTCTATTATATAGTTTATTACTGTATTTTTGGGATGTTACATCAAACATATCAAAGGGGTGGTAGAAAACAAAATATATTTTACGTATTCACCAAATTGATATTAAATTTTCATAAAATGGTGAAAACAAAATTTTATATCTTGATAAGAGACAAAATTTCCCAAACATACAGTAGAATACCTAAACATATACTGGACTTTATCATAATCGTAAAGGATTTTGGGCAACGTGTTTTTCTTATATTTGAAAAGTAATTCAGGTTTAGAGCGAAGAGGACAAATAACTTTTTTTTAAAAGAATTATAATTTTTTTATTTGAAGTTGTAAGATATACATTATAAAAAAAAATTAAATAATGATCAATTTTAATTATTAAAAATAATTAGTTATTATAATGACCCATTAAACAAATTATACATTAAAAATTATAGATAATTAAAATAGTTTTTATTATAAATAAAAAATTATAATTGATTTTTAGATTGGTAACTAAAATAATTTCTATTATGAATTGGTATTTAAATTGGTCAAGATTTTGATTACCAAATAAATTAGCTTCTAATTTGATCTCTAATTTAGAAATTGGTTTTTAAAAATGTTTGTGTAACTAAAATTAATTATTATTTAAAAATTTTCTTATAATTGAAAACTTTAATATTTAAAAAAGAAGTTGAAATTATAAATAAGATTCAAATTTAATATATAAATAAATAAAAGAAATAAAAGTACTTACACACACGTATGAAGAAATTTGTGCTTGCTAATTATCAGTTGAATTGAGAAAGTTGCATTAATTTGAGTGTAACGAAAATAATAAATTCTTATATTTGTGTGTAGAAGTAAAAGCAAACTTTATTTTATTTATATTTCTGCATGCACGGTCAGAAAATATGACATTTATTTGTTGTCTGAGAAAAATAAGTTTACTATAAATAGAATACTTGGTGTTCATTTGTTGAGGGAAGAGAAAAGAAAACATTGTAACATGTGAAGAGATTTTTGTTGGCTGTGTCTTGGAGATCCTCTGAACGCTTCATGAGGGGCTACCAGACTCGATAGTCTTTCTTCAATGAAGTGTTTGGGTAACTCCTGGATTCAACTAACAGAGGGAACAAAATCCACTTTGATGAGTACTTCTGTCTTCAACTGTGATTAGGATTTTGTTCTTTTTAACCTATTAGATTGCTTAAAAGTCCAAATACTGCTTTCACAGACTTTGCAAAAGTTTAAAGATTCATCCATGAATTGTGGTATAATTTCCAATTCAACAAATAAAACCGGTAGGAAAATTTTCGATACTGTTGTTGAAATTACTTTTCCCCTTCATTATGGCAGCAATAATGGGCACAGTAGCTAGAGATAAGGGATGAAACAACATGTGAGAATAACTCCATGTTTTATCCAAAAATCCTGACTCTTAGCATCTTAAAAACATAGAAATCAATGGTTAAATTGTATAGAACTAAATTAATCTTTTAATTTTAAATATTCATATATTTCAAGAAGGCCATAACCATGCGATAAGCTTGCCTCCTTTGTAAGATCTTGTTTTGTTGGACTTATTAAGCCCTAGTTTCATTGTGGAGGACTTCTTCTGCTACTTTTCTTGAATAGGGTTTATGGCCCCAATCTTTTGTAATCCTTTTATATTTTAATAATATTTTTTCTGTAAATTATAGACATTAATTGGAGTGTTCATACTTGGGAGTATGGTGATAAAACAAAATATATTAATTAATTATGGAGATATAAGATGTATTAAAAGTAAGAGAAAAGGATAAATTGTGATTTCGAGTTACTCTACAAACATGTTAACTAACCTTCACCTATAAAAAAGGATCATCACATTACAAATTACCTTGAGAAGGTTTAGAAAACCCCTTCTTTTACAACACCATTTGTTAGCATGACTCCTTTAGCTGTGTAAGCATAAAAACACAAAGATAAACTTTTGATTTTGAGATTGGTGTATTTGTCTATACAATGTATTAGATGTATAAGATAGGAATTTATAGTACCAGAATGTAAAAGCAAAGCTAACAAGGAATAAAATGAGAAGAGGGCAATTAGGTATTGTGGGGAGACTAGGCCCAAGAGAAGAACCTTAAGATGATGGAACAAAACAGGTAGAAGAATGTGGAATCAAGTAACTCAATGTCTTATGGAATTTCTGAATTAACGCCTAGATGTTATAGTATGGAGTTTTTGTTCTCTGTGGTACTATGGACTTGTTGAGAAATGTGATTAATTTCAACTCTCCAGGAATTGGTCTATACAGCGATGAGCTAGAAGCCTGAGAAAAGGGAAGAAAGGTTGAATTCAACAATGGCTGTAGAAGCACAACAAAGAATACTGAGTCCAACAGCATGTCAAACTCTACTCATGTGACAGTCGCCATTGAAACATCATATCCTGTGATTTCTTCTGATATTTTTCTTTTTATTTTCTTTTCTTTCACCAAGAATATGAGCAAGTATATTTTTCTTTCTTTTTATTTTGTAAATAAAGTTTGTATATTTGTTGAGCTATTATAAATCCTCATTTTATATATTCTTTTTCACAGATAAAAATAATTCTCCTTTTTAAAATTAACCTTTTTAATCTTTATATTGATGACAGTATATACACCTTTATAATGATAAATTAGTTACTAAAATTTTAAAAAAAAACGAGGATTTAACATGTCTAAACTTGAAAATAGCACGATAAATTTTTATATAATAAGAAAAGGATAAAATTATTTATTAAAATTTAATGAGAAAAAAAAAGTAATGCAAAGAAAAGTATGATAGACCTCATAATATTAGGTGAATGTATAAAAACTGAGCCTATTTTTCTCGTAAATATATGTACATGTAACTGTAAAAGCGGTTATATTTTCCATGGCCTTTTAAAATGGTCGAAAATGACTAGAAAGGGAAGAAAGAATGTGTAATATTTTATAATGATGTTCTGAATCACTTTATTGGCAGCAACGAGGCCACTCCATGACTACCACTTTAGCTTCTTGGCGAAAATCCTGTCCAGGTTCAGAGAAAGAAAGTACCTGCATTACGTAGAATTCTCCACTCCACATAATATTTCCATTTATTTTCATCAATCCACATGAAAATTTCGACCTTAAATACAACAATTTGTTGTATCTTTGTCCATTCAAGACAAGACTCTTTCATCATTTCGTGTATAACTCTTTCATTGATCTTCTGTTGGCTGTATCCTGGAGTTCCTCTGAACGCTTCATGTGAAGGGCTAGCGTTAGAAGCCTTCTTCAATGAAGTGTTTGGGGGAACTCTTGGGCTTAACCAACACCACAAACCAACTCAACAACATTATCAACATTGCTATTCTGCATAATTACATTATCAACATATGTCTATGTCGCAGTTGCATTTTGATTGCGGTATAACATTGTAAGCACTGTGGTTCGTTCCGGAGTTGCAGACACTTCTTTAATGGCCAATTTAAAACCAGAATTATCAATATTACTTGCATGATTTTAGTAAATTCATGGATATATTCCTTTTGAAGGTTTATATTTATGAAAGAATTATGTCATAGTAGATCTATAATCTTTGCATTGAGTGAGTGCTTTTTGGAGAGTGGTTCTTTTGTCACTACTGTTACAATTTGATGAAAAACATTACTGTTGCTGATAGAAAAAAAAAATGTGTATATGTAGTTTTGAGGCTAACTGCAGAAACTGTTTACAATATACATTTTCGAAGCATGAATGCAAACTTCATAGTTTCTTTTTTTCCTTTTATAATTCATTCAAAACCTTTTTTTTTTTACTGTTTAAGATGTAAAGTAAGCACCTAAGCTTTACCTTGTGCGTTATCTTCACCAAATTTTAGTGCATATATTCCAGTAAAAGTAGCATCTGGTGATGATGACCTGCTTTATTTCCTGTTACTTTTCTATTATATTATATAATATATATTTATAATATTTTCTATTATAGAACTCTTTAATTTATGTTCTTTTATCTATCCTTTTATTTTCTTTTTCTCTTTTTCATCTATCCTTTTAGCCTCTCTTTTTTCCTTTTTTTTAATTAAAGGAAGGAAATGGCTCTTGTATACATTGTGATGCAGAACCTGTCCAACTGTCCATGCCACTTTAGGCATACCATCCATACTTAAAAAAGCAAATGGGATGACACAATTTCATTTTCAACACTCTTTATAGCATGTTGCCAAGTTGATATTCTATTCCACACCACACCTTCCATATTCGAATGCCGCGACCTTGGATAAAAATAACTTATTCCATAGTTTTTTCAAAGAAGTGTGTAATACTCTTAAGTTTATTGTAGTGGGTTATGGTTTTTTTAGAGGTTATATATATATATATACGATATTAGTCCAACTCACATAGAAAGCTTTTTTATATCATGTTTTTATACAGGGTATAATTTATCAAGAATAAAAAGTAACGTGATGTCAATTTTATAAATATGAAATGTTTTTTTTATACTAGTTGAATCAAGAATCAATACAAAAAGTAGCCCAATCAAAAAACTGTAATAAATTATAAAACTTTTCTATGTTAATTGGACATGAGCTAGTATAGAAATGTTATAAAACTTTTCCTTCACTTTTTTATACTGATTTTAGATCTAACCGATATAGAAATCGTGACAAAACTATATTAATTAGAAAATTTTTCTATATAAGTTAAACCTAAGAAGTGATGAAAAAATTTTCTATATCTTTAGTCATTATAATCAATTTAAAATGCTTAATCTTTTTCTTCCAAGCATTTCACCTTATTTTTCAGTGCAAAAACTTTGAGCTCTCCCTTCTTCCTTCTGTAGTGAGTTCCACTTTCCATTCTCGTGAGCAGTTTCCTCTCCTCCTTCCATTCCTTCTCGTTCTCTTTTGCTTATGGAGTTCGGAATGGAGGACGAGGTGATCATCCTTCCAGGTCTTGGGATAGCATTTTAGACACGGTTCAGACCGTTGAGGTAATGCTTAGACCTGTAGCTATGAAATCAGATCCATTAGGTGTGAGTTTTAGAGAAATCGAATCGTGTGGTATGCGGATGGTGACAAGATTGTGAGAAACGAGTATAATCCAGCTACTTTTTATGCATATGGTATTTTCATTTTGAACTCCTTTTCATGTGATTTTTTGGGGAACTAGTCGTGAGCAATTAGATTTCTGCTCTTTGTGTAGAAAATTATGGATATGGATGATTTGTGACTAGTAGTGTTCGCACTGCATATAAATTCCGACGAGGTGTATGAAGTAGCTGCCAAACCTGTGATGAAGTCTGCCATGGATGGTGTAAACGGTATGAACTCTGGATTCAAGTCAATTTTTCTTTCACAACGGATGTGATGCCTCTACCAGTGTGTCCAATTTAGTGGCAATTGCAGAGTCGTTCTATTTCTATGATGGAAGCTCCTTCAAAATTAATGTACTGATTTGAATCTTCTATATCTAGAGTGTATACTATGAAAGTCAAATATATATGTTTTATCTCTTCATTCTATTGTACCATAAAGTCAGTCATTCAAATTAGTAAGTTGTGCATATTTATTACGGGTTATTCTCTTCGTGCTCTCTCCGATTCAAACCTGTCTCACTGTTTAGAAGTCGTTACGTTTGAATTAAAATTATCTATGTTTTGACTCTAAAGTATTACAACTATTTACCATACCATATTTATTGTTTCCCTTTCCAATTCATTCATTCAGGGGAATCTTCTTCAGGGTGCCCTTTTATAAGTTTACTTTATCTTTAAAGTTGTGTTTCTGATTTGCATTTTAATAGACCAAAATTGTCCTGGTATCATACCGCTGACTATCAAAGTTGTTTTCAGATTATTCAAGATGTGATCTTTCATGCTATCTTAGTGTTTCGGTTTATGGGATTGAGATTATGTCTTCTTCTACATAGGGTTTCTAATATCCAAGCTTATGCCAATGTTTAGTCTTCAGTCTTCTATCTCTCGTTCAGTCGAATCGGTGTGTTACGTGCATAAAGTATTCTGATGCTAAAGTCTGTGTTTATCCGAATGCTTTAACAATAGATGTGTAGTAAAAAGAAATCAACTACCTAAATATCAAACCAGTATTTGTAGATTTTGAAATGAACTTCTGACTAATCCTGACCTAATTGCGACCCAAACAGTAATAATCTCTCTTAGGGTTAATATAATTATTCATAGTACTAACTTTTTCCATAATCCGATCGACCAATACACCGACCATTTCATGTGAGACTAATAAACTTGTTGACTGCTCAATCTATGGCTAACCAGACCATTATACTATACACACTTAGTAAATATTGATGAAGTCATTGTTATTTGTAGGTTTATTTAGAAATACTTGTTTTATTTAAATGACTACTTTCGAATAACTAATTGCTTTTAATGCAGACTCCAGGAAGAGAGTTCTTACTCCGAGTTTCCTATCTAGAAATATACAGTGAGGTAAAAATGGAACAAACTCTGTTCACAAATCCCACCTTTTGTGCTCTGAACATGGTTTAAAACATAATTCATCATTAAATGCAGCACTTTAGGCCTTACCTCAATTATATTTTTCTAAGATCTGCATTTTGATATACTGATTATCACGTTACATGTGTCTCATATATTTACTCTCAGGTAAGAAAGAAATACTACAGATCCACTGACCAAAAAGTTAATACATCAACAAATACTTGATTTATTAAGGAATTTGTTGTAATAATGGACATCCATCTCCACATGAATGTTGATCTCATGAAGTTTGTTATTGACTAAAGTACATCCACATATTTTAATAAATATGTTGTGTTTTATTCCTATGAGGTGTACTGTAAATTGTGAAAATAATTAGGTGGATGTATTTGATTTATTATATTTATTTTTTAAAATATTTCTAAATAAATTATATGACAATTATTGTAGGATTGTGAGTTACAAACCATCCTTTTTAAGGGTTTATCCGGTGAATATAATGGTGGGACCGCTATTGTGATGGTGGACCCCTATTGTGAGACATAGACCACTGTCTAAGATGAAACAATATACATATGTGCAACCATTAATTAGAACCTAAAACAAATATCGATATTGTATGTGTTATTTATTAAAATTCGATTAGAAGGATGTATCTTAAGACAATTTAAATCTTTACATTTTCTTGATGGAAGTTTATAAGAATTTGGTGTAATGCTCAAACTCAAAAGGTTTCTTATACTAAAATATAATATTTATTTTGAAGGATTATATGTTTTATTCTATTTTATTTTTTAAATTATGTGAAAATTGTTAAAAATATTTAACATAATTTAAAAAATAAATAAATAAATTATCCTATTCTTACTAATATTTTTATGGATAAATATTATTTATGGCTTAACAGTTTTAACTTAATACAAATTATTATTTTATTTAACCAAATTTATTAAAATTTACTTCTGTTACTTTTTTTTATATATAAATACTACCTATTTGCATTAAGAAAAAATACAACCCAACAAAACCGCAACTTATAATATAAAATTATTCTATATTATGTTTCAAAACTTTAATGTTCATAAGACTCAAATCAATCTTACGTGTTGATGTATCTTGTGAAAAAAATGCATAATAGTTTGTCTTGTCTTATGCAATGGAGGTGTTTTCTTTATGAAAACAACACTATGTGTATCTCAACCTAAACTCTCTTGATCCTTTCTTTATTTACAATTTTATATTTTTTTATAAGAATTGTTTGACTTTATTGATCTTCATATTTTCATTATTATTATTATTATTATTATTTATTTTATTTTATTTTTATGCAAATATCATTGCAACCTTGGCAAACAAAAAGGAAATCATCTTTTTTTTTTTTAAAAGATCAAAATAAGTTGCAATGGTCGAGTATACTAAAAATATCTTGCATAAGTTTTGGATACCAACATGATGGGAATAAATGTGTCACAATAAAAAAGAACATTAATGTCTTTACCTCCAAAAATCACACTACCAATAGAGAAGTAAAAAAAAAAATACTTGACCATTATCTAAAAACAACCAAAAAGTAATATTATGTGAAAATCTATACAATACATTAATAACTCTTCCATGTCTTTTAATTCCAAATGCACCCACACTCTTCAAAACAAATATTTAACTCAAACCTCACAACTATTACAAGAGTATAAAAATATGAAAAGTTAAATACAAGAATAAAGTGTTTTGAATTAAAGCATCTAAAATTATGAATTTAAAATTTATTATATAACCATTATCGCTCACATTTATCTAGATGATGTAAAACTTTATAAAATGTATTATTTTAATCAACTCAACGATAAATATATACAATTATCAACTTTTGTGATTGATGGATACATCATTCCATCCAACTAGATATTAATATCTAATAATATGCTGTTCTTCAATTTATGACAATATAAGTATGACTTTTATTGAAGATGTTCTTGCAAATAATAAAAGAATTGTTACTTGAACAATACAGTATCTAATGCAGAATTAGATATTTGTAATAGGTTATTTCCATTAATGAAGTGTCTTTTCCTAAATGTCACCTTCTATGTTTGCCCTAGCTTAAAGTTGATGACTATGACAATGACTTGGTAGGAGAAGCATCTGATTATGTGTTATATCTTTCAAATTACTTTAGCAGTAGCAGCATCGAGCGCACTCAATCACTCACTCACTCCCCTTCTTGGCGGACATCCTGACCAGGTTCAGAGAAAAAAAGCACCTTTCTTACGATGAAAATTTCCACCATAAATACCACAGTCGCTGTGGCTTTGTGTAGAGGAGAAACATCTATAACTAATTAAGAGATATGTAATTTCTGTTGGCTGTCTCCTGGAGTTCCTCTGAACGCTTCATAAGGACTAACAACTAGTGTAATTTCTTTCTCTCTTCAATGAAGTGTTTGGGGGAACTCTTGGGCTCAACCAACAACTCAACCAATTTCTTTTCATTCTCAAACAACATTGCTATTCTTCACTATTTTCAGCTTCCCCAGGTGAGTTCACAATGCTGCAATCCTGAACTTCCAAGAGGATCAGTGCCTCTCACTGAGAACTTTCATGAAAAGCTCTATCAAATAGTGGCGAAGCCTCTCATAGAACTTCCATGGAGATCGTGTGCCTTCCTTCTATTTCAAAACGGGGACTGCTGGCCAACTCGCCTTGACTACCGACAACTGTGCAGAACAACGGAGATCGTGTGCCTTCCTTCTATTTTAAAATCTTACATATCATATAGTAATATTGAAGAAGTTATTTGTATTTTAAAATTAAATAATGATACTTAAATTTTATAATCTTTTACTTTCTGATAGAATGTTGCATTATATTTTGTTATTATTTCTGATAATACGATAGTGACATTACTTCGTTTTTTTTTTGCAATGCTCTAATTCTTTGTAACAGTTTTTATTATTGAGATGATTGTATACTTTTTAAAAATTAAATATTTGAATATCATTTATTTTACAAAGATTTAGTAGTCTTTTCTTTGCATTACATAATTTCATTGTGGATTATATATATATATATATATACACGTTTGAAAAATATTAACCTTCCTTTCTCAATATGGTAAGGTTGAACGTGAATTTTATACATGAATTAATAACTTGAGCACATATTGACAAATATTATCTTTTCTTCATAACTTCTGAATATATTTTCTTGTATTTTTTTTATTATATCTTTAGCATTTAGAATTTCATTGTGATGTTCCCATATAACTTGGAAAAAACAAATAAATATTATTTTATCATATACTTGTCAAAATTCACTTTTAGTGGATGTCTATTATCAATTTAGAAGATACAAAATAGTTTTCTTTTTTCTAATACGGGGAGTATAAAATATTTCACCTTATTTAATACTTAATATTTTGAATATTTTATATTAAATTTAACAAAATTATATTTGTTTAATAAATTGATCCGCCAATGATTTATGATATATTGAATCATTCCATCCTACGTGCTTAATTCTATTTTGTAAGACCCTAGAAAAATGGAGTATTAGAGTTAATAGGTGTCTTAAAATAATGAGATCAAATATTTTAAAGTTAAATAATTCAATAAAATAAATAGAAATTTTTAAACTCGTCTCATTATCAAAAACACTTATCATCTCTTTCTCTTAACTCTCTCTAAAAAATTTAGCACCTAGATAATTTGTTTGACGATCAAAAAGTGTCTAAGTGATCACGGTGGAGAATCCTTCCTTCCTATCCGATCACTTTTTCCTATAGAGCAAGTAAATTTCTACTCTTTTTTCCTTTAATTCTTCGGTCAATTTCATGTGTAGGAGTTCTCTTCGCATGTGTTAGGTCTGTTTTCTACCTATATCTCTTTGTTGATCAGAGGTCTTAAGGACTTACTCTGATCATGTTCTTATGGCTTCTAGGTTTCTCTAGAGTTCCTTGAGTGCGAGGCAAGAGCAGTGAGCCGTTTTTAGTTGGGTAGTTCCTTTAAAGGTAATGGAAGCTAGTTTTATTCTATGTTATATTTATAAATTATGAATTGATAGTATTTAGGATATGTATTGTGTAGATATTAGATATTTATGCTTGAAATGCTAATTAATGAGAATTTATGTTGTTGAGTACGTGACTTTGATCACATGATGATTTTTTAATGCTGATTAATTTTGTGTGTAGCTCTAATTGTATGAAGAATTGTTGTGATGAATTGGTTGATGGTGTTGAATTTGGTTTAAATGTGGAAGAGAAGTGAATTAGGTTGAGTTGTAAGTGTTCTTAGTCAAAATCTGATATTTTAGTCTGTGAATTGTTTAACTAAAGGTTAAAAAGAATAGATTCAGTTTTAAAGTATGTTTAGAGGTGATTTGAGACTGCTTAGGGTGGTTATACACTTTTGTTTAAGTTTAAAATGGTTTATAATCTGATTTAGGAGTGTTAGAAGTTGGTAAAAGTGATTAAAATAGGTAAAGGATGGTTTTAAAGTCTAAATTTTGAGTTTTAGTATGCAATCTAGCTGGACAAGCAAAATTTTCTAGCTGGGCGAGAGTAGAGGAGTTTTGGCAGTGAGTTTCAGAAGTTGAGCGATCCAACTCGCTTAACTTAGGGAGCTCGCTATTTTGGCTCTAATTGGGCAAGTGGAGGAGCTAGCTGGGCGAATTGGGGTTTTTGGCAGTGATTTGTAGTGGCAGAGGAAGCTAGCTCGCTTAGCTTGGGAGGCTCTCTGTTTTTCCTCTCGTTGGGCGAGCAAAAACTATTAGCTAGGCGAGTGAGTCTGTATTCTTAGGTGTTTTTGAACATTTTCTTTCATGTGTATAGTTTTAAAAATTATAATGTTTTGTTGTATTATCTGTGATAAGGTTTAAGACATATGTTTAAATGGCATGATGGTTATAAGGAGTTCCAGGAGAATTCCTTTAAATGGTTATGTGTGTAAGTGTATGTATTGATATAGGAAGCTATTAATTAGAGGTTATTCCGACACTCTGAATAAACTCCCGTCTCAAGAAGAGAATGATGGTTATGTGTTGGAGAGTATTAGGAGGTCCTTAGTCTATTAGTTATTTGTCAGCCATAGATTTTTGAAAGGATTAACCTTGGAGTGTCGCGAATTGTTATTGAGGATGATTGTTTATACCACCTCAAAGGTAGGGCCTTTATAGTTCGATATCAATACATGTATATGAGTGGTCAGTTTAGAGTTAGATGATGATTTGTGTGTGAACACTATTTGATGATTAATAGTTTAATTGTTTAATGATGTTTATGTGTATTCCTTGATAAACTAGTTTACCCTTTTCTTTATGTTTGTGTTTGTACATCTCTTGGGTTGCAATGATCATTGTACTATACCTGGCAACCGACCGGCTGTCAGATAAACTAATTAGGAAAGGTAAATATCATTAATGGCCAATGAATATGTTTAATGGCCATATTAAATGTGAATATACGCTATTTATGAGTGATTGACAAGTCATATTGCACAAGAATATGGTATTAATGGACAATTAGCAGGTATATTAGCAAGTATTATTGGATTTATTGTCATATCAAATATGAATTAATGAGCTTGATTGTCATAAGCCCTATAAATATAGGGTTAAGGCCCGGGTAAAGATATCCTTTTCTATCCTAATAAAATATAGACCTCTTTATGAAACATATCACTTGAGCGTCGGAGTGTCTTCTACAGGTCAACAACTCATCAAAGTGGATTGCATTCTCGGAGAGGATTGAAGATCAAAAGAGAACAGAGCAAGGAAGAACGACCGACCCTCGGACCAATTCAACCGAAACATTTTGGCTTCCACCGTGGGGCCGAGCGGCATCCCCATGATTCCACGAGGAACCAGACGTGTGCTCGGCCTTGACATCGCTACTTCTAATCAATACCAGGTTTTGCAACAAGAGTAAAATATTTTGTAGTAATTTCTAAAGGCATGTCTTTTGTTTTGAGAACTTTCAGGAAGGTTCAGTCCTACGTACTTTCAACCTTGGCAGGTTCTGCTTTTCATTATAATTTATAAATTATAATATATTTGTTTAACTCATATTTTTGTGAGTAAAAATATCCTGCACTAGAAGGTTCAGTCCTACGTTCAACCTTGACAGGTTCCACTTTTGATTATAATTTATAATATATTTGTTTAACTCATATTTTTGTGAGTAAAAATATCCTGCACAGGAAGGTTCAGTCCTACGTTCAACCTTGACAAGACTTACGTGTCTACACTTTTGGTATGAATAAAGCTAGACAATTTCCATCCAATCACAAGTTGCGGGGCGATGGCACAAAACCCAGGGAACGCTCTCTGAGAGCTCCTGTTCCTAAACCGAGCGGTGAAGAGTGTTCGTGAACTCTTATTCTCGTCCACAAAACCCAGGGAACGCTCTCCGAGAGCTCCTGGTCCTAAACCGAGCGGTGAAGAGTGTTCGTGAACTCTCACTCTCGTCCACAAAACCCAGGGAACGCTCTCCGAGAGCTCCTGGTCCTAAACCCAGCGGTCACAAGTATTCGGCCATTCGGTCTCAAACCACAGACATTGCCTGGTGATTCAAAAGGGTAATCACTCTTTCCCGCCACTTTAAATTCGTCCGGCGTATTTAAACCCCTTCGCACCTGCAAACAGCTGCTCGAGGCTTGGGGGGCTTAATGTACTATACCTGGAAACCGACCGGTTGTTAGACAAACTAATCAGGAAAGGTAAATATCATTAATGGCCAATTAATACGTTTAATGGTCATATTAAATGCGAATATACTCTATTTATTATTAGTGATTGACATGTCATATTGCACAAGAATATGATATTAATGGACAATTAGCAGGTATATTAGCAAGTACTATTGGATTTATTATCATATCAAATATGAATTAATGAGCTTAATTGTCATAAGCTGTATAAATATAGGGTTAAGGCCCAGGTAAAGATATCATTTTCTATCCTAATAAAATATAGACCTCTTTATGAAACATATTTGACTTGAGCGTCGGAGTGTCTTCTGCAGGTTAACAACTCATCAAAGTGGATTGCATTCTCGGAAAGGATTGAAGTTCAAAAGAGAGCAGAGCAAGGAAGAACGACCGACCCTCGGACCAATTCAACCGAAACAATCATCACTATGATGTGAGCAGATGAGAAGTTGTCTCTGGATCAGATGTTTGATGGTGGTGATGGAGCAGAAGATCAGTCTTAGACTTTATAGATTCTAGCGATGTGTATATGTTTATAGTTGTGTATAGACTCTTTTGATAATCTATTTACACTTTAACTCTCACGTGTAAAGAGTTGTGTTGAATAATATTTTATCCTCTCTTTTGATATATGTTATACTATTATGGTTGTTCTTGGATAACTGTACAAGTTTATATATGTTTTTCTCGTGAGTGTTCTAGTTTAATGATGTATGATTTATCCTTATAATAGTGTTAATACTACTGAAAGTTGAGATGTTACACATTTAATGTTTGTAGTGTACAAGTTTGGAAATCATAGGAATTGTATGGTAAAAGTAAATATTAAATAGCTAAAACCATAAAATATATTCAATTTATATATTTTAAAATTTCATTGAAAAGATATATATTATAGAAAATCTATCGGAACATGATATAAAAATATACTTGAATTAAATATAAATTTAACTATAAATTAATATTTCATTATATGTTTTTGTATGGTATGATCGTCTCGTTAACCGAACGATTGAATAATCTACTATCTCAAAGGAATTAGTGAGGTAGTCGACCGGTCAAACTTTACTAGAGTTAACGCTAAGGATGATTAGATTAAGCTTAAGTCATATTGTTACTAATTGGGTCGTAATTAGGTCAATATTAACCTGAAATCTATATCGAAATCTATAAATACAAATTTATGATACTATGATAAGTTACATTTATTACACATTTATTTTTAAAACTGACTAACCTTTATTGACTTTAGCATCAAAATATTTTTTGTAGATAACTTTCAATTGGACCGAACAATAGAAAGTGAGCAACGAAAGAAAAAATTTCCACCTGTGCTTGAAGTTGGGAGATTTGCTTGAAGAGAAAAATTCATCTCGTCCCCATTTAACATCGTTAAAGGAAATGCGAAGATTGCATTGATTTAAATGAAATTGAGTTGAAGACCTTAAAAAATATCTTAAATTTAGGATTTGTAGTGAAAATATTAATATTTAGAGATGACACCGCATTGACTATCTCATATTCATGCCTATATCATGGAAACTTTTGTTTCGAATAAAAATCAAAGAAATCTTACTTCTAAAACATATAAACAATATTTATTAACATTAAAGTGCTTAGCTTAAAGAAATAAAAAGTATTTCTCGAGAAAAGAAAATGTTGATTATTTTTAAAACAAAAAGTAATATCTTTTTTTTAGTAATTATAAGTTTTAAGGGCATTTTTTTACTTATACACTAAATGGACATAATAAAAGTATTTTTACTAAATTAGAATCACTGTTTATTTCTTATAAAAATATTAAACTTTTTGTATTCATTTATTGGCGATATTTACAATAGTAATATCTATTCAAGATATTTCTATCAAAATATTATTTAATTCGATTAAGTTTTATATAATGTAATGCTATACATAGTTTTTATTTTAAATAATACAAGTATGGCTTTATGTACAATCTAATTGACATGTATTATAAGAAATTCTTTATGGGTGAAGGCTGTTTGCAAAATATAAATCCTTATTAACTTATAGTTCATTGACTTTTAATATTCAGTGTTAAATACATTTTATTTTATTAAGAACAATATCATATCATTAAAATGAGTTATACTTTTATTATAAAATAAATAAATGTAAATATCAAGAATGATTATTGAATTAATGAAAAGTGAATTTTAAAAAGAAAATTTGTTGAAACTTTTTGAAATTAAAATGTATATTTTGGGAGAGTTGAAAAGGTAAGGAAAATGCCAACAATGATAAGAAAGGTTTTCATAGTGACACAAAAAATGTCTAAGAGTTGACCAATACTATCAAATACGCACAATTGGATATTTGTAATGTGTGATTGATGATTGACTTTACATGGAATTGAATTCAAAGAGCAGAATAAGAATACTTTTATCTTTTCTTCATAGAACAGCATGAGTGGAAGGACAACAGTTGAAACACTTTAGCATCAACCAGTCCTTACAGATCCACTCCTTGGCATAAATCATGGCCAGGTTCAGAGAAAAAGAACCTTCGTTGAGTTCAATTTTACATGTCCACATAAAATTCTTATTAATTTGATTAATGATCATGAAAATCACCACACTAAATATACATGCTGCTGTGTCTTTGTGTATCCAACACAAGTAGTAAAGAAGCGTATGAATAACTAATATCTTCTGTTGGCTGAATCCTGAAGTTCCCTCTGAATATTTCATGTGAAGAGTTTAGCTGGTGTAAAGCCTTCTTCTTCAGTGAAGTGTTTTGGGGAACTCTTAGCTTCAACCCACAAATATTTTACTCTCAAAAACAATGTTGTTCTTCTACATAATTTGTAATATCAATATCATTGGTACAATAAAAAAGCTAAAACCAAAAGAACTATGCTCACTGCTGAATCTTTCTTAGACAGAATTCATTAAAGGGATGTTATATGAATGTAATATGAGTCCAACCACCTAAAAAATTCACATTAACATATTCCCAACATTAAACACTGGTATATCTTTCTCGGTTATAATATTTATAGCTATTGTACATTTTTTTTTATTGTATGTGACAGAAGATTCCTTGATCATGTCAATTACAATCTTTAAAATAAGTTATTTAAGACACTAATAAGATATTTTTTATCGGGTACCTAGTACTAGATGATTTGTAACCATTAAAATGACAAGGTAACTATTGAATACTAACTACTAAGAGATAAGTTCAATATTCATTAGAGGCTCTATCCATCCTTTGGATCAAGATATCCTCTATCGATACTTATTTATGCCTACCAGAGACATTCTTACCATGAATAACTTAGTAAAAAGTGAGTACAGTTTCTCATAGGTAAGTTGACTATTGAACCTTTAGGCCATAGAATTCATAAATGAGGTTTATCCAGATGGGGTTCATTGTTAGCAAAACATCTCTATAAATATTATTTTAATCATACTTTGACTTCACTTTTGCATTAATCTAGATTTGACTAGAATCTCTAACTATAGTACAACTTGAGTGTTGAAGAATCTTCTACAAACACCCCACCATTCAGTAAAAGATGAAATAGGCTTGGAGGACGGATACCAGGTAGTAGGAGTTTGCAGAGTGAAAGACGACTTTATAAGGTATGTTTCGTCTCTCAAGAACACTTTTGATCTTATCAATCATCTTATGTTACCTTCTTACTTGTTTTTTGTTTGTACTTTTTATCAACAAATATTAGTTGTTAGTTTCGTAGAGTTGAACTCACAATTTTTCTTACCATGATTTCCATACTCTTCCAATCAATCTTATATCTTCCCAATATTGGTGGAAAGAGTTGAATCCGAAATCTCTTCTTTCTAACTTTTACCATTAAGTCAATCTTATAAAAAAAAATTCTTTTTCTTTCTAATGTTCAATTTTCTTTTACAAATTGTATCCAAAAATGCAATTTTTCTACTTTTTTTTCTTCAATTTAATACTGCTTTTATATAAGCACTGGCAGCTACAATAGATGCGTTGAGAAGAAATTTTGACGGTTCTCAAATCAATGTCTTACAATTTTGCTTAAAGTATAATATTACATGGATTTAAAGACAATGCATTTTCACACTTAGTTAAAGTTTTAATTATTTAATTACTAAAAGATGAGTTAAAAAATTAATATCAAATTAGTCTTTAATTTAATATTAGAGACTAATTTAAATATTAATTTAAAATAGTTAGAAGTATTTAAAAATAAGTATTGATTAAATTACATTTCTTTAGAATTTTTTTGCAAAAATAAATAAATATTATTGAAAATAAATTTTCAATTAAAAGAAGATTTTTTTAATAAATACTCTAACTAATCACTAGTAAATAATAAGGATTTTAACTCGCCCATTTGATATCGGTTTCGTCGCAATCAAAGCATGACGCGGTGACCTTTTTCTAATTATCGCAAACATATATGCCTCGGTTCAAAAAGAACCGAAGCCAAAAGGGGTCTACGACCTTGGTTATTTAGAGAACCGATATATTAAATAATTGAAAATTTTTATTTTTATTTATAGACTTTAGGCAGTGGTTCTTTATAGAACCGAGGCGGTAAAGGCTTATTGCCTCGATTAAAAAAATAATCAAGGTAATAACATGCGTTTAGGCTTAAATTTCGCGAACAGTGGCATTTTTAGATAGAAGGTCTTCGTTTTGGTTTAAATTGCATCACTGCTCTCTCTCGTCCTTGGGGTTCTCTCCGCCAATGTTTTGTTCTCTTCTTCACTCCTCTGTCACGGCTTCACAAGAATGGGGAAACACTCATTTTCATTTTTTTCTTTTCTTCTCGTTTCATTTTGTTTCGCCTCGCAGTGAGGGAGGCGCAAACCTCATTTTCCACTTCTTCAACTCTGGTTCGTGTTTCGCATGGAGGGAAGACTTCATTTCGCTTATTGGTGTCAGTTCGTTTTTGCAGGAAGGGAGGCGACTTCGATAGCTTAGGCAAAACTTTCTTTCTCATGATGTGGTGACAGCGGCGCCTCCGCGAGGGTTCGTGTTTTGGTGTCTTCGCGGCGAAGGGAAATCACGTCTGACTCGAGTTTTGGGTAGTTTTCTTTGTTTCTTTTATACATATTGGCGGCACGAAGTTTAAGGTTTCTGACCTTGTACCGATTTGAGATTTTTTTTTTAATCTGATTCGTGCATTTTGGGGCTAGGTTTTTGGATTACAATCTGAAAAATTGGGGTTTATGTGCTTTCAAATTTTCTTGCGATTTGAGATTTGAAATTAGGATTTTAATTGTTCTCTGGTTTTGTGAATTTTTGTTCTTGTTATCTGATTTTATGATATTTGTTCTTATTATCGAGTTGGGATTCTTTAAAAATTTTCATATAAGAGCACGTGATTTAAAAAAAAAAAGGTTTTGACATCGGTTCTAACCTGAACCACTGCCATAGGCCCATGTTATTATCTCGATAATTGAATATGAACTGTATTTTAATCTAACCATTCATATTTACAAAAGATAAATCTCTTCCTTTATAATTTTTTTCTCTTACCTTTTATATAAATATCATCATATTCATTTGTAAATTAATTTGTAGTTTTACTATGTTGTTAATAATTTTAGAAAACTACTCTAAGATTTAAAGAAATATGATTCTCGCACATTAACATACATAAATCATATAGGACATTAACCTTGATCCATAAAAGATCCGTGTATTTTTTTCATATCTTCATTTTCCAAACCTTTTTTCTCAATTAATCTCTTTGTCTTTCTTTTCTCTTCTCACACTTTCTTGATGGTTGGTAAAAGAACCTTATTGCTAGAGATAGAATCCTAATCCCTTTTATAACTTTCCATAATCCTAATCCCTTATGGATCAAGTTGATTTTATTTTATCCTTATTTTATTTTTATTATAACTTTCCATAATAATCAATAGGTCTTTATATTTTATTTAATTACATTTAGGTCCATCATAATTTTCAAATGAGTCACATAATAAAATTAATTTGTTTATTAATTATAACATTATCTCGTTTGACTCATATGATGTTATAACATTATGTGATTTAATACATAAACATAATGCACCCTTACATAAATTTGTTTCATCATTATCCATAATTATAGATACAGAAATAACAAGAGTCATGGAGGTTGCACATAATTCAGTCGACATGTTCCCTTCCATGTACTATTGTATCATCTTTTTCTCTTTAATATGACTTTACAATGTAAAGCTCACAATGAGTTCAAACATAATGTCATTTCAATAATAATAACATAATTTGTTATCTTCATCGTAATTTGCATGCATAAACATAGTCATATAGCCGATGATGTGGACACTGACACATCGTTGACATACTACCTCTCCTCCATACCATATGAGGTACCCAAAGACAAGTCGATAGCAGATATTTTATTACCTTGAGTTGAAAGAATGACTAATCGAGTAACGCAAAAATGAGCGTCTGAGCTATAATAGTGAAAATGACAGGACCACCTGGCCCCTGTTTATAAATCCCCCATGCTACGTGGCACCACCACAACCATTGGATCTAACTTCAACTAATGACAAAGGTCAAGGTGACGCTTCGCATTCGATTAGAGTTGATAGCACACTTAATGAGGCATCAGAGCCATTCGTCGCACACTAACAGTTAGATTTTGAACCCAATTATCACATGTTTGAGACAAATTGAGTAGGTCAATGATCAATAAAGTGATAGCACGGTCAGTGGACCAACACATTTGTTAGTTCTCAACGTTCGTATCAGCAAATCTTTCTCACTTGTTGGCCAAAGTCCAAACTATGGTTGGGGGACTTTTGTATAGTATGAGTATCGGTCACTAATACCAACCAAACTGTCACATACCAGTCTTCCTTACAGGAAGTGGGTTTATCAATTCCATCATATTCAACTAATCACCCAGAAAAAGTTAGTAATGAGGTTTAAGAGAATTGAGCCGGGATTAAGCAGCCTCTAATCAAAGGCCCATGGAAAAACCTATGAAAACAAGTTAAAGTTATGTTATTAAAACTTTTACAACGCATTTATAAAACATTAATTGTTAATCCGTTCGAATAACGAACTAATTTAAGCATCAAAATATCTTTATTACTTACAATCAATTGGTTAAAATAAACTAACATAGAAAAGAGTTGGAAAGAGAGATTGTTTGAAGTGCACCTTAACTCCATATATCCGAAGCCATATATAAACAAATTATTTTAAAGTAGTTAACAATCATGACAATTCTTTGTATTAAGAGAGACTTGTCGATTGAGAGAAGTTGTATAACAAGACAGTAATTAAAGGAAGTAGAATTACTTTTGAAGTTGAAGCTTCCTTAGCTGATTTTGATAAGATTCCAGCATTGCTCCTCTTAAATAATCTTTAAACATCATTAATAAATTCTAAGTAATGAAAAAAAAAGTGGGATTGAGCAATACATAATCAAACGAATCTGACATTTTTTTTATTGGTAAAGCGAGCATGTATTGAATATATATGTCACAAGGTTTATAGTCTATGCACCCACTGAGAAAATCCAATTAAAAGTTTATTTACATTTACAATATATAATTATGTTAAACTTGTATCTACTATAACTATTTTATTAAATGGCAATATAAAATTTGAGGTTTATTTGTGATATCAGATTTCCTGTTGATACATCAGATGAGCAGATGAGACCTTATGTGCTAAAAAATCAAGTCTTGCTATGTTTGCCCTAGCCTTAAAGTTCATAATATATATGAAAGTGACTTGAAGGACAAGGATCTTACTGTTATGTTAACTTTAGAATTACTTTAGCAGCAACGAGCCCACTCTTGAGTGACTCCATATCCCCCTTCTTGGCGAACATCCTGACCAGGTTCAGAGTAAAACAAAATACCTTCATTACGTGGAATTCTCCATGTCCACATAAAATTTACATTTAATTTGATTAAGATTGAACGTGAAATTCTCCACCCGATATAAATACAACACTTGCTATGCCTTTCTGCATCCAAGACATTTCAGGGATTTTCTGTTGGCTGTCTCTCGGAGTTCCTCTGAACGCTTCATCTACATGATGGCCTTGCTAGTCTAAACTGGTACTCCTTATAGGCCTATAAGAAGTGATGAAGTGTTTGGGGGAACTCTTGGATTCAACTGACACACGCCAAAAATATCAGTTCAATTCATTTATTTTCCAAACACGGTTTTTACTTATTTGACTAGTTTCCTAGGGGAATCCCAAAAGAGCATGTGAATTAGTTAATGACCTTGTACATGAGCACAACACAGGTATTCTTCTGCAATTGCTAGCTATTATTGCTGCCTTCAACTCATCACTGCATTATGCTTTCTTTGATTCCATTATGTCAACGATATTTTCTACTAGGTTATTTTGTACTACTATTATCTGCTGAGTATTAACAATATACTAATATTGGTAGTTTAATTTTTTTTAATATATTTTAAAACATCAAAACCAATGTTCATCAGTATATTTTTAAGACACAGCAACAATATAGAAGAATCCAGCACAGAATCCAAATTCTTTCTTGCATTAGTTCTACACATCCATGGAAATGGATCCTTATGATTATCATTTGCAGCCAAAGTTCTTCAAGAAAAATAATTGCAGCTGAATTAGTTGTTTATATATATATATATATATATATATATATATATACGTGTGTGTATGTATGTATGAGCATGTACATTTTCCAAAAAAGACTTGACATCTTTGTGTCAATGTAATTGTTTGTGTCCATTTCTGAAGCTAGGTCATGGATAATCAGTTTGTTTATGAAGAGTATTACATAAAGAACTTTGGAGGGTACATGCCTTTTTTAATTAGAAACAGCTATCCATGTGAAGTAGATATAAAAAATACAGTAACAAGAAGTATGGTTTTGAAAAGTATAGATGCATAACAAGATTTTAAATTGGGTCTAGTTACAACTTCATCGTCATTTTTCATAATATGAGATAGACAGCTACAACTACAATCACAGTGATCCTGAAACCTTACTGTTGCTTTATGTGTTTCTTTTTTTCAGTTTCATGAGTGTAAGAGGTTTCCAATCGTATAAAAAACAAGACATCAAATATGTTCTGAAGTTAATTAAGACTATAGTGTTCCAACAAATATACAATACATGTTGTCTTGAGAGTCTTCAGAAATTAGGTCTTTTCTTTCAGATATCATTAGGTTAATAGACCAATCAAGATAGGAGAAAGAAAAGCCCTTTAACTTATTAGTGAACCATCACCATACTCTAAATTCAATGAGATCAAATACATGTTTTATCATTTGGTACCTATTTTTAAACAATGATATTGATATAATTTCTGTGTAAGTGTAGCTTTAAGTGTTGATTTAGCCCTTTGTTGAGTGTCTCCATTTATTGTCATAACGGAGGTTCTGAAAAAACAAGCTGCAATTGCCATTTCAGGGATGTGATGTGCAATGAAACCACAACAGATTATAGTTGGGGTGGTTAAAACACACAGCTTTAAACGTTGCAGCAAATGCATGGAAGAAGAAAGAAGAACAACCACAGACAGCGCTAATGACCTAGGTGGAAAGGAGTTGCAAATTTGATTGTGTTATAAATATGAGAAGCACGTTGTATGAAAGAGTTATAAAAACTACTTGTTTGATTTATAAATAAATTGAGAATTATAAACATGTTCATTGTACTAACTGAAGAAATTGAAGTAATAATAATGATTGATGGAACAGAAAATATCCTTCAACCTTATAAAATCCCTAAAGATAAAAAAACAAAATATTTATTCATATTAGAAAATGGGTTATGAGCCTAACTCAACCCCACAAAACCATCTTGTCAGATGAGGTTTGCACCTCACTTATATATTATAATTTGGTCTTATATTTAGTCGATGTGAGACTTCCAACACATTCCCTTCACGCTGAGGTATAGACATCTCGAGCGTGATAGTAGAAATTAATGGATGGTCCGACAGTGGTCCGACAACGAGTGGAAACAGAAATGTCCACTTAGAACTCGCTAGGATAGGTTATAACCATGACTCTGATATTATATTAGAAAGTGGATTATGAGCCTAACCCAACCCCACAAAACCGGCTTGTAAGGTGAGGTTTGCATCTCACTTGTATATTATAATTTGATCTTATCTCTAGTCGATGTGAGACTTTCAACAATTTTCTTATCAAAAAATCTTGAAACAAATACTTTATAAAAGGGGATATGATAATAAAGGATAAAAAATAATATTTTTTTAGAACAAGAATTTAAATTTATAATGCAAGTTGAATTGAAGGCAAGTGCAAATATAATTCTTAATTTATTAAATTTATATCTTTGTTACCTTTTTTTTAATTGGTAATATGCCGAGGACAAATGTCACAGATTATTCACCAATTTATGAAATCGTTAAGTAATCATACTCTCGAACAATTACAAAAGGTAGAGTTTAATTTTTTGAACAAATGTAAGGGAAAAGTTGGCGGAAAACAATCTTAATTGAATTGAATTATATGTAATTAATTAATTAATTTTATGTAGGTAGATAATTTTTTTATCAGTAAAAATAAATATATTGAATAGGGACAAAAACATTAAAACTTAGTACATTGTGCCTACTCAACAAAGGCATTCCCAATTAGAAAAAGCATAAAATAATGTATGGACATATTTTGTTTCCGCACGTTTCTTCACAAGCATTAAAGTTACCTTCACTACTAATTGAAGCTTCTCCCAAAACTTTGTTCCATTGGCATAAATGGGATTCTTGCTCAAGACATGCCACTATTGGGCTCGTAGACGTTGGACCACAAAATAACTAACGTAAATTATTGACCGGTGACATTTTCGTAAATAAGTGGGCATATAGACGTCGGTTAGGATGGGCCCCGACGTCGTCTATAATATTATAGACGTCGGGACCCCTCCTAACCGACTCTTAATGCCTGACAGGTAGGTGAAAAATATTTTTTTCCGTCTTAGAGACGTCCGATCTCGCCACCCAGACGTCTATATTTGATTATAGACGTCGGTGTCCCTCCTAACGGACGTGTATATGTCTGACAGGTAGATGAAATGTTATTTTTTTTCATCGTACAAACGTCGGATCACACCATCTAACGTCTAAATGGCCTGGTGAAAAGTTGTTTTGGACGTCATATTAGTGAGGGCTCCGACGTCAGTTCACCTGAGGATCCGACGTCTAGTTTGTTGTTAAATCAGACATCAAACCCGCTGTTACGAGTACTTCATTGTCTTTCTTTTCGCCTTTTCTCTCCGCGGCATTACTTTTCCAGGTGCGTTTTTGTCTCTTTTGAACTGTTTAAACGTACTTTTATTCCGATTATATTAGTCTTTGGTTGATTATCTTTCATTTGAACCAATTAAAATGAGTTTTTGTTGTGTTTTGGTGCAGTTTTTCTCCTGTCTTTGGGTAGCGTTGTACCACATTCTCCCTTTGCTAGTTTCCTCATAAGAAAAGCTTGCGTCTTTTGGATGTCTTATAGCATTTCAACCCAAAACCGAACTTCGGTCATTGCCTAGTTCTATTGTCACCGTTCGTTTTCATTGGCGGTTTTAATGGAACTAGGAAAGACCCAGATTCGGTTGAAATGCCATAAGAGATCCAAAAGACGCAACATTTTCTATGACGAAACTAGCAAAGGAAGAAGGTGCTACTACGTTACCCAAAGACATGAGCTGCAGTAGACATCGATTAATGCAATGTCCGACGTCTATGGAGCCCTTTAGACGTCGGGGTCATGCAGTAACCGACGTCTATAAAGACGTCGGGCCTGTTTGAGTCCGACGTTTGATTAACGTCACCCACAAAGACGTCGATTCTGGAGCTAACGTTAAAAGGCCAAAATAGCAGACGTTAAATACCCTTTCTGCACTAGTGTGCATAGGTAAATTTCATTCAACATCCTTGACCTTCAATAATCCTTAAAGCAATGCCTTTCGCGTAACAAACCAAAACCACAACATGCCGACACTAAAAAAAATGTTTTTTTAGTGGGTTATTTTGTAAAGATTATTAAAACTTCTCACAAATTAGCATGATTTATAATTATATTGTTGAGTGGTCTAACAAATAATAATAGTGAGGATTTTAATTTTTTTAAGATATTTATAACTTATAAAAATTAAAATACATTTTTCACCTTGTTTAGGAGGGTGGAGGCTGAAAATAATAAAAAGGAAAAAGAGAACATTGCCTTAGTATCTAAGATCTCATCACACATGTGCATGGTCAATGAGAATGAAGGAGAAAGTTGTTATAAAATTGGAGGAGCAAGTAATGTCTCCTTGGTGACAAAAGGAGCTCGACGACACTCGTTCGTCAAAGGCATCACAGATACCTCGCTCCCTAAACAATGGAAAGCCCTTACCTTGGACTGCTATGACGGGAGGACCGACCCTAATGAGCATATTGTCGTGTATATCACCCAACTCAGTCTCTACTCGACTGATGATGCTATTATGTCCAAGGTCTTTCTTGTAATCTTGAAAGGACCTGCTCTAGAATGGTTCACCCGTCATCCTCTTACTCTATCGATTGTTTTGATACTTTGACATCCTTTTTCACAATGCAATTCACCACCAGCCAACACTACCTTCTCACCTCTCTAGCCTTCCTCAATGTTAAGCAAGAGAACGGATAATCTCTGTAAACCTTTATTAGGTTCAACAAGGTTGCCTTGAACATTAGGAACTTGAACCCCGAAGTAGTTACGCATTACATGATCATGGTATTAAGGTCGGTACCCTTTTGTAGACGATATGTGCATGACACCACCTACAAGAGTGGATGAGCTAAGACAATGAGCCACCATGGGAAAAATGCGAGAATACAAGAATAAGATTCAAGTTGATACTATGACAGTTGAAAAGAAAGGAGTTGAGTGAGACTCAACACAAAGAAGTGGTTTCTGCCAAAGGAAGACCAAACATACCTGGTGCTCGCATTATACACCCTTTAACAAGCCCGAGTCTCGTGTACTGGTGGAATCCTTGTAGGCATACCTCATACCACCACCTAGAAAATTTCAAACAACATCGCATACTGACATGAAGAAACATTGTCGGTTCCATCGCAACTACAAACACACGAATGGTGAGTGCGCTCCCCTTAAAGACAACGTTGTGGAGCTAATCCAAGTTGGTCACCTCAAGCAGTTTATGAAGAGCGACGATGAGGGAGGTTTGCATTCTAGCTACTAAAAATTCGATGGCTAAAGAGAAGGACGAAGGGATAGAGAAAAGGAAGAGAAGAAAAGAGAACCAATCCTGCTCGAAGAGAGACGCTCTGATTCTGGACCCCGTGAATGGTTACAATCAATATTATATCTGGAGGTTTCGTTTGAGAGAGATCTTCATTTTCAACCAAGAAGAGATATTTGAAGGCAATAATACAAAATTTATGTACTCGATAGGCCCAAGTTATATATTTGCACCTCCATGACTAAAAAATTATTTTTTATAAAAATGTCTAATTGACACTAAAACACTAATATAAAATATAACTTATAACTTATCTATTAGACTTCAGATTCGACGAAACATATAAAAAGGTACATATCATTTTTATAATTTTCACGAACATATAAATCTCGATTAAGAAAAATTGAGATCATATTCTCCATTTAATTTTGATTAATAAACAACCAAAACCTAAAGATGGACCATATAAGTATAAATTTAAACTTTTCAACTCAGTATAGGGATCTATGGCTTCGATTCTCCTCATAATCGATGTCATAGGATTTGAAATTTCCCCTGTAAAGAGATGTCAGATTTTTTATATTCTAAACAAGTATATGACTTCGGTTCTTTGTAGAATCGCTATCATATGGTCCTGATTTTGCACCCTGTAAAATGAAGTTTAGACGGTTCTCGATTGTTCAAAGAACCTGTGTCAGAGACTCATTTATCAATTAAAATGCATTCATAAAATGATATATTTTATCTAATTATGGATTGTCGTGAATATTAATATTTGTGATTAAAAAATAAAAATCTTAGGATATTTTTAATTAATAAATAGATTATAAAAATTACTTTATATTAAAAATTTAAATAAATTATGAGTATAAATTTAGTCTTTTGAACTGTAGTTAATTTGTCTAAAATTAATTTTTGAATTGAAAAAATTTGTGTACTTTTTACATTAAATAAAAAAAACTGTACAAATTAACTACTAAATTATATTTTAGCTAAATTCATGTCAACATAAATCACACACCTTCAAATCACAAAATTAATTTCATTAAAACACACACTTCGTGATTGAAATCAAGCAGAACTTCATGACCAATATTACACGATTTAAGTAATCGATCAATGCTATAGCTTTATGCTAAAAAGAGTTTGAAATTGAAACAACTTTAGATTACTTAAACATTTGATCAAAATTTTATATTGAAATTACTTACTTTCAGAATAAAAGCACTAAAAGTCAGTTTTAATTAAAATAAAGGTTTAATCCTTTTCGACATCCTTATTTATGTACGAATGTCTCAATTGGGTCCTCGTTTTCTAAAGTGTATCAAAATTAGGGATCATTTTGATACACTTTAAAAAACGAGGACCCATATTCGTACATAAATAGGGATGTCGAAAAGGATTAAACCTAAAATAAAAACACATACACACTAATTTGGAACGGAAAGTCGCTATCCAAAAATATATACTTGTTCGATGTTAATGTAAGTTTCAAATAGAATTTTTTTTTTAGCACTGTTCATTGTGGTTTTAGAGAATTAGCATTCTTTTTCTGTTTTCCTTTATCCATTCTCCTCGGTTTTGTTCCTTGCTTTCAGGAATTTATGCGATGCCATGGACCATTAAGATTTTGTCAAGCACAGTCTAATATTTCAGCAACAAATTTCACCAAGTTGAGTTCAAAGAAATTTGATCTGAATACCTCAAATATGATTTCCATAGTTCATATTATCATAAGTTCTAATATGATTCTAATACTATATTAAAAAATAAATTTTAAATTTAATTTAATCTTACAAAATTAGTCGGTAAAATAAGATTTGAATGCAGTTATATAATATATATTGATCTTATTTTTGTTTCAAATTATATTATCATGATATTCTCCTTGAAGTGGACAATAAAGAAAGCAGGTTTATACTTTTATTAGAGCTGCATGGACTTGTGGAATATTTGATGCATGAGAGGGTTTGAGAGCTTTCGGCTCGCCACGTCACATTAGAGTATTCTCCATTCTTCATCTAACCCTACACACTGACCAAGTTCAACATGGTCCTCTTATACTACATCCTAACCTCCTTCATGTGAAGGAATATTCAATTTTTTCCATCAATGTTGAATTCATCTCTCTGCTGTCAAACACAAAACTATTCAATCATCAAAATGTGGAAACTCAACTATCATCAAGAGATCCTCTCATCACTTCATTCTATTCAGAATCAAATTGTCAACTCTATGTAGGTACAAAACATTCATAAATTTATTATTTTATTCAGAATTTAATAATATTAATTTTTAATGTATAAATTAGACTCAATTGTCATTATTATCATTGCATCTCTCTTGTGACCATCTTTCAAAAACATCCATTAACTATAAAAAACTTAATTAAAAGTAATATTATGGTATTTTAAATATAAATTATTCCCGATTTATTAGTACCAAATTTTTCTATAATTTTCCTTAAAAAGTCTCAAAACACATAAATATCGTATGAGAGTGGTGATTGAATGTCTTTCTTCTCCTATTTTGGGTATCTAGAAATTTTAGCTTTCACTCTATTTTACAACAAAAACAAACAAAGATATATCAATCCTCGAACCGGGGGTTAACTTCTGTTTTACTCAAATTCTTAAGTTCGATTTGACATATTGCAGAAAAATATTTATCACTAAATGTTTTATCATACTTTCCATTTTATAATCTTATTTTTCTAAATTTTTCTAAACAGATAGTTCTAAATGTCTGAATTTGAACACGTAATTATTTTATTTATATTAACATGAATAACTTAATTCCCATTAAACATGTAGATAAGAAATACATCTGTCATTTTCTATTTTTATAATAAAAACAAAACTTCATTTAACGAACAAAACTTTTACGATAAAATTTCATGTAATGTAATGTAATGGGTGGAAATAGATAACATTGAAGGTATAAAATTGAGGAAAATTATAATAGAAAAGATGAACATAAATAGATGGATGTAATGAATATGGAAGAAATATATTACAAGACAAAACATTTCATTGATACTTACTTAAATGGATATTTTACGAATATGTATTCCTAATTTTATAAAGCTCATTACTTTCTATTTGTATATTGTATGAATGACACCAACAATTTGAAACTAAAAACTTTCACATCTCTCATTCATGTCAATCAATGTTGTTTAATGTGTCACAGTTTTTATTTAATCCACAACGCTTTATAACCTTTCATCAATTCATTTTGTCCTATTCTAAGTCTTTTTAATTTTCATGTTGTATACTCCAAAGACAACATTGTTATAGGTTTACTAAGGAAAGGTTTACCGAAAGTCATTTGAGTTCAATTACATAAAAGATTAACCTCACTTTTTATTCAATTTTTAAAACAATAAATTAATAGATTTTCATCTTTATACACAGTATTTTATTTTTTTTATTTTTATCCAATATAACTAATACTTCAACTTTTGACAATATTACTCAAATATAGTATCATTTTATTAAAAAAAAACTCACAAGAAAAGTAGCATTAATTTAATTATATTTGAAGAGGTGATTAATTTTTTGAAGTTCTTAGCTAGAAAGTGTTTCCTTAGTGATGAGGCAGGGCAAATGCAACATAAACATGGACCAAATTATTCCCGGGCATCTTCTGCAAGTGGTAAAGTAAAGCAATGTGTTGAGATATGATGATCAGTGAATAATGTGAAAAAGGAATGAGAGAGAAATTCCAATATACTTGTCCCTTCACAGCAAAATCCGACTAGGTTCGTACTCAGTTTATTTTTTTCTTTCTGACAAGATTTTTGCTCAATCAGTGACTGTTCCCTAACGAAAAGGTCAGTGTGTAGAAGGTGAAGAAACAGATTGACAGCACTATAAATAAGAATGATGTTGGTATTGCAAAGAATGAAGAGTGGCATTCAAAAATGGAAGATCATTTGTCCCCTTGAATTCCCCCGACCACTTCATTAGCAGCAACCTTAGGTTTCACTTCTGCTGAGCCTTTGTAGTTAGCCCTATTGAAGTGTTTGGGGGAACTCTAGGAGCCATTTTGATTCTTTTTAACACAATAACTTCTTCATTGCTTTTATATATATTATCATCTTTCTTCATCTTTGCAGTCTAATCTCTCAGCTGCATGTCTTATACTTATTCAACTTGGGATTTTTAACTTATATTTCAATTTTTAACCTTCGCTTCTCATATTATAACTTATAGTTTACTTCAAGCAAATCATGGAAGTAAATTTAAAAAAGTGTTTTAAAATAATAAAAAACAAAAAAAAAAAGACTAAAATGAGTAAACATAGCTTCTCGTAAAAGTAATTACTTCTTTAAAGTCGTATAATTTTTTAGTGTAAGGGTGTATTCGGCTCGGTTTATTTTAAACTTGAAGGATATGTAGTGACCACTGATTTGATGAAATTTTAAATGATTTTGGTAGCTATCACATTAATGTGGTGAATAAGAGACATCACTGACCAAGAAAAAATAAAACCTCTCCTGAAAAGGTGCTCTTTTATAAGGAATAAAAACACACTTATAATCAACAATTAAAAATTTTGATAAAATTAAATGTCTGGATAAAACGTGAAGATAATTATAATATCAATAATTAATTTTCCAAAGACTGCTTGTTTTTAGTTTTCTTTCAAGGGCGTCTATGTCATTTTAGAGTCAGTCCAAAATATCGCCATTAAGAAATCAAGAATAAAAAATGTTAATATAAACCTCAAAATCGAAATTTCACTAATTTATTCAATCATTATCTTTTAAGAGAAATAGTTGCATCAAAATTGCACCTCGTCAACTTTTTTCTATTTTATTTGTCAGCGGATGCCACTAACTTCCCATCAAAATACGTCTAAATCTGAAGTTTAAAAAAAAAACACTTTCCTTTTAGCATTTTCTTGAGAATTATTTTTAACTAAAAAATTGTGTTTGAACAACTACGCTGGTTTTTGGAAAAAATCAAGTAATTCACTTTTAAGCTTGATGCATTCCACAGCAGATTTTCCGGACTGCACATAATTTAATTCCGGAGTTTGATCTGAAAAGGCTTGTTAACTTGAAAATGAAACTTTGAACCAACTTGTTTAGCAATAGACATTATAAAAGTAAGAACATAAGCTTAAATCCGTAAATATATATATACCCACCAAAGTACTCCTGTCCTATTAAAAGAAATTTGATATCATACGCTGAGCACAATATCCCTTTCTGTATCCATGACCATTAAATAGAAATGAAAATCAAAAGTAAATAAATGTTGTAATGTAAGTCTCCATGTTTTTTACTGTTAAGTTTTTACCTCCTTCAAGCATCCTTGCCTTGAAAAATAAGGTAGAATCAATCACCTTCTCCACTGAGGTTGGATCAACTTCTCTGAAATTGATAATGTTCCAAAGAACACAGTGATTAAGGTACAAGGAAAAGGCCTAAATAACAAATCAGAGTGCACTTATAACATTTTTAGGGAATTCTTTATACCTATTAAATTAATTCCTGTTTGTTTTCTAGAAATGTTGAGGTTTTCATGAAAATGTGACACAAATTACGAAAATCATGATTGAGACCTGTAAATCTATTTTAATTGTAACTTCTACTTCAAACCTCAGATTGAGCTAATTGTGGTGTTTATAGAAAGTTTAGAAAAAAAAAATCTGAAACATATAATGCAGACATCCAAGGCTGCTTCCCGTTTTAGGAACATGAAAAGTTATATGCATGAGGATGATGGCTGACAAAATTTGACCAAATCCAATCTGTATCCTAAAATTTCAGGTCTCACACACTCTAGACCTCTAACTTGGTACCCCAGAAATCCTTCCCATTGCTAGAATCTCCAAGGAGAAATTTTATTAAGGAGATTTGATTCCTTCTAGAAGGAAAATGTTATTGACCTCTCTTAATAAATCAAGAACAACTTTCCCAGCAAAAATTTCACTGTTATTGACCTAACTCTTGTGTTGGTGCTTGAAAGAGAAGAGAAAAATATCAACAAATCATTCGTTAATATGAATCCTTTAATCACTTAGTTTCAATTACGAAATTCTGTCACAAGTTGACAAATGACATAAAAGGCTTCGTTGATACTTGACAGTAGGTACCCTTTCTTAGTAAAAAAGAAAGAAAAACTATGGCTTTCAAACAAGCAAGCTACTTAGGCTTTAGTAGTCTAGCAATAGTCTTGTAGTAGTAAGTCTTTCATAACATAGGCAAAACTTTTGCTCACCAAATATCTATAAGCAAATAATTTATGTATTTATGAACATGGATACTTATTATGTCTATTCATGTCACTGTATTGTATTAATGTACTCCAAAAATGTCTATCATAATCTATTTCTTTTTTGTTGTCGGTGGGAAGGAGACACAAAACCAGAGCTTCACTCAATCAATTAGTTAATAAATGCAAAGGACAGTCTTAAATGCTTACCAGTTCCATCTCTTGAAGATGACAGAGATCTATCAGACTTTATCACTCCTCTGCCACTCACGGCCATCAGCCTTTCAGCTCTCGGGGAAAATGAACCCGACCTTCCATTGAGTGAGGATGAAAGTGAATGCCGCCTGGTTGTACTGCTTTTTTCTACCAAATCAGTAGCAAATCTTGGGGAGTTTTGTCCTCTTAGCTTGGCCTTTGCAGATTCGGTAGGAGCCATATAACTGGGCAGCCTTGGAGTGACAGGAGTGCCATATACCTCACCATCTTGATCATTAAAGTTTGCAGGTAGTGAAGCTCTTCTCTGGCAATTGTTACTGATACAATTATCATCACCACCATTCTGATCCTCACCAACTCCTTGATTTTTTTCATTTTCACCCTTCTTCACACTAGTCCTTGAAACAGCAATAGGATCATTATGTGGCTCATTACAATTCTCATCTTTTGCTGGCTGTGCATGACCCTTCCCAGGATCAGACTCTTCTGACTTTGCCACCGTCAAATCTTCCATTTTCTCTGAAGAGGCATTTGGGACCTGCTCTAAAACATCAGTGACAGTGTGATCCAAAATCTTTCTACTGCTGTTTTTTCTTTTTTCATTAACAACCTCAGATCCATTTGAAACATTATGTGCATGTTTTTTCTCAAGACTACTTTTTTCAGTTTCTTTTTGTGGGTGTTCTTGAGCTGAAGGCAATGGATGGCTTGAATCCTTTTTTGGACGCTGTTTAGATCTGTTAGCAGCTAAAACAGAGCCATTGTCACCTTTCATGGCAGCAGATTTTCTAGTAGTTCTTTTAACTTGTCCCCTTTGAACTGTCTGGGAACTGCCATTTTTCTCATCAGACAGCGAGTCAGATTTCTTTTTCAATACAGGAAGAGGTGCCCAAAAGTGTGACTGTGTCCAATATTCAAGCCACTTCCAACCAAAGTTAGGTTCTCCTGGATCACTGGTGAGTGATAGAGGAACTGCATATGGGGATGAAGCCAGAAGCTAAAATGGATAACATAGGGAATGAGATTTAATTCAAACCAAAATAATATTATGGGAATAACATAGTTTCAGA
Organism: Vigna angularis; assembly: GCF_016808095.1. Classification (NCBI taxonomy): domain Eukaryota; kingdom Viridiplantae; phylum Streptophyta; class Magnoliopsida; order Fabales; family Fabaceae; genus Vigna; species Vigna angularis. The sequence continues at coordinate 23,547,213 of NC_068979.1, read as the reverse complement.
ACAATATGAATTAAAAGGTAACAATAAAAAGAACATCATTAGTTCAGCACCTTTGTTATACCATTCATATTCAAAAATCATTAACTTGTGTGTAAAGTAAAAATGGTAATTGACCTAAAAAACATTGTTAAATCAACATCCAATGAACAATCATGAAATTTATTACAAGTTCAGTGCCCAAAACTAACTCACTAGTGTATCCCATTCAACACTAATAATTACTAGAAGTACCATTGAACACTAATGTCATGCTCCACAATGCATATAGCACAAAGACAAGCAGTTTGGGGGAAAAAGCTTGAATATTCCAAGATGAATAAACTTCAATATTAGTATACTGTGAATAAATGGATAAATTTGGTATGGAACAAGATCGCTAACCTAGAACCATAACCAAAACATGTTAAAAACTTTAATCTCATGGCAGATAGAACTACAGAGAAGTTTATGAGCCCAAAAGTTGAGACAAATTTATTATTCTCTTAAAGACAGTAGCCTTAAAAACAACTCCACCTTAGGAGAAAGTGAAAAGCACCAAGCTCACAAAAAGATCAGGGAAGAAGTCTTCATCATGGACACAAACATTATTATATGAATAATATCCAGTAGTTTTAGTTAACTGAAATAAATAATCTCAGATATTTGTAGAGAATAAAAAAAAAAACTATTTATTACATGAGCATTAAATATCAAGTTTTACCTTGCAAACAAAGACATTTTCTGACACCTTCTCTTCCCGTGTTGATGAAACTACCAAAATAGAATTTGAACAATGAGCATCCTGACAAAAACATGTTGAATAAGGAGTCAGTGAATAGAAAGGCAGGGAGAATGCAACCGAAGACATTCACCAGATGAAATGAAATCTTAAAGTCACTAGAAGATGCCAACTGTATAGTAGAAAAAACCTTTGGATACTAAATTAATGAGAAAATTTCGCACTGAATTGATGAATTAGTTAAAGCACCTTTACCTTACAAATCTTCTGGACAGCATGGCCAATATCAGAACGTCTAACATTGTAACCACGAGCCAATGCTTGAAATTTAACTATTCCCTTCACACAGTATAAAGCAGAAACAGCTTGTCTTCTAGCCAAGTGACCACGAATGAGAGCTTGTAGTTGTATGGCACCTTTGAGTGTTTGAAATGTTCGACGAGCCTTCAATGAAAATGCAAGAATCACTTTTTACATTCAGTAACATATATAGAATCTTTCCAATGAAGACTCGATGCTTACGAAACTTGCACACAATCGTTTACAAATTAAGAATCAATGAGTACGGCAAGTCTTGATCAAATGTATCATAACACGAGAATTTCAAATAAGAATGCAACATAAAATGCAGTACAGAAGGGACAATTGCTATAAATGAAATACAGTACATTTCCCTTTTCTCTATAGCTGAAAATTTCAAATATTAAAAGTGAAATAAATGTGGTTGCATTAATATCTGTAAATATTTCTAAGGCATTTATATGTATAACTGCAAGAGGGTAATCACCAGATAGCTTCTACAAGCGGCCTGAACTTTTATAGCTGCTTCTGTAAGCTGATGTTTCTCAGGATCCTCTTGAGTTTCAAAATTAGCAACATCCTTCACCTTGGCCTCTTCATCTCCAGTTGAAAGAACATTGTTATCATGCGAAGATCTACTTACTACCTCCTTTTCTGAAATCACTCCTTTGGTATCATTAGCTCCAGATATCGGCGGGGATATCAGCAGAGAATTGACAGGTGAATCAGACACAGGCACCTCAGAAGACAACACCACATCCTTATTACTTGAAGGTTTCTTAACACACAAAATGGAAAAAACAATTACAACACACGTATTTCAAAAGTTCAAGCACTCACAAACACAGATCACAGAAAACAACAATCAGACTTTCTCCCTCCGTAGTTTCTTTTATAACAAATCATAAACACCAACTCATGTCAACCACAACATACTTACAAAAATATCATTCTTCTTCGATGAAGTAGACTTTGCCGACGATTTCTTCCCCAAGAGTAAGTTCTTGAACCATTTGCCAGGACTTCTTCCTTTCCCCATTTCAACCGCAGAACTCAAGCATCAAAATCTGCAAGATTCAACTAGATGTCAAACTAAATTAAATTCACCATCCATAAATTTAAAATTTAAAGCTAAAGACGCTAATACCGTAACGTAAATGCATTTTACAAGTACAACTAATAATGGAACTATGAGTGAGCAATTATGAACCGAGAAAACTCCGTAGAGTAATTGAAAAATCCAAAACCAAACCGTGAACTCTATTTACAGAAAAGGACAATAACTCTAACTCGAAGTCAAAACTAACAACAGTTGCAATTAATTCTGCACAACACCAACCAAGAGTCAATTTAAGTCTTTCCTTTAAAATAGCATTAAGATCAGCAAACCCAACCCAAAAATAACAAAAAGCAATAAATTTTAATCTTAAAATAGAAAACCCAACCCAATGAAGCCAAGGTGGAACACAATGCAGCAGATTCAGATCAACAATCCACAAAAGCAGGGATAAGAGAAAGAGGGTCAAACCCACAAATAGAAAAAGAAGGAGCAGAACCCTAAACCTCCAATGGTGAAGAAATGAAAGAGAACAAGTGAGAAAATTGGTGAAAAGTTTTATGAAGAAGAATGATTTGGGAAGGAAGAACAGACTTGCTATGGCTGAAGCTGAGGTATGGATCAAAGTTGCCGTTTTTGGTTACAGGGAAGGGAACAGTAAGAACCTGAAGGGACATGAAAGGAAGAGAAAGTATGACTGAAGCTGAAAAGCAAAAACGTCACAGATTCCTCCTACGAGGTTTCAATTTTGAAAAAAAAAAAATAGAACCACCTCGTATATTTTTTTTCTTTTTCTTATAAGAATTTGTCAGAAAATAAAAAAGATGGAAAAAACTATATTGTAATTAAAATGAGATTTTTTTTTTTTAAACATAAATATGTACGTATTCTAACACAATATTTTACTAAGTGAATTTAAAACATTTTAATTTAAATTAAAACTAAATGATAGATTAAAAGAATAAGTTAAACTGTTCAGTTGATAGTTAAATCATTAAAAATATTAAATACATATTAGAGTATATTTTAATTTTGAAGATAATATGAATTAATACATTCTTCTTTTATAGTTGTTTCCTTTTTATTAAATTTTAGTATATTTAGACAAATATTTTTATAAAAAGGCTTTGAAACAAAAATAAATAAATAAATTCTAGTTAAAATTAATCTATGTATAAGTTAAATTGTAAAAACTTTTGTAATATTTTTTAATTTGTGCAGAAGATAATTTTAAATTTGAATAAATAATATTCTTTTATTTTCTAAATTTTATCTTTTAAAATTTCTCACAATTAAGTTTCTCCAAACAAATATAAACTACAATATATTCAAAATGAAAAGTGAATATAGAAGAAGGAAATAATCTTACAATGTATGTTTGTAATATAATATGTTTCCATGGTTTCAATATTATCGCAGCTTTAATTTAAGAAAATCAATTTTACATGTACTTTTAGCTTTTAGTAATAATTCATTTTCTATTTTACAACTACATTAATATTTGTATTCCTTTCATACAAAAATAACATATTTATCGAATATTTAACAACCATTTTTCTAATATTTTCTTAGTTAAAAAAGGGATTCATTAAATTTTAATTTTTTTAATAAATTTGTTTTTATTTTAAAAAAATTGTTTATTTATTACATAAAATTTCAAAAAAATATTAATTGAGTTCCTTTCTACTATATTTAAGTCACATAACTATTATTTTATTTTCCTTATTTTCATTTGAAGAAGTTATTAGTTAATACAACAATAATTACACTTAATGTAAAACTATGAGTGACTTTTATTGTTCTCAAATAAAATAAAATGTATTTGACAAGGAGATTGAGATGTTTTTTTAGTTACTTCTATTCATTGCAATGAAGGACTATCATGACATCATTATTAATGGAACTGTCTGTATTATTTAAAATATATTTAATTAAAAAATATAAGATTTTTGAATGTATAATAAAAACAAGTCAACAAATATTTAAACAAAAATATTTAAATTTACAAAAAATGACAACTTAATTAAACGTTAAAAAGAATATGTAAAGTCTAAAATTGGTGTTGGGTGTGGTGTTAGAGACACTAAAAGTACTTTATGTTGGTATTTGTATATAAAATTTATGAGAAACAGTTGGTAGTTATGAATATTTATTATCTGTAATTAGTGTAATTAGTGATGACGAGTATTTTCATCTGTTTATAAATTAATTGAGTATAAATACTATATTACCAAGAGTAGCATATAATCATTATTTATAAAAAATTAATATTAAAATTTAATTTATAGTTTATTAAGTTAATTTAATTAAAATTAAAATTAATTTATATTTTATTATATTAATTTTATATTTAATTTATTTTCTATATTTTTTATAATTTTATTTAAATTTTATGATAAATATTTATAAAATATATTATTTTAAATATATACATATATTTATTTAAAATATTTAAAAATACTTTTTAAATAGATATTTCTACGAATAACATAATAAGTAACAAATATTTTTTTTCCAGATGGATAAACATGCACAGTCTGTGCCGACCGTTGTTATCTCTAATGGTGGTATATATGAGGTCACGTTCTCTCTCTAAAATATGGCTTTGTCCTTTGGGGCCAAAAATGGTTTTTTGGCCAACAACTTTTACAGGTTGGGCTCGTGTTTCTTTTTGTTGTTATGCTTGATTTGGTACCCAGTTTAATGTGTAATGGTTTAAGTTTTAATAACATATTTTAGCACTTAATTATAATTATTTCACTAATTTTACTGCAAGTTTATTTATATTTTACCTCCAAAATTTATCATTTTTACACGCTTTAACAATTTGTTAACATTTTAACAAGTGATACCATGTCACTAACTTTCATTTTAAATAAAACAAAGTTAAAATAAAATTATTTTAAAAAAAAAAGTGCTAACAAAGCAACATCCTTTATTTTTCTACCTTTTTAGGTGACACATCATTATTGGTGTCCGTTGAGGTTATAAACAAAAATGGTAATGAAGGAAGATGGCAAAGTATGATAAGGAAAATAATGGTACGGTGAATAAGGAGAAAAGGAAGCGAGGAAAAAAATTGAGAAGATGGTGAAAATGATGTTAGAAATAAGATGAGATAATAATTTATATGATTCTTTAAATTATAATATCATTTATATTTATTTTTATAACTATAATAATAACAGTAATTTTTTTATATGTATAAAAAAAATTGGACATATATATTTATTGGATTGATGAAAATAATATATATTAAAAAGTTTCATGTTACATGGAATACGTAATGAAGTGAGTGATAGTGGCTATATGATGGATTTAAGTGGTGTTGTCAAAATGGGTTGAAACTTGTGAGTTAATCCTAGTCCACTATGAATTTGGGTCAAATTGGATTGTAAAAAAATTTGAAATTTTGATACAGGTCAATTTTAAACTCGACTCACCTGGGTTTAACATGTTATAAGCTGAATTAGCTTATCAATCCACCTAATTTTTCTAATAAGTATTCTTATTAGGTTTTATAAAATATTGAAATGGAGGCTCACGTGAAATTAGTTTTGTATAGAATAATTAGGCAACCTAAATAATCTATAAATCTATACTTAATAACTCAACTTTTATGCAGAAACATTTTAATCGCTATGAAACTATCAAAAATTTTGTTGTGAAGATTTTTTGATATCTTTGTGAGAATGAACTATTATGTTTGATCGATCATAAATATAACTTAAGACTCTTACCCTTTTATTTATATTTGAATTCAAAAAATTATGTTATTTTATTTTAATTGAAAAAAAAAACTTGTAATGAAATGAATTTATGAGTCAACCCGTTTAACCGACCAACCTGTGGTGGGTCGAGCCGGTTTTGAATTTTTTCAGTTCACTAATAAGTGAGTTGTGTTGGGTTAACTTACTAAGTGGCCAACTCATGACTAGTCGAGCCAGGTGGGATCGAAGCCTATTTTGATAGCACTAGACTTAAGGTCCATAGAATTTAAATGTCTTAATCAAAAATATGTTAAGCTTTATTTAATATAGTGTTGTAAGGTTTTGGTTAATTTTTTACTTTGGAATTAAAGGGCATGAGAGAGTGGTCTATGTGTTGTAAAAAATTTCACATAATGTCATTCTCTAGCTGTCATCATACAACAATTGTGATTTTTTTTTCCGTTAGAGTGGTATCATAGCTTATGGTTTAACAGGACATTCTTAGTATGTTTTGTGGTTGTGGCTTGGTCTTATTTTCTACCAGAATAAATTAATTCCTTATTGTTGGAGAATCATCCTTAGTTGTTGAAGTTGCAATGACATTTGTTGTCAAAGGTGACATAGAGAAATTTGATGGAAAGATTAATTTTGGTTTGTGGCAAACTCAAGTCAAAGATGTGCTGATATAATTTTGATTACACAAGGTGTTGAAAAGAGCACGAGCATTGACAATATTAATGAAAGGTGTGTGGTGATTATACAAGTGTGTAGTGAAAGAATTTTTTTGGAATGGTTTAATTCCAAGTGAATAATGTAACGACTAATATTAATGTAGGATGTTTCATCTCTGTAGTGAAAGGAAATTTTTGGAATAGTTTAATTTTAGTGAGTATACTATTTACAGTGAGTATGAATGATTGTTGGTGTGGGCAAGTGAGATAAAAAAGGAAGATGTATTTATTTTAATCATGATAAAGATTGTTAGGTTAATTAAAATAATACATCTTGAAAAGTCGCATAGATAATAAGTGATAATAACTATATAATGGATTTAAGGTCCATGATGTTTAGACAACCTAGTAAAAAACACTTTAATTTTGTATTTGACTTTTCTTATACTCTTTTTATAGTGTTGTGAGATTTGAGTTAAATTCTTACTATAGAACATCTGAATGTATTTGGAATCAAAGAACATGAGAGATTGGTCTATGTGCTATAAAAAAATTTCATTGTCTTATTCTCTTGTTATCATTAGACAATAATCGTGATTTTCTCTGAGTTTGGAGTTTTCACGTATTGATTGCTTTTATCTTAATTATATATTAGTAGATAAAAACCTTCATGTATTGTATGAATGTTTACTAATAAGTGAGATCATGTATAATTTTTTTATACACATAAATTTTATTTTATTTGATGGTATCTCTAAAAAATATCATGAAAAAGATTAAAAATATTTAAAATTAATAAAATCAAATACAAAGACAAGTTTTAGAATATTGACACAATAACAAATGGTTCCATAATCATTTTTAATTAAATTATCGAATTGTTTTCTTAATTTAGACATAAGGCTATTACTATATTTCAATATTGAATGACAATATTTATAGTAATTTGTAATTAAGTGATTTGAAGTTCAAATTCAAGTAATGTTAAAGTATGAAACAAATTAGATTAAGCAAAGTGCCCATATTACACGCGTTCAATGTATACCTTTACAAATATAATGATGTTTGAAAAATTATTAGTATATATAACATCATGCAAGAGATATTAGTTAGGGGTCAAATATATCTTAATTGCCTTTTAAAATTTTAGTATTAGTCTAGAGAAGAAATTTATTGAAGTTTTTTAATTGAAGATTTATAAACTAGAATTTTTTTTCACATATTTTAACATCTTAGTAATATTCCAAATATTAATAAGTAACTCAATCCTACAAAACCGACTTGTAATTAAGTAATTTGAAGTTCAAATTCAAGTAATGGTACAATATGAAACAAATCATATTAAGCAAAATACCCATATTACATGCGTTCAATGTATACTTTTACAAATATAATGATTTTTAACATCATGCAAGAGATATTAGTTAGGGGTCAAATATATCTTAATTGCCTTTTAAAATTATAGTATTAGTCTAGAGAAGAAATTTATTAAAGTTTTTTAATTGAAGATTTATGAACTATAATTTTTTTCACATATTTTAACATCTTAGTAATATTCCAAATATTAATAAGTGAGCTTTAAGCCTAACTCAACCCCACAAAACCAGTTTGGTCTTATATGTAGTCGATGTGAGACTTCCAACACACTCCTTTCACGCTGAGGTATAAACATCTCGAGCGTGAAAGTAGAATTAATGGGTGGTAACGGCCTGACAACGAGGTGGAACAGAATGCTCATATAGATCTCGCTAGGATAGGCTCCAACCTGACTCTCATACCATATTAAGAAGTGAGTTTTAAGCCTAACTCAACATCACAAAACAGACTTGTAAAGTGAAGTTTGCACCTCATTTATATATTATAACGTTCAACATCAAATTAATTTATTTTTTTGAAATAAGTTTAATAAATTTTAAAATATAATGGAAGGATATATAAAATTAATATTATCACCCTACAAAGATTATATACCGATTAGAGTTAAAGTAAGAAGAATTATTATCTTATGAATTGATTATATAAAATTAAGTTAAACTTCAAACTTAAAAATAAATTAGAGATCAAGTAACTTCTAATGTAAATTTAAAACTAAACCAAAAAGTTGAATGCCAAACAAGAGCATATTATCAATTTGAAATAACCTAAAAAAAATACTATTAAAGAATGTATGATGTTCGTATAATGTATGTAGCAACCTCGCCCTTTCAACTTCCCAAATCCAAACTCAGCCAAACAAATTTCTTAATACAAAACAATTACGTGATAGATTTAGTTTGGTTGAAGTTAACCAAACCTTTAAATTTTAGTTTGGGTAAATTTAATTTTTTCAGTACTAAAATAATTTTATTTATTGAATAACTATTTAATAATTCATAATGGAATAATTAACTAATTTGGTACTAAATTAAATAAAAATAAATAAATAAAACTTAAAAATTCAACTACAATATTTACTATAGGAACATAAAAAGTAATTTTGATTTCACAAATATTACAATATACATCCAATATAAAATAAAGTATAATAACATTTAATTGATATATAAAATCTAATTATATCTTTTAAAAAAACAAATATGATTTGAAAATGATAAAATATAGAAAAAGTAAATATAATGTACAATATACAATTATTAGTTTTAGATAGTTTTTAATCTCAAAACGAATTGCATTGTTTAAAAAGACACCCAAAAACTATTCATATCTTTAATTTATTTTTCTATTAAATTTTTTAATTTTAGTTGATTTGATTTTGAACAACCGAGTGGAAATGTTAAGCATATGTAAGATGGAAAAATATTAAAAGTAGAGTAACAATAGATAATATGTATACGATATGAGTGGAGCTCGATTGTTTTATAATTAAAAAAATTCAAACTATATATAAAAATTTAATATAGTAACAACAGATAATATGTATTCATTTTTAGCATATTTTAAATTTCTTATTTTAAAGAGTTTGATAGTTACAGGTAGGTATGATGAGTTATCAATAAAATAACTTTTTATTTTCTAATATAGTTGAAGTGTCCGTATCAAACTTTTGTTTAGGTTCCTACAATCAATTCCCTGCTCCCTTAAACATTTATGTAAAGGTTTTTGCTTAGATCATGGTGTTATCCTACATCATAAACTTCATTATAATAATGATGAAACAAATTATTGAACAAAGCATGATTCTGCACAACATAGAGATCATAGGTGGAACATCCATTCATATAAGTTTGAAGAAAAACATTACCACGGACTACAAAACACAACTGTTCTTTTAAGTACATAAATGGTCATTCAATCAGATCCTTCAACAACCTTTTAACAGCAACAGAAGCCCCAAGATAATCAACTAATCAGCACTCCAACTCTGCTCAACAATATCTCGTACTCTTCTGTTGTAATCACGTTTGTTTTCACTAAACATCCTTGCAGCTTCTGAATTTGCTGGAGAGTTTGGGTTTGGATCACAAAGCAAAGACTGCAACAAGAAAATCAACTTGGCATAAGTATTAAGAGAAAAAGCACATACAACATTTACATTCTTCTTATTGTTCCTACCATACCCAATAATAACCATAGAAAGGTTTTCAAGGACAAAATCATGACGGAGTTTTAGTCTTCAAAATAAACAATATCTCAGATGTACGGTAATTGATCTTAAGAATGTTATTCGATGAACTTAGAATCATAACATTGACATCTTGAAAGGTGAAATGCGTATTTACATTGTTCTTAAACGACGTGGAACTATTAGGTGTGATAAGAACACTTACTAATTAGTCAAGTGTTTTTCTTGTTTACTTAGGCTTTTGGAGGATATCTAAACCTTTTTTTTTTATCTTATCATAAAGAAAACAGTGATACCACTAAGATAAATGCAATAATTCTCTTGCAAAAGTGAAGAATGGAAATTTATGAAAAGGACTATATTTTGTTTTCTAGAAGCAAGCCAACTGCAACAATTTTCTTGTTAAGAAGAAAAAAAAAATCTGTGATTACTATATAGTTAGTTGCAATTGAACCTTTTCCACTTCTAATATTCTTAATTACAAGAAGAAAAGAGATAAATGGAAAGAATACATAACTGTAAGACATAAACTGACAGATAAATAGTCTTACAAGTATTACAATGACATAAATAAATCACTGATATTAGAAGAAAGTGCAGGTTTGGGGATGGATACAATCAAATCAATCTCAACATAAATAGTCTTAAAAGTAGAGAATCATTGTGACCTGAATTGAGGTAAGTATTGCAGCTACATCATAAATTGGACTCCATTGATTTTGCAAAATGTCCAAACATATGCTTCCATCTGCATAAACTACATTTGACAAGGGAAAGGAGATCAGAACTGGAACTACTGAAGTTAACAGCAAATACTACCTGTTTCCTTACATATTCACTGAAATCCATTGGAAAAAAAAGAGGCAAACTCTTGATAAAATATCTGTGAAGAACAAACACAACCACTTGGAACAATTATGTAAGCTAATTTAAGTAAATATCTTATCCATGTTCAAGTGTTTGTCATTTCAACTCCATTGTTACTGCAGGGTTTAGTATATGTTGGCTCAAAAAGAGAAACAAGAAAACAAGTTCTAGTTTCCTACTCACTGTTTGGATGAAACATTTGAGAAACAAAGCGCACCACAGGTGGTTTATTAGGATATTCCTCTGTGAACTGAAGTGTTAACTTAAATGTTCCTGAAAGGCAAGGAAATTAGATCAGATAAAAGACTCACTGAGCTGGTGTAACCAAACTAAATCACAACTGATATTCATAGTCTGTGAAACTTTAGTCACATATGCAGCAGGATTAATCATATTTTGGGATGTTTGTTAATCTTAACCAATGAACATCAAAAGCAATATAAAGTTTTCTGTGAGTAATTAAGGTTGAAGATGTACCTCCATCCCAAGGGGTGTCGTCTGGTCTAGAGAAACAAGAAGGAAAGCATAATTAGACCACAATCCAAAACCAGAAAAAGGAACAAACCCTTATAAGGAGTCTTAACATACCCAAATATAACTGCATTCCAAAGCATAATATTATTCTCATGGGGAGCCCCACTGATGCCAGCTGGAGGATCTTGTTGCACTCTTTTAAAATCCCTCATGAGCCTCTTTCTTGCAGGAGTCGACATGCTCACAAGCCACAATCTATATTTCAATCAAGTTCAACACAAGCAGTGGTAATAAGCAATTGACAAGTCAGAGCAGCATCAGGAAGCAACTGATTGAAGAAAATAGAAATCTACAAGTTGTTCCACTACACATGAAAAGTTAAAAGGAAACAAAAGCCACATACAATGAGAGATAAACTTGGTTTTGCAAGGATTCACAACAACCAAGCCCTACAGTAATGATACATAGTGATCAAGTTTCACAATTTCAAGAGTTATGTAAGATGAAAGTCCAATTCCTACAGAGGAAGTGTTTTCTAACTGAGAAACAAACTACCCTGTATGCATCACCAAGTTAAAAGCTGGAAACTTTTCACCGACAAAGTCAAAGCCAGAAAGTGGGGGAAGCAAATTCATGCCTACACAGCACAAAAAACAACACGTCTAAGGTCTCTACTTCTAATACCCACAAACTTGGTTTCTCACAAACACAAGCCAAATCCTCAGCAGATCATAACTCTTCCACTTCTCTCATGATAAATTTCCAAGGCAGGATTAGTAAAAACTAAATAGTAACCAACCAAACTGCAAAGAAAAATGGGTATCACTTTCATTAACACAAGCCTTCCTACAACATCAAGAACAATTTTTTAAGCGAATCTGGGGCAAAGAAAAGAGCAAGAAGAACCTAAAAGGGAGACTTGTGGTTTGTGATTGAAGGCGCAGTCCCAGGAGAAAGGGAAAGATGGAAGGGTTGAAAAAAAGAGGTGAACGTGAAAAGGGTATTTGGTTTAATCATTTGAAAGCGCTTCCATGCTTATCTGTGAGAGAAAGAGATTCTTCTGTTTCTTATTACCATCATCATCATTAATAATATTATTTATTCGTAGATGATGTATGAAAATTAAACATTTGTTTGTGTGTGTGTGTCGCTTTCTTGCTAGTGTAAATTTTGGTACAAATGGCAACTTTTTCAACTCACAAGTGAAGGCTTTCATGTGTGTATATATATGTAGGCGCCATGTCTCATTTGTTTGTATGGAAATAGAAATCTGCATGCGTGCCTAACTACTAACCACTAGACATCATGGTATGAAGGAGTTGGTCGAATCATGTTTCTAATAAACATTTATGTTCGAATTCAAGTTATGTAAATGTTTCAATCATCACATTAAACAGTTTTCTATATTTCACTGAGTTGAAGTTTAATAACCAAGATAAAAAAAAAACTTGCAGTTAGATTCCCTTTGCAAAGTTGAAGATCCCAATGCATCAAAATCATAGCTCGTATGTGGACGGCAATGAAAGATACAAGCAGATCCAAGAATCTATAGATTTGTCTTCCGTTCCTGTTTCATGCAATAGAGAATATAAGAATATATCTTTGATACTAATCGATCTCGTGGGAATCTACTTTTTGGGTGAATTACATTGGCGCAGAACAAAAATGCATTCGGCAGTGCATGCAGCAATACGTGACAACAATAATATTATAAGAGATATATTTAAGAATGGGTATTAGAGATACCAAAGATGAACAAGTTGCTAAGCTATTGGTCCAATCTCATATGGTAATGCTTTTACTAGAATATTTAATGGATTAATAGGAATGTTCGAAATCTAAAAAATTCCTCCATAATTTACTAGAAATAACGAACGACATCCCATTGAAAAAAAAACAAAATTTAATATAAAAATACATTTTTTAATCTTAACTAAAACGATGAGAAATCTAACAATTTTTTTATGTGAGAAATTTGTATTACTTTAATGGGAAAAGTTATATTTTTTTGTGAGCGATTGGGAAAATTTATATAAAAGGGGTATTGTCAAAAGAAATTACCAGAATAAATTTTAAAAGAAGTTATAGAAATGAAGAAACCATATATATAATAGCAGAAAATAAAAGAAAGATAAGTTTCCCTCCATAAAGTCTCACTTCTGTTGCAAGATGCTCTGAGTAGTCTCGGAGGTTGACATTAACACAAACATGTAGAAGACGCAAAGCAAGAGATTAACACTCGATGAGGAGAGATAACATATCACTCAGAAAACTCGTTGCAGATGGATTCTACAAAGAAGCACTTTCCCTCTTCTCCCACCTCCACTCTTCTTCTTCTTCCCCTACCCTTCATTCCTTCACCTTCCCCACTCTCTTCAAAGCATGCGCCAAACTTCGTTTACCTTCCCACACCCAAACCCTCCACGCCCATCTCCACAAAACCGGTTTCCATGCCGACCCTTATGCTACCTCCGCCCTGACCGCAGCCTATTCTGCGACCCCTCGCCATTTTCCTGACGCACTCAAGGTGTTTGACGAAATGCCCCAACCAAACGTTGCCTCTCTCAATGCAGCGCTTTCGGGTTTCTCGCTAAATGGGCGTAGCGGAGAAGCTATCCGGGTGTTCCAGCGAATTGGGTTGGGCCCCTTGAGGCCCAACTCGGTCACCATTGCGTGCATGCTCGGTGTTCCTCATGTAGGTGTCGACCATGTTGCACTGGTGCATTGCTGCGCGTTGAAGTTAGGAGTTGAATTTGATGTCTATGTTGCCACCTCGCTTGTCACTGCGTATTCCAAGTGTGAAGAGTTAGTTTCTGCGACTAAGGTATTAGAGGAGTTGCCTGTGAAGAGTGTAGTGAGTTACAATGCTTTTATTACTGGTTTGTTGCGGAATGGAGTTCTTCATTTGGTGTTGGATGTGTTTAGGGAAATGATGAGAGAGGTGCGTTTGGACTGCAAACTCAATTCAGTGACGTTGGTGTCTGTTCTTTCTGCATGTGGTAGTCTACAAAGTGTTCGCTTAGGGATGCAGGTTCATGGGCTTATAGTGAAACTTGAAGTGGATGATGGGGTTATGGTGGTGACTGCACTTGTCGATATGTATTCAAAGTGTGGTTTTTGGCATTCTGCTTATGACGTTTTCACGGGGGCGGAAGGGGACAGTAGGAACTTGATCACATGGAACTCCATGGTTGCTGGAATGATGTTAAATAAAGAGAGTGAGAGAGCTGTTGATATGTTTAGACGGCTGGAATCTGAAGAGTTGAAGCCTGATTCAGCTACATGGAATTCCATGATTAACGGGTTTGCACAACAAGGGGTGTGTGGGGAAGCTTTTAAGTACTTTAGGGAAATGCAGTCTGTTGGTGTGGCTCCGTGTTTGAAAATTGTTACTACCATTTTGTCAACGTGTGCAGATTCATCTATGTTACGGCATGGAAAAGAAATACATGGGTTTGCTTTAAGAACTGATATCAATAGGGATGATTTTTTGGCAACTGCTCTGGTTGACATGTATATGAAATGTGGGCATGCATCTTGGGCACGAGAAGTTTTTAATCAGTTTGATACAAAACCAGATGATGCTGCATTTTGGAATGCAATGATAGGGGGGTATGGGAGAAATGGAGACCATGAATCTGCCTTTGAAATCTTTAATAAAATGCTGGAAGAAAGCGTTCGACCAAACAGTGCTACATTTGTTTGTGTTTTATCTGCTTGCAGCCACACAGGTCAGGTTGATAGAGGGTTGACAGTTTTTAGAATGATGATAAGAGACTATGGCTTGCAGCCAAAGCCTGAGCATTTTGGTTGCATTGTTGATCTTTTAGGTCGGTTTGGTAAGTTGGGTGAAGCTCGAGGTCTGGTGCAGGAATTAGCAGAGCCTCCTGCATCTGTTTTAGCTTCTTTGCTCGGTGCTTGTAGATGTTACCTAGATTCAAGTCTTGGGGAAGAAATGGCCATGAGGCTTCTAGATATAGAACCAGAAAATCCAACTCCTCTGGTGATCTTGTCTAATATATATGCCGGGCTAGGAAGATGGAAGGAAGTAGAAAGGGTAAGAGGGATGATCACGGATAAGGGATCGGACAAACTCTCTGGCCTTAGCATGACAGAAGTTGCATCGAAATAACACTTACATAGAAAAAATTTAAATAAAATGTTCTTTCTGATAATATAAGAGTTTGTAACATTTGGAGTATCTCCACCGTATTTTAACTTCCACAAAAATCACTGAATAAAAATTTCCTTCACTGCAAATCCATAGTAATCATCAAAATGGTAAGGAGGTTCGGTTACAAAACAAGAGATAACATCTCTCAGTGTAATGACTCCAACTAATTCATCCTGTCCATCTACCACATGAATCCTGTGAATAGACTGAGAAGCAAGATTATGGATCACACTCTGCAGTGTCGAGTCAGGCTTGCATGTTATAGGCTGGTGGCTAGCGTTCCCAGTTTGCAGGGACGAAGAGACAATTCTTTTCAGGAAATCCATCACAGTCAGTTGCCTAGAATTCAAAACAGAGTAACAGCGAGTAGAACATTTCAGTTAAGTCATTAGTTCCCTTGTGCAAGCCTGTGTAATGATAACCTAAGATGCCCGTGTTGTTTGTTTTCGTAAGTTTAAAAAATTAAAATATCACCTCATACACATAGTCAACTCATGTGTGTATTAAGCAATAACCCTTGATTAATTTTATTTATTTTTTAATTTGTTCTAATTTGTTTTATTATCTTTTGTTTTACCGAAAATGCGAGAATTTTTACTTTATTGTACCTAAAATTTGTGATCTCAGGACTTAGCAGCAAGTATCTGATGTCTCGTATGCTCACGTTTCCAACAACTTTCTTCCTTGGCCCCTCTACTACAGGAAGACCACCGATTTTATTATCCCTCATTTGCTTGAAAGCTTCAAGAATCAACTCATTGCTCTGAATGCTAATAACCTGGACAGGAAGAAAAATTATGTTTTTAAACCTTACAGCCAAGGGAAACTGAAAATATAAGACACCAATCCTTGCCTCAGCTGTAGACATAAATGGAAGTCCAAGATCAGATATACACTTTTCTGCAATGCAGTCAAACCAATCTCTGCCTTTGCATCTCTCAAGACCTTGGATAACTGCAGACTGAGTAATGAAGTTCACCATGTCAGGTTTATCTGGTTCTATGACAGGTACATTCCTCAGCCTATACTTTGAGAGAAGCAACAAGACAGTCAACATAGCGCTATCTCTTGCAACTGGAACAAAAGGTGCCCATCGATATGATTTAAGTATTGATTTCACCTGAAACCATAAATCAACTCACAAATGTTTGTTTTTTCTTTTCAATATGGAGATAAGAGAAGAATTTACTGACCTGTATTTGGCTTAGGTTATGAAAAAAAAATCCCAAATGAGTTATGTAGGGACATAGCCATCTTATTTTCTATGATTGGTTACAGCCTACAATTACAATAGAATCTAATTGTATAAATGACTAGCTAACCAGCCTAGCTCTGCTCCGCATTGGCCTTTACTATTAATGAGATAACCTTAAAAAGATTCATTCTCAGTGAAGGAAAAGAGGTGCTCATACCAAGACAGAGCTAACATCAACATAAAAGTCATGAACCCATAGTTAGCTCCAGAACCTCTGGCATTCTCATGCTTACCGTTGTTGACTTGAAGGGTTCTTCTTCCAGTAAAACTTTGTAAAAATCTTCTCCCAGGTTATCAGCAGCTTGAGGTGCACCTTTAGTCATCATATTTTCTGCAGCAATGCCACTTGCCAGTGCAGCACCAGCTGCAGCAGCAGTTATTCCCGCCATTGCAGCAGGACTTGTCATTCCCAATGCTATTGCTCCCAAAGCACCCACGGTTCCTGCACCAACTCCAGCAGCTGTTGCTGAACCTGCTGATATAGCAGCTGCTGCAAGTTCTGCGCTCTCCAGCACCCAGAGAATGATGGCTGAATAATCAATGATGCCAAGGTACTTGACTCTCCAATCTGAACTATCAGCTGCGTCTGGGTCTTTTACTGGTGCTGCTAAAATGTTTCTTTCAGATAGAATCTTAACTGCTTCTCCTACGGGCGTGTCTGCTAGAATTTCAATCACTACCAAGGCATTTCATATGTTAGTGCTTTTTTCCCATGCAGATCTTTAACTCATTAAATGCATAAGGTATCCCTAACCTTTTCTGCTAGGAACTTCTGGAAAAGAAGAGACCGGAATCTTTGCAAATGCATCCGTCAAGGTTTCCTGCAATGACAGCGGTAGCTTCTTTCTAGATTGTATGATTTCGAAATAGGTCTCACATTTTGAAAGTGAGTCGCTTGTTCTGAACTCCTGTTCTTGCGCCATATTTGGAACTAAAGGCATGAATTAAGAGATGCTTCAATAATTTTCATAAAATTACAGAATTGTAGTCGTACAGATATGTAGACCCCGTCTACTTAATTTACATTGAAAATAAAGCTATCCCTACCTGTTGTCAAAAAGTTAGCAAGATCAATGGGATTTTCATATATTTTTTCAACTGCATCTTCTGGACTGTGAAGGTTTAGCATACTCTTTTGTCATTTTGGTTCATTAATCTCTCAGATCTTATCCCCCTTGGATTTCGTTTCTCTCGAATATAAAATGAAATGATAAGTTACTGAAAATCCTAAATGGATGATAGCATGGTTTCATGCGGCAATTCTATGTATCACATTTTCTTTGGTTGGGACTTATACTCTATATGCAAATGGGAAACTGACTTGGGATGATATCCCTGCAAGATTCCGCCATGCAACTCTTCGATCTATTCATCCTCTAGAGGAACTTGTGATAATAACTACTCATTTACTCTGTAATATAGGACGATATGCCACAGTGGGCATCTCTTGCATATCTTTCATAACCAGAGATTTAAATTACAATATTTGGTTAGAAATTTATTATCTTTGGATCACAAATCGGAAACTGAATGCGTCAACCGCAAATTCAATTCCAAATCGTTTCATGAAATGCCTTTAAACTGTAATGCATGAACAATAGACTTGGTTAGAAATAATAGATGAAGACAGATTGGATTTACCGCTTCTTGGCAATGCTTCTAGATTGTAATGGATGATATATAGACTATGATATGAAACCAAGAAAAAATAAATATATGGAGGAAGATCGAACATGACATACCTGAAAATAAGTGAATAAGGAATTTTAATTCTGTGGGCTATTGCAAAAAAGCAGTTTTATCTGGTTTTTGGAATTGTTGGTGGGGGTTACTAGCAATGACAAGTGTTGGTATAGGACGTGTGTCAAAGTATGGTTAAACCATTTGAACCGCTAGTTGTTTTTCATCCCTTCGAGCACTGTAATGGTTTGATGGTTTCTTACCTTCAATCTCGACATCAACATAAAATTTCACTAAACTTAGCAGCTCCATAATTCACTCTTAACCCCGACAACCCATTATTTTATGGTGTAAAGCTCGCAACTTCACTATGTGTAGTGTATAAATTATACAAATTTTAACAAATTTAATATCACTTTATAAATTAATTAAACTCTTTTATGAGATCTTTTACATAGAATTGTTAATCATAGAGTGTGATATGAGAAGTTTGATCGTATATAAATATTTATCATCTTCTCACTGTTCCCCCGCTTCTTTTCTCTTTAACATTGTTTTACCTAATTAACTTCAAGTCTCAAAAAGAAAGGTAAGTCTCACAATATTAGTCGTGATTAAAGAAAATAAGTAACCATCTAATACCAATTAACCTTAATTTTTTGATCTTACATTGAATGTCTAAGAATTCAAAATTTTCATTTTAAAAATGTTTTATTTGGATATGATAATTTAAATTTAATGAATTTTAATTTTCTTGTTTGGATAAAGTATTTTAATTATCATCAAATATAAACAAATGATTATCTTTTGTAATTTGTTTTTGTTATTTTTTTTATCAAAGTTTGTAAAAAAAAAATAATTAATATTTGCAAAACATTTTTTCATTGATATTAATCGATATTACCTTCAGTTTAGTTGATGTTGAGCACAATTATTTCATCTAATGCTATTTTTAAGATGTTGATGGTGGGGTTAGCAACTTTTTTTTTATCAATGTCAACTATTTTTTTTATTTGCCAATTAACAATAAAAATAATTCATAATCAATGTTGGTAGAAAGTATTTAAATTAACATTAAAAAAGAAGCTAACACATTATTGAAAAATAAAATAAAATTAAAGTTGATGATAAAAAAAATCGTTAACACATCCATAAAAAAAAGGTAATCATTACATGCATGGACCGGAAACAATTTAATTCACATATGCAAGAAAATAGTCTCCCTCACATTAAAAAAGAAAATCATAACTAATATATTGAACAAGAAATAATGGTGGCCTACAAAAATAAATATTCTAACAACTTTAATCACAAAATTATAACCTTTACTACAAAATTTTTTAAAATTATCGACAAATTTTTACCGACAAATACATATTCGTTAATAAATTTAAATTATCGACAAATTTATCGACAGATTGAGTTTTTTTATTGAAAAAAAATCGTCGGTAAATCTGTCGGTAATATACATATCACTTACCGAAGCAAAAGATCGTCGGTAAATCCATCGATACTATGCATGTCACTTATCAAAGGAAAAAGACCATCGATAAATATGTTGGTAATGTGCATATAACTTACCGAAAACAAAAACCCGTCGATAAATTCGTCGGTAATGCAACGTAAAAAGAGCAGAAATTTTTCGGTCTATTTTTCATTTATCGACGGACAAATCCATCGATAATGCAACGTAAAAAGAGCGAGAATTTTCTCGCCCATCCTTTCTCTCTCGCTGTGAATCACACATTATAAAATTTTTTCTACCTCTCTCTTTTATTCCAAACTCTTCTTTCCCACTTCCCACATCTTTCTTCTCTTTCCCCACTTTTGCATTTCTCCCACACCGTCTCCATTGTGCTATGTCGCCCCCACCATCTCCGTCGAGCCATGCCGCCGCCGCCGTCTCTCTTGAGCCATGTTGTCGTCGTCTCTCTATTGAGCCACGCTGCCGCCGTCTTCTCCGTTGAGTCATGTCGGCGTCTTCTCCTTTGATGCTTCTATTCTTCCACTACCGTTGTGCCACACATCCAAACCCCACTTCTCGTTTCCTCTCGTTTTTTTTTGTATGAAATTGTTGTAATGGTAATAGTATTAGGTGAAAATAAAATTATAAAACAAAGCAAAGTGGAATAATGAATAAAAATAGTATGATAAATTTTCGTGCAGGTTATAAAATTGTTAGAACCTATATGACATTTGGTTGTAATGTCTTCATTTTTCTGGATTGGAGAAAAATGGAGGAAAGAAGAAGGGGGGAGAGGAAGATGATGAACCTGATCGCAGTATTTATTGACGAATTTTTTCCTTTGGTAATTATCGACGGATTTTTTTTCGGTAATTACCGAAGAATTTACTGACAGATTTTTCTTTCGATAATTATCGAAGGAATTAAAAAATCGTCGGTAAAATTTACCGACGACACTTTTACCGAGAAATGTTTGACACATTATCGACGAATTTTGATCGTCAATAATATTAGTTTTTATTGTAGTATTAATAAAAAACAAGTCGACATCAAACAAAAAGTAATCATCCTAATAATGTTTTAATCTTAAACTAACCAGTATCTAAAACCAAAATCAAATCGAGAAGAAAATAGAAAAAACAAAATATGAATTTGAGAATATGAATAATTTCAAAATTCTTCATTTTTTTGGTAAAATTTGAAATTCTCTAATTTTAAGCAATCCAATAAGTTTAATGAGAATTTCAAGATAAATTATTTTAATTATTTACCAAACAATATATTAAAAAATAATTACTTTATTGAATTTCTTTATCCAAACACATTATTAATACTTGTCAAATGAGTAGATTTTATTTTTTATTCTTATAAAAAAATATTGGTTGTTTTAAAATTCAGAATTATGACTTTTGGTTTTAGTATTAAATAACACTGAGTAACTTGAGAAGAAAAGTTAAATATCATCATGTCACAGGCATTGTTCTAGGGCTTCTGCTAGGATCATCATGTCACAAGCATTGTTTCATTCGTCCATCAAATACATCAATAGTAAATCAAAGTGTTCACTTTTATTCATTAACAATTCAAACAAAACCTCATTTCACAATGACAATAATAAAGGCAATTCAATTAAAAGTATTAATATGTAACACAAGCAAAGATGCATCGTTTATAACATTGAACAAATTATATTCCAAATTACAAAGATTTGTTCATCTATGTAGAATTTTGTATTACATTCTCTTAAGTCTATACCAATATATCACTTATACATTATTCTAAGTTGTCCAGTGTAAGGAGTTCTAAGCGACCTGCTCTTGTAATGCCTTCGTGACCCTGTCCTTACATACGTCTTCATTGGAGGTGGATTGGTGGACATGCCTCGCGGGGAATCAAATGCGTTGTTCATGGACGATTCTGCAGATGGCATACTCTGTCCACCATCCTCTATTGTTCTTCTTCTAGCTTTCTCTTCGGCCAACTCTGTCTCCAAGACAACAAACCTCCTTTTAAGTTCTACATTGACATTTTCTTGCTCGGCTAAAGTACGCATAAAACTCTCTCTACGTTTTCTTTTTCGTAACTTCTTTGCAGTTTGTTGGTCATCTTTCATTTTTGGTCTTGGTTGGTCATCCTTCTCATCCTTCTTATCCTTCATTGTACCAACATCAAGATTTTGATGAACCTGAAATTGAACAATTCTCATCATACTATCAAGACATATATCATAACATACCATACAACAGTCAAATAATAAACCACATACCACACCCGTCTCTATTACTCCTTTCACGAAGTTGTCTGCCAAATTTATATTCATCCAATGCAATATTCTTGGAAATTTCTCTATTGGACCTTGGGGAGGAATGAAGTTCTCACAAAACCATACCTAAACAATAATGTTCATCTTAACATTTAGTAAAAAAACACAATTGAACCAACAACACAAATCAAAATTTAACATTTTACATCAATATATATATAAATTTCTGCAGCATGTAAATGAAACCATCGACATAAACGTTCCTTGTACCTTTTCCTTTCTTCAAAGCATCTGAAGCTTTGCACAAACTATGTACCAAATAACGATACACTAAACTACCCCAACAATAATTACCCAAACCACTTAAATTATCAACAATTTCAAACAAAATTGGAAACACTCTTCCGTTATGTTGTGGAAATAATATCTCACATATCCCTACCAATATGTACAAGCTACAAAAATGAGAAGAAGGTATTTTTTTTTTTGTGTTTTCTCATCAAACATTTGTATACCAAATTCAAATCTCTTGTTCCTGTTCCTATGTATTTCAGACATGTACTTATTTCTATTTCTCCCTTTAAGTTAATATTTTGACCATCTAAACTCAACCCCAAACCTAAACAAAAATCCTTCTTATTCATAGACACAAGTTTATCTCCAATTAAAAATGCACTACTGGAATCCTCCCATTTAACCAATAACTCACTCAAAATATTGCTACCTACTTTAACTTTACCACTCAAATCTAAAAACCAGTGAAAATGAGTCTTCGCAATCAGTGACCGGTGCTCCTCTGTCAAACGTTCGTTCAAAGTACAAATATACTTTGTTGAAAATGAGTGACGAACCGTCAACTGCATCAAAGACAAACAAAATATCCATAAAATAAAAGCCCTAAAACCAAAACAATAAAAAATTTAACACAACAGGGAAAACCCAAAATCCAAACACAAATGGAGGGAGAACGCATTTACCTTGCTCGTCGAAGGACTATGATTACCGGAACTTGACATTTCGCACAATAAACTCAACAAAGACAACGACGTTGACTGAAATGCCAACACATGCAACAAAGAGCAGCGAGAGAAAGAGCGAAAGCGAGAGCGCGAGAGCCACAGTGAGAGCGAGAGCAAAAGCGAGAGCGCGAGAGCCACAACGAGAGCGAAACGCAGGGTGGGAACGAAGGTTCATTTCTATTGAAACAGGGCAAGAGACATTTTTGGAATCACAAATTTCTGAAACTTCCTTCAATGCTGACGTCAGATTTTAGATATTAAAAAAACATTAAAATCAACCAATAGAATGGTGACACGTGACGTTGTTAAAATAGTGTCAAAATTTTGTTGTCAAAATATCGCGGTGCTATTAAAAATTGCATAGACAAACAAAATATTAAAGGGTCCTGTTGAACAGAAAAAATATATTTACAAAATGTGCCAACCACACTACATACAAGAGAAATCCCCAAAAGAAAAACTTTCTGGAACCAAATTGACCACCACATTAACAAATAAATAGTATACGAAAGTAATTCACTGTAACAACTTTATACAAAGGGAAATAGTATTACACCATGCTATAATCTCTTATGGTGTTTCAGGAATTTAGAATCAAACAACCTTGAAAACTGTTTATTAAAAGTAATTTTGAGTTAGGTTTAAGTGCAAATATGATCTTAGAAGCGAATTAGAGTTCAATCTCCTTTTTAATATTTTTCTTTGTATTAGGTAAAACAAAACCTGAAAAACCGTAGATGTAATAAACAGTCATGCATGTCCTTTGTAGGTTATTACTTCTGGACTCCTTTAGGTACCAAAAATCAACATCACATACGAAGATACACGTTTCAAGATAAAATCTGTAACTAAACATATAATTTGAGTATACATTTTAATTTTATTCGACAACGATACAAAACTAACATCAATTCTACCAAAATCTAATACAAACGGACACAGTGAGGTCTGATGAATCTTGGAACAATGCATTAATTATGCTGTTTTACTTCCATTGCTCAGGTAATGATGGTAGTGGAAATATACTTGAGTTTCCTTGTTGAGGGTTAAGAGCAGAAGAAGACACGTTCAAGTACCTTGATGATGCACATCCTATGGTGTTTTCACTACATAGCTTTAAGTTCAGTTCTGCATTCTCAAGAACATGGTTTTCTCTTAACCTAACACCACCAGCTTCATTGCCAACATATGTTGTGAGAGCAGTTGCCAACACTGATTGAAATTTTGGATTGCTTGTGATTGCCTTGGTTGCAGCAATAATGGAATCCGGCAAAGAGCGTTGAGAAAAGTTATTGTTGCTCGTGCAAATAGGGTGATGGAGATGCTCAAGATATGGCTGATTTTGATGTCCAGTGTTTAGCAAGTAATCACCATGGTTTCTTTTATGAGTCAGTGGTCCTGAGTTGAAGTAACTACTGTAACTGCTCCAAGGTGATGGAGACATGCTAGATTGCAGAGGAGAGAAACCTGAGGAAAAATTAAGGTTTGAGGATGTTGGGGGTGCTGTAAGGTCCAAAGTGATTGTGGGGTGAGAATTCAAGCTTGAAATAGATGAGTTTGGAAAGTAGAATTGATGTGGTCTTGAAACATGGTATGTGGAGAAGTTTAGAGCATTATCAAGGTTGTAATTAGGAGCACTGAAATTGGTAATGGAGGATATAGCTGAATTGACTAGTCCATGTCCATTCTGTGAACTCAATGAGGGAGATTGAAGCATGGAAGCTGCAGCAGAAGTTGTGCAAGCCATTGCAGTCGCTGATATAGGAAGTGGATGATTGTGGATTCCTTCATAGGTTGTGATCAATATGGACATGTCTTGAGCACATCTTTGCACCTGAATGTTAATTAATCAGTAGAAAATTCATTAATATGATATCTTAACACTAATACAAAAACATCATACCACGACATCAAATTTATGTTTAACGTTTAGGAATGTGACTGAAAAATACGAGGTTACATTTTTGTAATTAAATTTTTCTCAAAATTTACGTTTAATCATTATTACAAGTCAATTAGATTCATATTACATATAAATTTACGTATGACCCAAAATAATAAAATCAGCACGTATGAAACCTGATTGCTAATTTTCATTCTTTTTCTCTTCTCCTATAAGAAAAATTATAGCTTTTTATTGATTATCTGAAACAAGCCATAATGAAAGTCTCACCTGTTTTCTTACAGGACACAATGGAGAAACAGTGCATCGATAGTAAGCTCGGGGACATGGGTTTCCTTTTGCCATTTTCTGTCCATATTTTCTCCATTGACACCCATCATTCATCTGCATTAAAGTTCAAGAAATTAAAGCTTTATAATCTCAGTTTTCTGGATACAGAAACACAAAAACAAATTGCAATATACAGATGACATAATAATAATAATCATAGCAAGCTTTTAGACTAACTTGATCCTTGACACGTTCTTAACTTAGCTTTTATTTTCTCTTCCAATTAATGTTTGTTTTCATTAGGGTTTTGTTTCTTTCAATTCTAGACTTCTAGCAGTAAAATCAATCTAAGCTATATATATATTCTCAAGAACAACCAATTTCTGCACAGAACATTTACTAACCGTTTGAGTATCACATCTGGCTCTGATGGAAACCCTAGTTTTCTTGGGCTGATCATTTTGAGAAGCTTCACTTTTATCAACATTTTTCATTGCCTTCAAAACTTTACTGGGTGGCCACATCTCACTTGGTTCCTCTTCCTTCCCTCCCTCACCAAAACTACTTGCAGCGCTGGAAATATTTGCAGCTTCAACATGATCTACAGGATCCAAATTGATATCTAACCCAAGTCTGAGTACTTTATACATACCTTCATCTTCTCTCTTGCAATGCTTCCTCTCACCCTTAGTCTTTCCTTTCAATGATATCCCAAGAGAAAGCGACACAAGTTCACTCTCTTCACTTTCCTCACGGCTAGTTACACCTTTTGCATTTGCAGACTCTTCAGTTTTTTCTTCTTGTAAAATGTCCAAGAACTTCAACATCTTGTTTTCTTCTCTGGCCTGCATGCAATGATGATGACACACAACAAGAAAGTGGTTGCTACTTTTGTATCTGATCAGGAAGAGGAAAAGAGATGAAGGAAATGGAAGGTAATTGAAGTATATATGATGAGTGCAAGGTGAATGAGATTTCTTCTGAGATTTAAACACCTGTGGTCAAAAAATTATTAATTTATACTGTGTTCATTGAAAAATGGTCATCATAATTGTGCAAACATGCGTCTTTTACACTTCTGGATTTGGGTTGACTCCTGTTGCACTGCGTGTGTTCAAGGACTTTCTCTTCATTATATCATATTAAGTGTTTAATCAATCATTATAATGAGTTAAGTAGTTTGCTAATTTGTATGGTCTTTTTTAGTAATTTAAAGGTAACTATTTAAACTAGAACAGCCTATACTTAGCAGTGTTTTTTAAAGAGTTCATAAGGTTTTAAACTACCATTACCTTAATTGTACTTAATTTAAAAATCCTTATAATCAGTCCTTAAACTTGTACTTAATTTCCTTAATTTAAAGTTATACATAAGAAAAAGGTGTAATACACTAATGTGAAAGAAACATAAGAGTGCTGTAGAAATATCAAGCTCTTCGTGAACTGTAGTAAATCTGACGTGACCATCCCACAACAACTTTGACCTAATTATTCACGTGTGATAGTTTTTTCAACATTCCTCCATAAAATGGGGAAGAAAGGTTTGCAATATAACTTTCCCTTATTCACCTTCTAAATAAATATATTCTGTCTCTGCTTAAAAAACTATGTTTTATAAACCTAAAATGCATTAATAAATAGAAATTAGATGTTTAAGATGATATTAGAGAATTATCTAAATTAGTCATAAAATTGTGCGGAAGAAGGAATTTTTGTTCTTCAAATATTTTCACTAATATAAAAAATATATTTTACATGATTTATATTGGTATAGAACAAAGTTGATAACTTTCTAAATAAGTAAATATTTTTATATTGGACCTGATTTAAGTAAGGTGATAAATAAACTTACACAGGCAATACCATTATGTTTGTAAGACGTGAATACAAATATGTGTCATTATGTTTACAAGTAATATTTGAATTCATAAGATATAAATGTGTATATGCAATTCCTAAGTTTTTTATATTAGATTGAGGATAATTATATACTTATTTTATTTTTTATCTACTTAATATATAAAAAAAGTATTAAAATATTTATTTATTATGAGATTTATGTAATTATAAATTTTTCATTATTATTCGGTATAAAAAAGAAAAGAAATATGTATTCATCTCGATATTAAATCTTTTTATATATTATTTTTTTATTATATTATGCTTAATTTGTTTTAAGTATTTTTTGTAAGAAAAATATTTAATAAATATTTTAGTAAATACAAATAAACTTGTTATTTTGAAGAAAATAAAAATACAAATTTTATATAGAAAAGTATCTGAGATGACGATGAGAATTTGAGTTTTTATACTTAAATTTACTCAATAAAAAAATATTTTACACGAAATGTTATTTTAATTAATTTAAATTTTCAATTATTATTTATTTAATTACAAGTAAGAAAACATGAATTTAATCTATTTTAAAATACACTTGACGAAAAAAATGGGAACAAGATAAAAAATTTGTAAATGAGAATTTCAAGAACACATTCCTTTTGAAAAGCGTTACTTTCTTTACTTCTCATTTTACTTTAACAATATTTTTATTAGGATGACAAAAAAAATTCATACTTATTTATATCTCTATACGTAAAATCTGCCATACACGTAAAGAACACGAGTGTTATAATGACTCGTTTGTTAATAAATGTTCAGTTTTAAAGACTTACTTAAAATTAACTTTTATTTAAATTTAATTGTTAAAGACTTACTATTAAATAATTTTATTTAAAATTAAAATATAAAAAAATGTTTGAACATTTCTATAAATATTTATATCAGTATAAAAGAAATTGTCTATATATTTTCACATCGGTATAATAAAGTAATGGGCACAATCAGTATCCGTCCATTATTTTCAATCTAAAATATAAATAATCAATATAATAATATTGTGAACCCTAAAGGGAAACGAGGAAGAGAAACAAGTCTAATTAATATGTTAATTAATAATAAAGAAAAAATATAAAAGAAAAAAAATGCGTTATTAATTTTTGTTATGACATAAATGATGAATGATGTAGCCACATGATTCTTAACTAAACCAGGACTTTAGAAATGCATGCATACAACCATTCCTTTTCCCTACAATCATATGCTCTCGTTTAATTGACTTTCATGCACACACTCATTAATTACAAAGAGAGACACTCCTGCTTTCTGTGCTGTTATCCATTATCATCATTATTTTAAAGTCAAATATATTTTTAATTTTTAATTTTAACATAAAATTAAAATTTGTTTTTAACTCAAGATATAATATAATATAATATTTAAACTTTAAATATATATTTCTTTTAACTTAATTACATAATAAGTCAAACTGATATTTTAAATTAGTGTTTGAGTCTTATGTACACCATGTCATATGCAAATTCAAATGTCAATCTAAATTTAAAATATCATTTAATATGTAGAATAAGTTAAGATAATTATATTGTTCATTTTTAAAATTTTGAAAATCAAAATGTATAAAATTTTGGTCAACGATGAATTTTAATTTGCTTCCAAGTTTAGGAAATAAAAATATAATCAAACTTATATTTTGTAATAGAAAAGTATATACATGTATAAGATGTTAAAATGGAAAAAGTTTAATTCTTTTAAAAGTCGGTTAAATTGGACTCGACTCATAGATTAAATGGGCTAGAACCAGGTTAAAAGTGAGTTGACATGTAATTCACCAATAATAATCTTTTATTAGATTTTTAATCATTTTTTATAATGTTTTATTATGATTATTTATTACTAGAGCTGTCAAAACGGGTAACCTGACCCATCACGGGTTTGTCACTTAGTGAGTCAATCTAACCCAGCTTATTAATTAACGAGTTGAAAAAATTTGAACCCAACACGACCCACCACGGGTTAGTGGGTTAAACGGGTTAGTTCATTGAACCAGTAATAATTGGACCAATTGATATAAAAGAAAATGAAAGAAAATAACTCTATTGTTATATATTTTAAGCTATCAAGCATAAAATTTTGCCAATTTAGTTTAATGGGACATACACAACCGTCTGATCAAGCCGTTAACAAAAATATATAGCAGGGGGTGTAAGACCCGTATTTTTAGGAGTGGTGGGGGCATGGTGGGGACATGGTGGTCACCCACCTCTTGCATTATTAGGAAGCATTTATTGGAGGTATTGGGTTACGGGGGAAAGGCTCAGCAAAGGAGAGCTTTCATTTTGGCATGTGAGAAAGAGAGAGAGAGAGAGAGAGCAGCCAAGGGAGGAACCCTTTCTTCCATTTCCAGCCGTTCCAGGAGCACCCATGGGAAGCTGTTCCAACTTCTGAAGGCCTGAGAGGAGGATCTGGTTGAGCATCTGGTGAGAGGGGAGTCCTTGCAGCAAGATCTGGGAGAAGAAGTGAAGAATTGTTGAAGTTGCAAGGAGATCTTGATCTGCACATCTGGGAGGAGATAGATCCCAAAATTTACAAGGAAGTCTTCAAGAGGTAAGGGGAGTTTGATTTATTTCTTTAATTGTTGGTATAATCTGTATTTTGATGCAAATTTGGGAAGAAGGGGTTGAAAATAGGGTTTTCTGGGTTTCTCTGGATCTGCGCGATTCTGTAGAATTCTGCAGAATGCGCGAACGTCCAATTTTCAAATTGGACGTTCGTCCAATTGGCCAATTTCTGAACGTTCGGTATTTGTTCTGAGCGTCCGCCCAAACTAGCCAACTTAGAACGTTCGTCCATTTGGTGCTCGACCAAATAGTGGTCGGCCAAATTATAATGTGTAGAACGAGCGTTCGTTCAACTTGTGCTCAGATCGGACAATTTAACCGTTCGGTCTTGCCTCCTCCAATAACGAGCGTTACGTTCGTTCTGGGCTTGATCTGTGAGCGTCCGGTTTTGTATCCTCGAGTAACGAGCGTAGCGTTCGTCCGTGAGTTAGTTAAATGTTAGACGTTCGTCAATGATATTTATCCAGTGAATGAGAGATGTTGGACGTTCGTACTTAGTTTAGTATTCACATTGTGCAGATGGTGAGCGTTCGTTATCAATTGATATTCTAGGTTTCAACTTGAGCGTTCGTCTCTAAATTGGCATCCACTATAAGTAATCTTGGACGTTCGGTGTTGAGTATTAGTGATTGTAGTCGTTCGTCCTTAATATGGATTTTTTAGGGTTGAATCCTGAACGTTCGGTTTCTATGATATAAGTGAACGTTCGACAATCGGTATTCGTATAATAGTGATTATAACTATTGATTTTAATTTGGTAGTCTCAAACCGTGATCCGTAGCGTTCGGTTTTGATAATAGTAACCGTTCGGTTTTGATGAGGGATTCTCAGGTTTAGTTTGTGAGCATTCGGCCTTAAATTGATATCCTAAGTTTGAATCGTGAACGGTCGGTCTGAGGTGTTAATGATTATAGCGTTCGGTCATAAGTTAACCTACTAAGGCTTGAATCTTGAGCGTTCGGCTTTTGGGAATAAGTGAGCGTTCGGTTAAGGGGTATAAGTTGTCAGAGCGGCTGCAGCGGAATGGTTAGCGTAGAATAACAAACCAAGAGGGGGGGTGAATTGGTTCTTACTAAAATCGTGTGCCTTAAAAATTTCTACTCAATTAAACTTACTTAGCAAATAATAAAGACAATAAAATAGAGTAAGGTTGAGAGAAATTTGCACAGTTGATTTTATCCTGGTTCGGATCTTACCAATCCTACGTCCAGTCGCTTATCTCAAAAACAAGATAAACACTTCACTAATCACAAAACTATTACAAACTACAATCACACAGATACAATTTGTAAAAGTTTAGAAAACACCTCTCTTGAAGCCACAAGAGATGAAACAACACCTCCTTTGAATCTTCACAAAGGATGAAACACTTCCTCCGAATACTTCACGAAGGATGAATTCCTCTTCCAAACACTTCCTTAGATGCACCAAGGATAAACCAGCTATTCCTCTATCACCGTAGCAGTATTTCACCAACTCTACAGACAGAGTTTCCTTAGCTGAGCAAGAGTACACAATTCTCAAGAGTTTCAGAGTATTTGAACACAAGGGAAGAGTTGTAGTTGAGAGAAAATGAGAGTCTATTTAGAGACTCATCCAAAGGCTCCTCCATTTTCGCTTTTAGACTTTCTGACAGTGTTAATCGATTAGCTACAGTGGTTAATCGATTAACAACCCAACGGATACTTCAACGTCTCTAAAAACGGCTAGTTTTTCAAACGTTCACCTTTGTTAATCGATTAACAGCCCTTGTTAATCGATTAACGCTAATCGATTAACACCCTCTGTTAATCGATTAGCACTGCACTGCTTGGCTTCTTCATGGCGCACTGGAACAATCGATTAACAGCCCTTGTTAATCGATTAACGCTAATCGATTAGCACCTCTTGTTAATCGATTAGCACTGCACAAAATTTTGCTTATGGCTTATTTTTACATCACTTTTGAATGCATACATAAAACTACTAATTTTCCTATGTTCATACAATTATTACAAAAGATTACAAGTCTTCAAAGATCATTCTTCATGAGTCTTGTTTGTTCTTGACTTTGAATTGGACATCATCAAAACTTCATCTTCATCAATTTGCTAACAATCTCCCCCTTTTTGATGATGATCAAAACTTTCTTGATTTAAAGCTTTTGGTAATAATCTGTATTTGAAACACAACTTAAGGAAGAAATAATGGTTAGGGTACTTAGAAATAAGTTTAAGGCTTTAAATATTTCTCCCCCTTTTTGATCATTATTAAAAAGTGATGAATAAGTGCTCCCCCTAATTTGATTAGAAATTATACTCCCCCTTAATAAAAGCATGTAGGCATAGAATAAGAAAAGACAACATACATTTTATTGAATATTAAGATGCAAGCATACAAGGAAATATAAAGGGCACACACTAATAAGAGCATAGAGACATAAATTTCCTAGGGCTCATCATCGCTATCGGGTACATAGAGTTTTGCCAGTTTTTCATCAATCTCCTTAAGATGATTATCAATTGCATCATATCTAAGAGCATGATAAGCCATCATATCATCCATCCGTGATTGCTGCATAGAAGCCATATCTGCAATTTGTCTAGATATACCCTCTAGACTATATTCTTGGGGAGGATGGGATGGTCCAGCAACATTGGTTGGATGAGGCATAGGTATATCTTCATCTTCTTCAGCTGATGCATCATCTTCTGGTGCAATATCATCTTCAGCACGGACAAACATATTTCCTTGGCGTATAAATCCCATTTGATGCAAAGCTGATTCCTCAATTTCATGACTTCTTAAGACGGATAGATGTTTCTCTCCGGTGACATCAACTCCTTTATACACACATATCAAGGAAATAAGGAGGGGATATGGAAGATGACCTCTATCATACCTCTTTGCCCGGACAATAGTGTCGGAGATAAGATCTACCCAATTGATTTTGATATTTTGAGTAATGGCAGACATGATTATGAGATCAATTTCAAAGCATTGGGCTAGATTTGAGCCTCTTGGACACAACAACCATACAATAAGATAATGAAGAACCCTTTCCTCCATTCTAAGATTTCCTACAAGAAGATATCGCCTATTTGGTAGAGGTTGTTGAGGGTTACGCATGAAAGAACGATATGCCAAAATTTTGTTAAAATCACCAAAGTCATTTGGCACATGCATGGTATTTTCTAAGATGGGAAGATGAGCAACATTGGTCCAAATGTCATTATCCAGAATGATATCTATCCCTTTTACACGAGTGTAAATAATACCGTTTTGGGATTTTAGATTGTAGTAGAATACTCTTACCAAATCTGGATAATAACTCCCTTGAAGTTGCAGTAGATGCTGGACACCTTGCTCAATCAATTGCTGAGAAAATTGAAATTGATGTGTGGTAAACCAATTGAGATCTACAAATTTTTGACGAAGAATCTTGCGTTCTTTCCACATTTGTAGATATTCTTCATGCTTTCCATCATCGGAAATCCACCCTTGAATATTCGGACCACGTGCAATAGGTGTGCTTTCCGATCCATAGCTTCTTCTTCTTCTTCTTCTTGATGGTTCAGCCATGAGAGCAATAGATTTGAATTTTGAGAGAAGAAATGAAGTGATTTTGAGTTGTAGAGGGATGGGTAAAGTGAGTGGGTAAAAGATGAGGGATGGTATGGGTTTAAATAGGCTAAAAATTGACCCCCCAACGTTCAAATTCAAAAAGTTACCGTTTATAGCCGTTTATAACAGCTAGATTCTGCAGAATTTACTGCAGGTTACCGTTGTTAATCGATTAACAGGGTGTGTTAATCGATTAACGTTAATCGATTAACAGGATGTGTTAATCGATTAACAGACGCTGATTTCCGAAAATCAGCAAATTGTTCTGCTTTTCAATTTTTAACATGTTTTTAATATCCCTAGGTCTCTTCTAAGCTCATAGAATCTATCTTTAGGCAATGCTTTGGTGAAAATATCAGCTAATTGGTGTTGGGTATCAATATACTCTATTTCACAATCTCCTTTTTGCACATGATCTCTAAGAAAGTGATGCCTAATCTCAATGTGCTTGGTTCTAGAGTGCATTATGGGATTCTTTGTAAGGTTTATTGCACTTGTATTATCACACTTAAGTGGTATATGATCTAAGTGAATGTCATAATCTTCTAATTGCTGTTTCATCCATAAGATTTGTGCACAGCAATTTCCCGCAGCAATATATTCAGCCTCAGTGGTAGATAAGGCTACACAGGCTTGTTTCTTAGAATGCCAAGAAACTAAGGAGCTACCTAGAAGATGACATGTTCCACTAGTGCTTTTTCTATCTATCTTACAACCTCCATAATCAGCATCTGAAAATCCTACAAGACTAGGTTCCGTTCCAGATGGATACCATAAACCAAAGGATGCAGTTCCCTTAAGATATTTCAATATTCTTTTAACTGCAGTAAGGTGAGATTCTCTAGGACTAGATTGATACCTAGCACACACACAAACACTTTGCATAATATCTGGTCGACTAGCAGTGAGATATAGCAAAGAACCTATCATACATCTATATTTAGTTTGATTTACCTCTTTACCTGACTCATCTTTGTCAAGATAGCAAGAGGTTCCCATAGGAGTAGATGCTTCCTTTGCTTTGTCCATTTCAAACTTCTTAAGAATTTCTCTACAATACTTAGTTTGAGAAATGAACGTACCTTCTTTCATTTGCTTAATTTGAAGGCCAAGGAAGAATGTTAATTCTCCCATCATAGACATTTCAAATTCACCCTGCATAGTCTTAGAAAATTCCTCACAAAGAGATTTATTAGTTGATCCAAAAATAATATCATCAACATATACTTGAATAATCAAAATATGTTTTCCGACTCTCTTAATAAACAAAGTGGAATCAACTTTTCCTCTATTGAAATCATTTTCTAAAAGAAAATTGCTAAGTCTTTCATACCAAGATCTAGGTGCTTGTTTTAAACCATAAAGTGCTTTCTTTAATTTATAGATGTGATTTGGAAATTTAAAATCTTCAAAACCGGGTGGTTGTTCAACATACACATCTTCTTTTATAAAACCATTTAGAAATGCACTTTTAACATCCATTTGAAATAATTTAAATTTCATTATAGATGCATAAGCAAGAAGTAGGCGTATTGCCTCTAACCTGGCAACTGGAGCATATGTCTCATCATAATCTATACCTTCTTCTTGACTATATCCTTGAGCCACAAGCCTAGCTTTATTCTTGGTGATGTTTCCATCTTCATCCAGTTTGTTTCTAAATACCCATTTTGTTCCAATTACTTGATGAGTATCTTCTCTAGGAATCAATTCCCAAACTTGATTTCTTTCAAACTGGTTGAGTTCTTCTTGCATTGCTATACACCATTGTTCATCTTGAAGAGCTTCCTTAATGTTCTTAGGTTCAATCTGCGACATAAAAGCTACATTCATACAAAAATTAACTAAATTTCTTCTAGTGTTTACCCCTTTTGATATGTCGCCAATGATGTTGTCCAATGATAATCCTCTAGGTTGTTGCCATATTTTGTTTAGATCTTCATCATCTTGAGGATTATTCATTTTCTCTTCATTGGTTGTCTTTTGCAAGTCTTCATTTTCACCTGCATCTGATTCATCTGACTCAAGAGGTTTTACCTCAAGGTCCACAATTTCATCAAAGACAACATGCACAGATTCTTCTATTTCAAGTGTTTTCCGATTAAAAACTCTATAAGCTTTGCTAGTTAGAGAATATCCTAGAAAAATAGCTTCATCGGATTTGGAATCAAATTTTCCTAAATTTTGTTTTCCATTATTTAAGACAAAACATTTACATCCAAAAATTCTTAAATGTGAAACATTTGGTTTTCTACCTTTAAAAAGTTCATAAGGAGTACATTTCAAAATAGGCCTAATAAGCATTCTATTTAATACATAACATGCAGTACTCACAGCATCAGCCCAAAATTGTTTAGGAACACTATATTCATTTAACATAGTTCTAGTAAGTTCCTCTAAGGATCTATTCTTTCTTTCTACAACTCCATTTTGTTGAGGAGTTCTAGGTGCAGAAAAATTATGAGAAATGCCATATTCTTCACAAAAAATTTCAAAAGATTCATTTTGAAATTCACCTCCATGGTCACTTCTAATAGCCTTTATTTTCAAGTCCTTTTCATTTTGAACTAAATTTGCAAACTTTTTAAATTCTTTGAAAGCTTCACTTTTAAGAGTAAGAAAGAAAGTCCAAGTATATCTTGAATAATCATCCACAATAACTAAAGCATAATAATTTCCTCCAAAACTTTTTATCCTAGAGGGACCAAATAAATCCATGTGCAAAAGTTCTAAGGGTTTTAAACTAGAAACAACATTTTTCGAATGGAAAGATGATTTCACTTGTTTTCCCTTTTGACATGCATCACACAATTTATTTTTCACATATTTTAGTTTTGGTAGACCAATTACTAAGTCTTTAGAAATGAGTTTATTCAATTGTTGCATATGAATATGTGCAGCTCTTTTATGCCACAACCATGGATTTTCTTCTTTTACTACTAAACATGAAATATTCCTATTTGATGCATTTTCTAAATCAATCAAATAAATATTGTTATGCCTAATTCCTTTCAAAGCAATTTCAGAAGAATCATTTTTATAAATAGTGCAAGAATTTTGTTCGAAGGTTACCTTGAATCCTTTATCGCATAATTGACTAATGCTAATTAAGTTATGCTTTAATCCTTCCACATATAGCACGTCTTTGATCATCAAGGTATCTTCACTTCCAATATCTCCAATTCCAAGGATTTTTCCTTTGTTGTTATCACCATAGGTGACAAAGCCTCGTTCCTTTTTCCGGAAGCTTGTAAATTTCTTTTTATCTCCGGTCATGTGTTTTGAACATCCACTGTCAAGACACCACATATACTTCCTTGGTTTTGATAATTCCTACAACATAAAAAGAACAAGCTATTTAGGTACCCAACTACTTTGTATGGGTCCTTTGGGTTAGATTTAAAAAGATTAAAATCATTTTGCAACCCAAGCATATCTACCACTTGGAACACCATAATGCTTAATTTTACATTTATTAGATGTATGACCCTTTTTCATACAATAAAAGCATGATGCAACATTTGTGTTCCTATAAGTAGTTCCTTTTTGTACCCAAGTTCTACGGGTTCTATGATTATGTTTAATTTTAGGAACATACTTATTTTTAACAACCTTATTTTCATTAGTTTTACTACATTCTCCAGTGGTTGTATTTTCAGAAAAATATTTGAATTTTATGCAAGATTCACATTCATTTTTAGCAACATATTTTTCTTTTTCATAATATAAAACCTTATTTTTTAAATTTCTAATTTCTTGTGCTTGATATAAAAATTTATTTTTCAAACTTCTGTTTTCTTCAGATAAATTTGTAAATTCAGTTTTCAAATTATCATTTGTTTTAGAGAAGTTTTCAGAAGTAATTTTCAAATTTTCATTTTCTTCAAGAATATTTTCAAAATTCAATTTTAACTTTTTGAAGTCCTTTTTCAATTTCTTATGAGCTATATCTAATTTTTCAGATTCTACTAATAAAGCAGCATAAGTATCATGCAGTTCATCTTCATCCATATGACTATCATTATCAGAATAGTGTGAACTACTTACTTGGCTGACGTTATCATCATCTGCCATCAAACAGATGTTTGCTTCTTCATCTGAGTCGCTTGAATCTGAAATGGTCTCATTGTCGTCTTCCCAGGCAATGTAGGCCTTCTTTTTCTTGAAGAATCTTTTCTCCTTCTTTTCTTCACCCTTCTTTTGATTTGGGCAGTCTGCTTTTAGATGCCCCTTTTCTCCACAGCCGTAACATCGGTAATTTGAGGAAGATGCTTGATTATCTTTCTTTTCGTATCTAAATCTTCCTTTACCTTTAGACTTCATGAACCTGTTTAACCTTTTGATCATGAGACTTAAATTTTCTTCTTCGTCTGAGTCTTCATCTTTTGATTTACCTTTGTTTCTTTCAACCTCCGACTTTAATGCCAAACTCTTCTTGTTGTTTTTGGCTTTTGCTTCTTCTTCATCAAGTCTTCCAAGATCAAGTTCATGCTCTCTCAACTTTCCAAATAATGCAGCCATTGTCATCGTGTTGAGATTTTGTGACTCAGAAATTGCAGTCACTTTTGGTTGCCAAGACCTGTCTAAAGATTTCAAAATTTTAATGTTAAGCTCATCAGTATCGAAAGACTTACCTAATCCAATAAGATGATTTACGATGTTGGTGAAGCGTTTCTGAACATCTACTATTGTTTCCCCTTGCTTCATCCTGAACATTTCGTATTCCTGGATTAATGTATTCTTTCTTGCTCTCTTAACATCATCTGTACCTTCATGGGTTACTCTAAGTACTTCCCACATTTCTTGTGCAGTTTTACAAATAGAAATCCTGTAAAACTCATCAACAGTTAAAGCAGATGAAATAATATTACGAGCTTTTACATCATTACCAAATTTTCTCTTATCTTCAGCAGTCCATTGGTCACGGGGCTTTGGTTCCTGCATATTGTTAATTGGAACAAAAGGACCAGATACAACAGCATCCCAAATATCTATATCAATAGATTCCATAAAAATTTGCATTCTTACCTTCCAGAATGCGTAATTTTCACCTGTGAATAGTGGTGGTCTATTGATAGAAGCACCCTCTGCAAAGGTTTGATGTGATCCCGCCATTTGAATGACTATCAAAGCAAGCTCTGATACCAATTGTCAGAGCGGCTGCAGCGGAATGGTTAGCGTAGAATAACAAACCAAGAGGGGGGGTGAATTGGTTCTTACTAAAATCGTGTGCCTTAAAAATTTCTACTCAATTAAACTTACTTAGCAAATAATAAAGACAATAAAATAGAGTAAGGTTGAGAGAAATTTGCACAGTTGATTTTATCCTGGTTCGGATCTTACCAATCCTACGTCCAGTCGCTTATCTCAAAAACAAGATAAACACTTCACTAATCACAAAACTATTACAAACTACAATCACACAGATACAATTTGTAAAAGTTTAGAAAACACCTCTCTTGAAGCCACAAGAGATGAAACAACACCTCCTTTGAATCTTCACAAAGGATGAAACACTTCCTCCGAATACTTCACGAAGGATGAATTCCTCTTCCAAACACTTCCTTAGATGCACCAAGGATAAACCAGCTATTCCTCTATCACCGTAGCAGTATTTCACCAACTCTACAGACAGAGTTTCCTTAGCTGAGCAAGAGTACACAATTCTCAAGAGTTTCAGAGTATTTGAACACAAGGAAAGAGTTGTAGTTGAGAGAAAATGAGAGTCTATTTAGAGACTCATCCAAAGGCTCCTCCATTTTCGCTTTTAGACTTTCTGACAGTGTTAATCGATTAGCTACAGTGGTTAATCGATTAACAACCCAACGGATACTTCAACGTCTCTAAAAACGGCTAGTTTTTCAAACGTTCACCTTTGTTAATCGATTAACAGCCCTTGTTAATCGATTAACGCTAATCGATTAACACCCTCTGTTAATCGATTAGCACTGCACTGCTTGGCTTCTTCATGGCGCACTGGAACAATCGATTAACAGCCCTTGTTAATCGATTAACGCTAATCGATTAGCACCTCTTGTTAATCGATTAGCACTGCACAAAATTTTGCTTATGGCTTATTTTTACATCACTTTTGAATGCATACATAAAACTACTAATTTTCCTATGTTCATACAATTATTACAAAAGATTACAAGTCTTCAAAGATCATTCTTCATGAGTCTTGTTTGTTCTTGACTTTGAATTGGACATCATCAAAACTTCATCTTCATCAATTTGCTAACATAAGTGAGCGTTCGGCTTTTCGGAATAAGTGAGCGTTCGGTTTTTGTATAAGTGAGCGTTCGGTTAAGGGGTATAAGTGAGCGTTCGGTTTTAGTATAAGCGAGCGTTCGGTTAAGTTTTGATTTTAGCAACGTTCGGTTAGCTGTTGATTTATGTCGTTCGATCAAGCCTCTTTTATTGACGTTCGACAAAGTGACTTAGTGGTTCGACTAAATATCAGAACGTTCGTTCTTAATTTGAGATTCTTGGGCGTTTGGTTTTAAGCGTTCGGTTTGAATCTTGGACATTCGACCTTGGTTTAATTGTGAATGTGGGCATTCGTTAATCCACGGGAAGTACTCGTCAGAGGTAACGTACGACTAGACTTGATCTCGAGCGTTCGTCCTTTGGGGCTCGGTTTTATAATATTTGGTGTCATAGGCAGCGTTCGGTCGTTGATGATGATGGATCCCAGAACGTTCGTTCAAACAGCATCAGAGTTGGAAATAACGTTTGGCAATAATGCATGTATCCGTGGGAGTATTTTGAAACAATTATTGAGAATTGTTGGTTATTTCCTTGATCCAATATTGGTTTATTTATACATATTATTGAGAATATGTATGAATTCGTGATTGAGCACGTTTATTCTGTTGGAGGTGGTACATATCCTGTGTTATTTACTTGTAACTTCGTCTGTCTTTTGAGCATTTTTGCTAGTCTCATGCGTGAGACTGAGATTCGAGTGTCACCTTCTTCTGCGCGAGGAGGTGAATGTCTCGCCCAATGACTTCGGCTTGTGTTGAGTATAGTGCATCGTTACGCGTAGTATCGATGTTTTTACTCGTTAGTCCTTGAGGAGTCGGAGAGATAGGTCTGAAGTCGCGATGGAAGACGGCTCGGGTCGCCTGTTATTGAGAGCAGGTTATGACGACGAATTACAAGTAAACGACATCAGTTTATGAAAGACTAGTCTGCATCGTCATGTGGGTCGATTTACCATGGGAATTGTTATAGTTTGTATATAATGGATCTACGATGTGATACTTCTGGTTATTCATCTTGCATGTTGTGGCTGTGGTTTCCAACCGTGATGATCGTATTGGTACGGGAGAGATGGTAGTGCAGATAAAACTGGATTTGGAATAATTCTTCGAGAGAGACGGGAAGTAAAACTTGTTGGGTCTATAGGTAGTAGCGTGCGTTATTATTTAGTGACGTCCGGTCTTGGTATTATTTACTTTCGGGTAGTAGGCGTTATTAGGTAACGGTTGATCTTGATGTTAATTGTTCTCAGGTAGTTAGTGTCCGATCGTATTTTGGTACCCTGTGGTTTAGTTTGATTACGTTCAGTCTGTACTGAGGTGTTCAGTAGAGTACTCTAGGCGTTTAACCCTGGCTCAGGCGTTCTTTATTCTAGTGTTCTGTCTTGTAGCGATGGTTCTTAGAGAATGATCTTTTTTGGTGATGTTACTCTAAGGTTGAAATCATTTATGGGAAGTGACCGGCCTTGATATTCGTTGAGGTAGTAGTCGATTAATAAATAGTGATTAGTCGTGGTGATGCATGATTCAGGCAGTGATCATTCATAAGTAGTGCTCGGTTTGGATGACACTTGTCTCAGATAAGGATTGTTAACGGTTAGTGGTCGTACGTAGGGAACATCCGATCTCGATGAGGTTACCCTCAAATAGTGTTAAATCCAGTAAAGTGATCAATTAAGTGTTCGTCCGAATGGTACTTAATCTGTGGTGCGCTAGGTTTGATCTTTGAGCGATCGTTTGATTAGTGTTCGAAATAATGGTAATTGTTCTAGTAGAGTGCGCTGTCTAAGTGTGAAGTCTATGTGTTTGATCTTACTTAGCATTCGGTCTCTTGGTGTGCGACCTAATGGTATCCAGTCCAATAACGTTTGATGTCTAGTGTCGAGCTTAAGTGATCAATCTTAACGTTCGTGAAATCAGTATTCGATCTGGCGTTCAGTTTCTAGCGTTCGGCCTAGTGTTTGATCTCAGTGTTCATTGTGAGTGTGTTCGGTCATTATGGTTTTTTCTGAGTTTAGCGTTCGACTCAATTGTGCATGATCACCTAGCGTTCGTTTAAATGGGTTTCAGCCTAATAGTATTCATTAGATAGGGTTCGGCAGATAGCGTCCGTCCAAATAATATTCGGTTAGAAGGTTTGGGGAATAGCTTTGTCCAGTAGCTAATCATTGTATCATCCGTATGAGTGTCTAGTAGGATTTTGGTATGTTGGTGTATGGGAATGTCTAACCTAAATATTACATGATGATTTTATCAAAACAATTATGCATATTTTTATAAATGATATATTGCATGTTAGCTCACCCTTACTTATTTTGTGCATGTACTGGAAAATCATGTTTTTGCGATGATCGTATAACGTTTTGTTATACGGGAGCAGATGAAGAGATGTCGCGTGGTCTGGCGCAAGTGCAGGAAGAGATGGAAGAGTGTATTAGAAGGTTTTAATGTTTTCTTTACTGTTCTGTCTGAGCTGTAAACTTTTGTATAGATTTGAGCTTGAGGTTCGGGGTGTTACCGTAATTGTATTATTGTAATATTTCAAGTCTTGAATTTTAAAAAGGGCAAATTTTTTTTGGGGTGTTACAGGGGGAACTTTTGGATAGACAACAACACAACGCAGCTCTACTACAAAGTAAAGGTTGTGCATTTTGAATAATTAATTTAATTAATTTGATTTCAATAAAAAAAAATAGGTGGGTTGCAAGTTCAACCCGGGTGAACCGGGTCAAAATTGGCTCGCATCAAAATTTTCACATTTTTTTCCAACCCAATCTGGATCAAATCCGTGGTGAGCCAAATTAACTTACGGGTCTCAACCCATTTTAACGACACTATTTACTACTTCTAATGGTGTAGGTTGTCAATTTCATCTTTTAAAATACTGAAATGATGTTCAATAATATTTGAATAATTTAATATTTAATTCATTTGTTTGTCAAATTATATGAGTTAATATTTTGAATTTTAACTTATATTTTGATAGTATTGTTTGCTAAAATCGATAAACATTACGATGAAATAATAAATATATAAAATAAATTAAAAAAATAAAATATTTTTAGTGGTTTAACACATTAACTCATTAATTAATGATTAATCGAACCGAGTTACCAAAAGTTTAGACTCACAAAAAAGAAAATTTATTTTTAATTCATTTCGCAGTTAATAATATGTGTGAGCTAAGTTGACTATATATATTTATATATATTTACGAAATTAAAATTTTTTCCGCATCTACAAATTACTTATGAAATTATTTTTATCTTTGTTATTACATAATCTGAATTAAATATTTATATGTCAAAAAAATTAAATAATTAATGACGCGTATTAGTATTTTTGTAATATAATATCAACATATGTCACTTTTTAAAATTTGTAACGTAAATTTGGCATTTAACTTATAATGAATATTGGAAACTAAAAATAATTAATTACTTAAAATATGTTACGTGGTTTGAAACCAAAATTTAAATATTTTACAATGACTACTAAACAAATTATTTTCAAATTTTATAAATATATAATAAAAATAAAAAATGTACTAATATTATAGAAACATATATGAAAAAAATATACAGAAATATATTAGTTTGTATGACATAATATAAAGTTTATTCTTTTCAGAAAAGTTCTTCTTCTTAGTTGTTTAGCTATTATAATAATAATAATAATAATAATAATAATAATAATAATAATAATAATAAAAATTATTATTATTATTATTATTATTATTATTATTATTATTATTATTATTATTATTATTATTATTATTTACAACCATTGGGTGTTTAATTTATTGGCCCAATATGGTAAAGTTAAAATATATGTTTATATAATAAATTAATAAGAAGTAAAAAATTATAGGTGATAAAATTTGTTTATTTTCAGAAGTAACTAAAGAGAAACTTAATTGATTTTAAGAGAAAGAAAAGACTTTCGAGGACCAAAATCTTACATAGTCAAAACTAAAAGGATAACAAAATACAAATAAAATCAATTTAAAAATTTTCTCCTTAAGCTAACTAATTATTCGAGCTTTTATTAATTAAACGCCTCTCTAAATATAAAACAAATTATTTTATATTTGCAATTTTTAAAAATCTAAAATATGATTTTAATGATTTCTCCCAAAATAAATACATTTTTTAATTGTATCTGTTGTCCAAATGTCTAACTAGAAATGTCTATCTTTCCTACGGGAAAGTAAATTGAATCAGTTATTTAGGTTTTACGAGAATAAACTTGGAAGTGATAAAATATTTTTTAGCAACTAGTTAGTAATGCAATAATATATATATATATATATATATATATATATATATATATATATATATATATATATATATATATATATATATATATATATTGTGAATCGAGATAAAAATGGATGAAAAAAAAATTGGTTCATCAATTTCTCAAAAAGTTGTTAATTAAAAGAGCTAATTACACTACAAAAATCTGTATTTTTACCGGGGGTTTTTAAAAATATTACCGGCGGTTTTAACCCCCGCAAATCATATTTCCCGCGGTTGGAAAAACCGGTAGGAAAACGTCCATCGCGAAGTAAGTACCGGCGGTTCTGAAAAAACCGCCAGTATTAGCGGGGGTTCTCAGAAACCGCCGGAATTTCCAGGGGTTTTGTAGAAATCGCCGGAATTTCCAGGGGTTTTGTAGAAACCGCCAGAATTTTCAGGGGTTTTGTAGAAACCGCCGGGAATAGCGGGGCTACTCAAAAACCGCCGAAACTAGCCAATGTTATCTCAAAACCGCCCCTACTTTTGATGGTTTAGTTTACCGGGGTTTTAAAACTGTCGGGAATTTGTATAG
Source organism: Vigna angularis (assembly GCF_016808095.1). Classification (NCBI taxonomy): domain Eukaryota; kingdom Viridiplantae; phylum Streptophyta; class Magnoliopsida; order Fabales; family Fabaceae; genus Vigna; species Vigna angularis. The sequence goes on along the minus strand of NC_068979.1, from coordinate 23,502,649 downwards.
TTCATTTTTTTTTATTGTAATAAAATTAGATTATAATAAAAATGGTTTTATTGACAAAACAAACAATAAATTAATATAAACTAAAATTTAGTAATATTGTATAAAATAAACTACATTGTTCAACCTAATATCATTCATACAACTAATTGTTCATACATAAAAATTAAAAAGAAAGAGGTTCATTACATATGTTCAATATAGATGTTCAATACTAAAAGTATGACTCATAAAAGTATTCAGTAACAATATCTAATTTTTTTCTTCATTACATCCATTGTTTGGCCCACTCCCTTGATCAGATACCTACAATATAACATAATAGTTAGTCGATAATATATTTAATAAAAAAATCATACAAATAAATTTAACAATTATTACCGATTTGTTTGCTTTTGATAATTTGGTTCTTTTAACATGTTTGCTTTACTGATTTTAGTTCGTAGATTTTGTTCTTTTACTTTACTGATTCTAGTTTGCTGTTTACATTCTGGTACTTGATTTTACTACTGTTTTAATGTTTCAATGGTTTCTAATCAATTGGATCCTGTTCTCAAGTTCATTTCCAGTTTTTACAGTTTAGTTAGTTAATTCTATTAGTTTAGGTTTCATGCTTGGTTAGAATTAGGAATTTTAATTCTGCATTTTATATTGTTAAAATTCTTCATTCCAGTAGTTAATTAGGATGAATTTACATATGGTTGCATGTGAATTTTACCATTCAACTCAGTTCTACATAAAAAATCAGATTATGCATTTGTTGTCATTAGTGTTGTCACCCTAATACAGTGGTTTTGCTGCCATATATGGTTTTCAGACGTGTAAATGAATTTATCACGAAATGTTGTTTAAGGTGCAGATGCATGCAGAAAAAAAAAACACAGGAGACAAGAAGAATCACCTTCCCAGCCATACAATTAACATGTGATTCCAATACTGCTCCCCTTACTCCTTAATAAACTCCTTAAGAACCCTTTTCCCTTCTCTACTCCTAATACAAGCCACCAACCCAACAGAAGCACCAGAACTTATATGTTGTAATGTTTTCATTATGCTAAGAAATCAATTTCCAAGGTAGAAGAAACATCACTGTTGATTGCCCCCTCTGTCTCCTAATATCACTAAATCCACTATCACCACAACACCTCATGGTTTCCATTATTCACTCACTTAATCATAAACTATATCAATTTGAAAGAACCTTGCCCTTATGTCCCCTAATAGCAACATCTTAATGCTAGCCTCACTTATTTAAATGCATAATTGCCTGCATAATAAAATTGGTGTGTCTATGATTAAGTACCAATGAAATACAAACTGATGCCGTTTTAATAATTTTTTTCTTTACTCCTTTCTTGTATATGATGAAGTCATGAATTTGCTTCTGCATCATATACAGTATTGCAAAATAAAATAGTTACTAATTAATTGCACAAGCAAAGAAAAATTTATTTAACACATTTACTGTAAGGAGTTTAGGGTTAAAAAAATAGACAATAGTTCTCTTACTAGTTAGGGAAATTCTAATATCATTCTGACCAACTTCACCGTTTATTTTGATCATATATAGAACACTCTAAACTTTTACAACTATATTACCCATATAGTATTTTCTTAACACAGTTTTACATTATTAATTTTTTCAACTTAATTTTAATATAAAAATGAATAATCTTAGATATATTCCAATTTAAAATAATTATTAAATCTAGTATCTAAGTGTATATATATATATATATATATATATATATATATATATATATATATATATATATATATATATATATATATATATATATATATATATATATCAGTTCATATATAACTCAATAATAGTGTGGATGACTTTTATACTGGGATATCATTCTGATTGAATTCTTTTTCTCTATATGCTCGCTTCATTAGTTGTAACATCATGCATGGACTTATTTCGTTTTTCTCATGATTAATCTTGGTTGTACAGAAATATTTATTTTTTGTCAGCGGTTATTAACAATGGATTTTCTGTTTCTCAGCATGAACTCACTCTAGAAAGTTCAGATTTCACTAGATCAGCTGCTGAGTCTGCACAAAAAAGAATAACAAAGATGTTTGATGCTTTGATATTTAGTTTGGGCGAGCTTGGTGTTTGGTTGGCTTTGAAGGTTCATGCCTATTTCCTGCAGAAACTTTCCTGTCTCTCATGTCTCTTTAAGGTTTCATAAATGCTAACTGTTGTTTTTTCTTGTTTTTGTGGTAGGCTGCTGATTCTTTATCTTCTAGTGAATTTGACTCGTTTTCATGGGGACACTGGGGATAAAGTTGCTAAAAACTTTATTTTGGCCTGTATAGACACACTAAAAAGTTACTTGCAATGTGGTAATGATTCTACAGCCACTGAGAGAAATGGTGAAATCTTAAATATAAATCTTTTGCTTGCATTTCTAGCATTAGTTAATTTTCACACAATGTTCTTTTCTTACTCAGATACTAAGTGGTCTATTGGTGACAATATTAAATTCGACTTGGAGATGGGGTTGTTGACCTCCAAAGTTTGCTATCTTATAGACTCTATACTTGATTACAGGTTATACTTATATTCATGGATATGTTCCTTTCTTATTGTTTCCATCGTGGTTTTGAAATCATTTAATGTGTTGCCATTATTATGGACGTGCCCCTGGACTCTCCTTCTCCTTATTAGACTGTTTAAGTTTCTTATGAGATGAGAAGGTGTCTTAGAAAATATAATGTATTCTACAAATTATAGCAACATCTTAATGCTAGCCTAGATTCCAGGCTAATGAAGGAAGTTTTTGGCTATAACTCAGCATTGTTTGTGCTAGCCACCATTATTTAAATCCACCCCTCACTTATACTTTGAAGAAAGACATAAAGTGCAAAACTAATTCAAATAGAAAGCAGCTTCAATTATACAGATGACCATCTAGAGATAAGTTATACTATTGAATTGTGGTTGAGAAGATGGGATTATACACAGTAGGAAAATCTCTTTAAAATCAGTTTTTCACCGAGACCGAATGTGTTTTGAAATTCAAATTTGAGAGCCACTCATGCTCAGCCTTAAATCAATGTTGAGTTCACTTTGTTAACATATTCTAGAGTCAATTGCAATACTGTTTTGCTCCTTTAATCTTGCTTTCACAAAATTAGTAGTTTAGTTGTGGTTAGTTTTCTACAATTTTACTGGTTTGAGTATGAATATTCCAAAAATTGTTCTATCCTTTTAGTTCTGTCACATCAGTGAGCCTAACAAAAATTTAATTTTCCTACTTAAGGCCCTGTTATGGTCAGAATTGGCTAATTGTTTATCAAATTAGAAGTCACTTTCAAAACCACAAATCTATGTGCATTTTCTTTCTCCTTGAACCATTTAGTTGTTGATTACTGAATCTGTTTTGCGTCTTGACCTATTTTGATCTGTAGTAAAAGCTAAAAGTCATTATATTTGATTCAATTAAGTTTTTCATGATTATATGACAAAGAAAAAAGCATTACAGACGTAGCATAGTTTAAGGCTAATTTAACATGAATATTATCGAAATCAATTCAACATGTTTAAGGCTAATTTAAAGCACATCCAGCATTTCAAAATTAACTGCTGAAATATACTATTACACACGTAGCATTAGTTCTAGGAAGCAAGATACAACAACATTCAAAAGTGAGATTGGGAAGAGGAACAAGAACAAAAGTGAGAGAATAGTTACAAAAATATTATTGTACTTGTGAGAAAGTAAGCAGTGGGGTAGGTGAGGGTTCCACCTAGGCAGAAAAGAAAGTGGAAAGGAACATAGAGATACCTTGACAACATCGTCAAACTCGTCAGAAGGAGAGATTGGTGGACTGTCCGTTCCAGTTAAAGAAGCACCACCGCTCAAAGGTTCACTACTGTGAGACAGTCTCCCTGACGTTAATGGAGACACTCCTGTGTCACACATTACGGTCATGTTCAAACCAAAACAGGGTGTTATAAAGAAAAACAAAAAACAAAACAAAACAAAGCAAAATGAGAAAATCCCTTAGAACCAAAACAAATTAATTGGGTTTTCTTAAAATTTCTGAAGTGTAACAAGATCCGTGAAGAAAATCTTCCTCTGCTTCCAACAGTGCAGACATGGTTCCAAAAGGCTTCCTTGTTGTCTGTGTTGGAACAGAGCTCAAGAGATTCATCATTCTCACCCCTTGCCTTGCCTCGCCTCTCGCCTCCTCATACTTCACACCCTTCTCATACATTAATATAGAAAACACAAGACTAATCATAAACCTAAAACGTGCTTTTCTACCGTTTCAATTCCGAAAGTAATCATAAGTTCAAACGCAGAGTGAAAATGAACAGAAAGAAAAACGAATCAATGAATGAACTGAAAATAAAGTAACCTACGCAGCTGCGAGGAATTCCGAGAGCGAACATAACGTCTCGACGCCTCGACGACGAACACAACGCAAGGGAAGACCAACAAGAAGATGGTGTGGGGCTTGGAGGAAAATGATTATGGTGAACTTTTTGGAGGAAAATGTACTAAGGCAGAAATGAATTGAGAGAGAGAATTAGGGTATAGGGAAAATTAGGAGCAGAAATGTGTCATGAAGTATTTTAGGAAAAGGGAGTCAGGTAGATATTTTTGGAAAATTATTTAAAAAATAAAAAAACAATTTAGGGGCGGTTTTTATTATAAACCGCCGAAAATTTCCTGGGTTTTCAAAACCGCCGGAAAATAACCCTTCTAAAATTCAATATTTTTGTAGTGTTAATTAAGGAAGATATTAAAAGAATTAAATTAAGGACTTTTGAATCTTGGTAGGGTAAGAATAAAGTATAGTTCGATGAAATTATAAAAGATTAGTAGATATTTTGTCTACTTATAAAATGATAAAAAATTGTTTGACAAAATAATAGAGGACGTTTTAATATGAGAGTTTTTCATTTTAAAAGTTATAATTATAAAATTTAAATATAATGATTTTGTGTGGAAAAAAGACATTGAACACCAACAATTTTCTAACCCAGAATTAAAAACTAAAATTCCCGTAATTCGATATTGATACCATCTCCAATCTAAACTTAGTATAATAGTTTTATGAGTTTTTTTTTATAAGATTTTTAACTAACACTAATGCAGAATTGACCTTTAACGTCACCTTATAGACCTCTTTTCACAAAAGTCCCAACGTAAATAATTGACCAGTGACATATCTGTAAATAAGTGAAACTGTAGACGTCTATTGTGGAGGGGTCAGACGTCTATAATATTATAGACGTCCGACCCCCTCAACCACGGACGTCTAAGTGGTTGAAGACAATTAATTCTTCAACCACCCTGTCAGCACCCTAAACGTCCGATATGGGGGGACGAACGTCTATAATATTATAGACGTCCGACCCCCTCCACAATGGACGTTTAAGGGCTGACAGAGGGAGTTGAAGAGGTGATTGTTCCAGCCTCTTAGACGTCCGTGGTAGGGGCCTGGACGTCTATAATATTATAGACGTCTGACCCCCTCCACCACGGATGTCTAAGAGGCTGACAGGGAAGTTGAAGCGTTCATTTCTCTAGTCTCTTAGACGTTCGTGGGAGGGCCCGGACGTCTATAATATTATAGACGTCCGAGCCCCTCCACCATGGACGTCTAAAACCCCCCGCGAATATCAATTTTAAATCCCGATAGACGTCATATTAGTGATAGCCCCGACGTCTATAGTATTATAAATGTCGGGGCCCCATAGTACCGGACGTCTATTGGTTTTTATAGTAAAATGCGAACCCGCGAGCAGTTACGCTCACTATTCATCGTCTTCCCCGCGAACTCTCTCTGCGGCATTACTTTCTAGGTGCGTTTTCTCTGTTTTGGACCGTTTAAATTTACTTTCAATCCGATTACATTGCTATGTGATGAAAATATCTTTGATTTGAACCAATTAAAAATCGTTTTCGGTGCGTTTTAGTGCAGTTTGGTGCGTGTTCTTGGGCGGCTTTTTTGACTGTTTTTAGCCTACGTTTTAGGTCGTGCCCTCCTCGATTTCCCTCCCTTTCATTTGGAATCAACTTTTCAGGTTAGCTTGTACGTTGATAAAGGTTTTTTGTATGCATGTTATTGGTTTTTTTGTATGCATGTTTTTGACTCTATAAGGTATGCATGTGTTATTGGCTTTTGAATATGTATGTATTAGTTGTGTTATTATAATTGTGATATGTTAGAATGTAAGTATCAAATCATTGAGTGACACTTAGTTCCCGTTTGAAATTTAACACAAACGATTAATCTTTTAATCGTTTGTGTTAAATTTTGAATTATCCAATTGGACAGTTTAAGAAAATTAATTTTCATAATTTTCAAAACATGTCAATTGGAGTTTATGGATAAGATTGATAAAATTTCGGTTCAATATTTGTGTTGTTCTCCGGATGCATATTTGATTGTGGTCATCGTTGACTACTCTCATTTCGTGTATTTCGGAGACCAATGCGAAATGCTGCCGAAATTTTATCAATCTTATCATGTAGACTTCTTTGCACGTGTCTTAGCAAATTATGAAAATTAATTTTTTTGAATGGGTAGGGCCTAACCTTGTGAGAGTTAAAAAACTTATACTGATGAATGGGTAGGGCCTAACCTTGTGGTTTCTATGTGATGTGTTGGATTAAGACCATCATTCGAGCTGTCATTACAGATGACTGGAATGAGGTAATGACGTATACCTTGAATACATTACAAATCAAACTCATCTTCAAACATATATGAAACCAATGAATCTTTCTTGAATTTTGCAGCGCTTCAAGAGTACATCGCCTATACCAGAGGACACAATTAGACAGATAAGGCAGGAGTGGACCGCTTATCTTCTGCAGAGATGGAGTTAGGAATAGTTTTATTTGTTGTTGAACATTGCTTAGTTTTAGTTTAAGTTTTAACTTGATAGTTTTGGTAGTGGATTATATTTTACATTAAGTAGAACTTTGTTTATATGAAACGCATTGATACATTATTGCAAAATTGTTCTGGGACAATTTTTTGCTTTTCAGGTGTGGTTTTATTACAAAAATAAATTAATTTTAAAAAAAAAACGCCCAGTAGACGTCGGTTAGTGCAAAAACGGACGTCTAACCCCACCCCTACCACAAAACCATTCAGGCAGGTGGTCGTCGGGTGACACACCTCGGACGTGTGTATAGATGTCGGGTGGGAGGAGACGACGGACGTCTGTATAGACGTCTAACGGGGCACATCGGACGTCTATATGGACGTCCGAGGGTGTACAACGGACGTCTGCATAGGCGTCGGGCCTGACACATCGGACGTCTATACACACGTTTGATGTGGATCCCTCGACGTTTGAGTTGTCACCTACAAAGATGTCAGGAGAAGATCGGACGTCAAAAAACCAAAAGAACAGACGTTTAAAGCCCTTTTTGCACTAGTGTAATATGAAATGAGATTCATAGATTTCGAATAATTGCATATTGTTTTCTTAATTTCATTTATTTTATTATTTGAAATTAAGAATACTGTTATATATGTTTGTTTTGACGTTGTTTATTTACATGAGACCATTTTGTTGATAATTGCATACTTCAGTTAATCTAAATTGAAAAATATAACAGTTAGATTGTTAATTTAAATATGAAAACATCATTTTTGTTTATTTTATAATAAAATAAAATTAAAATACATATTTTCACGTAAAACAATAATTCACTACTAACAACCAGAAATGAAACAAAAAAACATATTAAAGTCTAAATATTTTAATATTTGAAATATTTGTTTAAGAAATAATCAATTTTTAACAAAAAAATTATTATATTGTTATATGTTTGTCTAAACTTTAAAAGATAGAAAAAATAAGTTCAAAATAACTCAGTTGATTAAAATAAAGGAACTACTTTTAAAAAAATATGAATATTTTTTTGAAGTTTTTCTCAATTTAATTTTTATTTTATTTTATCTGATTAATACAGAATGATATTAATAGTAATGAAACTAACAAGTAACTTTTACTATTTTAATTAAAAATAATAAAAATATTATCACTATTATACAGGTGACACTCAAAAACCTTTGTTATATATCCAACATATTTTTAATAAAAATTACTTACTTTTTACATTAATTGTAACATTATTTTATATTAATCATAAAATAAAACATTGGTACATGAATAAATAAACAAGATACCATAATAAAATAATACCCATCTTACCCTCTTAACACAAATAAAATGAGAATTATTTAAAAAGAATATAAAAACTTGACATACTTAATAAATCATATAAAACTAATAAAAAAATTTAAAACTTAAAACTTAATTAAATCATTATAATTCTAATAAAATTACAGAGGCTAAAATGGAAAACTTTGGCTAAAAGATTTTAAAATATTTAAAGTTACTCGATCTATTTTCTCTTCAAAGGATTCAATATAACTCAGTTGCCTATTCTATATTTCATCATACAAATTATACACACACTCACAAAAAACCTTGTATAACACTAATTAAGAAGTATGAGATATTTGACTCAATAATGGAAATCAAGATATGCTTTTTGAATATTTTAGGTGAAATATAGATCAAATTCAATGGATTCATCAAACTAACTAATAAGCTCAAATCACATGCACACACCATCCCTAAAACTGTAAAAGGATGTCACACGTATGAATGTGGTAATAAATTAAATTACTAATCAAATACGCATGTTAAATGTATATACCAATATATAATTTTTCAAAAAGCTTAAGAAAGACATATTCGATATCAAAAGTTATATTAAAGAGAAAAAAAATCACACCTTTTCACAACTCTACAATCCAAATTATCTCCCCATCATACCATCTTTCGCAGAACAACAAAATTTCTCTGTACGAAATGGCTTCTTATATACTAAAACCTTCACATGTTGACTTCAATTATATAAATTCAAAGAGGTTTTTTTCCTTTCCTCGTCAACATCTACTCAAATCTCAAGAACAAGAATTTTATGTCTTATTATATCGTTGATTTAGATTTTAACCTAACTCAATTTTATAAAATTGATTTATAAAATAATATTTACATACACGCATATATTTTAAATTAACTTTATTTCTAATTAATGTAAGACTTTCAATATATTTCACTGAAGTATATACATATTATACATAAAACTAAAGGAAAATATTTTTTAACAATTTTTTTTGACAATTTTTTTACAACCGCTTATATAGTAGTTCGTGATTGATCCGTTTCAAATATACAAATCAATAAAATAGTGACACATAGTCTATTGTCAAAAAATTGTTAAAAAAAGTTAACATATCATGGTCCAAAACTAAATATGAATAGATGGTCCCGTCAAATAACAAGTGAAATGATATATATGTTTAAAAAATACAAATCTCACTAGGATATATTATAACTTATAATTCTAATACCATGTTAAAAAGTGAACTTTAAAACTAACTCAATCTTATAAAATTGATATATATATATATATATATATATATATATATATATATATATATATATATATATATATATATATATATATATATAAAATTGGCCTTAGTAGACGTGGGTGTTCCAACTTACTTCTTTGTTAAGATTGAAAAAAAAGAAGAAACATATTATAATTGTAATGTGGGGTTTCAACGTTTATGAAAGAGATTGGAGAAGGATTGATGATGAGTTGTGGTAGGATTGAAGATTCGTTTGTGAAAAATGTCACAAATCCCAGTCAAACTTCACCACATGCTTTCAACTTTCACACTTATCATTTCCTTTTTCTATCATTTTGCTACATTTTATATTTGGGCCACCCTCTTTCCTTTTACCATTGTGACTCCACATTCAATTTCTTTATCTCATTATTATTATATTTTACAGTATTTTTATCCTTATATTTATATTAATAGTTTAATATTTTTCTTTTACGATGTTAGTTCATGACTTTAACGTTAATATAAGAAAACGAATTGCATTAAATCTTTTTAAAAAAAATATAAAGACTATATTGAATAAAAAATAAATAAAGAAAAAGCATCAAATTATCACTAGAAATATAAATACTGAAAATACTATTAAACCTTATTATTATTGTTGAATAAACCTTATGTATATATAAAATCACCAATCTTATATATGTTATTGAGAAAGACAATAAATAAGATTAATTGATAATAGACTATACTTCCATTCGGCTTTTTTTTTATTCGCATATTAAGGGTGTTTTTGTCCTAATCATAATACTAATTACTATTTTTTTAAAATCTATTAATTACTATTTTTTAATATTTTATTGTATTATGTCGTTTATTTTAACGAATATTCACACATTCCCCTATAAAAGACTACTTTTACCAAACGATTTTTACATAAAAGATAATCATTTGGTATATAAATTAGGTTTGATTTCACCTTAACCAATTGTTAAAGGTGATACAGTAATATATGTACATCTTAAATGAACTAAGATGTTGAACTAGTGGATTGATTTTAATTTTTAAAATAATAAAGAAAAATCATATTTATTAATAAGATCATATATTAGTGTTTAATTACCACTCTGAAATATGTTATGAATCTTGTAAAATATTATAAAATTTAAAATATTAAGAAGTTTTTTTTTTTTTTTGAGATATGAAGAGAAAATGTAAGCCAATTTTCTTCAAAGTTCTCTTTCTTCTATTACATATTTATTTTTTCTTAAACTAAACAAAACTTTCTAATAAAAAAAAAATCCCTGTTTTTTTCCCTTATTTCGATGAGAGTAATTATAAATAGTCTTACTTGGCTTTATTTGGTTTAGGGTTTATGCTCGCTTGAAGTGAAGATATTCCATTCTCATTGATGAACACAAAGTACATCATTCCAACTAATGAAAACTCGATGATAAGAATTTGTCCTTAATTTTCAAAGCCATTTCCAACCTTTGAAGAGCCATTAATTCCTGCTGCCAGCTGCACATACAAGAAAACATTCCACCATTAAAGGACCTTTGCATTACCTTAATTTTCTATGGGTAACTTTAATGGCCGGCAATCTTAGAGGTTGTAAATATCATATAAGTTCACTATTATATGAAGTTTCTCGTTCAAATATATAAGATCATTTGCACACGACCTTTAATTAGTTTACCTTAATTTTTCTTATTAGAGATAAACATATACATTTAAAATCTGAGGCACATAACGTTATATATGCTATATTTGGACCCTCAGATTTTGATTAATTTTTCATTTATTTTATATGTAAGATTAATTACTACGTAATTCTTAACAGTGTCTATTTATGCATGTGTTTCAATTACGTAAAATTAGTGAAACTGATAAATGTAATTTATTGGACCTTCAATGAAACAAATATTTAATTGATGACTATCTACGGTTTTAAAGTTAATTAATCATTTTATTCTAGCAGTCCGCCTGCTACTTTATTAGTCTGACTTATTTATAGAACAAACCTAATTTGTGATAAGAAAAATTAAATAAATTAATCAGTAGTAGTTGTATTCCTTTTCAACATTACGATAGTTGCATGAACCTGCTTTGAATTTAGTAACATCATGAACCTGCTTATTTCTAAACTTAGACTTACATTTCTTACTCTTTCTTTCTCTATTTTCTTTGTTATCTATAAACTTCACTAAGTTGTTTATAATTTTGGATATTTTTAATTAAATTTATAATATTTTTAATTTATTATGCACTCAAAATTTTAATATTTTTTAATTAAAGTTTTATGATTTAATTTTTATTAATTGAATAATATGGTTATGACGTGTTATGTAAAATGACACTGTGGCTAATGTAAGATAACAAATTAATGAGTGTATTATTTGCATTGAGAATAACAAGGGATCATTATCATTAATGATAACGAGGATAGTTCCTTGGTTACTATAACTGATGACTTAGAAATCATTAAAAAAATTGATAATTGATGACTTAGAAATCATAAAAAAAATGATAATTTTTAAATTTTAATTCGTGTGTTAATCCAATTTAATCCGTGAAGGAATCAGGTAATTGATTCTACCAACAACTATTTATTAATACTTTTTTATCATATTTTTATAAGTTTTTTATTATAATTATTTACTATTAAAAAAATACTTTTAATGTCATCATTTGGTGTCACACAAGTAAAAAACCAATGTTAAAAGTGACTACGACATCGGTTCCGTTATAACACAAGTCAAAAGCATTTTTGATATCAATGAACCTAGTTTTGACGTTTTTCAATATTTGTTTCACTTAACGTATTTTGATGTTCATTCCCAACCCATTTATCGTCAATCTGTTTTAAAAATTGAGTTAAATATATTTTTAATCTCTCAATTTTGATGTAAAATTAAAATTTGCTTATATCCAAAACTTTGATACATGTTAGTCCAAAACTTTAAAAATAAATGGATATAGTCCTTAATCTAATTATATTAAAAAAAATTTACGTGTCAAATGCTTTTTATACTAGCATTTGAATTGTTTTACGCCGTTTACATGTTCCCACTTCAATATCAGCTAGGAAACGTTTTTGACACCTATAAAAATAACATAATTAGGTTAAAAGGACTACATTAATTCATTTTTTAAAGTTGGTTTAATACCCCTGATGGTTCCTATTTTTGTCAGGTGTGTTCGATTTGGTCCCAGTTTTTTTTCTGTTCAATGTTGTTCTAAAGAATGTAAACTTTGTTCAATTTAATCCTTTTTGCAGACGACGTTTAAATCGTTAAAGACAGACAGTCCATGTGTGCAAAACCCAAATAAGATGGCATTTAACTGCCCACGTGGATTTCCTTCAGGCACAGTGAGGTGGATTCTTAAAGAAATGTCATTTATTTAATGAAACCCAATTTTTGATGAGGATGGATTCTGAAATTAAGGTTTTTTACTTTTCTTCTGTGAAAGCTATAGTGAGGTTCGAGGTTAAGCAATCTTCTTCCCAATCTTGATGGTTGATAAGCCATGTCTACTTCTCAATCTTCTTCTTCTTGTTGTTGCAATAGCTTGGACCACCAAAATTGTCATTCCTCACATGGTGGTGTTTTAATGGGGGTAGGGATAATCCCCATTTGCAATAATCTGCAGGGTAGGCCTCAAAGCCACAATCTGCAACAAACTAGACCCAAACAAACACCACTTCCTAAAGCTTCCAAAATCAAAAGGCAAGAACCCCATTTTCTCCACCAATTTCTCCGCATTACCAAATCCACTCTTTGCCGCACCATCTCCACTATTCACAAAAATCTCAACCAAGGGGGTTATTCACAACAAAGATACAAATATAACTAGCACTTCATTTGCATAAAGGATCGTATGAGTAAAGCCCCAAAATCCCAAAAAAAATGCTCAATTGCTTGTCGGACCTCCTGGATGCGGATCTCTCAAACATGACCTTAATGAGCAGTGTCCCCCACATGTAAAGACTCAAAATGGATAAAAGAATGAGAACAAAAACCCCGTTGGCGAAGAACCCATTATTCGGGAGTGATTGGACTTGTTCCTCTTCTTGAGTTCGGCAACGATTTTGGAGGAGAGGGGCTGGTAGCCATTGATGTCGGGGCGACGGATGGCGGCTTTGAGGCCATTGGATTGGGGTTGGGAACCGGGGTAGATGTAGGTCTAAAGAGCGTGAAGGAAAAGAAGGAAAATTTTGAAGAAATCGAAGCTGAAAGAGGTTGGGTTCCCAAATTCTAAAACATGGAAGATGATGAAGTGGCCAGGATGAAGATGACGAGAGACAACCACGTCAGATAAAATAACTTACATCATTTACTTATTGCTGACTTTGACACTATGCCGTTAACGATTTAAACGCCGTATGCAAAAAGGACTAAATTGAACAAAAATTACATTCTTTAGGACTACATTGAATAGAAAAAAAAAACTGGGACCAAATCGAACACACCTAACGAAAATAGGGACCATTAGGGGTATTAAGCCTTTAAAGTTTGAAGACCAAAATGTATCAAAGTTTCGGACATAAACAAATTTCAATTTTGCTTTAAAGTTCAGGGACTAAAATCATATTTAACCCTTAAAATTTTAATAGAAACAACGCGAGCCTCATTTGTCTTCATTATTCTTTTGCATTTTCTCTTCCCATGTGACCAAGCATGTGCAACGACGAGGAACGAAGGTGAGTTTTGCTTCATGTAACTCAAATGCAAGGCATTTCGCTATGTTAGTTGATGTTTTTTTCTACCGAATGAATTTCATGCAACATTGCGTTTTTGAGGCTCAAAGGATCCTTTTCAAGTAACGATGATGAGTAACTAAGTTGAGTTTTGATTTATTTAACTCAAATGCATGTTGTTTCATTGCCTTGTTTAAGCTTTCGTTTTGATTGAAAGTTTTCCTGTAGGATTGTGTTGTGAAGGCTCCAAGGCTCCCTCTAGCGACAATGATGACTCCCTAAAGCCACCTCCAACAATGGTGATGAGGTCGTAAGGCTACCCTATAACTTCATTCAAGGTTGTTGGTTTGGAGTACAAGATTAGTTTTGGTTTCTATATTGCACTTTGTTTTTTTATTGTATGTGATCAGTCTTGTTTTTCCAATTATTTTTTTATCTTAGACAAAAAAATTTAGCAGTTTGAGAAACTTTTTTTGAAGAAGCTTTCTTCACCAATGTAAGTCTTTTTGACATTTTTGTTTCATTTAAATCTTTAGGAAATATAGTATCATAATTATTTTTATGTGAATCTTAATATGTATATTTAGATAAAAAAAATCATTTTAGATGTTTGATTAATTATTAGGTTGATTATGATTTAAAATTTTAGATTTGTTAGATTTTTTATTATTATTAGGTGTAGTGTTATTTTATAGTAAGATTTATTATAATTTTAGTTAAACACTAAGAAACTTTAGTTTTCATTTAAGATTTAGTACAAAATGATTAAACTTTTAATTGTTTGTATTAAATCTTGAATTGTTCGATTGAACAGTTTAAAAAAATTATTTTTCACAATTCAGTATAACGTGTATATTGAAGTTTAGGCATAAATTTGATAAAATTTCGGTTAAAACCATTTTATGTTGTTATGAGGATGCATACTTGATTTTGGTTATCCGTGACCACTTTCATTTCATGTACTTTAGAAACCAAAGTGAAATGATGCGGAAATTTTATCAAATTTATGATGTTAGACCTTTTCATATACGTGTTGGAAAATTATGAATTCTTTTTTTGAATGGGTAGGGCCTTGACTTGTGAGTGTTAAAAATTTGAGATTAATGAAGTTTATTACGAACGTGGTATGATTGAAGTTGGATGAATGAATGTTGCATTTATTAAAAGTATAATAAAAGGGTTTGAGTTTTGTAATATGCTCAAGAATACACAATATCTATGAACGAAACATATTTTTGTCACTGTGTTCGTTGTCCTGATCAAATACATCAAGACTTGGACACAATGTGTGATAATCTATTCATCTTTGGTATAATGAGGAGTTATATAGTTTGGACTTGGCATAGAAAAGTATCACACAAGCATACAAAGTCATGAGGAACCATCTATATGGACGAATGGATGAGTGATAACTTAGAGAACATGGTATTAATAAAATATGTTTCCCATATACAACCAAAATTACATTCCCTAATACATGATGAAGGTGATAATATTAACAACGGGTATGTGACCTTCCAAATGTAGATCTCCTTAGATTCCTTCTTGGCTTTCTCTTCTAATGGGGATGAAAAGACAAGGTTGGGAATAATTTGTTTTGTCTCTACAAAATGGGGACCATAACCCTTTTACGTAACTTCCGTAAGTTACGTTCAGAATTGTAATATTTCTTATTTGATCCCTCATTAAATTTAAAATATTGCTTATGGTATCCATACAATTAGCCTATCATGACATATATGTCTTTAGTAATAATTTTTATGTTAATTAGATCATTTTAATATTTTTGGCTAATAAGTAATATGTATATATGTATGAATGTATGTATGACCCAAAATTGTTAACAATCTCCCACTGGTGACAAATATATACATTATTACATCCTTATAAATGTGTTAGACTTTATGAGCTCAAAATTTGTCATTATACGCATTGAGCATATTAAAAAATCTCGTCCATTGATTACATCCGCATATAGAACCAAAAAAATTTCATTGCATCAATCACAACTAAACCTATAAATGATCACTAATGTTGACAGAATGAAATGAGATAGACTCATCATGAAAAGTGTAACATGAAAATTATGTGAAAGTGATTTATAGACATCTATTTGCAACTGATATTGCTTTATCTTGATGAGATCAATTTAATAACCTTAATATACAAAGTGTAATATATAAATAATAAAACATATTTGTATATAACTAAATATGTCCAAAAGTCAATGTATTCATACATAAAGTCAAACATAAAACATAAAACATATAAAAATGACTAAGTCTCACTAAACCAAAGATTCCTCGAACTGTAAAACAACTACGTGAGTAACATGCTCATGAAAAACCTTGGGTGGAAGTCCATTTGTAAGAGGATATGATATCATAGAGTTTGTCCTTAAGTTTTATATGGAAATTTGTCCATTCTGCACCATTTCCTTAGCAACTAGAAACTTGATGTCAATGTGTTTCGACTTGGTCTAACTCCTATTGTTGTTAGAATACAATATAACTTATTTGTTGTCACAATGTAACTTAAGTGGTCTTTCAATTCCATTCACAAGTTGCAGCTCTATGACAATTTCTCAGTCATATTTTATGATTTAATACCTCGTAGCATGTTATAAATTCTGTAACTACAATTGATGAAGCCATAAGGGTTTGTTTGGCACTACGCCAAGAAACCGCACCACTAGCTAACATGAAAATGTAATCTAAAGTGGACCTTAAACTATCTTGGCATCTTGCAAAATCTGAGTCAGAATATCCAGTGATCTCCAGCTTGTCTGACCTCTTGTATGTGAGCATTTAATTCTTTATTCTCTTCAAATACCTCACATCTCTTTTGACTGCTTTCCAATGATTCATTCCTGGATTTCTTAAATATATGTTGAATACTCCAACTATGTATTTTATATCTAGACATGTACATACTTAGACATACATCAAACTCCCTACAACTGATGAGATGTACCATTGATGAGATGTCTATTTTAAATTTAGCCCATAAATAAATTTTGTCAATTTACAAACCATATTTTTTGGGTCTCCTAACACAGTTTTCTGGTTGTACCATATAAATTGTCTCGTCAATGTTGTCATTGAGAAACGTCATCTTGAAATCCATTTAATGACACTTAAATTTGTAATATGCAACAAAAGTCATGATTGTCCTAAAAGAGTCTTTGGATGAGACTAGAGAGAAAATCTCTTTAAATTCAATCTCTTACTTTTGAGTATAGTCCTTCGCCACAAGGCGAGTCTTATACCTCTCCACGTTACCTTTGGAATCCCTCTTGGTCTTAAATATCCATTTGCAACCAATGAGTTTCACACCTTCTGGTAATGGGACAAGTTCCAAAACCTTGTTGTCTTGCATTGACTTATACTCCTCATTCATTGCTTTAATCCCTTTTTTTAAGTTGGAATCTTGCATGGTTTGATGGAAGTTAACTAGGTCATCTTCCATCATACCATCATTTTCTTGGAAAAATACCACATAATCATTTGGAATAACACTTCTCTTTTCTCACATGGATCTCCACAAAGGTATTGGCTCATGAAACATAGATTCTTGAGGATCTTGAGTTTATTCTTCATAAGTGACCAAATTATCTTGAGTGGAAGATTCAATATCTTGTAGAGGTTCTGAACTTGCTTTATCAAAAGCAACTATATAAATCAGATTTGAAATCATTACTGATTATTCCTCTAAGACAAAGTCTCTAACCTTATTCTTCCCCCCAAACTCAATATCCTCAAAGGATATGGTAGTTTCCATCTAAAAAATTGTCTTTAATTTGGGATAATAAAATTTATATCCCTTGGATATTTCAGAATAACCAATAAAGTACTGCTTATTGTTTAAGTGTAATTTTTTTTAATTTGGCTTATCAGGCCTTGTTTTAGTTGGACACCCCCCACACAAAAATGTTTTAGACTAGGCTGGGCTAGCCTACCAAAAACAGGTTGGGATGGGCTAGCTCTCCAGTTAAGAATAGGTTGAATTTTACAACCTGAATCACCAAGCTGCCAGGTTGCCGAGTTGTTGGACTAAAATGGACTCATGTCGACCTGTCGGGCTGATGTAGGGTTGTTGGGCTACACTTGAATTTTCCAAAATATATCAAAACAATTCATACATTAAATAATTTAGGTTTTTTTAATGATGTCAAGTTACTGGGTGGCTTGTCGGGCTGGCCTGAATGTTGTTGCGAGCAAGGACGAGTTCCTTTCATTTAAGTGTTTTAATGATATCTAGTTGCCAGACTGGCCGAGTTGGCCTGAGTGTTGTCATGGGTGAGGGCGAGTTCCTTACATTTAGGTTTTTTTATGATGCCGGACTGCTAAGATGGCAAGGGCTGGGCGGAACAGGTTATGCCGCGCTACTGGGTTGAAGAGGTTGTCTCGACCCGTTTTTTTTGGTCGGGCTGTTGTTAACAACTCGACAAGTGTACTGAATCGTATCAAGTAATAATAAATGGTAAGTGATAACGGTTCAAAAACCTTTATTTTTATACTTAATTTTGATATTAAAAACACCCTTTTTGACTTAGAAGCTTGCTTGAACTCATGTTTTTGCTTTAGTTTTGTGAATAAGAGAGTTGAAGGTGAATTTAATGGTTTTGTGCTAGATTCCCTTGATTTTGTAGGTTATTGGAATGATTTGAAAGAAGAGTTAAAGTACAGAATGGTTGGAATGCAGAAAAGTCAACCAGTCAACCATAATGCATAAAAGTCAACCAGAGTGCAGGAAAAGTTGCGCTGAGCGGCAGTTTTGAAGTGCCGAAATCATCGCTAAGCGCCAAATTCCGCTGAGCGCGAGTGCCGCACTTACCGCTGAGCGGAAAAAGTGTCGTTGAGTGCCATTTTTATGGGCTTGGACCTGTTTTCTGTTATTTTTGTGGGCTTGGACCTGTTTTATGTTATTTTTATGTTCTATTTAAGGACTTGCACGTCCTAGGGATTGTACCTTTTGATGGATTAAGCACAAAAACACATTTTTCACCTCTTAGGGGTAGATTTGGGGATGATGACAACTCTCCTCTTCTCTTTCTCGGGTTTTTCTATCTCTTTCATTCTTTCATTCCATTATTCATCTAGTTTTTCCATGACGATGGAGGGCTAAACATTATTGTTGTTGGGAAAGATGTAACCTTTGTAAACTCTCATGTATTGAATTTGTTCTTCAAGATCTTCATTAAGATACATGCTTTCTTTCATTAATTGTTAGAGATATTCTTCTTTGCTCAAATGCTTGTGGTGTTTCATTTATGTATGGCATAAATCTTATGATTTGTAAGTATCAGAAGATTTTGTACTCCTAGGGTTGGACGATTTGGGGATGTGACAGCTCTCCTCTTCTCTCCCTAGGATTATTATTGACAGATATCTTACAAATCATGATCTGGGGAATTCTCCCAATAATAGTATAAACCTAGACATAGGAGTATGATGATTGGTTACTGTCAACACCCAATTTCGTCCGGATGACTAAATAATATAGGTCTTTCTTTTTTTTTATTGCATCTTATTTTATTTTATGTTTTTTATGAATTTTATTATTTTATTTTGTTTTTTTATTTCATTTGATTTTTCATATAAGTATTTTAAAAAGAAAGCAAAAAGAAAAAAAAAGAGAAAAGGAAAAAACGGTTACTCCCTCACGCACACGGACACATGCACTGCCCTTTTGGCTCTCCACCACCCCTCTGCTCCACACACACCCGTAACCACCCCAACAACTTTTCCTTTTTCACTCCCAACTCCATTACCTCCAAGGGGGAGGCCATTCACTCCAGGGAGGGCTCTCCGCATCACACAACACTCAATCCTCCTCCATTCTTTGTCAATGATGGCAACTCATATACACCTATTACCATAGCCATAGGGACACCGGGGATCAGAATCTACCATTTTTATCCATTTCCTCTTCATTTTCATCTAAAACACCATCTCCAACATCATCAACACTTCCACGGCCAAACACCCACCCTCCATACTCACGCTCACAGCCCATATCCATCTTCATTTTTCATCACTCACGGCTACAAGAAATTCCCCAACCATGGCCTAATTTCAAATCTCTCTCTACCCTTCTCCATACTCTGTCGACACCGAAAGAACCCCTTATCACCTCCAATCCCATTATCATCATCAATCCTGACTTCTAATACCAAAATCCCCCAAATACCTTTTTCCTGCAAAGAAAAGAGAATCAATCCAAGCATTCAGTCAATACACATAACAAATCCAGCCTCCCCACCCTCATATGCGCACACCACGGGCTTACTATTTCCCAGTAGACAAAATATCAAACGAAAAAAGATGATGAAGAGGGAAAGAGCTCCAGTGACGGCCGGCGATGGTCTTGACGGTGGGCAGTTGAGCTAGTGATGGTCTCGGCGGTGGACGGCTGCGCTCGCAACACCTTGGGCTACAACTTGCAGTGTTTGATTTCAGTGGAAGGGAAGAAGATAATCATCTCCTCGCGCGTAAAGGGGAGAAGCAGGGAGGAAGACCCAATACGGCGGCTAGCAATCCCTCCGGCAGGGAGCATCGGCGCTGGCAGTGGTGGCATCCTAGGTTGTTTGGTGGTGGAGCTGAGGCGGTTGCCGGTGTGGGTCGCGTGCACCGGTAGTGAATCTGGGTCGTGCGAGAATAAGACTGGTGGAAGGTGGTGGCGTGGTGGCCGGTTTGGCGGCATGCAAGGAAGACGCCCCTTCATCGGATTTCTGGGCCGGGAGAGGAGTCAAGAGGTGACGCGGTGGCTGGTTCGGAGAAGCTTGGCGCGACAACCAGTGGGTCTGTGGCGGCGATCAGCGCACAGGTGGCGCCCCGATTTGCGGCTGGCGACGGCCGGTCTGGTGGAGGCCGCAGTGTGCTTGCGGAGGTGACGCCTGTGAGCCTCTTTGGTCCTATTCGGAAGAGGAAAACCCTAAGTGTGCAAGGTCTCTGAATGAAAAACGAGATGAAGTTGGGGAACCCCTAATGGGTTTCTGATTGGGGTCAAGAGGCTTTGGGCCTGGTGTGGTTTGCTTCCCTTTTCCTCCTGCCACATGCACAATTCTATTCGCACCCCCTTCCATTTGGGCTGAAACCCATTCTGTTTCTGCAAACAAAAATAAAAGAAGAATTGGGCCTGTGCACACTATTTCGGGATGCACCACCATTTTCATCTTTACACCTTGGCAGATTTAAAGTTGGAGAAAAAGAACTTTGACCCAAACCAAAAGAGCCTCAATTTCACTCCACACTGGTTTTTATTTCTATACCCCTATTCATGTTGGGTTTTTCTCTTGCTTTATTTTTATGCTTTTGTTTTCTTTTTATTAGTTAGTTTTTTTATTGCATGTAACCCCTTTATGATAGTCCACGCGCTTTTGTTTTTATTTATATCGGTTAGACTTGTTTGTTTTATTCTCCATAAAAATTACAAAAAATATTTTGAAAAGGTTTAAGCACACGTGCGACCGCTCGCGTAGGCCTTGTGCTGAAAATCTTTTCCCTTTCTTTTACAAAAGTTAAAAATCAAATAAAAATATTTTGAAAAGGTTTAAGCACACGTGCGACCGCTCGCGTAGGCCTTGTGCTGAAAATCTTTACCCTTTCTTTTACAAAAGTTAAAAATCAAATAAAAATATTTTGAAAAGGTTTAAGCACACGCGCGACCGCTCGCGTAGGCCTTGTGCTGAAAATCTTTTCCCTTTCTTTTACAAAAGTTAAAAATCAAATAAAAATATTTTGAAAAGGTTTTAAGCACACGTGCGACCGCTCGCGTAGGCCTTGTGCTAAAAAACCTTTTCCTTCTCTTTTACAAAAGTTAAAGGTCAAATAAAAATAGTTTGAAAAGGTTTCAAGCACACGTGCGACCGCTCGCGTAGGCCTTGTGCTAAAAAACCTTTTCCTTTTCTTTTACAAAAGTTAAAAATCAAATAAAAATATTTGAAAGGGTTTAAGCACACGTGCGACCGCTCGCGTAGGCCTTGTGCTAGAAAACCTTTTCCTTCTTTATTAAAAATACTAAAATATTCCCAGCTACAAGTAATCTCTCAGAAAGAGCTACGTAACCCTGATTTCTCATTTTGAATGAGAATACGTAAGAGCAAGGTCAATCCTTGTCGGGCCCAAAAAACTAAAAAATATATATTTTGTTTAGTTAGAATTTTATTTTAGGGACTAGTTAAACATTTTGAAAACCACATCATATTCGTGCATTTAGTTAAAGGTACTGCCTTCGGGCAGGCGTTGTAGGGTGCTAATACCTTCCCTACACGTAACCGACTCCCGAACCCAGAATATGGTTTTCGTGGACCGTGTCTTATTATTTTATGGTTTTTCCGTAGTTTTCCAGAATAAACTATGGTGGCGACTCCAAATCTCTTTTTTAAACCCGTTTCTTTTTTGGATCGTCGTCCCGTCGCGATTCCGGTTGCGACAGATGGCGACTCCGCTGGGGACTGCTAGAGAGTCGAGCCATTTAATTAGATGCGCGAATTCGATGTGGTTTTGCTTATGTGTTTTTCTTTCCCTTTTCTCTATTTGTGCTTGATATTTGGAATAACTGCAATAACTATTGGATATTGAACCCTAGGGTAGACAATATGTTTATATCTGCCTGGGAATTTTTTTTCTGGTTGTTTTGCAGGTGAGGGTTTTGGTATGCATAATGTTCTCCCTTCACACACACTTTCGGCATATCATGAGTAGGGCCCTATACCCGGGTCTGAGCGTAGCTTAGAATTAGAGGAGTTGTGTAGCGGTGTCACTCTGGGATGTACTTCCTGTTTGGCTATCGTGAGAACTCCAACTAGAGTCTGTTCTCTTCATTTGTGTCTTCACACCTAGTTGATTACTCGACTGTTGTGGAGATGCTATGAAGGGGGCCATAGCTCTAGTGACCGTCGACCTTTAGGTTTAGGGAACCATCCTGGTGAGATTGCATATGGTTGACCTCGAATCCGAAGCGTTGAACCTTATCTAGGGCACAAAGGGAGATGTGTGCAGCCTTATAATCCTCATTGTTTCTTAATAAAATCCAACACCTTGTACATATCTTTATACCGTTTTTATACACCTTTTTCTTTTCTTTCTTTCTTTTTCTCATGCATTTTTATAGTCTTGTCACTGGTTCTAGTCAGGAAATTATAAATTTGTGACTAAGCCTTTGAGATAAAATGGAAATTAACATGAGATCTGAAGTCAAGGGGGGTTCAAGTTCAGACATTTTAAAGGAAAGGATAGCCATTGAAGTAAGGAAGGGTAATATGGATGGCCTGAGAGAACTGCTGAAGAAAATGGAGACAACCCAATAGGATGCATTCAGGAAGGAGTATGGGAATTTGTTGAGCCTGTTAGAGGTGGAAGTTCAAACACCGGCCATTACTCTTTTAGCCCAGTCTTATGAACCACCATTGAGATGTTTCACTTTCTGGGATTTCCAATTGGTGCCTATGGTATAAGAATTCGAGCAAATCTTAGATATACCTCTTGAAGGAAAAATTCCCTACAACTACCTTGAGCAGTATATCCCTATCTTGCAGTTAACGAGGATCAGGAAAGTATACCCAATGAAGTTGGAAAGCAAGTTCACAATCAAGGGCAAAGTGAGGGGCCTTCCTCAAAGATACTTATGGGAATACGTACATCGTTTGGCTTAAGAGGAAAATTGGGAGATGTTTACGGATGTATTAGCTCTTCTCCTCTATGGTGTCATGCTTTCACCTAAATGTCAAAAACCTCGTCAATTATGCCGCTACGAATGCATTTGTGGGATATAAAGAGCGCTGTGAGAATCCAGTCAGTGCCATCCTGGATGAAGTTTATGGGACCCTTAATCGTTGTTACGAACTTAAGGGGGGAAAGATGTTATGTTGTCTACCAGTGTTGTATATGTGGTTCATTTCCCGAGACGCCTTAAATTTGCCGTACCCCACGGACGAGTTATTGCAGAGTAAACCGAATGTGAAAGGAGCAAATGAATGGGCGCAACTTTGTGCAAGTTTAAACGAAGAACAAGTTAAATGGCGTGTCCCTTGGCAGCATAGATCGCAGATTATATATCATTGCAGGAGCTAAAAACGAGCTTGGAAGAGTCTCCAACAAATTATAGAGATGAAACAAGGCACGCAGAAACGCTCGTCACACATGCAGAAACGCTCGGCGCAAGAGTGACGCCAAGTGAACGTTCGTCCAGGACTCTTAGAGAGGACGATCGTCCAGGCAGAAATGGACGCTCGTCCTGGAACAGAAGAGGACGCTCGTTTTGAAGACGACGCTCGTCCTGAAGCAGAAGAGGACGCTCGTTTTGAAGACGCTCGTCCAGATGACGTGAGAAGAGGACGTTCGTCTAGGACTCTTAGAGAGGACGATCGTCCAGGCAGAAATGGACG
The DNA here is from genome assembly GCF_016808095.1 of Vigna angularis. NCBI lineage: Eukaryota > Viridiplantae > Streptophyta > Magnoliopsida > Fabales > Fabaceae > Vigna > Vigna angularis. The sequence goes on along the minus strand of NC_068979.1, from coordinate 23,478,143 downwards.
CTCGTCCTGGAGTAGAAGAGAACGCTCGTTTTGAAGACGACGCTCGTCCTGAAGCAGAAGAGGACGCTCGTTTTGAAGACGCTCGTCCAGATGACGTGAGAAGAGGACGCTCGTTTTGAAGACGCTCGTCCAGATGACGTGAGAAGAGGACGCTCGTTTTGAAGACGCTCGTCCAGATGACGTGAGAAGAGGACGCTCGTTTTGAAGACGCTCGTCCAGATGACGTGAGAAGAGGACGTTCGTCCAAGACTCTTAGAGAGGACGATCGTCCAGGCAGAAATGGACGCTCGTCTTGGAGCAAAAGAGGACGCTCGTTTTGAAGACGACGCTCGTCCTGAAGCAGAAGAGGACGCTCGTTTTGAAGACGCTCGTCCAGATGACGTGAGAAGAGGACGTTCGTCTAGGACTCTTAGAGAGGACGATCGTCCAGGCAGAAATGGACGCTCGTCCTGGAGCAGAAGAGAACGCTCGTTTTGAAGACGACGCTCGTCCTGGAGCAGAAGAGGACGCTCGTTTTGAAGACGACGCTCGTCCTGAAGCAGAAGAGGACGCTCGTTTTGAAGACGCTCGTCCAGATGACGTGAGAAGAGGACGTTCGTCCAGGACTCTTAGAGAGGACGATCGTCCAGGCAGAAATGGACGATCGGCCAGTAGAAGAGGACGCTCGTCCAGTGGGATAAGAGGGCGCTCGTCCAAGATTTAGGACGTTCGTCCAGGCCAGAGAATAGGACGCTCGTCCAAATTTCAGTGAACGCTCGTCTGCTGTCGATTTTTTCACGGGGGCAACTGATGTGTCTATTTAATCCAGAAATACGAAGGGCTTACGGTCTTTGGTTCTTTGGAGATGCATCTCACTTAGAGGAGAGCTTGGAAGGCTGCTAGGACTCGTGGGAACACTCCCTTTTCCCTCTTGGTTTCTTCATCTTCTTTCATGGCCATTTTATGTTGTGAGGAATGAACTTTTGCTAAAATGCTTCATCGAGTTAAGAACGCTTACAAGAATGTTGTTCGTTTCAAGGGAGATCCAAGATAATGGACTTTTAATAAAGATTTCCTTAGCCAATGAATCGCAGAGAAGGTTAGGACAATCAAGTTACCATTCAAGTCAATCCCTGCTTACCGAAAAAAAAAAAAAAAAAAAACTTCGTAGTGTTGAGCAGTGGATGAAAACAGCATTTGAGAAACTAGAAAAAGAATGTTAGCATCAAGCTAAAAAGGAGACATCCATAAATAATGATTCAGATGAGAGAGTATGTCATTGAACAAGGACAAGTTATAAAGAATTGGAAGTGACGTCTCTCACAGCTAGCTTCCCTTGCCGATGAAGCCATTGAAAACGTCCCTAAGTTCTTAGCTGATGCTGAGTCTGTAATGTCAATCATCAACCCGCTTAAGGGGATTGAAACATTCCTCAATTGCTGCAGGGAACTTATAAGAGAAATGAAGAATGTTATGGCTAAAGCCTGAGATGGTTGACCAATACATCCTATGTCTCACGTCTTGGGAACTTCTGAATGATGAACCACCTTATTGACTTTGTTTCATGTTAATTTCCAAATTACACCGGAGCAATATTTTCGCGACTTTATAATTTCCGACTAGAGTATTTGAACTACATTGTCTCTTCTTTTTCTTTTCATTTTTTTTCTTTTTCTTAATTTGTTTCATCTAAAAAAAAAACTTAAAAAAAAAAAAATACGGCTAAACATCCAAGATACCCTAAAGGAATCGAACCAGTTAACAAATCTTGGAGAACCAAAGAGAAGTTCAAGAAGGGATGAAAGTCGATATCCAACAATTGAAGAGACAAATGAGCCAAATCCTAGAGGCCCTGAATGTCTTACAAAGCCTTGTAGATTCGCGCGCATCATGAGCGCAACAAAGAGTTCCAAGAGCACAAACTTTCCCTCCTTATGGTCTCCCCTAGAATTACATTACACCCTTGGGAGTGGACTCGGGACAACTTTGCATTCAAAAGGCCGAAGAGAACGCAGTTGAAAGAGGAAAGAAGCTTGGGGCACTTTCATGGTCCCTACCGAGATGATTCAACCACGCCTTGTGAGAAAGACAATGACGAAGGAACCCGAGTTGAAATCTGCTCCTCGTGTCATTACGCCAATGGATGTTGAGGTTGACAGACATAAATTTGAAATGTTTTTGAAAAGTCGTGAGAGCCATAGAAGTTGGAGGAAGCCTTAAGTTTGAAAATGTTGTAAGGCTATGCTTAGTCCCAAATGGGGTGATACCTCCCAAGGTTTAAATTACCCAGAGGGACCACTTATCCAAGACCATCTCGGGACATATGGGAAGAAAATGGTTGTTCATGCATGTGATGGAAAGTTGCTAATTCATTTGTTCCGAGAATTTGGTTGGCATGGCATAAAACTGGGAACTCATCTTGAACAATCGTGCATCCGGTCTTGGGAGAATTTGGTGGATGCTTTCTTGAGGCAGTACAAATATATCAGGGATGGGGCACTTGATTGATTACAACTGCAGACCTTAATGAAGGAGTCTAAATTGTTCAAAGAATATGCCAAAGGTGGAAAGAGACTGTTGCTCAAATGAAGTTTCCTCAGAGTGACAAGGAAATAGTTCCCATATTCCTCAATACTCTGTAATCACCCTTCTGTGAGACCGTGGTGAGCAGTGTTTCCATAAGCTTTACAAACTTGGTGATAATCAAATAAAGATTTAAAATATATGTGAAGACTGAAGAGATCGCTCATGGTCCTACCATGGCAGTAAATGTGAACAAGTCTGGTCTAAGCCTGGGATAAGGAGAGAAGAAAGAGCTCAATCACATCCCACCGCTCAAATACCGTGGGCCTACCCTTTGAAACCGTTTTGAGGAAGATTGGAGACTAGACCCAAACTCAACTTCCTACCAAGCTGTCAGGCGTGGCCTCTACTTGTTACATGAAGCCTCAATACCTCAAGACTCATGATACATCATACACAAAAGGTGATTACCATGGAGTGGCTATCGGTCATTCCACCAAAAATGCTGGTGGTTCAAGCGCAAAGGCAAACTTTGATTCATTCAAGATGATTAAATTGTGAAGAAAGTCAATCCAACATTGAGGCAAGGCTTGAGAATGCCTCTACAAATGCCATGAGGAAATGAAGTGGGCTTTAAGACCACACAAGAAATCATAAGTCATTGTACAAGTGAATTTGATGTCGTGGAGTGTCTTGCTACTGGGAAGTATGCTCATTGGTATCACGTCTTCATCCATGACTTTGGATGCAAGCATTCACTACAGGGTTTCTCCAAGTAGTGCTGGAAATCGAGTCCTGAGAGGGTATCGTAAAAAAAAAAGGAAAACAAAATTGAAAAAAAAATGAAATAAAGGAAATCTTGAGTCACTTGTCTTTCTTGTGAATCGTCAAACTCTTGTTTTTCGAAAATATAAAAAAAAAAAGGAAAAATGATGAATAATCAAAAAGAAAATTGGGATGTCAAGTTTTTCTGAGGTCAAATGTTTAAAAATAACAATTTGATGTTTCCTTTCGAGATGTTTGTGCACGTGTTGCTTGAAAGCCTTCACCCTTCACTTTCTCTAAAATAAAGGATTTTCCCCAACAAACACTGTCACTGCCCTCAATAACAAAAACCTTTACACTGGGGCAGATTGGCCTGGCCAAAATTTTCCTCGCTTGCGCTAGTTGGGTGATCCCGGAATCCATTGAGACAAACAGAAGAACTTTCAAAAAGAGAATAAGCCCACTAGATTGAAAACCCGAAAGGGCAGTCTAGAAGGGAAAAGAAAAGAAAAAAAAGAATTCATGTTGAGGTCATCTAGTCGTAGAATTAATCTTTTGAAAATAAAGCAATCAGAATTTGAAATGATGTGTGGCCATTTTTTTTCTTTACCAAAAAAACAAAATATATCCATTGTCACCCCGTTTTGAGCCAAAAATAAATCCTTTTTCAAAATTATTCCCAAGCAAGGGTTGTCATCAGTATGAGTCAACTTAGGAAGCAGTTGAAGAGCACTCAATGATCAAACGGAGGAATCCTTCAAAAGGGTAACCAAAAACAAAAAAAAAAAGAACAAAAAATCACAAAGTGATGATGAAAAAATAAAAAAAATGGAGTTCAAGAAAAACAAAGTGCTCAAAAGGTCAAATAGTTGACACAGTGATAGATGACAACCCTTGTTTCAAAAAATGTATCTGATAAGCATTCATTTGGGCCTTTAACCCTTTCTTTCAATACCTTCTAGCCCTAGCCACATTACAAGCCTAATAAAGTCCACACAGATTAAATAATGTTTGCTCAAATTTTCATAAAGCTTAATTTTGCGATAAGACGAAATGACTGGCAATGTGTCAAAAAAAAAAAAAAAAAAAAAAAAAAAACTGGGGCAGCGTTGTAGATCTCACCACGCGTCTTCGCCCTGAAATTTATCAACCCATAATTTCAAGACTGGGGCAGCTTTGCGAATCTCACTTGAACTTTTCACCCGAATTTTCAAAGATCCATACCCTATGCTGGGGCAACTTTCGGGATATCCCGTTTCACTTTGACATTCACATACCACATCTTCGGCAAGGAGTGTATGAGGAATGATGTGCCCACGTGGTTGTCCTAGTCTTCTTCAAACCATCCTAAACATCTATCATTTTTCTCACTTGCCAGTAAATTCAAGCATGCGTGCATTGATGTCACAAAAGAAAAAGTCAAAATGTAATCATATCAAATATTAGACCTCGAATGTATGACATTCCTCAATTTCACAAAACATTGAAAATAAAGATCAGTTTGATGATGATTGCAAGTAAGATGAATGACTCAAAAAAAAAAAAAAAAAAAAAAAAAGAGCGAAACACAAAACAAAGCAAATGTTTTCCATATGTGTGCATTCATCCATCAAAAGAAAATCTTTTGGATCGAAACCCTCTTCATTGATATGAATGGTTGTCGAATCCTTCTTCAAAAAATACCCAAAGAATAACATTATGGTTCTCTTTCAAGTCATGTTGTTTCATGGTGATCATGTTTTTTTTCTCTCATTTTGGGGTTTTGACATTCACATCCTTATACCCTATTCACCGCCTTTAAGTTAGTGTTTCAACATTCTACCATGGTCTTTATACTTTGTTTCTCCTATCCTCATATTAGGACCTTCTCTTTGGAAATGGTCACTGATACCTTTTCAAAAATCAAAATTTTGTCAAAAATTACAAAAAAAAAAAAAAAAAACATTTCACAAAACTACAAGTTTCAAGAATTTCCAAATCCTAAAGCCCAGTTTTCACACTGGCCCACAAGCCCAGTTTCCACACTGGCCCAAAAGCCCAATTTTCACATTGGCCCCCAAGCCTAGTTTCCACACTGGCCCAAAAGCCCAATTTTCACATTGGCCCCCAAGCCCAGTTTCCACACTGGCCCAAAAGCCCAATTTTCACATTGGCCCCCAAGCCCAGTTTTCACTGGCCCTTTAAGCCCAGTTTCCACACTGGCCCCCAAAGCCCAGTTCGCCTGGCCCCCAAGACTAGTTTCCATACTGGCCCCAAGCCCAATTTCCATACCGGCCCACAAAGCCCAGTTTTCACACTGGCCCCAAGGTCCAGTTTTCATACTGGCCCCCCATAAGCCCAATTTTGCATGGCACCCTAAACTCAAGTTTTTCTTTTTGTAACGGCCCTCTGCTTGGCAATGGTCGGATTTAAATTTCTGTTCTGTGAGTTTGGCCCTCTGCGAGGCAATGGTCAAATCTAGGTTTTAGTTTTCTGTTATCGGCCCTCTGCATGGCAATGGTCAGATTTTAAATTTCTGTTCTGTGAGTTTGGCCCTCTGCGAGGCAATGGTCAAATCCAGGTTTTAGTTTTCTGTTATCGGCCCTCTGCATGGCAATGGTCGGATTTAAATTTCTGTTCTGTGAGTTTGGCCCTCTGCGAGGCAATGGTCAAATCCAGGTTTTAGTTTTCTGTTATCGGCCCTCTGCATGGCAATGGTCGGATTTAAATTTCTGTTCTGTGAGTTTGGCCCTCTGCGAGGCAATGGTCAAATCCAGGTTTTAGTTTTCTGTTATCGGCCCTCTGCATGGCAATGGTCGGATTTAAATTTCTGTTCTGTGAGTTTGGCCCTCTGCGAGGCAATGGTCAAATCCAGGTTTTAGTTTTCTGTTATCGGCCCTCTGCATGGCAATGGTCGGATTTAAATTTCTGTTCTGTGAGTTTGGCCCTCTGCGAGGCAATGGTCAAATTCAGGTTTTAGTTTTCTGTTATCGGCCCTCTGCATGGCAATGGTCGGATTTAAATTTCTGTTCTGTGAGTTTGGCCCTCTGCAAGGCAATGGTCAAATCCAGGTTTTAGTTTTCTGTTATCGGCCCTCTGCATGGCAATGGTCGGATTTAAATTTCTGTTCTGTGAGTTTGGCCCTCTACGAGGCAATGGTCAAATCCAGGTTTTAGTTTTCTGTTATCGGCCCTCTGCATGGCAATGGTCGGATTTAAATTTCTGTTCTGTGAGTTTGGCCCTCTGCGAGGCAATGGTCAAATCCAGGTTTTAGTTTTCTGTTATCGGCCCTCTGCATGGCAATGGTCGGATTTAAATTTCTGTTCTGTGAGTTTGGCCCTCTGCGAGGCAATGGTCAAATCCAGGTTTTAGTTTTCTGTTATCAGCCCCCCGCATGGCAATGGTCGAATCCAGGTTCGTTTCGTGTTGTTGGCCCTCTGCTACGCAATGGTCGATTTCTTTTGTTGCAATCTCATCTTTTTTCATGAACTTGGTTATCATATATATTTGAATTAGTTTTTATTTTTCCTCTCTCTTTTGAAATCCAGACGAAATTAGTGTTTCTTTCTTTACTTAGCCTTTACTCAGATAATACGAAAATATCAAATTTTCATATTATCTAGTAAAATCTAAGCAAAGAGGGGCAGCTGTCAACACCCAATTTCGTCCGGATGACTAAATAATATAGGTCTTTCTTTTTTTTTATTGCATCTTATTTTATTTTATGTTTTTTATGAATTTTATTATTTTATTTTGTTTTTTTATTTCATTTGATTTTTCATATAAGTATTTTAAAAAGAAAGCAAAAAGAAAAAAAAAGAGAAAAGGAAAAAACGGTTACTCCCTCACGCACACGGACACATGCACTGCCCTTTTGGCTCTCCACCACCCCTCTGCTCCACACACACCCGTAACCACCCCAACAACTTTTCCTTTTTCACTCCCAACTCCATTACCTCCAAGGGGGAGGCCATTCACTCCAGGGAGGGCTCTCCGCATCACACAACACTCAATCCTCCTCCATTCTTTGTCAATGATGGCAACTCATATACACCTATTACCATAGCCATAGGGACACCGGGGATCAGAATCTACCATTTTTATCCATTTCCTCTTCATTTTCATCTAAAACACCATCTCCAACATCATCAACACTTCCACGGCCAAACACCCACCCTCCATACTCACGCTCACAGCCCATATCCATCTTCATTTTTCATCACTCACGGCTACAAGAAATTCCCCAACCATGGCCTAATTTCAAATCTCTCTCTACCCTTCTCCATACTCTGTCGACACCGAAAGAACCCCTTATCACCTCCAATCCCATTATCATCATCAATCCTGACTTCTAATACCAAAATCCCCCAAATACCTTTTTCCTGCAAAGAAAAGAGAATCAATCCAAGCATTCAGTCAATACACATAACAAATCCAGCCTCCCCACCCTCATATGCGCACACCACGGGCTTACTATTTCCCAGTAGACAAAATATCAAACGAAAAAAGATGATGAAGAGGGAAAGAGCTCCAGTGACGGCCGGCGATGGTCTTGACGGTGGGCAGTTGAGCTAGTGATGGTCTCGGCGGTGGACGGCTGCGCTCGCAACACCTTGGGCTACAACTTGCAGTGTTTGATTTCAGTGGAAGGGAAGAAGATAATCATCTCCTCGCGCGTAAAGGGGAGAAGCAGGGAGGAAGACCCAATACGGCGGCTAGCAATCCCTCCGGCAGGGAGCATCGGCGCTGGCAGTGGTGGCATCCTAGGTTGTTTGGTGGTGGAGCTGAGGCGGTTGCCGGTGTGGGTCGCGTGCACCGGTAGTGAATCTGGGTCGTGCGAGAATAAGACTGGTGGAAGGTGGTGGCGTGGTGGCCGGTTTGGCGGCATGCAAGGAAGACGCCCCTTCATCGGATTTCTGGGCCGGGAGAGGAGTCAAGAGGTGACGCGGTGGCTGGTTCGGAGAAGCTTGGCGCGACAACCAGTGGGTCTGTGGCGGCGATCAGCGCACAGGTGGCGCCCCGATTTGCGGCTGGCGACGGCCGGTCTGGTGGAGGCCGCAGTGTGCTTGCGGAGGTGACGCCTGTGAGCCTCTTTGGTCCTATTCGGAAGAGGAAAACCCTAAGTGTGCAAGGTCTCTGAATGAAAAACGAGATGAAGTTGGGGAACCCCTAATGGGTTTCTGATTGGGGTCAAGAGGCTTTGGGCCTGGTGTGGTTTGCTTCCCTTTTCCTCCTGCCACATGCACAATTCTATTCGCACCCCCTTCCATTTGGGCTGAAACCCATTCTGTTTCTGCAAACAAAAATAAAAGAAGAATTGGGCCTGTGCACACTATTTCGGGATGCACCACCATTTTCATCTTTACACCTTGGCAGATTTAAAGTTGGAGAAAAAGAACTTTGACCCAAACCAAAAGAGCCTCAATTTCACTCCACACTGGTTTTTATTTCTATACCCCTATTCATGTTGGGTTTTTCTCTTGCTTTATTTTTATGCTTTTGTTTTCTTTTTATTAGTTAGTTTTTTATTGCATGTAACCCCTTTATGATAGTCCACGCGCTTTTGTTTTTATTTATATCGGTTAGACTTGTTTGTTTTATTCTCCATAAAAATTACAAAAAATATTTTGAAAAGGTTTAAGCACACGTGCGACCGCTCGCGTAGGCCTTGTGCTGAAAATCTTTTCCCTTTCTTTTACAAAAGTTAAAAATCAAATAAAAATATTTTGAAAAGGTTTAAGCACACGCGCGACCGCTCGCGTAGGCCTTGTGCTGAAAATCTTTTCCCTTTCTTTTACAAAAGTTAAAAATCAAATAAAAATATTTTGAAAAGGTTTTAAGCACACGTGCGACCGCTCGCGTAGGCCTTGTGCTAAAAAACCTTTTCCTTCTCTTTTACAAAAGTTAAAGGTCAAATAAAAATAGTTTGAAAAGGTTTCAAGCACACGTGCGACCGCTCGCGTAGGCCTTGTGCTAAAAAACCTTTTCCTTTTCTTTTACAAAAGTTAAAAATCAAATAAAAATATTTGAAAGGGTTTAAGCACACGTGCGACCGCTCGCGTAGGCCTTGTGCTAGAAAACCTTTTCCTTCTTTATTAAAAATACTAAAATATTTCCAGCTACAAGTAATCTCTCAGAAAGAACTACGTAACCCTGATTTCTCATTTTGAATGAGAATACGTAGGAGCAAGGTCAATCCTTGTCGGGCCCAAAAAACTAAAAAATATATATTTTGTTTAGTTAGAATTTTATTTTAGGGACTAGTTAAACATTTTGAAAACCACATCATATTCGTGCATTTAGTTAAAGGTACTGCCTTCGGGCAGGCGTTGTAGGGTGCTAATACCTTCCCTACACGTAACCGACTCCCGAACCCAGAATATGGTTTTCGTGGACCGTGTCTTATTATTTTATGGTTTTTCCGTAGTTTTCCAGAATAAACTATGGTGGCGACTCCAAATCTCTTTTTTAAACCCGTTTCTTTTTTGGATCGTCGTCCCGTCGCGATTCCGGTTGCGACAGTTACCTTTAAGCTTCTGTGCTTTATAATGCATGAGTAATTGCTAGGGAGACAATACATTGTAAACTAGTGATTATGATTAGGCTTTCTTCGCCGAGACATCGGGTTTAAGGTAATTTAGAAAGTGACATTAACATTAATGAAGAAAGACGAATTCATAAATACATGAGAGTAAATTAGGTGAAATCTAAACCTCAACAACAATATCATCAACTTCATCCATTCTTTCATGTGTTTAACCTCAATTGATCAAATTGCATTCATGTTTATTTTATCGCATTTGCATTCAAAACCAAAAAATATGTTCGTTAGAGTCTTAATTAGTTGAGTAATCACATAACTATTTAGTGCCGTGAGTCTCTTGGAAAACGATACTTGGTCTTGTCAGAGCGGCTGCAGCGGATGGGTTAGCGTGGAATAACAAACCAAGAGGGTTTTTAATACGAACGTGTGCCTTTTAATTTCTACTCAATTAAACTTACCCAAGCAAATAATAAAGACAAATAAAGAGAGTAAGGTTGAGAGAAATTTGCACAGATGATTTTATCCTGGTTCGGATCTTACCAATCCTACGTCCAGTCGTTTATCTCAAAGCAAGATAAACAATTCACTAATCACAAAACAATTACAAATTACAATCACAAAGAAACAATTTGTAAGAGTTTAGAAAACACCTCTCTTGATACCACAAGAGATGAACCTACACCTCCTTTGAGTCTTCACAAAGGATGAACACCTCCTCCGAATACTTCACAAAGGATGATTCTCTTCCGAACACCTCCTTAGACACACCAAGGATGAACCGGCTATTTTCTCTGTCACCGTAGCAGCACTTCACCAGCTCCACAGACACGAGTTTCACAAGCCGAACAAGAACACACAAGTCTCAAGAATTTCTGAGTATTTGAGCACAAGGGAAGAGTTTCTGTGTTATTTTTCTTGAGAGGAAATGAGAGTCTATTTATAGACTCATCCAAAGGCTCTTCCATTTTTCGTTTTCAGCCTTTCTCACTGTGTTAATCGATTAACTTAAGTGGTTAATCGATTAACTCACCAACGGATAGTCCAACGGCTCTAAAAACGGCTAGTTTTTCAAACGGTCACTTTGTTAATCGATTAACAGCCCATGCTAATCGATTAACAGCCCATGCTAATCGATTAGCTAATAGATTAAAAAAAGTTTTAATCTATTAAAACAACAAGAAGTTGAGTTTTCAGCTTTTAGTCGTTTTAATCGGTTAATACTTGTTTTAATCGATTAAAACAGTGCGATTTTGACTCTGGACATTAATTATATAATGTAGAATTACATGGAATCAAAACCACTAAAAATCTAAGTCCTAGACACTAAACTACAATTATTACAAAAGCTTTCCATAGCAATACAAGTCTTCATAACATCTTGAATCTTGATTTCTTCTTGACTTGATTTGGACATCATCAAAACTTCATCTTCATCATTTTGCTAACATTCTCCCCCTTTTTGATGATGATCAAAAACTCCTTTGATTTAAAGCTTTTAGTAATAATCTGGATAAAACACAACTTATGGAAGAAAAAGTGCATTAGTGAATAAACACAAATAAGCAAATAAGCTTTAAACATTTTCTCCCCCTTTTTGATCATAATTAAAAAGTTGTGTTTGATGTTCTCCCCCTAAGATAATACTCCCCCTTAATAAAGGCATGAATGCATATGAGCTAAAAATATTTCAAATTTAAAGATTCATTCAAACATACACAATAGGATATTTAAAGCAAATAATTTTAGGATAAAGAGCTTATAAAACATTGTTTAGATCTTCATCTTGAGGATTGTCATCATTCTTCGCTTCATTTGTTGTCTTCTACAAATCTTCATCATAGCCTGCATGTAATTCAACTGACTCAAGAGGTTTCGCCTCAAGGTCTACAATTTCATCAAAGACAACATGCACACATTCTTCTATTTCAAATGTTTTCCAATTGAAAACTATATATGCTTTGTATATTAAAAGATATCCCAAAAAATAGTTTCATCGGCCTTGGAATAAAATTTTCTTAAATTTTGTTTTAAAGAAATTCTAAATATTAAACAATAGGTACCCAACTATTTGTATGGGTCCTTTGGGTTAGATTTAGAAAAAAGAAATCATTTTATAACCCAAACATATCTACCACTTGGAACACCATAATGCTTAATTTTACATTTGTTAGATGTATGACCCTTTTTCATACAATAAAAGCAAGATACAACATTTGTGTTCCTATAAGTTGTTCCTTTTTCTACCCAAGTTCTACGGGTTCTATGATTATGTTTATTTTTAATTCTAGGAACATACTTATTTTTAACAACCTTATTTTCATTATTTTTACTACATTCTCCTGAGGTTATTTCATCTAGTAGTTTCTTATAATTAACACAAGATGCACATTCATCACTACTAGTATATTTACCTTTTTCATAAAATAAAATTTTATTTTTCAAAATTTTATTTTCTTTAAAAATATTTTTAAAATTTGATTTTAATTTTTTATTTTCATCTGCTATTGATTTTTCAATGTTATCAACTTTCAATTTATGTTTATCACAAAATTTACACTCAGCAGATATATTTGTATCATTTTCTACATTTGAAATTTTACTATTTAAAGTTTCTATTTCTTCTAAGGATTTTTCATATTTCTTTTGTAATTCTTTAAAATCCTTTTTCAATTTCTTATGAGCAAGATCTAGTTTTTCTGATTCTATCAATAATTCTCTATAAATTTCATGTAATTCATCTTCATCAATATCATCAGAATCATCAGAATCGCTAGAGGTACTTACTTGACTTCCAGCTATATCGTTATTTACCACTAAACAAATATATGCTTGCTCATCAGAATCACCCATACTTGATGTTGTGCTTGATGAAGAGCTTTAATTATTCTCTTCCATGATTAAAGTATTCGTTTTAGCACACCCAATTTCATCTCCGCCTTCATGAGTTACTCTTAAAGTTTCCCACATTTCTTTAGTGCTTTTACAGACAGAAATCCTGTAAAAGTCATTAATAGTTAAAGTAGATGAAATAATGTTACGAGCTCTTACATCATTACCAAATTTTTTCTTATCTTCAGCAGTCCATTGGTCACGAGGCTTTGGTTCCTGCATATTGTTAGTTGGAACAAAAGGACCAAATGCAACAGTATCCCAAATATCTATATCAATAGATTCCATAAAAATTTGCATTATGACCTTCCAATATGCGTAATTTTCACCTGTGAATAGTGGTGGTCTATTGATAGAAGCACCCTCTGCGAATGTTTGATACGATCTCGCCATTTGAATGACTATCAAAGCAAGCTCTGATACCAATTGTCAGAGCGGCTGCAGCGGATGGGTTAGCGTGGAATAACAAACCAAGAGGGTTTTTAATACGAACGTGTGCCTTTTAATTTCTACTCAATTAAACTTACCCAAGCAAATAATAAAGACAAATAAAGAGAGTAAGGTTGAGAGAAATTTGCACAGATGATTTTATCCTGGTTCGGATCTTACCAATCCTACGTCCAGTCGTTTATCTCAAAGCAAGATAAACAATTCACTAATCACAAAACAATTACAAATTACAATCACAAAGAAACAATTTGTAAGAGTTTAGAAAACACCTCTCTTGATACCACAAGAGATGAACCTACACCTCCTTTGAGTCTTCACAAAGGATGAACACCTCCTCCGAATACTTCACGAAGGATGAACACCTCCTCCGAATACTTCACGAAGGTTGATTCTCTTCCGAACACCTCCTTAGACACACCAAGGATGAACCGGCTATTTCCTCTGTCACCGTAGCAGCACTTCACTAGCTCCACAGACACGAGTTTCACAAGCCGAACAAGAACACACAAGTCTCAAGAATTTCTGAGTATTTGAGCACAAGGGAAGAGTTTCTGTGTTATTTTTCTTGAGAGGACAGGGGATGTTCATACAAGGAGGACTGCAGCCTCAAAGCATCATGAAGACCCTGAGATTGAAGGAATTATAGGACACAAGGAGACAACTATGTTGAGCATCACAAGCTGCCCCAAATTCTTCCTTCCTTGAAGATGCGCCAAGTGCTAAGTGAAAGATGAAGAAGAAAGGGAGAAGGAAAACAGAAAGACTAGTCACCACCACCCTTGGATGAGAGACAAAGAACTCAAGCCTAGCAAGCAAAATTTGATCAAGAGGATTGAGTGTTTGAAGATGTCAAGGTAGTGGAAGGGCAAAAATGAAGAATTCAAGCTATGAGAGTTGATTTGGTGGCTAGAATGTGATTCAAGAGGAGTTGGTGAAAGGAGCACACCAACAACAAAGTTTGCACTTCATTGAGTAATCCGTCAAGCTAATGACGTTAAACAAGCGCTTTTGGGAGGCAACCCAGTTTTATTATCTATATTAGTTGTGTTTGTATGGTTTTTATGTTGTGTGCATTAGTAACTTATGTTTTGACTATGTGACTTGTTGCATTTTATATGATTTTTGAGTTGTAATGTGTTTTTGTGGTTTGTTTGGTGTGTTTTCAAGTGCTTAAATCTGTTACGGCATGTTACAGGTTGCTCTAGGATGTTTTGGTGTGATCTTAAGTGCTTAAATATGATTTGGATGCATAAGTGCAGTTTTGAGTTGTAGAGTAAAAAGCTTTGGAAATGTGCATTCAATTCACCCATTCATGCATTCAATTTCATTCCTTATAGTTTAGACAAGTTTCAATGATGAAAACATGATATTTTGGATTGATTTGAGTGTGAATAAGGGTCATATACCAAAAATTAAAGTTGGGAAGCCTAATTTCGAAAACTGCAGAATTCTGCAGTTTTTTGCATAATTCATGCCCGGCGCCGCCTGATCAATAGGCGCCCGGCGCACGCAGCACCTGGCTCAGTTGGCGCCCGACTCAAGCAGCCCTCTGCTCAGCAGGCGCCCGGCTCAAGTAGCACCTGGCTCGGTTCACGCCCGGCGCCGCCTGCTCGGTAGGCGCCCGGCCTCAGCAACACTGGTTTAAGCACAAAATTTTTTGCTTGTTTTTTTTTGTTTTTGATTGTTTTGCTGCTTTCTTTTGCAGATTTCTTTTAGTGTGTTTATGGATTCTTCTCTTCAGTTGTTGACTAAGGGATGCTAATTTTACTTTGAGCTTTCTTGTCTAGGATAACATTTTCCTTAGGAGTTTACAGGTTTGAAAACCACCAATTGGTCAACCTTTGAGGCACGCTTGAGCTGAGCAACCTATGACTTGAAGATTTGCTACTCGTATAGCATGGCCTGGGGGCCAGGCCCCTACTGATGGGGGAGGTGGAGCAGTTGCGGAGTATAAGCTACTGGAGGAGGAAGATGTTCCATATTGGAAGTAAAGCTAGTTTTCAATAGTTGTGAAGCTGCAAAGAGTCCACCTAAATCGGTTTTTCAGTTTTAATTTCAAGTTTTTTTGCTTTTAGTTTTTGAATTTTGATTTCTTTTTGACTTGCCTTGTAGATAGTTCTTGTGCAATTGGTCTGGTGATTGGAGTGAATAATTTGTTATGCTTGAATTGAATATAAATCTGTTGTGCTTGCTCTTTATCCATGAGAATTGTTTTGAAAATCTAATTGAGATTATGTGGTTGAGCTTGTTGAGCAGAGATTGTGGTTGCTTGTATCTGTTGAGATAGATGCTTGGTTTTAATTGTGATCAAAATTCTTGGCATGGTGTTTATCATATGTTGGAACCCTGAGTAAACCTGTGAGATGTTGTGCCTCAGAGTTTATTGTTGAATGCTATTACTTTAGAATCACAATTGATTTTGCCTAAGTTTCTCTATTTGAACTAGTTACTTGCATGTTACAAATGATCAAGGCCATCTTGTTCTTCCACCTCTTCTACATTTTGAACCTAAAAGCCAATGCTAAACCTTTGAACCTTAAAAAGAAAACTTTCTCATTCCCGAAACCTTAAGACTATTGAAAAATCATTAACCTCCTTACCTTGAGTTGAGATGAACATATATGTTAGAATGAGGAGAATGGTTTAAGTTTGGGGGAGTTCTTGTCAAAAGGGGAGCATTGAGAAAAACAATAAGTTGAGTAAAAAGAAAGAAAAAGAAGAAAGAAGAAGAAAGACAAAAACATGAATTCAATGAAAAAGAGTTGGGAAATAAGTTGAGAGTGGTTTATTCAAATTTGGAGAAAAAGAGATACTATGTTATATCATGAATTAAATTGTTTGGTCTCTTATCTCAAGGTGCTTTGTTGTCCAGAAAAACCAAATTTTCTTCTTAGCCCAGCCACAATTCAAGCTTCAAAAAGTCCTTGTGATGTAACTTGCTTGTTAATGTGTTTGATAAACGAAAGGCAAAGTTGATTTGTGTAACATTGTGATACTTGAGAGCTAGACACACATCCTTATACACCATTGTGCTTGAGTGAAACACTTTCCTTGGTGAGGATTGGTTCCATGCACTCATTGAAAACAACTTGCCATGTTTGTTGATCTATCATTTGCATCTATCTTGTGACTTTTAATTTGTAAGCACCATGGTTGAAGTTTAGCTTGCCAAGACTATATTGTCTCTTGAATGTAATTTCCAAGTTGAGCAAGCATGATTGATTTTATTTATTTGATTGAAACTATGCTTGAGTTGCTAGACCATTGTGATTGAATTGTTTGCTAGGAGAAATACTTTTGCTTGAGGACAAGCAAAGTTGTAAGTTTGGGGGTATTTGATAATGCTAAATTTTACCATATTTTAAGCATCATTTTAGTAGCAAAATCAACTCCTTTCTAACTTATAACTTGCTTAATCCTCTTGTTTTGTCTTGTTTTCTAAATAATTATGTTTTTGGCTACTTTGATGTACTTTCATCAATAATCCCTTATTTTATAGCTAAAAATGAGTTTGGAAGAGTCTCCAACAATGTATAGAACTGGACCAAGAAGTTAGCACGCAGGAACGCTCGTCGCACACCAGAAACGCTTGTCGCCAGCAAGAGGACGCTCGTCCAGGACGTTTAGAGGGGACGCTCGTCCAGCAAAAGAGAGAAGAGGACGCTCGTCCAGGAGCTCATGGAGGACGTTCGTCCAGAGAGTTAAGAGGACGCTCGTCCAGCGAAGACGTCCAGCGAGACACGCAGTGGACGCTCGTTCAGAAGGCAGAAGAGCGGACGCTCGTCCAGCCAGGCAGAAGTGGACGTTCGTCTAGCCAGGCAGGACGCTCGTCCAGCGAAGAGAGAATTGGACGTTCGTCCAGCTAGCAGAAGTGGACGTTCGTCCGTCCAGGAGCTAAGAGGACGCTCGTCCAGAGAGAGTTAAGAAGACGCTCGTCCAAAGGGAGAAAAGAGGACGCTCGGCCAGCGAGTGAACGCTCGCCCAGGAGAAGTGGACGCTCGTCCCGAAGAGGACGCGTAGTGGACGCTCAGCCAGGCAGAAGTGGACACTCGTCCTCTCGTACGTCTAGACAGGCAGCGCTCGTCCACTTTCATTTCCAGAGAGTTTCACGCCCGGGTGTGAGAAATGGGGCGCCCGGGCGTGACTTTCCAGTGAGTATCGCGCCCGGGCGCGAAACAGAGGGGCGTCGGGCGCGACTTTTGCTGATGTGTCTATTTAACCCAGAAACGCAAAGGGGAACTGGTCTTTGGTTATTTGGAGGTGCAATTTCACGTCTGGAGCTCATGGAGGGCGCGGGGAGCTTGTGGGAACATCTCCTCCTCTTCCTTTGGGTCTCCTTCTTCTTCCATCTCCCATGTTTGTAAGCTTTAGGGTTCTCCATGGAAATGGAGAACCAGATTCATCTTTGTTGGGATTAGTTGTAGCCTTTGAATCTTGTGTAATTGTTGAATGATTTGATTATATATATGCCTTTTCTATCAATTGCTAGTATTCTTGTTTCCAATCTTAAAGCTTGCATGTAATGGGGACGTTCATGACTTGATTTTGGGGTTATATGGATTGTGGGGACGTAAGATGAAACCCAGAACTAAAATAGGAGTCCTTGTGGGTCATTGATTCTAGGGATGGAAGATGATTCACATGTTGTCTTAGATCCTAGCTCTTTAATGCGGGTTTTGCTTGTTAGATTGTCCAAGGGATTGGAGTGTAATAAGGAAAACCTAGGCTCTTTCACCTAAGGGATTAGGGCTAGAGTGTTTTAGTGGATTGACTTTAGTAAATTGATCGAGAGGAGATGAAATTGTTTATACACAAGAGTGCATTGGTGAAAACTAACCTTAGCAATGTCATTTCTTACCATTTCTAGTCTTTTCCATTTCCATGTGCCTTCAATACCAAAGTCCAACCTTGTAATTACTTGTCAATTTATGTTTATGCACTTGTTCTGTAAATTGATGTTATGTTCTTGAGTCTATATGAGTTGTTAATCGCACAATTCTCTAGTATTACGAGTCTCTTGGGAAAACGATACCCGGTCTTACCGGTTTATTACTTGAACGATTCGGTACACTTGCCGAAATCGAGCCCAACAAGTTTTTGGCTAACAAGTTTTGGGTTAACAAGTTTTTGGCGCCGTTGCTGGGGATTTGGGGATTGAACCCGAGTCCTAGCAACGGCTAACAAATTTTGGGTCAACACTATGGCATCTCCCAAATGAAACATCTTTGCCACCATTTTCAGATCAAAGATCTTGGCCAACTGATACACTGTCGTTAAAGCTATCAAATTGATAATACTTTTCAAGGCAACTTCAGTATTGTCAAGTTAGTAGTCAAGAAAGTAGATAAGGTTAAAGTAACCCTGAGTCGTCTGCCAACGAACACAAAATTGTTTTTTAATATTTGACTCTTATGAATGTTATGCAATGCTCAAGAATAAAAGTGAAAAGCTATGCTAATGAAGTTAATATTTGAAGAATGTTTGAAGAACAAATAGGAAACTTAGAAACAATTATAATGAAATAGGCTAATTCCACTACTTTTTCAAGATAGATTCATTATCGATTATCCAAAGATTATTGTTCAATTAATTATTGTTCGAGTTTCAAATTAATTGAAGTACATTCTTAATTAATTTGAGGGCGATCATACAATCAACCAAAGTAGATTCTCAATCAAAGGCAAGACCCTTTCTAGATTATTCATAATGAATTCAACCAAAGTACATTCTCAATTAAATCCTATTGTGTTTAATGATGTCTATTCTTAAATCCCTTAACCAAATTACAAGCTAATTAATCAAAGTAAATTCTCAATTAATTATAGTTGAAATTTTTATCACCAATCAAAGTACATTCTCAATTAGTAGTAAGAACACGTTTAATCATATGAAAGTTCCTAAATTCAATCAAAGTAAATTTTGAATTAAACCTAGAAACCCTTAAACTCATATGATTAATATGCATGTAGAGTCAAACACTTTATGATGCAAAAATCATTGCTTTTAATATGATTGAGAGAGAAGACATAGAAGAAGAATAACCCAAATCAATAATCAAAAGAAACAAATACATTAATTCAACTTAACCTCATAATCCATAATGAAATTACAGTGAAATAGCCCTAGAAGCTTATGTCAGGAGCGGCTGCAGCGGAATGGTTAGCGTGGAATAACAAACCAAGAGGGTTTTTAATACTAACGTGTGCCTTTTAATTTCTACTCAATTAAACTTACTTAGCAATTAATAAAGACAAATAAAGCAAGAGTAAGGTTGAGAGAAATTTGCACAGATGATTTTATCCTGGTTCGGATCTTACCAATCCTACGTCCAGTCGCTTATCTCAAAACAAGATAAACAGTTTCACTAACACAAAACAATTACAAATTACAATCACAAAGATACAATTTGTAAGAGTTTAGAAACCACCTCTCTTGATACCACAAGAGATGAAACTACACATCCTTTGAGTCTTCACAAAGGATGAACACCTCCTCCGAATACTTCACGAAGGATGATTCTCTTCCGAACACCTCCTTAGACACACCAAGGATGAATCGGCTATTTCCTCTGTCACCGTAGCAGCACTTCACCAGCTCCACAGACAAGAGTTTCACAAGCCGAACAAGAACACACAAGTCTCAAGAATTTCTGAGTATTTGAGCACAAGGGAAGAGTTTCTGTGTCTCTGGTTCTTCTTGAGAGGAAATGAGAGTCTATTTATAGACTCATCCAAAGACTCTTCCATTTTTCGTTTTCAGCCTTTCACACTGTGTTAATCGATTAGCTACAGTGGTTAATCGATTAACAACCCAACGGATAGTTCAACGGCTCTAAAAACGGCTAGTTTTTCAAACGGTCCCTGTGTTAATCGATTAACACACTCTGTTAATCGATTAACGTTAATCGATTAACACCCTCTGTTAATCGATTAACACTGCATTGCTGGGCTTCTTCATGGCGCACTGGAAAAATCGATTAACACCTTCTGTTAATCGATTAACACTGCACAGAATTTTGCTTATGGCTTATTTTTACATCACTTTTGAATGCATACATAAAACTACTAATTTTCCTATGTTCATACAATTATTACAAAAGATTACAAGTCTTCAAAGATCATTCTTCATGAGTCATGGTTGTTCTTGACTTGATTTGGACATCATCAAAACTTCATCTTCATCATTTTGCTAACAATCTCCCCCTTTTTGATGATGATCAAAACATTCTTGATTTAAAGCTTTTGGTAATAATCTGTATTTAAAACACAACTTAAGGAAGAAACAATTGTTAGTGTATTTAGAAATAAGTTTAAGGCTTTAAATATTTCTCCCCCTTTTTGATCATTATTAAAAAGTGATGTATAATTTCTCCCCCTAAATGTATTAGAAATTATACTCCCCCTCAATAAAAGCAAGTGATAATAAGGAAAAACAACATACATTTTATTGAATTTAAAGAGGTAAGCATACAAGGAAATATAAAGGGCACACACTAATAAAAACATAGAAATATAAAGTACCCCTTTAGATATGCCTCCAATTTTGTAATGAGAATCCTCTAGGTTATTTCCACATTTTGTTTAGATCTTCATCTTGAGGATTGTCATCATTCTTCACTTCATTTGTTGTCTTCTACAAATCTTCATCATTGTCTGCATGTAATTTCAAATGACTCAAGAGGTTTTGCCTCAAGGTCTACAATTTCATCAAAGACAACATGCACACATTCTTTTATTTCAATTGTTTTCCGTTTGAAAACTATATATGCTTTGTATATTAAAAAATTGTTCCATATTCTTTGAAATAAAAAAATTCTTAATTCTTCTTTTCAAATATTTAAAACAAAAACAATTGTTAAAAATTTTCTTAAATATTGTTTTAAAGAAATTCTAAATTTTAAACAATAGGTACCCAACTATTTTGTATGGGTCCTTTGGGTTAGTTTGAAAATTTGAAATCATTTTACAACCCAAATAAATCTACCATTTGGAACACCATAATGCTTAATTTTACATTTGTTAAATGTATGACCCTTTTTCATACAATAAAAGCATGATACAACATTTGTGTTCCTATAAGTTGTTCCTTTTTCTACCCAAGTTCTACGGGTTCTATGATTATGTTTATTTTTAATTCTAGGAACATACTTATTTTTAACAACCTTATTTTCATTAGTTTTACTACATTCTCCTGAGGTTGTTTGTTCTAGTAGTTTCTTAAAATTTTCACAAGAAGCACATTCATCACTACTAGTAAATTTACCTTTTTCATAAAATAAAACTTTATTTTTCAAATCTTTATTTTCTTCAAAAATATTTTCAAAATTTAATTTTAAATTCTTATTTTCTTCAAGAATATTTTCAAAGTCTGATTTCAAATTTTTATTTTCTTCAGAAATATTTTCAAAATTTAACTTTAAATTTTTGAAATCCTTTTTAATTTCTGATGGGCTTTATCTAATTTTTCAGATTCTACTATTAAAGCAGCATAAATTTCATGCAATTCATTTTCACTAATTTGACTAGAATTATCAGAATCGCTAGATGTACTTACTTGGCTTCCAGCGTCGTCATTCACCACTAAACAGATGTTTGCTTCTTCATCTGAGTAGCTTGAATCTGAAATGGTCTCATTGTCGTCTTCCCATGCAATGTATGCCTTCTTTTTCTTGAAGAATTTCTTTTCTTCACCCTTCTTTTGATTTGGGCAGTCTGCTTTTAGATGCCCCTTTTCTCCGCAACCATAGCATCGGTAATTTGAGGAAGATACTAGATTATCTTTCTTTTCGTATCTAAATTTTCCTTTACCTTTAGACTTCATGAACTTGTTGAGCCTTTTTACCATGAGTCTCAAAATTTCTTCTTCTTCGTCTGAGTCTTCATCTTCCGATTTACCTTTGCTTCTTTCAACCTCAGATTTCAAGGCTAGACTCTTTTTCTTAGTTTTTGCTTTTGCTTCTTCTTCATCTAGTCTTCCGAGGTCAAGTTCATGTTCTCTCAATTTTCCAAAAAGTGCCGCCATAGTCATGGTGTTGAGATTTTGTGACTCAGAAATTGCAGTCACTTTTGGTTGCCAAGACCTGTCTAAAGATTTCAAAATTTTTATATTAAGCTCATCAGTATCAAAAGACTTACCTAATCCAATAAGATGATTTACTATGTTGGTGAAGCGTTTCTGAACATCTACTATTGTTTCGCCTTGCTTCATCTTGAACATTTCGTATTCCTGGATTAAGGTATTCTTTCTAGCTCTCTTAACATCATCTGTACCTTCATGGGTTACTCTTAGTACTTCCCACATTTCTTGTGCAGTTTTACAAATAGAAATCCTGTAAAACTCATCAATAGTTAAAGCAGATGAAATAATATTACGAGCTTTTACATCATTACCAAATTTTTTCTTATCTTGAGCAGTCCATTGGTCACGGGGCTTTGGTTCCTGCATATTGTTAGTTGGAACAAAAGGACCAAATGCAACAGCATCCCAAATATCTATATCAATAGATTCCATAAAAATTTGCATTCTGACCTTCCAAAATGCGTAATTTTCACCTGTGAATAGTGGTGGTCTATTGATTGATGCATCCTCTGCAAAGGTTTGATGTGATCCTGCCATTTGAATGACTATCAAAGCAAGCTCTGATACCAATTGTCAGGAGCGGCTGCAGCGGAATGGTTAGCGTGGAATAACAAACCAAGAGGGTTTTTAATACTAACGTGTGCCTTTTAATTTCTACTCAATTAAACTTACTTAGCAATTAATAAAGACAAATAAAGCAAGAGTAAGGTTGAGAGAAATTTGCACAGATGATTTTATCCTGGTTCGGATCTTACCAATCCTACGTCCAGTCGCTTATCTCAAAACAAGATAAACAGTTTCACTAACACAAAACAATTACAAATTACAATCACAAAGATACAATTTGTAAGAGTTTAGAAACCACCTCTCTTGATACCACAAGAGATGAAACTACACCTCCTTTGAGTCTTCACAAAGGATGAACACCTCCTCCGAATACTTCACGAAGGATGATTCTCTTCCGAACACCTCCTTAGACACACCAAGGATGAATCGGCTATTTCCTCTGTCACCGTAGCAGCACTTCACCAGCTCCACAGACAAGAGTTTCACAAGCCGAACAAGAACACACAAGTCTCAAGAATTTCTGAGTATTTGAGCACAAGGGAAGAGTTTCTGTGTCTCTGGTTCTTCTTGAGAGGAAATGAGAGTCTATTTATAGACTCATCCAAAGACTCTTCCATTTTTCGTTTTCAGCCTTTCACACTGTGTTAATCGATTAGCTACAGTGGTTAATCGATTAACAACCCAACGGATAGTTCAACGGCTCTAAAAACGGCTAGTTTTTCAAACGGTCCCTGTGTTAATCGATTAACACACTCTGTTAATCGATTAACGTTAATCGATTAACACCCTCTGTTAATCGATTAACACTGCATTGCTGGGCTTCTTCATGGCGCACTGGAAAAATTGATTAACACCTTCTATTAATCGATTAACACTGCACAGAATTTTGCTTATGGCTTATTTTTACATCACTTTTGAATGCATACATAAAACTACTAATTTTCCTATGTTCATACAATTATTACAAAAGATTACAAGTCTTCAAAGATCATTCTTCATGAGTCATGGTTGTTCTTGACTTGATTTGGACATCATCAAAACTTCATCTTCATCATTTTGCTAACAGCTTAGCCCTCCATGAATGAAGTAGAATATGTCAGGAGCGGCTGCAGCGGAATGGTTAGCGTGGAATAACAAACCAAGAGGGTTTTTAATACTAACTTGTGCCTTTTAATTTCTACTCAGTTAAACTTACTTAGCAATTAATATTGACAAACAAAGAGAGTAAGGTTGAGAGAAATTTGCACAGATGATTTTATCCTGGTTCGGATCTTACCAATCCTACGTCCAGTCGCTTATCTCAAAACAAGATAAACAGTTTCACTAACACAAAACAATTACAAACTACAATCACAAAGATACAATTTGTAAAAGTTTAGAAACCACCTCTCTTGATGCCACAAGAGATGAGACAACACCTCCTTTGAATCTTCACAAAGGATGAAACACTTCCTCCGAATACTTCACGAAGGATGAACACCTCCTCCGAATACTTCACGAAGGATGAACTTCCTCTTCCAGACACCTCCTTAGACACACCAGGATGAACCAGTTATTCCTCTATCACCGTAGCAGTATATCACCAACTCTACAGACAGAGTTTCCTTAGCTGAGCAAGAGCACACAATTCTCAAGAGTTTCTGAGTATTTGAGCACAAGGGAAGAGTTTCTCAAGTTCTTGTTGAGAGGAAATGAGAGTCTATTTATAGACTCATCCAAAGACTCTTCCATTTTTCGTTTTCAGCCTTTCACACTGTGTTAATCGATTAGCTACAGTGGTTAATCGATTAGCACCCCAACGAATAGTCCAACGGCTCTTAAAACGGCTAGTTTTTCAAACGGCTCCTGTGTTAATCGATTAACAGCCCTTGTTAATCGATTAACGTTAATCGATTAACACCCCTTGTTAATCGATTAACAGCTCAATGCAGGGCTTCTTCACGGCGCACTGGAACAATCGATTTACACCCTGTGTTAATCGATTAGCACTGCAGAGTTTTTGCTGTTTGGCTTATTTTTACATCACTTTTGAATGCATACATAAAACTACTAACTATCTAAGTCCTAGATACTAAACCATAATTATTACAAAAGCTTTCCATAGCAATACAAGTCTTCATAACATCTTCAATCTTGATTTCTCTTGACTTGATTTGGACATCATCAAAACTTCATCTTCATCATTTTGCTAACAATCTCCCCCTTTTTGATGATGATCAAAACCTTCTTGATTTAAAGCTTTTGATAATAATCTGTATTTAAAATACAACTTAAGGAAGAAACAATAGTTAGTAAACTTAGAAATAAGTTTAAGACTTTAAATATTTCTCCCCCTTTTTGATCATTATTAAAAAGTGATGTAGTATAGCTCCCCCTAAATTTATTAGAAAATATACTCCCCCTTAATAGAAGCATGTATGTATAGAAATAATAAGAAAAGCAACATACATTTTATTGAATTTAAAGAGGCAAGCATACAAGGAAATATAAAGGGCATACACTAATAAAAACATAGAAATATAAAGTACCCCTTTAGATATCCCTTCAATTTCGAATGAGAATCCTCTAGGTTGTTTCCACATTTTGTTTAGATCTTCATCTTGAGGATTGTCATCATTCTTCATTTTGTTGTCTTCTATAATTCTTCATCATTGCCTGCATGTAATTCAAATGACTCAAGAGGTTTTGCCTCAAGGTCTATAATTTCATCAAAGACAACATGCACACAATCTTCTTTTTCAAATGTTTTCCGTTTGAAAAAATAGTTCCAGTTACCTTGGAATAAAAATTTCTTAATTCTTCTTTTCAAATATGTAGAACAAAAACAAATTTTTAAAAGAAAAATATCTTAAATATTGTTTTAAAGAAATTTTAAATTTTAAACAATAGGTACCCAACTATTTTGTATGGGTCCTTTGGGTTAGTTTGAAAATTTGAAATCATTTTACAACCCAAATATATCTACCACTTGGAACACCATAATGCTTAATTTTACATTTATTTGAAGTATGACCCTTTTTCATACAATAAAAGCATGATACAAAGTTTGTGTTCCTATAAGTTGTTCCTTTTTCTACCCAAGTTCTACGGGTTCTATGATTATGTTTATTTTTAATTCTAGGAACATACTTATTTTTAACAACCTTATTTTCATTAGTTTTACTACATTCTCCTGAGGTTGTTTCATCTAGTAGTTTCTTATGATTAACACAAGATGCACATTTATCACTACTAGTAAATTTACCTTTTTCATAAATTAAAACTTTATTTTTCAAAATTTTATTTTCTTCAAAAGTATTTTCAAAATTTAATTTTAAATTTTTATTTTCTTCAAGAATATTTTCAAAATCTGATTTCAAATTTTTATTTTCTTCAGAAATATTTTCAAAATTTAATTTTAAATTTTTGAAATCCTTTTTCAATTTCTTATGAGCAAGATCTAGTTTTTCAGATTCTACTATTAAAGCAGCATAAATTTCATGCAATTCATCTTCACTAATTTGACTAGAATTATCAGAATCGCTAGATGTACTTACTTGGCTTCCAGCGTCGTCGTTCACCACTAAACAGATGTTTGCTTCTTCATCTGAGTAGCTTGAATCTGAAATGGTCTCATTGTCGTCTTCCCATGCGATGTATGCTTTCTTTTTCTTGAAGAAGTTCTTTTCTTTCCTTTCTTCACCCTTCTTTTGATTTGGGCAGTCTGCTTTTAGATGCCCCTTTTCTCCGCAACCATAGCATCGGTAATTTGAGGAAGATACTGGATTATCTTTCTTTTCGTATCTAAATTTTCCTTTGCCTTTAGACTTCATGAACCTGTTGAGCCTTTTTATCATGAGTCTCAATTCTTCTTCTTCGTCTGAGTCTTCATCTTCCGATTTACCTTTGCTTCTTTCAACCTCAGATTTCAAGGCTAGACTCTTTTTCTTAGTTTTTGCTTTTGCTTCTTCTTCATCTAGTCTTCCGAGGTCAAGTTCATGTTCCCTCAACTTTCCAAAAAGTGCCGCCATAGTCATGGTGTTGAGATTTTGTGACTCAGAAATTGCAGTCACTTTTGGTTGCCAAGACCTGTCTAAAGATTTCAAAATTTTTATATTAAGCTCATCAGTATCGAAAGACTTACCTAATCCAATAAGATGATTTACTATGTTGGTGAAGCGTTTTTGAACATCTACTATTGTTTCTCCTTGCTTCATCCTGAACATTTCATATTCCTGGATTAAAGTATTCTTTCTAGCTCTCTTAACATCATCTGTTCCTTCATGGGTTACTTTAAGTACTTCCCACATTTCTTGTGCAGTTTTACAAACAGAAATCCTGTAAAACTCATCAACAGTTAAAGCAGATGAAATAATATTACGAGCTTTTACATCATTACCAAATTTTTTCTTATCTTGAGCAGTCCATTGGTCACGGGGCTTTGGTTCCTGCATATTGTTAATTGGAACAAAAGGACCAGATACAACAGCATCCCAAATATCTATATCAATAGATTCCATAAAAATTTGCATTCTGACCTTCCAAAATGCGTAATTTTCACCTGTGAATAGTGGTGGTCTATTGATTGATGCACCCTCTACAAATGTTTGATACGATCCTGCCATTTGAATGACTATCAAAGCAAGCTCTGATACCAATTGTCAGGAGCGGCTGCAGCGGAATGGTTAGCGTGGAATAACAAACCAAGAGGGTTTTTAATACTAACTTGTGCCTTTTAATTTCTACTCAGTTAAACTTACTTAGCAATTAATAAAGACAAATAAAGCAAGAGTAAGGTTGAGAGAAATTTGCACAGATGATTTTATCCTGGTTCGGATCTTACCAATCCTACGTCCAGTCGCTTATCTCAAAACAAGATAAACAGTTTCACTAACACAAAACAATTACAAACTACAATCACAAAGATACAATTTGTAAAAGTTTAGAAACCACCTCTCTTGATGCCACAAGAGATGAGACAACACCTCCTTTGAATCTTCACAAAGGATGAAACACTTCCTCCGAATACTTCACGAAGGATGAACACCTCCTCCGAATACTTCACGAAGGATGAACTTCCTCTTCCAGACACCTCCTTAGACACACCAAGGATGAACCAGCTATTCCTCTATCACCGTAGCAGTATATCACCAACTCTACAGACAGAGTTTCCTTAGCTGAGCAAGAGCACACAATTCTCAAGAGTTTCTGAGTATTTGAGCACAAGGGAAGAGTTTCTCAAGTTCTTGTTGAGAGGAAATGAGAGTCTATTTATAGACTCATCCAAAGACTCTTCCATTTTTCGTTTTCAGCCTTTCACACTGTGTTAATCGATTAGCTACAGTGGTTAATCGATTAGCACCCCAACGAATAGTCCAACGGCTCTTAAAACGGCTAGTTTTTCAAACGGCTCCTGTGTTAATCGATTAACAGCCCTTGTTAATCGATTAACGTTAATCGATTAACACCCCTTGTTAATCGATTAACAGCTCAATGCAGGGCTTCTTCACGGCGCACTGGAACAATCGATTTACACCCTGTGTTAATCGATTAGCACTGCAGAGTTTTTGCTGTTTGGCTTATTTTTACATCACTTTTGAATGCATACATAAAACTACTAACTATCTAAGTCCTAGATACTAAACCATAATTATTACAAAAGCTTTCCATAGCAATACAAGTCTTCATAACATCTTCAATCTTGATTTCTCTTGACTTGATTTGGACATCATCAAAACTTCATCTTCATCATTTTGCTAACAGAATACCTAATAAAATAAAAGTGAGAGGAGTAGTGGATGATTGTTTGTAGTGGAGGAGTCTAAATGAATGAGTTATGATTTCTACCTCTCTTGGGTTTCTTTATATAGGCTTGATTGGGCTTGAACTATGAATATTTTGTTGATAAAATATTTTACCTTATATCTAATATATTTCAACCCTTTTTATTTTATTCAAAATTGTACAGAAGTCCAAAATTTTCCTCTAATTGCACTTTAGCTATCTCTTTCTTTTCAAAATTGCATAGGAGCCCTGAGTTGACCAGATTGGATCAGTTTTGACCATTCAATTTCATGCTTTAAATGAATAAAATTCTAACTTCAGGTGCACAAATAAACATTAGAACATCCAAAATAATTTATGCAACTAAGAATCACATTTTAAGCATCTTTAATTCCCAAACCCAATAAATCCAATCGTCACAAATTCATTTTAAATCAATCATTTAAGCACAAGAATCTCATCAAAAATTTGAATTTTAAAACATAAATGTGTGCATAAATATGCAGTCATCACCAACTCAGATATTTATTGGGTATTGACACAATCCAACAGTGATATATCTTAAAGAAAGTATGCATTGGATATTTTGGAAGAAACTAGATTGATGAATTCAAAATTTGTTAACACACCCGTGAATCCTAATACTAAACTTCTACCAAATCAGGGGTATCCTATATCAAATCCCGAGTAGTGTAGAAGACTAGTTGAAAAATTGAATTATCTTACAGCTACTCGTCCTAACATTTCCTTTGCAGTTAGTGTGGTAAGTTAATTTCTTAATTCCCCATGTGAAGATCATTAAAATGCATTCATCTGTATATTAAAGTACATTAAAGGAGCTCCTAGAAAATGGTTGTTGTATAGTTCTAATAACCATACAAGAGTTGTTTGTTATTCAGATTCTAATGGAGTAGGATCTCCTACTAATAGAAGGTCTGCATCAAGATATTGTATTTTCATTAGTGGTAACTTGATCTTTTGGAAAAGAAAGAAACAAAGTGTTATGGCAAGATTTGGTGCAGAAGTAGAATATATAACTATGGCCTCAACCACTTGTGAGCTTGTTTTCCTTAAACAATTGCTTAAAAAGTTACAATTTGGAGATGTCACTCAAATGACACTTATATGTGACAATCAATGCTCTTCATATTAGTTTTAATCATGTCTTTCATAAAAAGATCAAGTACATTTAGATTGACTATCATTTCATTTGAGAGGAAATTGTATCTAGAGACATCAAGATTGAATTTGTTAACTCAAGTGATTAATTAGCAGATATTTTCACTAAATCTTTACAAAGACCCAAAACTGATTATATTTGTAACAAATTTAATATATACGATTTGAATGCATTAACTTGAGGAAAAGTGTTAGATAGCTTAAATTATTAGATATCTTATCTTGATATGTTATCTTTATCTTTTATTTTTAATTATTTTGTCATTATTCTTTATTTGTATTTTGAACTTAACTCATATTTTTTCTATTACAAATATAATATCGTATATATATTTTTTACACAAGAGAAATTAATCTCAAACCCATTTTTCACTATGTTCAACATTAGTAAAAGTAAGAGTACATAACTAGCAATGTGAAAGTTTTGTATTACTAGAACTTAGAGTAAACTCACTTTATACCAGTATCTAACTATTGAAATTATACACTCTGCTTGTGTGTCTGATATTCTTTACCCAAGTTTGGTTTGGCATGACTTTAGGACGAATTTGAAGCCCAACTTTTAGCTCTTACTTGAAAAATATAAAAAATAAACCTTCTTATATTATTTTTACTAAATAAAAGGTAGAGAATTATTACTTAACAGCATAACAGCTATAAAAATGCAGCAAGCCCTCTCTTGAATATAGTTTTTCAGCAATATATGAATTTGATTGAGGGACAGGAAAAATTGAATATTTTAAATTAATCCATGATTTTATGAAATATTTACATCAATACATACTAATTAAATTCAAAAACAAAAGAAGAAGGCAAGTACCGAAACACAAAAAACAAGGAAAAGAATAAAAGTAAATAAATAAATTAAAATGAGTGTTCTAACAATGATACTCAAAATTTCTCAAAAAATTATGCTATCAGAATGAAAAGATTCAACACATTTCAAAGTTGAGAAGGTAGCATAGGGTTTTGTAACTAACTGTCTACAGTAATTGATGAAGTGATGATTACTATCTGTTCCTTTCATTGTTTGCACTGTATCTGGGGTTGGCACTGTTCATTTGACTATATACCTCTGCCTTTATGGTGCTTGCAAATGCACTCCAACCTAGAAGGTACGGCACGATATACTGCATAGAAAAGCAGCAAAAGTACAATCAAAATATGAATCAGCCTGCATAAAGGAAATTTAGTTTCGTTCAAGAAAAAAAAATGTTGTACACAACCTGTTCCTAAATGCTACATCACTTTATTCAATAAACATAGCCAGGAACTTTTCATTCCAAATTATAATAGGATCATGAAAATGAATATTCAACTACTAGAGGAAAGAGAGAGAATGAGAAACCATACATTGAAAATTGACCTTAAAACTGCTAGCTGCGCCCTTCTAATAGGGAGATAGATGTTTTCCTCAATTTCCTCCATGTTCGCAGGTTTTTTATAAACACCTTAGGAAATTGACGTAACAGAGTCAGAACTGAAGTAAATATTTACAGAATTTAATATTTTTCCATTATATTTCAGGTTGGCTTAAAAATGGATAAGCAAAATTATTCCTTAAAGTACGTCAAGACTAATTACTGTTAAAATATTCCCTTACTAAGATTCGATCAGCAGTTTGCACAAAACAGTGAACTAAATCAATCTAAGTGCATTGCAGAGTATCCCAACAACTTCAAGATGGCAGGAAAGTAAAATCAAATTGACACAATAACAGCAACAGAAGTTTATGAATAAAGAAAATTACTTAAGCTAAATGAGTGACCAGTAGCATCCAGAAGTGGCTCCATCTTCAAAACTTTTCTAACTTCAATTCCATTGCTGCATAATAATACAATTTTCAAAATGCTTTAAAAGATGATATCACAGCAGTCATTACTTATGGCATAACACAAAAGAAAAAGAAAAACTAAACAGGTGCTGAGAACACTCATGTAGTTATTTGTTAATACAGATGAATCCACATAGAAAAAACTACCTTTTTGCCTTTGCAGTCTCCCGTGAAAATTCCCAAGACTCCATTGCACCAAGGCTAATTAGAGTCCCCATTTCACTTACCGAAAGTGAGAACACCTGCATTCAAGCAAAGTGAAACACTACCTCATGTTCTATGTTCAACAGAATCATAAATTCCAATGAAATCACATCTGCTTTTCTTTATGGTTCAATGGAGGGCTGTTGCAAACCACACCTCAAAAGCAAGAAAAAAAAAAAGAAAGAAATGAAGTAAACACAGATGTTTGTATTATTTTGTTAATGAAAGCAGAACACAGAAGAATAACAAATCCCACTGCCTAGAGCTATGCTCCTCTAGAGCAAGACAATTGATTCCTCCCCTTTTTACTAAAATCCCTCTCTTCCTTAACTGAATACAAATAGGATTTGTATTCACCTAAATATTCTTCTCTCTCATCTAACTGCTCTGCCCCTAAGTCATGCCACCTTAGCCATCCAATTCTTCTTTCTCACATACACTTTTCCCCATCTTCTCTTACTACCTTCATAGGCTAGTGGTTAATGGAGTCAACTCATTCTCTGGGCCTCAAAGAAACCAGCCATGACATGCCCAAAATCATATCAATGTCCTCTTGACCAAACAAATAGGCATCTATTATGAAGTCCCAATTTATTTCGATTTTAATTTTATGACAAACTCCAAACGTTTTTGACTTGTGACCATCTCCCATCAAGGATGGTCTCCCATGGCCAACCCATTGCTTCAACCAATCTTTTAGAAATAAAGTTATGTGATGCTTCACTGTTGATCAAAATAAACAGATGCAACTTATGTACCTTTCCTTTAAATTTAAGAGTTCGAGGCAACTCTATTTCTTTAGCTCCAAGATTGAGCAAACTCAAGGCACTACGCTCACCATCTGTGTCTCCCTCTTCTCTCTCATATGCATTTCTTGTCATCACATTCCATCTGGAATTTCATCACCCACCAATATGACCCAGAGCTGTTTCACGGGGCATTGGTGCATAAAGTTGTAAAGTCCACCACATTTAAAACACAACCCTCTCTTTCGCCTATCCAACAAGTCCTGATAGGCTAAATGCCTTTTTCCCCTATCTATAGGCCCGCTTCTATTATTTTCACCTGATTCTCCTATTGTGTTTGGACCAACCCCATTAACCCCTTCACTAGTCCCATGGTTTCTAGAAGCAATGCGACCTGAGATATTTGAACTAGTCTTGTAACTCGAATAGCTTCCCATACGTGTTTCTTCTTTCCCATGCCATCCTCTGTTCTTATTCACAAAGTCCATATCAATGGCTCTTGCTACATTCATCATTCTTGCTCTCCTTAGTTGACTTACAACATGCAAACTTCTAATTCGGGCTGTAATTTCTTTATGCAAACTGTGAATATAGGTAGTTCAATCTTTTTCACTGTTTGTCGGAATTCATCAAGCTCCTCTCCTTCTAAGGACTTCAAGCCAATCTAATACTAGTGGTCTCCTTCTACTTCGTATCTTTTGTCTTTTTAGGCCCGATAGAGCTCTCTCCCTCCATGTGAGGGATTTTCTCCCAGCTACGAGTCATCAATTTCACTGACTTCGATTGGTTTATTGTAGCCTCCTTACTCATCATCTCTATCATTCACTGATTTTCAATTGCTTGGAATCGTATCTCCTCCATGACAACTCTCATTCATTCCAGTTCTCCCTCAACAATCTCAACCCTCTCCATGACTATTGTATTTTCTGGTTCCCTTATTTCACCTTACTTCCTTTCTTCTTTGGTGACATTCACCGAGAAAGAGATATTTGGTAGGTCGGACCAAATATTACAAACTCCACACCTCAAAAGCAAGAAAAAAAAGAAAGAAATGAAGTAAACACAAATCTTTGTATTATTTTGTTAATGAAAGCATAATATTGAAGGATAACAAATCCCACTGGGCCAGAGCTATGCTCCTCTAGAGCAACACAAGCGGTTCCTCCCATTTTTACCAAAATCCCTCTCTCCCTTAACTAACAGCAAAACCGAATACAAATAGGATTTCCATTCACCCAAATATCCTTCTCTCTCATCTAACTGCTCTGCCCCTAAGTCATGCCACCTCAACCATTCGATTCTTCTTTCTCACATACACTTTTCCTCGTCTTGTCTTACTACCTTCATGGCCTAGTGGTTCATGGAGCCCACTCATTCTTTAGGCCTCGTCAAGGGCCCATTGGCCTCATGGGAGCCTACAAGTGATCTTATTTAGAGAAGGCCAGAGAAAAATGGAGGTATAGTGCATTGCAACATTTGACATTAAATCAGAGCACACTCCTTGCATATGGCATTATGGGTAGTTCTAACAACTAAACCGTCTTATAGGAACAACGAAATCATTATCTTTATTTTTTTTTTCTCAAAGAAGGGATAAAAATCAAATCGGTTGAACTGGCAATGGAAAATATACAGAAGCATCAATGCAATGAATGATGATGAGTAGCAACTTGTTAGTGATAGGATGGCAAGAGAAAAGAGACCATAAATAAAATTTATTATGTACTTGATAATGTCTAATTCAAGTCTCATTCAAAAAACAAAAATTTAAACTTCCTTAATTTCCTTCATTTCAGTTTTACATAATGGCCTTGTCCTGAACTTCTTCAACTTCAAGTTTCAGACTTAAGTCCAACCACTGCATCCCTTTCTCCCAATACATTATTTTTTTGTTTAACACCACTTCTAATTTCTTACATACAACAACTTATTTGTCAGCATTATCCATTTATTTAGCATAATTTTAAACTAATCAAAACTAAAGTTTCCCCAAAGTGAAACACAAAAAGATGGCATACCAATGTAGCCCCTAAGCAACCACTCAAACTGATGTCAACAACACATTTATACATTTGAAGAGCAAAAACATACGAATCTTGAACCACCTAGGCAAAACCCCTAAAGTATAACAAATGAGATCATATTTTCCAAGAAATTCAAAGTTCCTAAGAGGAATACTCCCCACTGTCTTAATTTAAAATTGAAGTTACATTTTAAACAAGATCTAGTGCAAAATTATTACTTGTCTAGGATCACCCTGGTCACATGCAATTGAGTGTTGTTAACACTCTTCTGTAAATTGAAAATCTTGAATTTATGTCACATGAATATTCTTGGGGATCATGCACACATGGTGATCCAGGACCATATACTAATTTTTCAGTCTAAAAGGTTGTATTTATCCAGACAATGGATTAGTGGAGTTGGTGTAGCACACTCACAAGAATACATAACAAGTCCTTACATTTTAGAGAAACCAAAACATTAAGTAGCCAGAAATGTTCAAGCACCTCTCGGACACTCACTTATTTTACCAAGACACCAAACCTACCTTCATAAGGAAAGTTAACAAAAATGTAATAGACTAATATAATAATAGAAAGATATAACATCTCCACCACATACATGTGTCTTCTAAATTACTCACTAAAAAGATCAGATAATATTATCTGTTGGAATAAGCATTAGGAAGTAGTTGTATTGGGAAAATACTAGTACCGTACCTATCTTCGTACCTAAGTATGTATGATTGATCTTTCACCGTCCCTATACACATTGTATCATAATACTATCAATATAAATATGAGATCATACGAGGAGAGTTTTCAAGCTCTCTCAGTTTAATCTTAAATATAGTCTCTTTTATTTATCTCAACTTTATCTTACCATAGTTAAGGAACCTAGAAAGTGGACTAACCAAAAATTTCAGTAACTTAATTATAATATTGTTTTTACAAAGACACGAAAACCATGCCAGTTACCTAACTATTAGACTCAATAGAAGAATCTTAAGTTACCTGCTTTTGGTTCCAATCATATATGGATTCTTCCGTACCAACCGAAGGAGCAAACTGGAGCAACATATAACCTTCCCTAGACACCCCAAACGCCCCAGACTGCAAAAACAAACACCAAAGCCTTCTGCCATAACTAAGCATTTCACTCACTCACGTTAAAAGACACAAAACACCAGAAACTCAGATATCAGAGCATACAGCTTTTGATTCAAATTCCGGAGGTTTAGGAGTCAAGGTGAGCACACCCTTTGCTGTATAAACAGAGTAATCTGCATACACCCTTTGCGGCAATTCTGCAACTGAAAACACAAACACCCATTATTCCACTCCGAGTTTTCAAAGAAAAATGATAAATTTTGGAGTTAAGTTGAAGAGTAAACCCGAAGGATATTGAGGCAGTGGTGGGAAGGGTTCCACGATGTTGGAGTGGTTGCATCTGACAGAGAGTGAAGTTGGAAAAATGAAAGAAAAGTTCCTGTTCAAAGGAACAATGAATTTGCGAGGAACAAAAGAGTGGAAGGGTAGTGAGAGGTGCTTTAAGGGGAGGGAGTAAACAATGTGGGACATCTTCTTCTCGTTAATCTACTTCCTAGTAAACACACACAGATATATATTTAAATTAAACCCACATATTTATATTATATTTTATTTTATTTTATATAAATATGTATAATTATAGTAATTATAAATATCATATAATTATATAAAATTTTAATAATTTATAAATTAGAATAATTATATAAATACTATACTATTATAATATTATTTATCATATAATAATATAATATTTGTGTATAAAATATTAGTTTATTGATAAATTATATTAGTCATTATGATATAGTAATCATCTTGAATAGAATTATATTTGTAAAATATATTTTTAATAGCTTAAATAATGTTATTTTTTACATTAATTAAATAAAATATAATTAAGTTTTAAAGACAATATGTTGTTTATAAATAACTTTGCTAGATTGAAAAGGGCTTATATATTATTACTCAATTTAATTAAATTTGTAAAACTCTTGGAACGAGGGGTTTCATGTCTCCTTCTTCTTGCAGCTACTGTGACAAAACCTCATTCCTCCGCGACGATGAATCTGGTGCGTTGATATGTTCTTCTTGCGGTTGCATTCAGCAATTCGACCAATTTGAAGCCCAAATCGGCGGCATCGATGGTCCCCAGGGTACTTTCATCCATGTGGGCACAGCCGGTTCCGGCAGCGTATACTCTTATAGAGAGAGGAAACACTTTAACGGAAAAAGCACCATTGAGGAAGTAACCTACAGTCTAGGGTTATCTTCCAAGAACAGCGACGTTAGGAGCATGGTGTACACCATAACCGATGGTGAGTTTGGCCAGGGTGAGTGGTTCCGCGTGCTTATCGGCGCGTGCGCGTATGTTGTCATGCGGAGGGAGGACCGACCCTTGCCCATGGCGGAGATTGCCTCCACGGTGGGGTGCGACATCTATGAAATCGGTAAGATGATTCAGCGTGTTGTTGATTTTTTGGATCTGAGACCTGATTTTCCGGAGTTTGACATTGTGCATTCGTTGGAAAGAACAATTAAAAATTCGAGTGTTTTTTCCTCTGTTGAGAGCGGTGTGATTGAGAAGATGCGGAAACAGGGGGTGTTTTTGATTCAATGTGCGGTGAAGTGGTTTTTGAGCACCGGCCGCCGGCCCCTTCCGCTGGTGGTGGCGGTCTTGGTGTTTGTGGCGGAGTTGAATGGGATCGTGGTGGTGATGGAGGAATTGGCTAAGGAAGTTCATGCTACGGTTTCAACTTGTAGGCTAAGATATAAGGAGTTGCTTGAGACGCTTGTGAAGGCTGCGCAGGTGTTGCCTTGGGGTAAGGATGTTACTGTTAAAAACATTGTTAAGAATGCGCCTTTGGTGATTCGGTATATGGAGAGGAAGGTTATGTTGAATCCTGGGGAGACTCAGGAGAAGAGGAAGGGTCTTGATCGAGCTGCGGTGGACTTGGAGGATGTGGTTGCTGAATGCTTGAGACATGACAATGAATTTGAATACGGCGTTGATGGCGTGACTTCGCGTAAGGATTTACAGTATTTTTCGTTGGAGAGTAAAAGGGATGCTGACAGAATGCAGATTTCCACTGAATGCTTGTCTGTGATGTATAAGAAGTTTTTAGATCAAAATCGTTGTGCTGAGCCATTGCGAGGGAGCGGGAATGCTCGGAAAAGGATTATTTTTCAATTTGATATTCTGGAGTGTAGGGAGTGGTGGGATGGAAAATCTGAATTGAGCAAGAAGCTTATGCTTAAAGAACTAATGGAGAAGGATGTTGGTGTGGATACAATGCCGCCATCGTTTGTCAATGGTCAATTGAAATGTAAAATGAGGAAGGAGAAAATCAATGCTGCTAAGTTGCGGATAAAACGAATTATGCATCCAGTAGATGCTAATCTAGGTGATGTTTCTGTCCCTTTAGATAGCTCTTGTCCTGAAAGAAGGAGGAAGAGAAAAGGAATGGTAGTGGACGATGTTGATTGGGAAGACCTCATTATTGAGACCCTTGTTCTTCATCAAGTAAAAGATGAAGAAATTGAGAAAGGGCATTACAATACCTTACTGGATCTACATGTGTTCAACTCTGGCATTGTATGAGAGGTTCAGATATAGAGGCATTCTGTGAGAAATTTCAGATAAATTTATGGTAATTGTCAGTTAACATTTTGTCCAAGACAACCATCTAGAGCAGATTTTTTGTTGCTGCAAGTTTTGTACGAACATATTTTTTTTGTATGAATGATGATGGCAATTTTGTTTGTTACCTTTTAACAATTCAGGGACCTTAATGTACATACATGATATCAGGATACAATGATGATTCTATATACATCTTATTTTGGTTCTGCTTTTACTATATTGCTGTTCAAATTTTAGTTACAGCTTGCTTTTGGTGATGATAGAGTTTTGGAATATTCATTTTTAACCAATTGTAGGGTTTGGGAAGATTTGTTTTTAAGCTGGTCTGTTTATCAGTGGCTGTGACCGTAAATGCCTGTGGTTCCCACGAATTTGGAATGATTGTCCGAAACTGTAGCTACATATATCTATATAAGGTACTTGTATTTTAGTTTTAAATTCTATATTTGTATGTGTCATTTTCTTGACTAATGCAATGAACTTTGCACACTCAACTGGAGAGACTGTAGTTTATAATTACTTATTTTGCTGTCTTTGTAATTCTGTTTTACTCTTTTGGGTCATAAAATTGAATCTAACTTAGGCTACCATTCAACTTAATGATGTGAAATGGCAAAACTCTGGTACTTTAGCAGCATTCAATTGCTAATGGAAAAGTGTGAACATGAGAAAAAGAAAGACATGAATGGAAGACATGATGGTGTATCAAACAGTCTTACAAGATATTTGTTGAGATTCAAGGGTTTGGGAATGCATGTGAAATAAAGCTTAGTGTTAGGAGCATTTGCTTTTGGGGTTTGTGCAATATATTCTACCTTCGACTACCTGTGACTTCAATTAACTAACTAAAGTTGCAACATGCCTCTGATGTGATCGCTGTAGGTGTTCATTTATTGCTTGTCATTTTCCTTTTATATCTGTATGTAACTATGTTTGGTAGGTATTGCTTACTTATTGCACTGGAAACTGAGACTGCATTGATGTAGAATTTAAAACTTCTTCATTCAACTGGATTAATTATAATCTATCATTCATATGATTCACAACCAAGGTGTTTCACTTTGAATTTCTATGGAGTTGCTACTGTGCTTTAATTTGTATTACAGGATGACTTATGTAGGATTGTAGTAGAAAATGCTGTTTAAGGGTCAGTACAAATATATTGCTTGTAGACTCATGATGACAAACACCTTAAAACAGTTAAAGAATATCATCAAGGTATATATAGGTTTCCCAAATCCATGAATGTAACCACCTCAATCTGTTCTGGCAAGATTTGATTGGGTAAGCAGTGATCAAGGGATAGTAATTTCCATAACCACTTAGTTAAGGACCTATTGTTGCACAACACTTTTAACACAGGAAAGAGAATCGAAAAGAGTTGCCTACATTTTGTAAGTAAGTTTGTATTCTGAATAAGAAACGGTTTTCCCAATGACAAATAATTAGTCTGAAATTATTAATTTTATTAGAACACAGGACAGATGAAGAGATATAACCCATCACCAATAAAGTGAACTTATACATTTTAATATACTAAAATGCAACTGTTTTCCCTAATAAGGACGGGGGATCATTCTGCTTGGAAGACTAAATATGAAAAATCATATGTAAATTATATAATAAGATTTTTACTCTTACAATATCCTGTCAATTGTGATGATGGCAGGATGCCAAGAAGCATTTGATCCAGAGAATTCAGAATTTAGATGACAAAATGCTCAAGCAGATTAATTTGGCCCGGTCAACAAAGGATGAGGTGCGTCCTTTCGTCACATAAAAATTTATGCTGGTATTGGCATCAAAGAAGATTTCCTGACAAAAATTTAAAATGCTCTTACGTACATTCCTTTTCTATTTACCATTGAGCTGGTGCTTACTTATTAATTATTTCCAATCAAATGGATCAACTATTCTTTTCAAGTTACTGACTTTGGAACTCAGTTTTGATGGATATCAATGTTAGTGAATACTGTGGTAGTTACAGCAAAACCCTCCATTGGGCTGTCGTCTCATCCCTATTAGTGACCACTAATGAAGCTGCTCACATGCATATCATCTGATTTATTCTTATTCATTATACTTAGTACTTTATAAATCTTGAATTTTAGTTAGTAGTGGAAGATCATGTTCTGTAAATATTAGATATGCTCCATACTTTCCCTCCTTCTATACCTCTTCTGGGAGCATGATAGTTTCTATTGAGGGCAAAACATTCAACATTTTTTTTAAGTAAACTCTATATTCTGCCATAGACCAGTTACCGTATCTTTACAATTGCTCACAATATACACCTTTTGACCATACAACTTCAAAACAGGTATATTGATTCTCTTCAATAAATTCAATCATAATTTTTAGCCTGAGGACTTGGGTTTCTTGCAACAAACAGTGGAACAAATGGTATGTAATGTGTTCACTTTCTTGTTTTGGCCAGTTGATTGCCATCATGGTTGTCTTGCTAGAATAGACGTATGATGATGGATATTTAGGAGTTCGGATTGATTATTTGATTTTCATTTGAACGAAAATATCTAATCTAAGTTGTCACAAAATAATGTTTGTGTTTTCCCCCATATTGGTTGGTTGTTTTATTAGACACTATCTATATTGTGCCTGTGATCATGCATGTACTTGTGTGCATCAAATTTTGAATTATTCTTATGTTGTATTGTTATGCCTTTTCAGGATGAAAGGTTGACTACATTGATGAGTTCTAAGCAGGTAAACTTTTTCGTGTCCTTGTTGAATATCTAATTCTTAAAAATTTTTATTTATTTTTATTTGGAACATCTCATCCTTGTGTAAATATTGAAGTGCTAGAAATATTTGGTTGGTATGCATTTAAGATCTTAGTATTAAAATAGTTACACTGTTGGTACACTTAAAGAAAATACTGATTTAGTGGTGTGGTTGCAGGATTATGCAAATTATGGATTGGCATATCTTATAGACTTTGTACATGGAAAAGGCCAGAAAATGCCTGAAATTTTGCAGGTTGGAGTTTATTTCTTATATTTGTTAGTTCTGATCATACTCATTTCTTGTTTGTCACACTCAAATTTCCTTTTAATTTGCTGCTGAATATGCAAATATATTATTATATATGGTCTGGAGACTGGATTATCACTCATCTGCTGAGAGTTTTGAAGTAACAAGGAGAAACCTATATTAGCATGAAATATTTATTGCTAAC
Organism: Vigna angularis; assembly: GCF_016808095.1. Lineage (NCBI taxonomy): Eukaryota > Viridiplantae > Streptophyta > Magnoliopsida > Fabales > Fabaceae > Vigna > Vigna angularis. The sequence continues at coordinate 23,436,756 of NC_068979.1, read as the reverse complement.
TTTTAGCTTCCAGTATTACAACACCTTATTCAGATCATGTTCTTGTGTGGCGTACTTTCTAGTTTTATCTTTTGCGCTCTTGTTGAGATGATGATATGATGTTAATTAGTAAATATTCAGCAGGAGCAACTGAAAATGTCGGGGAAGTCCCCTAATTTGCTCACGTTTAAAGGAGCTCCAAATGTGAAGGTATTCTTCTACCTTGTTGTACTCTGTTTTCTACTGTTATTTTCCTATTGGCAAATGTGTCTGGGTTAAATATGTTAATATGGTTTAATGTTGAATTTATATCCTTAGTATATTACTGTATTCGTTAATTTGAAATTTGTTTCTTGTAATGTGCTCAATGATTCTTTCTTTCACTTCCAGGGTCTCAAAGACATAGCAGAAACGTTGTCTATTGGTTTAGACACACGCCCAATGGTACGGAAAAACTAAACCAGCTACGGAGGCCATTGTTGAGGTTTGAATGAGCTCATTTTTGTTCTGAATATTTTCCGTGTGGATACATCACATGCGGTGTATTCTGGGGCCCTATACTTTTCTATTACCTGGAGAGGACGGAAGAGATTGATTATATTTTCAATTTGATTCTTACCTTTTGAAAAGAATATGCGCTGTTAAATTGACTGCTTAAATTTTTTATTTTGTTAACGTTACCGTCGTGTGTGAAAACATAATTTATGGTAGGTTAAAGTCCCTGTGTTGTCGGAAGATTGTTTTCCTTAGGAAGGAAATTTTATTTTTGCAAAAGTACAATGATTCTAAATCTGGAGATGGTGAACATTCAATGTTGGCAGTCAAATAAATTTGATGAAATAGACTTCCTTTCGCCCGGAATCTTCTCTTTTGATAAAGAACAAAGCCTGACAGAGAAATATTTTGAAAGTGTTTTGAAAAGTAGAATTATAAATACTCGAGTATATTTTTTACGATGCGATAAAAAGCGTAATACTGACATGTCTATGCTATTTTATGTAAATAAGTTATTTTAACATATAATTCTACCAAACACGTCAAATTTAATAAGTTAATATAATCACTTTTGTCATCAATTTTGATTGTGGAATTAGTTTTTCAACTTTAAGCTAAATTTATAGTTTTGTTTGGCAGGTTTTAGCCAAATTTTTAGTTAGTTTTGATAAACGCAGCATTTGTGAAATTTTGCACGGAGAATTTTAGTATATAGGACAATTAAGAGAAAATTTACTCAATAGTAATTATTATATTAAAAAATGTAAGCAGATATTTAGAATTTTCTTATAGATCAGTGCAAGAGATGTATTTTTCCAATATGCATCTGGGGAGTTTTTAAGCACGTTCACGATTCGGTTGGTGAAATTCAATTAATTGGCTGGAAAAAGTATTTTTAATTTAATGTAAAATAGAAATAGTTGTTTAGAGAGAAAAACATATAATTTCAACCCATATACATAAGATCCAGATTTTACATTGTGATGGTTGAAAATCCCAGATCAACCTAAATAAGTTTATATAACAAACAAAGTTTGGGGCAAAGAGTTTACATATACTAAGTGCAATTATGTTTAATGTTCAGAGTCTTTTATAATATTACAAGTTAAGAACAAGTGTTGATGTTGTTAATATAGTTTCTCACAAACTTGTTGGTAGTTCAAGTGTCACTATGTGTTTCTCATAGGTTTCCCACTCTATTCTCTCTTTAACTAACCAGTTATCAGTGCATTCTAATTGAATTAGAGAATTCATGTTTCATGAGTTTTAATTTGGAATTTTTGTCAAAACTTGGTCATATTTTATTTATGTTTTTTTTTAATGGGATGGAAGATTCAGGCTTGTGGTAAATAGGTTTGCTTTATCATATGAAACTCAAAAAGATCACAAAGGAAACAAAAATTCATTACTGCTAACGGGTACGTGAAGAGGAGAAAAAATAACAGATTTTGATGGATAGAAAATTCCAAATAATATGGAAAAAACAAAAAAAATTTATAAAACACATAAAAATGGCTCCCAAGAGTAGTTCTTTCTCTTCATGTTGATTTAATAACTAGTAATGATATTCTCAGTTACTGTCTTTTTTTTAATAAAGGCGTTATTTATTTTTAGTTTTGTTAAAAAAAAATTATGCTTTTGTATTTCTAGTATGCCAAGACTCATTATGTACAAAAATTATATATATATATATATATATATATATATATATATATATATATATATATATAAATGATTAATAACTTTTTCATTTATTAATGTAAAAACTTATAAAATTGTGTTTTAGAATTAATAGTCAGTTTAAAGTATAAATGAAATTTTTATAAGTGAGATTATTATCTTAAATCATATCATCTTTCTAAATTCTTTTTTTTAGAGTTCTACCTCTAAAGAGTTTTTTACTTATTGTTTGATAAAATGTTATAATAATTTAGAATAAGCACGAGTTGTTTGTGCTCAACAGATACGTAGAGCTAATGGGAATGGTACAGATTCTGGTTAAAAGAATGATTTAGGGGTGTGATATGATGGTTGTTATAGTCTTATTGAGTATTGATGATTGTTGGATGTGGCAGAATTATGATAAAAGACTTAACAACTGTGATATAAATTTATATTGATTGATTTTATGTTTATTCTATTAGTTTACTCTTGTATTTTTTTGTGGTTGTGTTTCCACCTGTGATCATGATTGTATGATTTAGGTTGTTATATGATAACATAGGATGATACAGGTAGTCCAGTGTATACTTAATGCGGCAAGAATAATGAGACTTTGAGAAATTCTATTTCTTTGAGAATTTTTGGAATACGGATTACGTTTATAAAATTATTTAATGAATTAAAGTTTTAAATTGTTAGTTGTTATGAGTTTTAGTTACAATTATTTGAAAGTTTTGAATTAATTTCTCAAATTATTTATTTATTTATATTAAGTATGTTTGTGACCTCCTAAATCGAGTGCTATAATATATTTCTATTTCACTTAAAAGAAGAATATCACGACAAAAATAATTAATTATTATATTAATTAAATTAAATATTATTTAATATATTAAAAAATTATTATTAATAAAAAAAACTTTAATTGGGATGTGAATTAACAATATCAAAGTTTTGTCAAGTTAAGTTTATAATTAATGTTAGAGATATATTCATAATATCCTACTATGCCCTCACTCGCACACTAAAACTTTCCAGAAGGTCACCCATCCCATAATTACTCCAGTCGCACACTAAAACTTCCCAGAAGGTCACCCATCCCATAATTACTCCAGGCTAAGCATGCTTAACCATAGAGTTCTTATGAGTTAGGCTACCGAAAAACAAATGCATTTGGTGATGAGTAGTCAAATCAATTCCTTTAAGCTATCCTTCAACTGTATAGTCTCATACCTACACAGTCTCTAGATCCCTCTCATTCCGGTGTATGTTCGATTCGTTCATGTACCCTTTCCACCCAAAGCTGCCAGGAGCCGCTCCTTGTCTGTGCCCCTGCACTTCGTTCTCCCTGCACCGGCGTCACTCCCCGCCTCCGTCAGTGCCCGGATGTCACAATTATTATCATTATTATCCTTATTATGATTATTATTATTATGATTATTATTATTATGATCATTATTATTATTATGATAATAACAATAATAATAATAATAATAATAATTATTATTATTATTATTATTATTATTTATAACCATTTGGTGTTTAATTTATTTGCCCAATATATGTTTATATCATAAATTAATAAGAAGTAGAAAATTATAGGTGATAAAATTTGTTTATTTTCAGAAGTAACTAATGAGAAACTTAATTGATTTTAAGAGAAAGAAAAGACTTTAGAGGACCAAAATCTTACATAGTCAAAACTAAAAGGATAACAAAATACAAATAAAATCAATTTAAAAAATTTCTCCATAAAAGGTATTTTAAATTAAGCTAACTAATTATTCGAGCTTTTATTAATTAAATGCCTCTCTAAATATAAAATAAATTTTGTAATATTTGCAATTTTTTATGATTTTAATGATTTCTCCCCAAAATAAATACATTTTTTTTATCGTATCTGTTGTCCAAATGTCTAACTAGAAATGCATATCTTTCCTACGGGAAAGTAAATTGAATCAGTTATTTAGGTTTTACGAGAATAAACTTGGTCGTGATAAAATATTTTTTAGCAATGATCCTTGCTAGCTAGTTAGTATATATATATATATATATATATATATATAAAAGGAAAATGATATTAATAGTAATGAAAGTAACAAGTAACTTTTTTTATTTTAATTAAAAATAATAAAAATATTAGCTATATATTATACAGGTAACATTGAAAAATCTTTGCTATATATCCAACATATTTTTAATAAAAATTAGGTTTAATATCCTATTTTGTCTCTAATTACGTTTGAGTGTGTCAAATTAGTCTATCCTTTAAAAAGTGTGTCAATTAAATCCTCATTTGATAAAAATTACGTCAATAAAATGTAGACTTGGAACTAATTTGACATACTCAACAAAATAGGACCTTAAACCTAAAAATTACTTACTTTTTACATTAATTGTAACATTATTTTATATTAATCATAAAATAAAACATTGGTACATAAACAAATAAACAAGATATCGTAACAAAATAACACCCATCTTACCCTCTTAACACAAATAAAATGAGAAATATTTTAAAAAAAATATAAAGACTTGACATACTTAATAAATCATATAAAATTAATAAAAAAATTTAAAACTCAAAACTTAATTAAATCATTATAATTCTAATAAAATTATAGAGGCTAAAATGGTAAACTTTGGCTAAAAGATTTTAAAATATTTAAAGTTACTAGATCTATTTCGTCGTCAAAGGATTCAATATAACTCACTTGTCTATTCTATATTTCCTCATACAATTATACATACTCACAAAAAATCTTGTATAACACTAATTAAGAAGTATGAGATATTTGACTCAACAATGAAAATCAAGATATGCTTTTTGAATATTTTAGGTGAAATATAGATCAAATTCAATGAATTCATCAAACTAACTAATAAGCTCAGATCACATGCACGCACCATCCCTAAAACTGTAAAAGGATGTCACACGTGTGAATGTGGTAGTAAATTAAATTACTAATCAAATACGCATGTTAAATGTATATACCTATATATAATTTTTCAAAAAGCTTTAGAGAAAAGAAAGACATATTCTTATATACTAAAACTTTCACATGTTGACTTCAATTATATAAATTCAAAGATTTTTTTTTTCCTTTAGTTGTCAACGTCTATTCAAACACAAGAATTCTATATCATATATTTAATTTAAATTTTAAACATAACTTAACTTTACAAAATCCATTTATAGATAAAATTTATATTTACATATATACTTTAAATTAATTTTATTTTTAATTAATGTAAAATTTCTAACATATTCTCTTCATGATGAGGTATATATATCTGAAAGGTTTTAGAGAATACCTGAAAGGTCAAGCTATGACCGAACGGTTGAACGTTGAGGTCGAATGGTCGAACGGTAGATACCGAATGGCCGAATCGTTGATGCCAAATTTGGCTAAGTACCTGTGAGACCAGGTTTGAGAGAATACCTGAAAGGTCAAGCTATGGCCGAACAGTTGAACGTTGAGGCCGAATGGCCGAATCGTTGATGCCAAATTTGGCTAAGTACTTGTGAGGCAAGGTTTGAAAGAATACATGGAAGGTCAATCTATGACCGAACGGTTGAACGTTGAGGCTGAATGGTCGAGTGGTCGAGGCCGAATGGTCGAACGATCGAGGTCGGATGGCCGAATCATTGATGTCAAATTTGGTTAAGTACCTGCGAGGCTAGGTTTCAGAGAATACTTAAAAGGTCAAGCTATGACCGAACGATTGAACATTGAGGCCGAATGGTTGAGTGGTCGAGGTTGGATGGGCGAATCGTTGATGCCAAATTTGGCTAAGTACCTGTGAGGCCAGGTTTGAGAGAATACCTGAAAGGTCAAGCTATGACCGAACGGTTGAACATTGAGGCCGAATGGCCGAGTGGTCGAGGCCGAATGGCCGAATCGTCGATGCCAAATTTGGCTAAGTGGTCGGGTGGACGAGGCCGAGTGGCCAAGTAGGTAAGACTGAGCGGACGAGACCGAAAGGTTGAGTTGACGTTCTTTTGAGGCACCACTCACGGGTTCCTTGTGGATATAATGAGGAATACTAGTTCGGCCCCACGGTGGACGCCAAAATGTTTCGGGGTGGTTTGAAGGTCCTTTAAAACATTCCAAGTTGTCTCGAAGACCGGAAGAACCTTGAAGACTAGACGAATTCGTTGAAGGTCGGACGGTCACCTGTGAGGGTCGGACGGTTACCTGTTGAAGGCCGGACGGTTGAAGACTGGACAAACTCGTTGAAGGTCGGACGATTAATACTCTAAGTTGTTCGTTCTCCCTCCTCCTTCTCCAAGCCGGGCGAGCGAGTACCTGTCAAAGGCACTCCGACGCTCAAGTCAGTAAAAGTGACTGAATGGTCATCACTATAAGTGATGCATGTGGTGTGCATAATGTTCAACGTGGTCTGAAGTCATACTTGAGACCTTTATTTATACTAGTTATAATGGGCTTTTACCTTTCGTGGGTCTGATGACGGCCCAACCACGCCTTAACCTCCATTAGGGGCTTTAATGAGCTATTATCGTTTATGATCTAACCATGCGGCTGGCCGGTGTGATGGATGGTAGGCTTGGGTTGTCGATCTGATGGGCGACCTGGATGCTCGACTTGGGAAGAGTCGTTCGGCCTGAGCGTTCGGTCGACCCTTTGTGGTCGACCTGGTGGTCGTTCGTCCTGAGAGAACCGTTCGATTCCTAGAGTTGGGAGGACCAGTGTGTCTATATATTAAATTAGCCTTAATAGACGTGGGTGTTCCAACTTACTTCTTTGTTAAGATTGAAAAAGAAGAAGAAACATATTATAATTGTAATGTGGGGGTTTCAACGTTTATGAAAGATGTTTCGGTTGAATTGGTCTGAGGGTCGGTCATCCTTCCTTGCTCTGCTCTCTTTTGATCTTCAATCTCTCCGAAAACGCAATCCACTCCGATGAGTTATTGACCTGCAGAAGACACTCCGACGCTCAAGTCAGATATGTTTCATAAAGAGGTCTATATTTTATTAGGATAGAAGATGATCTATTTACCTGGACATCAATCGTATATTTATAGGACCTCTGGAGGCAAACCCATTGATTAACCATTAGTGCAATATATTTTTAGACAATCAAACCCAATAATCAATAATCAATACCGTATATTTGTAAAACGTAAGATAATTTGACCTATTAATACTTGTTAATTATCTATAAATAACAATTAATTCTAATCAATATACATCATATAGTATAATTATTATGTGGTTTAATCCTTTTCGACATCCCTATTTATGTACGAATGTCTCAGATGGGTCCTCGTTTTCTAAAGTGTATCAAAATGGTCCTTAATTTTCAAAATTGATATCAATTGAGTCCTTTCCGTTAAGTTGGCTGGACGGCGTTAAAAAAATTGATGAGTGGATGCTGAGATGACGAACGAACGCTCGTCCACCAGCGAACGAACGCTCGTCCACCAGCGAACGAACGCTCGTCGACCTCTTACTGCTGGACGACCGTTCGTTCGGGGGTCGACGAGCGTTCGTTCGCTGGTGGACGAGCGTTCGTTCGCTTGTGGACGAGCGTTCGTTCGTCATCTCAGCATCCACTCATCAATTTTTTTAACGCCGTCTAGCCAACTTAACGGAAAGGACTCAATTGATATCAATTTTGAAAATTAAGGACCATTTTGATACACTTTAGAAAACGAGGACCCATCTGAGACATTCGTACATAAATAGGGATGTCGAAAAGGATTAAACCTTATTATGTACATAAATGGATTAAATGTTATAATGTTTATTAAAATTATAAATTTTAATAAAAATTTCAGTATAATATTTATATAAAAATTAAATTTGGTCTTAAAATTACTATATTTTGAAAAAAAAAAAAAGATTGATTGAACACAATTAATGAAAATTGAACTGAATTAAAAAAAATTAATGAAAATTGTAAGTGAATGAAATATCAGACAGGACCTAGAATGACTTGACTTATAATGACCTGAGAGATTGATTAATGGAGGGAACCGGAAATTGGCGGCAATTAACATCATGACATTGCATTAAATATCCATTTCGCTTAACTTCGAAAAGCTCCCACTTACACGAGAAATTACCCGTGAAGATGAATGCCCGGTTGAAGCTAGGAATCAAAAGGTGTTATGAGTAGTTCAAAAAAAACAATGAAGTCATATTAATTACAGTATATTCTTAAAATTTTTAATTCTTAAAATTTTTAATTTCAAACTATAATACTGGATTAGTATATTCTGTGCCTTTCCCGCCTGCTAAGAAATTATAGTTGAGTTATCACTGAATCTGTTCACTACAGTACTCTGATAATGTATTTCAATTGACATTTTAGGAATCTGAAGTTAGGGAAGCGCAAAAACTGAGATCAAGTCATGAGAACATTGACCTTTTGAAGGAGAAATTATTGGAGAAAAAGAGTCACCGGAAAAGGGCAGAATCTGAGCTATCGAAGTTACAGGATATCCAGTTAAACATAAAAGTTAGAGGATCAAATATCATCCTGGAGAATGATGATTACATACAGACACATATAACAGTAAGTCACATTATCACGATTACATACAACACAATGGGGACTGCTAAGTAACTTAGATCTGGTAATAAACCCAATCCTTTTTATATAAATAAAATCATACAACCATTAACGGTGGGGATTGATAACCCAGCTTAGACCATGTTATAAACTCTACCCTTATTGTTACTTAACCAATGGTAATCATTGTTACTTAACCAAAATGGTAATCATTGTTACTTAACCGGTTCTTGCCCATTTAATTTCCCGTTTCAGCTTATATAAGTCTTCATTCACACGGTTCTCTATAGTTTTTTCCATTTTCTTTAGTTTCTTGGCACGCTTCCAGTTCTACGGGTTAGTTTCCAGATTTCTTTGAAGATCAAATGCTGCTCCAGACCTGAATTCATTACAAGTTATATCGTTTCTTTTCGATTGTTTCTTTCTTTCATTGATTCTGCACTGTTCTATTAATTTCTAATCATCATTTACTATCTTCTTCGTTCATTGTCGTTTCATTACAATGTCTTTCTTTCCATTTGCCGATTCCGAGTTAGAAAATTTACTCTGTTTTTGGACTTTAAATATGTTTTCTATTCAGAAGTGATTCTTCCATCTGTTTTTGTAACGCATGTTCGGATCCAAATAACATTTCAGATTTCTACCATATTCATAATGTCAGATTTCTATCAATAGTACTCATTTCAGTTTTCATTCCAGCATTGCTATTGCATATCAGATTTTGTTTTCTACACTAGTTTTTAGGATTTCTGCATTGCTTGGTTTTCGTTTCAAATATGAAACGTGTTCATGACTTTAATTCCAGTTTCCCCAATTTACCAAGTTAGGTTTGAAAAGATGTTAAGAACTCCAGTTGAATCTGCTGTTCATAAATTGCACCTTCTTCCTTCCTACTTTGACGAGGTAATAACGCGTATTTATATTTTATAATGTTAAGTGTTTATCATTAATATAATTTCTTGATATTTTAACATTTGGTAGAGGGAATTGGCAAAGCCACACCTAGATTCTTTTAATTCTTTTATGAAAACCAATATACTACAAAAAAAATAGTTGGTGATAATCATATGATCGTAGCTACTGAACACCCTCATATATACCTGAGGTACAGAGCATATTTTGTTCTTTATTTTGATATTTTATTAATTTCCTCTGCTTTTTCAGATCTTCTTTTGCGATTGATCCTCTGCAGGTTTTTAAATGTAAAGGTTGGCGAACCATCAATAAGGGAGATAAATGCTGTTGTGTTTATTTTTGTATAAAAACTCTTGCCTGTTTTGCTTTTGTTCTTTCGTTAAGCGAGTCCTTCCTTATCCGGAGGATATTTTGTAATCAAAGGAACCCAGAAGGTGATATTCCTTTCTCCAAATTAGATACAATCAGTTTAATATCATCTGTCACTTGAAAAAAAATGAAAATTGAATGAATTAATTGTTAAGTGGTAATTGATATAGTTATTTAGATAAATGGATAAGCATTCTTGAATGGGTTGAGTTGGGTATCTGACACCAACTTTCATTTTTAAATATAATATAATTGTTAGGATATTTATCCTAATTTATCATGATTATATTGTGTAAAAGGTTATCTTATTTATCATGATTATATTGTGTTTAGGATTATTTTATTTATCATGATTATATTGTATCTAGGGTTACACTATTTATCATGTACTTTTGTATCAATTTATTTTTATAAATAGAAGATTATGAGAGGGATCAATCAAGTCTTTCAGAATTATTTTACAGTTTAATTCTCAAGTTGGTATTAAAGTGGGTCGATCCCGCTCTGGTTTATGTCTCGTAATATCTGTCCGGCGCCACAGTTCGTCGTCGCCCGCCACCGTCTGTTGCTGCCCGCTGCCGACCACTGTTCGTCGCCGGCCACCGTTGTCCGTCGTCGGTCACTGTCCGCCGTCGCCGGCCATCGTCATCCGTCGTCGACCACCATCTGCCGCCGGCCACCGTCCGCTGTCGCTGGCTACCGTTTGTCGTCCGCCGTCGTCGGCCACCATCGCCGACCACCGTTGTCCATCGCTGTCATAATTTTGTTCGCCTAAACCCTTAGGGTTTTCTTGTTCCTCGCTGGTACTATTCGTCTTCTTCAGAAATGGCATCTGGCAGTACTTTTTCCTTCTCCGAAAGTCCATCAATTACCTCTGAGAAGCTAAATGGAAAAAATTATCTATCATGGTCTGCTGCCGTTGAAATGTGGTTCCTTGGCCAAGGGCATTTTGACCACCTTGAGCAAGATGGAAGCCATGTGCCTACTGAAAAACTGATCAGTGGAAACAAGCAGATTTCCAGTTGTGTGCCCTCTTATGGCAATCAGTGGAACCCAAACTTCTTGTATCTTTGAGGGCTTTCAAAACTTGCACTCCTTTTGGAAGAAAGCCCAAAGCATTTATGCCAACGACATTCAATGTCTCTATGACACTACGAACAAGCTTGCATCTCTTAAAATGGCAGACCATGATAAGGTGTCCTTCATGGCTGAAGCCCAATCTGTTGTCGAAGAACTCAGGATATTTTTGGAAGCGGACCCATTAAAGGATATAAAAAAGAAACTAGACAAATTTTACATGGTGTTGATCCTCCGTGCCCTACATCCTGATTTTGATCATCTCAGAGATCAACTTCTAACTAGTCATGAGGTCCCCTCCATGGAAACATTGACCACTCGCCTTCTGCGTGTCTCGGTACCTCAAACTCAAGAAGCGCATGAACTAGTGGAACCATCTTTCATGGTTGCCACACGAGGAAGAGGAGGACGTGGCACTAGAGGAGGAGGACGAGGAGGTCGGGGACGTCCTCAATGCACATACTGTAAAAGGATGGGTCATACTTAAGAGAATTGCTACTCCTTACATGGTTTCCCTTCCAAAACCGCCAATATTGCCAATATTTCGAAGACTAAAACTTCCACTTCGAAGATTGAAAGTTCCACTTCTATGTTTTCTGAGGATGAATATCAAGAGTATTTAAGGTTAAAGTCTAACAACTTGGCACAACCATCTCAATCTCCCAATACATCAACAACCTGCCTTTCTCAATCTGTGCAAGGTCAAAATTCATGGGTAATTGACTCAGGTGCTTCTGATCACATTTCTGGTAATACCTCTTTGTTCTCATCTATTTCCTTTCGAGAAAAACCTCATTTCATAACCCTTGCAAATGGATCTAAAACTTCCTCCAAAGGAGTCGGTCATGTTACTTTGTCTCCCTTCCTCAATCTCAACTCAGTCCTTTTTGTCCCTAATTGTCCTTTTAATTTAATTTCCCTAAGCCAGTTGACCAAAATTTTAAATTGTTCAATAACCTTTGATCATAAATCTTTTGTTATACAGGAGCGTGGTTCGGGGAGACAGATTGGAGAAGGATATGAAGGTGGCGGATTATACCATTTTGGATCTCGTCCAAGGGTGTCCTGTGTTGCTGCTCTTAATCCTAAAGTGTTACATGATCGACTTGGCCATCCTCATTTGTCCAAATTAAAAAAGATGTGTTCTGAACTTAGTGGTCTCCAAACCTCAGAATGTGAGTCATGTCAATTAAGAAAACATGTTAGATCTTCCTTTCCTAAAAGGTCTCAATCAATATGTAATTCTAGTTTTTCCATCATCCATTATGATATATGGGGACCTAGTCGTATCTCCTCCTTTGGTTTTAGATATTTTGTTACCTTCATTGATGAATATTCAAGATGTACTTGGATTTATTTGATGAAAAATTGTTCTGAATTGTTAGTTATCTTTACATCCTTTTTGAATGAAATCAAGAATCAATTTGGTTAAGTAATCAAAATATTAAGAAGTGATAATGCAAAAGAGTATTTCTCATCCTCCTTTTCTGCCATCTTGAGTTCTTATGGTATCTTACATTAGTCTACATGTCCTCATACACCGCAGCAAAATGGTATAGCAGAACAAAAAAATAGACACTTGGTGGAAACTGCTCGTATCCTTTTGCTTCGTGCCCATATTCCTGTCCGATGTCATCTTAATTGCATGTTATCTTATTAATAGGATGCCCTCCTCCTCTTTTGATAATAAAGTCCCTTTCTCCATTTTGTTTCCTAATGATCCTCTCTTTCATACATCTCCCCGAGTGTTTGGCTGTGTATGTTTTGTTCATGACATGTCTCCAGGTCTAGACAAACTCTCCGCTCGCGCTCTCAAATGTGTCTTCTTAGGCTATTCTCGACTTAAAAAAGGATATCGGTAATACTCTCCTGAAACTAAGAAGTATTACATGTCTGCCAATGTCACATTCTTTGAACAGACTCCTTACTTCTCTCCATTTGTTCACGATGTTTCTATCCTCCAGCAGGTCCTTCCTATTCCAACGGCTGAGTCAAATAGCTCCACGATCTTTGTCATTCCAAGCCTTGATCACAATCCTTCTACACCCGTTTCTCCACATACTGAGATCATCTCGCATAGGGCCCCAATGGATAGTCCACCTCCCCAAGACAATGGTGAATCTCCCTCGTCACCTCTCACACCTCCTGGTGAAAATGATTCAGCATGGCCTATTGCCCTTAGAAAAAGTATTCGTTCCACTCGAAACCCTCATCCCATTTATAATTTCTAAGCTATCATCGGTTGTCGCCCTCCTATTTTTCACTTTTATCCTCAGTGTCCTATGTTGTTATACCCAAGACTGTGAAAGAAGCACTTGATCATCCTGGATGGCGACCAGCTATGATTGCAGAAATGCAGGCTCTTGATCACAGTAATACTTGGGAGCTGGTGCCCCTTCCCTTAGGAAAAAAGGTGGTTGGTTGTCAATGAGTGTATGTAGTTAAAGTCAGCCCTGATGGTGAAATTGATCGGCTCAAAGCTGGACTTGTTGCAAATGTTAGCAAAATGATGAAGATGAAGTTTTGATGATGTCCAAATCAAGTCAAGAAGAAATCAAGATTCAAGATGTTATGAAGACTTGTATTGCTATGGAAAGCTTTTGTAATAATTGTAGTTTGGTGTCTAGGACTTAGATTATTAGTGGTTTTATGTATGCATTGAAAAGTGATGTAAAAATGTACCAAGAAGCAAAAACTGTGCAGTGTTAATCGATTAACAAAGGTCAGTAATCGATTATTCCAGAGACGAATGGAGAAGCACAACACTGCATGCTAATCGATTAACAAGGGCTGTTAATCGATTAGCGCTAATCGATTAGCATGGGCTGTTAATCGATTAGCAAAGTGTCCGTTTGAAAAACTAGTCGTTTTTAGAGCCGTTGGACTATCCGTTGGAGCGTTAATCGATTAACCACTTAAGATAATCGATTAACACAGTAAGAAAGGCTGAAAACGAAAAATGGAAGAGTCTTTGGATGAGTCTATAAATAGACTCTCATTTCCTCTCAAGTAAACAACACAGAAACTCTTCCCTTGTGCTCAAATACTCATAAATTCTTGAGACTTGTGTGTTCTTGTTCGGCTTGTGAAACTCGTGTCTGTGGAGCTGGTGAAGTGCTGCTGCGGTGACAGAGGAAATAGTCGGTTCATCCTTGGTGTGTCTAAGGAGGTGTTCGGAAGAGAATCATCCTTCGTGAAGTATTCGGAGGAGGTGTTCATCCTTCGTGAAGTATTCGGAGGAAGTGTTCATCCTTTGTGAAGACTCAAAGGAGGTGTAGGTTCATCTCTTGTGGTATCGAGAGAGGTGGTTTCTAAACTCTTACAAATTGTATCTTTGTGATTGTAGTTTGTAATTGTTTTGTGATTAGTAAATTGTTTATCTTGTTTTGAGATAAGCGACTAGACGTAGGATTGGTAAGATCCGAACCAGGATAAAATCATCTGTGCAAATTTCTCTCAACCTTACTCTATTTAATTGTTATTATTAATTGCTAAGTAAGTTTAATTGAGTAGAAATTAAAAGGCACACGTTTGTATTAAAAACCCTCTTGGTTTGTTATTCCACGCTAACCATTCCGCTGCAGCCGCTCTGACAATTGGTATCAGAGCTTGCTTTGATAGTCATTCAAATGGCAAGATCACATCAAACCTTTGTAGAGGGTGCATCAATCAATAGACCCCCACTATTCACAGGTGAGAACTATGCATTCTGGAAGGTAAGAATGCAAATATTTATTGAATCTATTAATTGTGATATTTGGGATGTTATTGCGTCTGGCTTTTCTGTTCCTACTGACAATACACAGGAACCAAAGCCCTGTGATCAATGGACCATTGAAGAAAAGAAAAGATTTCAGAATGACGTAAAAGCCCGAAATATCATTGCATCAGCATTGACTATTGATGAGTTCTACAGAGTCTCTGTCTGCAAAACTGCTCAAGAAATGTGGGACGTACTCAGAGTGACGCATGAAGGAACAGATGATGTAAAGAGGGCAAGGAAGAACTCCTTAATCCAAGAGTATGAAATGTTTCGGATGAAGCAAGGAGAAACAATTTCAGACGTTCAAAAACGCTTCACCAACATTGTCAATCATCTCATTGGACTGGGTAAGTCATTTGATACCGATGAACTTAACATTAAAATCTTGAAGTCTTTAGACAGGTCGTGGCAACCAAAGGTGACTGCAATCTCGGAGTCACAAAATCTCAACACCATGACTATGGCGGCACTTTTTGGAAAGTTGAGGGAACATGAACTTGACCTCGGAAGACTAGATGAAGAAGAAGCAAAAGCAAAAACTAAGAAAAAGAGTCTAGCCTTGAAATCTAAGGTAGAAAGGAGCAAGAGCAAAATGGAAGATGAAGATTCAGAAGATGAAAAAAATTTGAGACTCATGATAAAAAGGCTCAACAAGTTCATGAAATCAAAAGACAAAGGAAGATTAAAATATGAAAAGAATGATAATCCAGTATCTTCCTCAAATTACCGATGCTACGGCTGTGGAGAAAAGGGGCATCTAAAAGCAGACTGCCCAAATCAAAAGAAAAAGAAAGTCTACATCGCATGGGACGATGACAACGAAACAATTTCTGATTTGAGCGAATCTAATGAAGAAGCAAACATCTGTTTAGTGGTGAACGACGACGCTGGAAGCCAAGTAAGTACATCTAGCGATTCTGATAATTATAGTCAAATTAGTGAAGATGAATTGCATGAAACTTATGCTACTTTAATAGTAGAATCTGAAAAATTAGATAAAGCTCATAAGAAATTGAAAAAGGATTTCAAAAATTTAAAATTAGACTTTGAAAATATTTCTGAAGAAAATAAAAATTTAAAATTAAATTTTGAAAATATTTTTGAAGAAAATAAAGATTTGAAAAATAAAGTTTTATTTTTTGAAAAGGGTAAATTTACTAGTAGTGATGAATAAACATCTTGTGTTAATTATAAGAAACTACTAGATGAAACAACCTCAGGAGAATGTAGTAAAAATAATGAAAATAAGGTTGTTAAAAATAAGTATGTTCCTAGAATTAAAAATAAGCATAATCATAGAACCCGTAGAACTTGGGTAGAAAAAGGAACAACTTATAGGAACACAAATGTTGTATCATGCTTTTATTGTATGAAAAAGGGTCATACATCTAACAAATGTAAAATTAAGCATTATGGTGTTCCAAGTGGTAGATATGTTTGGGTTGTAAAATGATTTCTTTTTTTTTTTTAAATCTAACCCAAGGACCCATACAAGTAGTTGGGTACCTATTGTTTAATATTTAAGAATTTCTTTAAAACAAAATTTAAGAAAATTTTTATTCCAAGGCCGATGAAACTATTTTTTGGATATCTTCTAATATACAAAGCATATATAGTTTTCAATCGGAAAAATTTTTATGTGTGCATGTTGTCTTTGATGAAATTGTAGACCTTGAGGCAAAACCTCTTGAGTCAGTTGAATTACATACAAGCAATGATGAAGATTTGTAGAAGACAACAAATGAAGCGAAGAATGATGACAATCCTCAATATGAAGATCAAAATAATGTTTTATAAGCTCTTTATCCTAAAAATATTTGCTTTAAATATCCTATTGTGCATGTTTGAATGAATCTTTAAATTTGAAATATTTTTAGCTCATATGCATACATGCCTTTATTAAGGGGGAGTATTATCTTAGGGGAGAACATCAAACACAACTTTTTAATTATGATAAAAAAGGGGGAGAAAATGTTTAAAGCTTATTTGCTTATTCACTAATGCACTTTTTCTTCCATAAGTTGTGTTTTATCCAGATTATTACTAAAAGCTTTAAATCAAAGGAGTTTTTGATCATCATCAAAAAGGGGGAGAATGTTAGCAAAATGATGAAGATGAAGTTTTGATGATGTCCAAATCAAGTCAAGAAGAAATCAAGATTCAAGATGTTATGAAGACTTGTATTGCTATGGAAAGCTTTTGTAATAATTGTAGTTTGGTGTCTAGGACTTATATTATTAGTGGTTTTATGTATGCATTGAAAAGTGATGTAAAAATGTACCAAGAAGCAAAAACTGTGCAGTGTTAATCGATTAACAGAGGTCAGTAATCGATTATTCCAGAGACGAATGGAGAAGCACAACACTGCATGTTAATCGATTAACAAGGGTTGTTAATCGATTAGCGCTAATCGATTAGCATGGGCTGTTAATCGATTAGCAAAGTGTCCGTTTGAAAAACTAGCCGTTTTTAGAGCCGTTGGACTATCCGTTGGAGTGTTAATCGATTAACCACTTAAGATAATCGATTAACACAGTGAGAAAGGCTGAAAACGAAAAATGGAAGAGCCTTTGGATGAGTCTATAAATAGACTCTCATTTCCTCTCAAGTAAACAACACAGAAACTCTTCCCTTGTGCTCAAATACTCATAAATTCTTGAGACTTGTGTGTTCTTGTTCGGCTTGTGAAACTCGTGTCTGTGGAGCTGGTGAAGTGCTGCTACGGTGACAGAGGAAATAGCCGGTTCATCCTTGGTGTGTCTAAGGAGGTGTTCGGAAGAGAATCATCCTTCGTGAAGTATTCGGAGGAGGTGTTCATCCTTCGTGAAGTATTCGGAGGAGGTGTTCATCCTTTGTGAAGACTCAAAGGAGGTGTAGGTTCATCTCTTGTGGTATCAAGAGAGGTGGTTTCTAAACTCTTACAAATTGTATCTTTGTGATTGTAGTTTGTAATTGTTTTGTGATTAGTAAATTGTTTATCTTGTTTTGAGATAAGCGACTGGACGTAGGATTGGTAAGATCCGAACCAGGATAAAATCATCTGTGCAAATTTCTCTCAACCTTACTCTATTTAATTGTTATTATTAATTGCTAAGTAAGTTTAATTGAGTAGAAATTAAAAGGCACACGTTCGTATTAAAAACCCTCTTGGTTTGTTATTCCACGCTAACCATTCCGCTGCAGCCGCTCTGACAGCAAAAGTTTACACTCAGGTTTATGGTCTTGATTATTGTGACACTTTCTCTCCTATAGCCAAGATGACTACTATTCGTCTCTTCTTTGGCATGGCAGCCATTCGTCACTGGCCACTTCATCAATTGGATATCAAGAATGCCTTCCTACATGGTGATCTTGAGGAAGAAGTTTATATGGAGCAACCTCCTGGGTTTGTTGCTTAGGGGAGTCTGGTATGATATGCAAATTGCATCAATCTGTATATGGCCTCAAGGAATCCCCACGTGCTTGGTTTGGAATGTTTAGCTCCATTGTTCAAAACTTTAGACTAAAACGCAGTGAAGGAGACCATTCAGTTTTCTACTGTCATTCTTCTCTCGGGAAATGTGTTTACTTAATAGTATATGTTGATGATATTGTCATTAGAGTAAATGATGTTGTTGGAATATCTCAACTAAAAGAGTACTTGTGTAGAAATTTTCAAACCAAGGATCTTGGAAGTCTCAAATACTTCTTAGGCATTGAAGTAGCGCAATCAAAAGATGGAGTTGTAATCTCCCAAAGGAAGTATGCTCTTGATATATTACAAGAAACATACATGATTGATTGTAGACCGGTAGATAGTCCCATGGACCCAAACCAAAAATTAAGGACAGAAGAAGGTGAATTATTCTCCGATCCAGGGAGGTATATGAGGCTGGTTGGAAAACTGATTTATCTCACTATTACAAGGCCAGATCTATCCGTTGTAGTTGGAGTGGTTAGTCAGTTCATGCAAGCTCCATGTGTTTACCATTGGAATGCTCTCATTCGCATTCTAAGGTATGTAAAGAAGGCTCTCGGGTAAGGATTGTTATATGAAGATAAAGGAAGCATTCAGGTCTCTGGGTATTGTGATGCAGATTGGGCAGGTTCACCTATTGATAGACGGTCTACTACAGGATATTGTGTTTTTTTGGGAGGAAACATTATTTCATGGAAAAGTAAGAAACATAATGTAGTAGCTCGATCAACCGCTGAAGCCGAGTATAAGGCAATTGCATCACTAACATGTGAACTTATATAGGTGAAACAATTCCTTCAAGAGGTTAAATTTTGTGACATCCATACTATGAAGATGTATTGTGACAATCAAGCTGCTCTCCACATTGCATCAAATCCAGTGTTTCACGAGAGGACTAAACATATAGAAATTGATTGTCATTTTGTTCGTGAAAAGTTGTTGACTAAAGAAATATGTACTGAGTTTATTGGGTCAAACGATCAACTCGCAGATGTATTGACCAAGTCATTAAGGGGTCCTCGGATTGAGTTTATTTGTTCCAAGCTTGGTACATACAATTTGTATGCTCCAACTTGAGGGGGAGTGTTAAGATATTTATCCTAATTTATCATGATTATATTGTGTCAAGGGTTACCCTATTTATCATGATTATATTGTGTCTAGGATTACCCTATTTATCATGATTATATTGTGTCTAGGGTTACCCTATTTATCATGTACTTTTGTATCAATTTATTCTTATAAATAGAAGATTATGAGAGGGATCAATCAAGCCCTCTAGAATTATTTTACAGTTTAATTCTCAAGTATAATATTATCTAGGCTAATTATATTCTTTGAAATTGTAATATTTTACCAATCAATTTCAGGTAATTTTGATACAAAAGCATTTGGCAAAGAATAGAATAATCACGGACACTGACTAAAAGGGAAAGTAAGTAAGCAATCATGCTCGGTACTATAGCCTCATTTGGGCTAATGATTTCTTCCTAACCTTTATTTTTTATTTTGGCTTAGCATAACAGCATATGTTACCACTACAAGAAAAATCGTTATTATCTACCGCCAAAATCCGTATAAAACTTCAAAAATCCATATATAAAATAGTATTACATACGGATTATATACGGACAGAAATCCATATATAAAATGATCGTAGCTAATATTATATACGGATATTTCCGTATATAATTACATACGAAAAAATCCGTATGTAATTATATACGGAAAAATCCGTATATAAAATTCGTATATAATTACATACAGAAAAATCCGTATATAATTATATACGAAAAAATCCGTATGTAACATTGTTTATAGAAAATATTGTTTTATTCAACACCTGCACATACATTGATTACAATTAAACTTGTAATAACAACCAACCATCACAATAACTTTTATTTAACACCATATCAAACATTTCACATTAAGAATAGATATATATTACTTAAAAATCATTATCAAATAAGTTTACAAAATGTCTAATATTCATAAATAGATTGTACTGTTCCTAAGATGTTAAACAATATAAATTCTACAATTAATAACATGTCAAACAACATAGAATGACAAGTCTATAATTTCCTAATAATCACTAAGGATTTTGTTCATCTTGGATTGATATTGTCGTTGCACTCCATCACCGTGATAACAACTTCACCACATTGCATCTTCCCTTTAAGGTTATTGGCCAATAACCACATTGCATCTGTAAAAAACAGAAAGCTTTAAAACAAAGATATTCTGCACCATTTTAACCAAAACAGCAAGACTTTTTGGGCAGCAAACAACAAAGTTTTAATTGCAATAATAGCATCCAGAACAGCCCAAACAGCAAGGTATTAGGTGCAATAACAGCAAAGGTTTTATGTAGATTTTACAGCAAAGACAGCAAAAGTTTTATACAGATTTTACAGCAAAGACAGCAAAGGTTTTATGCAGATTTTACAGCAAAGACAGCAAAGGTTTTATGCAGATTTTACAGCAAAGACAGTAAAGATTTTATGCAGATTTTACAGCAAAGACAACAAAGGTTTTATGCAGATTTTACAGCAAAGACAACAATTTTTTTTTTAGTGTAGCATTTATGTAGTCTATACAGCAAAGACAACAATATATAAACAAAATTTATAGCAGCTAACAGGAAGTCTTCGTGACAGCAAACAATAAGGTTTTTTTTATACAGAATTTTCTTTCTAAAGAAGCTTCCCAACATATCATATTAGTGTCTTTACTCATTAGTGATGATCTTACCCCCTGCCCTACCAGTTCATACTATATCCAATTATTTAATCACTAAAAAAATTATGGTTCATCAATTGTCTAACATATCAAGAGTTCATTTCACTGTTCTCATTTAATCAAAGCATACATTGACTAATATAATATTCTAGCAATTCCAAGTACTTTTCTTCCAAAACTAATTTATAATCAAGTCATACTTGGCTCTTCACTAATCATTCTAAAACCCATATATTGAGTTTTTGTAATTTTAACCGAACAGTACGTGAAAGCATAGCATCTCCATTCCCTAACTTATACAAACTCAATTCAAGGAATAAAGACAATTCATTCACCACTTTTAAATTCGCGTCCCAATATTACTTGTTTTCTTTTCTCATGATTTTAATAGATTAAAATAAACCACACATCACCACTCAAATATCAACAATTCTTTACCTTAACCCATTTTCTGAATTTTGTTTTTAGGTCTTGATTCCACGTAGTTCAAACAGTACCCATTTACACTACACCTATATTATCCCTATATTACTCTTTCCAACTCAATTATTCATTACTACCCCAAATTCCAACTGCATCAAACTTATTCCCCTGTTTTCATTCGAACATAATTGCTTCCTCTCACGTCCCATTGCACAATGGATTCCAGGATTTGATGGCTTCTAGGCGAGGAAGAAGAAATGAGAAGAGAGAATAAGAAAAAGGAAAAGAGGAACATTCAACTTTGAAACCTAAACACAGAACTTGAGATTCAAAAATGAACAATCTCATATTAGCTCTCTTAGACATTTAAACAAACAATTTATGAACAAAATCACAAAATAGAACTCAAGACAGTAATGAACGAAAACAAAATGCAGGTTACAACAGATCAAAACATAAAAGGAAAAGTAACATTAACAACGCGGAAAAATTGAAGAAAACTCAACAAGCAGATACACAAAAATCAAAACAGAGAACAATCAACTTGAATCAATTGAAGACAAACAAATAGAAACAAGGAAAGCAATACTTATCTCTGGTAGCATGCTCCATCGTGCTTCATGGAAGAGCCTCCAAGGAGATGACCAAAAGAGCGACGCGGGCTCGACTTGAACTCCTTCGAAGCTTCCTTGTTGAGCAAACGCAGCAAAATAATGAGACGAACTCGAGATCGAGAGTGAAATGGAGAATGAACAGAAGAAAATATTAAAAAACCCTAAACAAACGAATAGAAGCTGGAACAATTGGGGAAAAACTCTAAAAGGGAGAACGAACCCTAATCTAGACCGAAAGAACCCTAAAAATGGGGAGAAACTCAATATGAACCGATTAATCAGTTCAAACGCAAGATTGATCGGTACAAAAGTGTTTAAACGGCGCAAATGCAGGTTTAATCGATGGAAATCGAAGAGCAAACGGTAGAAAGGGTTTTAATCAGTAGAAAAGTGCTTTTAATCGGTTAAAAATGAAGGAAAAGTAAAGAGGAGGACAAAACCCTAGGATTCAGAGGTGGTTATGCATATGAAAGTGAAAGTAAAAGGAAGAAATGAAGATTATGAGGATGAAGTGATTCTGTGATGAACAAACCTGTGGATGGTTGAGAGGCGCTCTCGAGAGAAAACAAAGAAGACGCGAGGCAGTGAATGAAAATGAAATGTGGTTGAACAGAGAGGTGAAAATACGCATGGTTGAAGATGCACGAATGAAAACTTGCGAACGAGAAGCTGTAAAGTAGCTGCCTCTTGTGTTAGGTTAATTAAATTTTTAATTTTTTATTATTATTTATTTTATAATCCGTATATAATATCCGTATATAATAAAATTTTTATCTACGAATTAGATCCGTATATAATAATCCCTATGTAAATGACATTTTTCTTGTAGTGTACTAGCATTACGCAGAAAATAAGCTCAGAAGCCATTATTTTGATGGAAGATGAAAAGTTGTGGTTACAATTGAAACAAGTCGCTAAACAGGTTTTGTTTTCGTACATTTTAAACATGACTTAATTACTGTTCATACTATTTAAATGTACAATATTGGCTGACAGAGTCTAAATAATACACCATTTCCTGTACAATATTTTACATAACAATTTACTACCCATTACAAGTTTTCAATCAGGAACTACATGAACAATTACAAGATTGAGCTCATTTATAAGTATAAAAACAACTCTTTATCAAACTTATCAATGCTATCTATTAATTATGAATTATGCTTTGTCCCATGATCAGGAATGTAAAAAATCTGAGGTCTATACAAAAGAGCAAGCATTGGAGTACCTTGAACTGGTGAGCTTGGACAGATGTAACAAATATCCAGTTTTGTTACCATATTTTACATCATGTTTCCCTCGTAACTTTGTGGAGCTTCTCTTCTTTAAGTAGATATACATATTCCTCAGTTTCTCCCTTTTGCAGTTTTATTTTGTTTTGCATTAGATACACAGACATAATAATTATTCTTATGTATTTATTAATGACGTGCACTAACAAGGTAAATCCTGACATGTATCCAAACAATTCAGCTGAAAAGGTTTCATCTCTTTCCGTCTCTTTCTTTCGTGAGAGTGATTTTTTATACATTGGAATGCTTTAATAAAATAATTTATTAATCTCACATTTTGAAGTAGTCTCCTAGTCATCTAAAACGTACACATTTGAAGCAATCCCTTGCAACAGTGGTGTCTTGATGCCTTGAAGTAGTCTCCGAAAGTTCCTGAGCTATTTTCGTTTCTTTCTTTTGTCCGAAACTTCTGTCGGCCAAATGTTTTTGTCTTTCTGTCACGTCTTTTAAAACCACTTAACTTCATTAAGTGCGCTATGCCAATTTCCTTCTTCTGGCAGTGCGAATTTTGGTTTTCGCTTTGCGTAAATTGGCTGACAGAATCTAAATAATACATCATTTCCTGTACAATATTTTACATAACAATTTACTACCCATTACAACTTTTCAGTGAGGAACAACATGAATAAATACAAGATTGAGCTCATTTAGAAGTATAAAAACAACTCCTTTTCAAACTTATCAATGCTATCACGTAATTATGAATTATGCTTTGTCCCATGATCAGGAAATGTAAAAGATGTGAGGTCAATACAAAAGAGCAAGCATTGGAGTACCTTGAACTGGTGAGCTTGGACAGATGCAACAAATATCCAGTTTTGTTTCCATATTTTACATCATGTTTCCCTCGTAACTTTGTGAAGTTGGTCTTCTTTAAGTAGATATACAGATTCCTCAGTTTCTCCCTTTTGCAGTTTTATTTTGTTTTGCATTAGATACACAGACATAATAACTATTCTTATATATTTATTAATGACAGTGCACTGACAAGGTAAATCCTGACATGTATCCAAACAATTCAGCTGAAAAGGTTTTATCTCTTTCCGTCTCTTTCTTTCATGAAAGTGATTTTTTATACATTAGAATGCTTTAATAAAATAATTTATTAATCTCACATTTTGAAGTAGTCTCCTAGTCATCTAAAACATACACATTTGAAGCAATCCCTTGCAATAGTGGTGTCTTGATGCCTTGTAGTAGTGTCCGAAAGTTCCTCAGATGTTTTCGTTTCTTTCTTTTGTCCGAAACTTTTGTCAGTCAAATGTTTCTGTCTTTCTGTCACGTCTTTTAAAACCACTTAACTTCATTAAGTGCGCTATGACAATTTCCTTCTTCTGGCATTGCGAATTTTGGCTTTCGCTTTGCCAAAATTGGCTGACAGAATCTAAATAATACATCATTTCCTGTACAATATTTTATATAACAATTTACTACCCATTACAACTTTTCAATCAGGAACAACATGAATAATTACAAGATTGAGCTCATTTATAAGTATTAAAACAACTCTTTTTCACACTTATCAATGCTATCAATTAATTATGAATTATGCTTTGTTCCATGATCAGGAATATAAAAAATGTGAGGTCAATACAAAAGAGCAAGCATTGGAGTACCTTGAACTGGTGAGCTTGGACAGATGTAACAAATATCCAGTTTTGTTACCATATTTTACATCATGTTTCCCTCGTAACTTTGTGGAGTTGGTCTTCTTTAAGTATATATACAGATTCCTCAGTTTCTCCCTTTTGCAGTTTTATTTTGTTTTGCATTAGATACACAGACATAATAACTATTCTTATGTATTTATTAATGACGTGCATTGACAAGGTAAATCCTGACATGTATCCAAACAATTCAGCTGAAAAGGTTTCATCTCTTTCCGTCTCTTTCTTTCGTGAGAGTGATTTTTTATACATTAGAATGCTTTAATAAAATAATTTATTAATCTCACATTTTGAAGTAGTCTCCTAGTCATCTAAAACGTACACATTTGAAGCAATCCCTTGCAACAGTGGTGTCTTGATGCCTTGAAGTAGTCTCCGAATGTTCGTCAAATGTTTTCGTTTCTTTCTTTTGTCCGAAACTTCTGTCAGCCAAATGTTTCTGTCTTTCTGTCACGTCCTTTAAAACCACTTAACTTCATTAAGTGCGCTATGCGAATTTCCTTCTTCTGGCAGTGCGAATTTTAGCTTTCGTTTTCCGAAAATTGGCTGATAGAGTCTAAATAATACACCATTTTCTGTACAATATTTTACATAACAATTTACTATCCATTACAACTTTTCAATCAGGAACACCATGAATAATTACAAGATTGAGCTCATTTATAAGTATAAAAACAACTCTTTATCAAACTTATCAATGCTATCAATTAATTATGAATTATGCTTTGTCCCATGATCAGGAATGTAAAAAATGTGAGGTCTATACAAAAGAGCAAGCATTGGAGTACCTTGAACTGGTGAGCTTGGACAGATGTAACAAATATCCAGTTTTGTTACCATATTTTACATGATGTTTCCCTTGTAACTTTGTGGAGTTGCTCTTCTTTAAGTAGATATACAGATTCCTCAGTTTCTCCCTTTTGCAGTTTTATTTTGTTTTGCATTAGATACACAGACATAATAACTATTCTTATGTATTTATTAATGACGTGCACTGACAAGGTAAATCCTGACATGTATCCAAACATTTCAGCTGAAAAGGTTTCATCTCTTTCCGTCTCTTTCTTTCGTGAGAGTGATTTTTTATACATTAGAATGCTTTAATAAAATAATTTATTAATCTCACATTTTGAAGTAGTCTCCTAGTCATCTAAAACGTACACATTTGAAGCAATCCCTTGCAACAGTGGTGTGTTGATGTCTTGAAGTAGTCTCCGAAAGTTCCTCAGATGTTTTCGTTTCTTTCTTTTGTCCGAAACTTCTGTCAGCCAAATGTTTCTGTCTTTCTGTCACGTCTTTTAAAATCACTTAACTTCATTAAGTGCGCTATGCCAATTTCCTTTTTCTGGCAGTGCGAACACATGACAATTCTTCCTTTTATAACTCACTTAGACATCAAAATGCACAAAACAATACAAGAAATTATTTTTGGTATTTTATCTAACAGTTGGTGTGTAAGGAATTTATATTTAAAAGA
The DNA here is from genome assembly GCF_016808095.1 of Vigna angularis. NCBI lineage: Eukaryota > Viridiplantae > Streptophyta > Magnoliopsida > Fabales > Fabaceae > Vigna > Vigna angularis. The sequence goes on along the minus strand of NC_068979.1, from coordinate 23,410,276 downwards.
AACTTTGTTGGAATTGGGTTTGATGAATCATATGAATATAAGACTCTGTTCAATATTTCATTACTTCATTCAAACATTCACATCAAGGCGTACTAATCCTAATCCCTTAGCAACTAGTTCTAAATTAATATATTAAAATGATAATCCCTTAATCAATTTAACATACAATTTACATTAAGTCCGATGTTAAGAATGATCAAGTAGATCCCAAATCACTTAAGTGCTCTATCTACGTTCATGTTCAAAGTTACTTTCCAGTAATCAAAGACATTCAAATAACATTATATTTTCATACAATGATAATAAATTCAAGAAATAGCATATGAATGAACAACGATATATTTAGTAGGAAAATTACAGTGAGTTCATTATATCCAATCCCAACGAAAGAGAAATTTAACTACTCCTAGTCATCTAAAACGTACACATTTGAAGCAATCCCTTGCAACAATGGTGTCTTGATGCCTTGAAGTAGTCTCCGGAAGTTCCTGAGATGTTTTCGTTTCTTTCTTTTGTCCGGAACTTCTGTCAGCCGAATGTTTCTGTCTTTCTGTCACGTCTTTTAAAACCACTTAACTTCATTAAGTGTGCTATGCGAATTTCCTTCTTTTGGCAGTGTAAATTTTGGCTTTGGCTTTGCGAAAATTGGCTGACAGAGTCTAAATAATACACCATTTCCTGTACAATATTTTACATTACAATTTACTACCTATTACAACTTTTTTTTAATGAGGAACAACATGAATAATTACAAGATTGAGCTCATTTATAAGTATAAAAACAACTCTTTTTCACACTTATCAATGCTATCAATTAATTATGAATTATGCTTTGTCCCATGATCAAGAATGTAAAAAATGTGAAATCTATATAAAAGAGCAAGCATTTGAGTACCTTGAACGGGTGAGCTTGGACAGATGTAACAAATATCGAGTTTTGTTACCATATTTTACATCATGTTTCCCTCGTTGTGGAGTTGGTCTTCTTTGAATAGATATACAGATTCCTCAGTTTCTCCCTTTTGCAGTTTTATTTTGTTTTGCATTAGATACACAGACATAATAACTATTCTTATGTATTTATTAATGACGTGGACTGACCAGGTAAATCCTGACATGTATCCAAACAATTCAGCTGAAAAGGTTTCATTGCTTTCTGTCTCTTTCTTTTGTTGATTTTTTATACATTAGAATGCTTTAATAAAATAATTTATTAATCTCACATTTTGTCTTTGATTTTGTTGTTGGCATTTGATTCTTTTTTTACAGCGAGGAAGAGCATTTTCATTGCTAAGAGATGTATTTCTTGCACATGTACTAGTAAGGATTTCCTTCAATCTTAAATGTCTTATAGTGTTTCTTTGGGACAATTTGATTTGATTCTATTCTATTTCAACTCATGTAATTTGACTTAGTTGTGTTTCGTTTTTGTTCATTACTTCTTATTTTGTTGTCAATAGGTGAAGGGAGATAATTTTCATCTAAAATGTATACATGCTGCTGTTATGATAAGAGGCCTAATGGATGTTATTTTAAAAAAAAGAAGAACCTACTGACAAGGTTGTGTCTACTTCTCTCTTGCTTTTTTATTATTATTTTCTTTTATAAATAACGAGTTTATTATTATTAATATAAAAGAAAAAAAATAAAAAATGTGAGATACTGACAATACATAAATGTAACTCGTTGTTCAAGCAACTATTTAGAATTCCTAAAGCTCCCTGTAAGGCCTGTTGTAAAACCCGCTATCGAACTTGATTAATAACTCTTTGTTGTTCAAAATTAATGGCTTCGTTTTTGTAATTTTCTAATTGTTCCAAAATCGTATAAATTGAATTAATTAAATTCAATTTTTCTAATTGTGACTGTCCATTGCAATACAAAACAGGTAATAATTCTGTTCTCTTTTTTTCCAACACTCGCCTCCTTGTGTTATTTTCCTGTTTTATACTATTTGGTTCTAATTTATTCTTTTACCTTTTAGGTGTTTAGTTGGCTCTAAATCATAATATTTATTATTTCTATTTAGTTATTTTACTTCAAAAAACCCTTCAGTGTTGAAAATCTATGAATGAATGCTGATCTCAACGTGAAAAAAACACAATGTTTACAGCGTTGTGTCTACTTGGCTGCGGATGGTGGTAGACTGTGCCGTCCTCTGGTCATTGTTAAGAAGGGAAAATCAAAAGTGAAAAAACATCATATCAAAGAGTTATTTGTAAGTTTATCATATACTTTCATCCTAGAAACAAAAGTATCTTGTAAAAAATTAAATTTTATACATTTTCAGGACGGAGAATTGACATTTGATGCTTTCTTACGAGATGGGTTGATTGAATATCTTGATGCTGATGAACAAAACGACGTTATGGTGCGTTCAACTTGCTCTAATTACATTTTGTTTCTGTTGATATACGAGTAATTAGTTTTAATATATTACAATCAAGATATTATAAAATTAGGAAGAATTATTTCTACTTATTGTAATTATTTAGGATGTAGAGTTCTATATATTGAACACTCTTGAAGTAGAACACAAAGTAATGGACTATTTTTTCTCTTTTCGTTTATTTCTTTTAAATTAGTATAATTAAAGATGACAAATATTTTTTTATGTGATATTTTTGTATAAAACTCACACTTGATAATTAGTACCTGTATTTATTATTAAGGAGTAATAGATATTTTAATACTTGTTTGTAAATAAATCTGATAAAAATACCATACTACCTACACTCACATATCTATTATCTATAAAAAACATTAAAGTTAAAATTTAATTTACATTTTATTTATATGTTTTTTAATTATAAAATATATTTTTTTTAAATATCGCTGATACAGGCGGTTTTAAGATATTGTAGGGATACGAAAAGTTATATTATTAATAAATTGTAATTATTTAGAATGGTAGAGTTCTATACATTGAACCCTCTTGTACTAGTTAGTTGACAATCAAATAATAGAATAAGCTTTTTCTCCACCTTTTTGTTATTATATAGTGTTTCTTTATTTCATCTATGAAATCTTATCTTTTTTCCTGAACCTAATTTTCTCTATAGGTTACACTTTCGAAAGAAGAAGCTACATCAGAAACTACTCATATTCAGATTAATGGTTCTTCTTCCAAAATTGGAGCTGCTGCAGGGTTAATTCCATATATGTGAGGAATGAAGTCTCACATTGAAAACTTGTAAAGGGGTATGACTTGGTGGATATAAAAGAAATCCCTTGCCCCCTTTGTTAAACATCCCATTTTCTTCTTTATTCTCTCCTTTCATGTATTCTCATAATTTTGAGATCATAATTTTGAGAAGTTCTCTAGTGAAAGAGAGATGTTGTAAATTTCTTCCATTAGTATAAAATTTTTATTTTTGCCTCTTATTAGTATTTTATCTTCTCTATTTTAGTTGTGTGTGTTTGTGTTGTATGATTGATAACCCAAGAGTGGTATAAGAGCTATTTGTTTGTATTCTGTTGTCATTGTCATTAGAATAGTGTTGGTAAAATTTGGAGTATGCTCTATGGTTGCGATTTAATCCGATCCTCTGCATCAGAAAAGAGTTATTACTGGAAACGTTTGGTAGTGTGAAAGTGTTGTCTGGGAAAGTTATGGCTAGGAAAGACTTGGTACTTAAGAGTGTCCATTTGTGACTCACCTCTCTTTCTTGGGAACTTCAAGTGCTTTACTTCACGGTCGACAATACTATTCATAGTGAGAAGTGCATAAGTTGGTTCTAAAAACCATGACAACAAAATACAAGAAAGAGAGGTTCAACGGCAACAATTTCTTGTTGTGGAAATTAAAGATAAAGACAATTTTGAGAAAGGACAATTGCATAGCTGCAATTGAAGGAAAACCTATTCATAGTGAGAAGTGCATAAGTTGGTTCTAAAAACCATGACAACAAAATACGAGAAAAAGAGGTTCAACGAAAACAAATTCTTGTTGTGAAAATTGAAGATAAAGGCAATTTTGAGAAAGGACAATTGCATAGCTGCAATTGAAGGAAAACTTGCAGAAATGACGGAGCAGAAATGGAAAGAAATTGCAAGGGAGATTTGGGATCCCCTCATAAAATTATATGAGGTGAAGTCTCTTCACACAAGAATATTCTTGTGAGAAAGAAGGGAGATCTGGTAAGTCATAAAAGCTCAGAAGATCATGGCATATGCTTATGGGAGATATGTTGCAAAAGGCTAATGCAATGGTTGCATCGACAAGTCAAGAAGAAGTGGTGTTGACATACTTGGACAAATGTAAAAGTGAAGTTTGCATGGCGAAATGTAATCTGTACTCGGGCTTAAACATAGATCGAAGTTTGCTAATTTGACTACCAGAAAAGAAAACACAAGAAGACTTGGTTCATTATGATGTAAGGGAATCACCGAAATTATTCCTAGGAGAAGCAAAGTTTATTCTAGGAGTTTATGAGTGTATTACATCAAGAGGAAGTCAAATGTGTTGTTGTTACCAGTTCAAGGAAACCAAAGCACGAGTAGAGCTTGAAACTGGGGAAAGAATTAAGTGCTTGGGCTATGCTAACAATGTGAAGGGGTATTGCTTGTGAGTTCCACCGCTCACAGGAATGAAATGATGCTCCAACCAAAAGGCTTTGAAGAACAAGAAAACTTGGTTTACAGGTTGAACAAATCTTTATACGGTCTAAAGCAGGCACCAAAGGTGTTGGTATAAGAGATTTGATTCCTTTATCATTAGCCTCGGATACAACAAACTAAGTTCAGACCATTATACATACTACAAGAGGTTTGAGGATAATGATTTTATCATTTTGTTGTTGTATGTGGATGACATGTTGGTGGTAGGCCCCAACAAAGCTCTAATCCAAAAACTGAAGACACAATTGGCTAAGGAGTTTGATATTAAAGGACTTGGAACCGACAAACAAGATTTTAGGGATGCAAATTCACCGAGACAGAAAAAGATAGGAAGATTTGGCTTTTTCAGAAGTAAAACTTACTGAAAGTCTTGCGGCGCTTCAACATGCAAGAGTGCAAGCCAGTTTTACCCCATCTCCTATCAATTATCCTCAAGTATGAGTCCTAGTAGTGAAGCGAAAAGGATGGAGAAGTCTCGAGTATCGTATGCATCGGTGGTGGACAGCCTTATAATTGCTATGATGTGTACAAGACCAGACATTGCACAAACAGTGGGAGTGGGAATGGTTAGTAGGTTCGTAGTAGGTTTAGGTGGAAACCAGTGAAATATTGATCAGTTGTTGCATTTGATTCGATTCTCAATTTTCAGGAACTACATTCAATGAATATAGTACCACGCATAAAACTAGAAGATGCGTGAGATTATCCAATTCAGGGAAATGCAGATATACTATTTGGGCAAATTACAAGGCAAACAATTTCCCATTAAACACTGTTCATGAATTTATGCTGCTTTTGTATATTAGCCTCCTCAATTTTGTAGTTACCACGAGGTTGTTTCTGAAAGGATTCTGTAGAGACTCGCTTAAACTCATGTAAAATCGCTGATTTAGAGAACAGTTCAAGTTCAGTTAGAAATTAGAAAAAAAAGGACAAAAGCGACATTGAAGTTGTTTGTTTCTAACTCACCATTTAGGCAAAGTGCACCTTGGTAACAATTTCATGGTTCATTGGTTCTCTTGCATGTTTTTGCCTATTTAGGCGTTGATTTACGTTCTTTATTATTTTCGTTCTCTTATGATTTGTCCATTTCCTTTCTTTGGTTAGTTCCTCTCTCTTATCCGTTTCAAAGACACGGCAAATTTGGCAAATTATCCAGCACCCTCTCGAAATTACCAAAATTACTCTGTCGAAAATAAATATAAGCATTGACAGTGAAGTGTGTGGTGATTTTTGTGGTGGTGGTTGGCGGTACTTAGTGTTGGTGTTCATGGTAGTTGTCGATGGTAGTAGGAGATGATGTTGGTGCATTCTCTGAGTTTTTGTCTAGTACTTTTTAGTTTGGAATTGTGTAAGAGATTTCTCCAATTACACAATCAAAACTTTAAATATATATTTTAAAAAAAATGAAATGTAGAATTCATAATACAAAATGATGATTGTTATAATGTATAATTTAAAATATAATTTATATTTTAGATTATACATTTTAAATATAAAATTTGTAATTTTTTAAAGCATTGTGATCTTTTATCTATGTAATTGTAGTATAGTGTAAGGTATTAAGTTGTTTTGTAATCACTATACATATAATTTTATTGCTGAATCTTGAATTCCATTCCGATGAAGTATATTAGTTGTAGGATATGGAAAAATACGATATAATGAACTTTCTTAAGGTTGATCAAATTGGTTATGATTAGGCAACCTATCTTTGTTAAGGCCAGACGATCAAATTTGTTTTGGTTAGAGGATTCAAATTTGTTCTAGTCAGCTGATCTACTTTTATAATCAGATTATCAATCTTTGTTAAAATTAAATAAAACGACTTTATCCGGTTCTTTAATATGTGTAAGATCATCTAATGATTTTAGTGATAAGAAATATTGTAAGTAAGTTTATATTATTTGTATCTTTAACATGTGTGCTCATGTTGAAAGTCTCTCCATCAAAATTTGTATTTGTTTCTTATCAAACTATTCAACATTTGCACTAATCATATAATTCATCCTTTGTTAAGATTAAAAATAAGATTGAGTTAAAAAACTAACATGACCGAATCAACCACTAATTAGTAGGTTTACTCATTTAAAGATATTTTGTCTTTCTAATTTATTTTACATATTTATTATAATGCATTAAAGTGAATTAATTCACCTCATTATTTTATAAAAGTATAAATAAAGTGATCATTTATTTTATCAAACATTGTTATAAAGATAACACTTGAAAATTAAAATTTCAACTTACAAAACTTGACAAAAAAAATTAAACATTCAAACTATTCAATTATTATAGATTAACATCTTATAAAAAGATCAAATTATCGATCTACATAATTAGAAGTAATAAATAATTATAATAAAAATTATAAAAAAAGTAGTAAAATATTAATAAAGAATTGTTGTTAGTGAGTTAAGAGTCAACTCATCTTTAACTTAATTCAAACTTGTTTAATTCACAAGTTAAGTTGGTGAGTCTAATTTTAGTCATATTTAAAAAAACCAAATTTTTTCCAACCTAGTCAATTCATAATGAGCTAGATTAGTTTAGGGTTGAAATCCATTTTAACATCTCTAACTATAAGACTTATCTAATACGTTTTCCAGACGATGTACTTGTTGCTCAAATTTTTTATGTTTTACTTAAATTCAATTTGAATCAACTTTAGGAGGCTATAAGACTTATCTAATATGTTTTACCAGTTTCAAAGAACTGGTCATGAGATTGCTTCCCGAGTCTGCAGTGCCTCAGGCCTCTCATTCGCAGTCCACACCAGTCCAGCCTAGAGAAGTTCAACCCACACATGTCTAGCCCATACCAGTCCAGACCCCATCAATCCAACTCCTATCTGTTCAGCCAACTTTAGAGCCTCAAAACAATGAACAGGAAGACAATCATGAAGATGATCATTATATGGATTATTAGATTTTATGACTATGAACATTACTTACATTATTATTACTTCTTTAGCTTCCCAGAACAATTTTATATCTAGTCCTATATAACTTAGGTTTGCTTAGTCAATTACAAGTTCTGTTTTGTTTATCAATTACAAGTTTTAGACATTATATATATATATATATATATATATATATATATATATATATATATATATATATATATGCTTGCTTGGAGTTTGTTTATATTGTTTGGAGTTGCATTGATTGGACTTGACCCTGTTGGGTGAATGTTGGATTGTATTCTGAGTGTTGGGTGAATGTTGGATTATATTTTGAGAACATGTATGCAAGTTACTGTGAGATCAACCACTTAGAGAACATGTATATTGAAAACTGCTACGAATATACCGACGGCCTTATCGAAGGATATATCCTTGGGTAATTACCGAAAGACTGAATCCGTAGCTAATTATTACCGACACGTGTCTTACCGACGAAATACAGGTCGTCGATAATCCGTCGATAAATTCTGATTACCGACGAAATATATCTCTTAGCGACAAAATATGACTGTCGGTAATACCAACTCTTGTCATTAAAATTCTATGTGGTGAAAGAAATTTAGTTTAAACAAAGTTTTTAATGATTTTCATATCCCTTGATGAAATCACTTATATGAGTGTCGAGTGAGGCCGCTTGCATGAGATCTTGGCATGATGTCTAGAGCACTCATGAATATCGGGGGTTGTATTGTGATTGATAAACCTCTAACACACGTCAAGTGTCTTTGGTTCATATAGCTTGCTATATCAACTACACTGTGTGTTAAATTTCTTAATTTAAGACTGGTTCATATAGTTTGCTATACCAGTTCTGATGCATTACATCCTATGAGACCCAGGATAAAAGTTTCTTATCTTTCTTTTAATGTTTGAATTATTTGAGTCAAAGACTTTTTCTTTCAATTTTATTTTGCAATAAGTGGGGGATTGTTGTAAAACATTAAAACGTTAAAATCTTTATTGCAAAAAACATTCTACAAAGCTTTACTTGCAACGTTAAAAAATTTAATAACAACGATAAAAAAACTTTAGTGCTCCAACATTAATTTGTTTTTCCTTTATTGTCTTTTATTTATTTTATTCTTTCCTATCTCTATAAATAGAGTTATTTCCTCATTCCAAGACATACCAAATTCAGTTTTCTCTCATTCTCGTTTTCTCTTTTCCTCTTCTGAAAATATTCTGGGTTAATTTTAATTATACTCTTTTTAGAGATCTTTGTTAGTTTTGATATCCTCAGAAATATTCTAGGAAGTTCCTATTGTATCTTGGGCGACTTGAGCAATACACCACAGATAAGTTCTTAAGGACAGTGACTCTACACGCCTCAGCAAATATTGCTTTGTCAGCTTTTTACAACAACTTCTAGACTCCTTCACTACAAAAATATTGAATTTTAGAAGGGGTTATTTTCCGGTGGTTTTGAAAACCCAGGAAATTTTCGGCGGTTTATAATAAAAACCGCCCCTAAATTGTTTTTTTATTTTTTAAATAATTTTTCAAAAATATCTACCTGACTCCCTTTTCCTAAAATACTTCGTGACACATTTCTGCTCCTAATTTTCCCTAGACCCTAATTCTCTCTCTCAATTCATTTCTGCCTTCGTACATTTTCCTCCAAAAAGTTCACCATAATCATTTTCCTCCAAGCCCCGCACCATCTTCTTGTTGGTCTTCCCTTGCGTTGTGTTCGTCGTCGAGACGTTGTGTTCGCTCTCGGAATTCCTCGCAGCTGCGTAGGTTACTTTATTTTCAGTTCATTCATTGATTCGTTTTTCTTTTTGTTCATTTTCACTCTGCGTTTGAACTTATGATTACTTTCGGAATTGAAACGGTAGAAAAGCACGTTTTAGGTTTATGATTAGTCTTGTGTTTTCTATATTAATGTATGAGAAGGGTGTGAAGTATGAGGAGACGAGAGGCGAGGCAAGGCAAGGGTGAGAATGATGAATCTCTTGAGCTTTGTTCCAACACAGACAACGAGGAAGCCTTTTGGAACCATGTCTGCACTGTTGGAAGCAGAGGAAGATTTTCTTCACGGATCTTGTTACACTTCAGAAATTTTAAGAAAACCCAATTAATTTGTTTTGGTTCTAAGGGATTTTCTCATTTTGCTTTGTTTTGTTTTGTTTTTTGTTTTTCTTTATAACACCCTGTTTTGGTTTGAACATGACCGTAATGTGTGACATAGGAGTGTCTCCATTAACGTCAGGGAGACTGTCTCACAGCAGTGAACCTTTGAGCGGTGGTGCTTCTTTAACTGGAACGGACAGTCCACCAATCTCTCCTTCTGACAATTTGACGATGTTGTCAAGGTATCTCTATGTTCCTTTCCACTTTCTTTTCTGCCTAGGTGGAACCCTCACCTACCCCACTGCTTACTTTCTCACAAGTACAATAATATTTTTGTAACTATTCTCTCACTTTTGTTCTTGTTCCTCTTCCCAATCTCACTTTTGAATGTTGTTGTATCTTGCTTCCTAGAACTAATGCTACGTGTGTAATAGTATATTTCAGCAGTTAATTTTGAAATGCTGGATGTGCTTTAAATTAGCCTTAAACATGTTGAATTGATTTCGATAATATTCATGTTAAATTAGCCTTAAACTATGCTACGTCTGTAATGCTTTTTTCTTTGTCATATAATCATGAAAAACTTAATTGAATCAAATATAATGACTTTTAGCTTTTACTACAGATCAAAATAGGTCAAGACGCAAAACAGATTCAGTAATCAACAACTAAATGGTTCAAGGAGAAAGAAAATGCACATAGATTTGTGGTTTTGAAAGTGACTTCTAATTTGATAAACAATTAGCCAATTCTGACCATAACAGGGCCTTAAGTAGGAAAATTAAACTTTGTTAGGCTCACTGATGTGACAGAACTAAAAGGATAGAACAATTTTTGGAATATTCATACTCAAACCAGTAAAAGTGTAGAAAACTAACCACAACTAAACTACTAATTTTGTGAAAGCAAGATTAAAGGAGCAAAACAGTATTGCAATTGACTCTAGAATATGTTAACAAAGTGAACTCAACATTGATTTAAGGCTGAGCATGAGTGGCTCTCAAATTTGAATTTCAAAACACATTTGGTCTCGGTGAAAAACTGATTTTAAAGAGATTTTCCTACTGTGTATAATCCCATCTTCTCAACCACAATTCAATAGTATAACTTATCTCTAGATGGTCATGTGTATAATTGAAGCTGCTTTCTATTTGAATTAGTTTTGCACTTTATGTCTTTCTTCAAAGTATAAGTGAGGGGTGGATTTAAATAATGGTGGCTAGCACAAACAATGCTGAGTTATAGCCAAAAACTTCCTTCATTAGCCTGGAATCTAGGCTAGCATTAAGATGTTGCTATAATTTGTAGAATACATTATATTTTCTAAGACACCTTCTCATCTCATAAGAAACTTAAACAGTCTAATAAGGAGAAGGAGAGTCCAGGGGCACGTCCATAATAATGGCAACACATTAAATGATTTCAAAACCACGATGGAAACAATAAGAAAGGAACATATCCATGAATATAAGTATAACCTGTAATCAAGTATAGAGTCTATAAGACAGCAAACTTTGGAGGTCAACAGCCCCATCTCCAAGTCGAATTTAATATTGTCACCAATAGACCACTTAGCATCTGAGTAAGAAAAGAACATTGTGTGAAAATTAACTAATGCTAGAAATGCAAGCAAAAGATTTATATTTAAGATTTCACCATTTCTCTTAGTGGCTATAGAATCATTACCACATTGCAAGTAACTTTTTAGTGTGTCTATACAGGCCAAAATAAAGTTTTTAGCAACTTTATCCCCACAGTGTCCCCATGAAAACGAGTCAAATTCACTAGAAGATAAAGAATCAGCAGCCTACCACAAAAACAAGAAAAAACGACAGTTAGCATTTATGAAACCTTAAAGAGACATGAGAGACAGGAAAGTTTCTGCAGGAAATAGGCATGAACCTTCAAAGCCAACCAAACACCAAGCTCGCCCAAACTAAATATCAAAGCATCAAACATCTTTGTTATTCTTTTTTGTGCAGACTCAGCAGCTGATCTAGTGAAATCTGAACTTTCTAGAGTGAGTTCATGCTGAGAAACAGAAAATCCATTGTTAATAACCGCTGACATAAAAAATAAATATTTTTGTACAACCAAGATTAATCATGAGAAAAACGAAATAAGTCCATGCATGATGTTACAACTAATGAAGCGAGCATATAGAGAAAAAGAATTCAATCAGAATGATATCCCAGTATAAAAGTCATTCACACTATTATTGAGTTATATATGAACTGATATATATATATATATATATATATATATATATATATATATATATATATATATATATATATATATATATATATATACTTAGATACTAGATTTAATAATTATTTTAAATTGGAATATATCTAAGATTATTCATTTTTATATTAAAATTAAGTTGAAAAAATTAATAATGTAAAACTGTGTTAAGAAAATACTATATGGGTAATATAGTTGTAAAAGTTTAGAGTGTTCTATATATGATCAAAATAAACGGTGAAGTTGGTCAGAATGATATTAGAATTTCCCTAACTAGTAAGAGAAATATTATCTATTTTTTTAACCCTAAACTCCTTACAGTAAATGTGTTAAATAAATTTTTCTTTGCTTGTGCAATTAATTAGTAACTATTTTATTTTGCAATATTGTATATGATGCAGAAGCAAATTCATTGACTTCATCATATACAAGAAAGGAGTAAAGAAAAAAATTATTAAAACGACATCAGTTTGTACTTCATTGGTACTTAATCATAGACACACCAATTTTATTATGCAGGCAATTATGCATTTGATTCAATACACAACTTTAGGCAATTATGCATTTAAATAAGTGAGGCTAGCATTAAGATGTTGCTATTGGGGGACATAAGGGCAAGGTTCTTTCAAATTGATATAGTTTATGATTAAGTGAGTGAATAATGGAAACCATGAGGTGTTGTGGTGATAGTGGATTTAGTGATATTAGGAGACAGAGGGGGCAATCAACAGTGATGTTTCTTCTACCTTGGAAATTGATTTCTTAGCATAATGAAAACATTACAACATATAAGTTCTGGTGCTTCTGTTGGGTTGGTGGCTTGTATTAGGAGTAGAGAAGGGAAAAGGGTTCTTAAGGAGTTTATTAAGGAGTAAGGGGAGCAGTATTGGAATCACATGTTAATTGTATGGCTGGGAAGGTGATTCTTCTTGTCTCCTGTGTCATGCATCTGCACCTTAAACAACATTTCGTGATAAATACATTTACACGTCTGAAAACCATATATGGCAGCAAAACCACTGTATTAGGGTGACAACACTAATGACAACAAATGCATAATCTGATTTTTTATGTAGAACTGAGTTGAATGGTAAAATTCACATGCAACCATATGTAAATTCATCCTAATTAACTACTGGAATGAAGAATTTTAACAATATAAAATGCAGAATTAAAATTCCTAATTCTAACCAAGCATGAAACCTAAACTAATAGAATTAACTAACTAAACTGTAAAAACTGGAAATGAACTTGAGAACAGGATCCAATTGATTAGAAACCATTGAAACATTAAAACAGTAGTAAAATCAAGTACCAGAATGTAAACAGCAAACTAGAATCAGTAAAGTAAAAGAACAAAATCTACGAACTAAAATCAGTAAAGCAAACATGTTAAAAGAACCAAATTATCAAAAGCAAACAAATCGGTAATAATTGTTAAATTTATTTGTATGATTTTTTTATTAAATATATTATCGACTAACTATTATGTTATATTGTAGGTATCTGATCAAGGGAGTGGGTCAAACAATGGATGTAATGAAGAAAAAAATTAGATATTGTTACTGAATACTTTTATGAGTCATACTTTTAGTATTGAATATCTATATTGAACATATGTAATGAACCTCTTTCTTTTTAATTTTTATGTATGAACACTTAGTTGTATGAATGATATTAGGTTGAACAATGTAGTTTATTTTATACAATATTATTAAATTTTAGTTCATATTAATTTATTGTTTGTTTTGTCAATAAAACCATTTTTATTATAATCTAATTTTATTACAATAAAAAAAATGAACTATACAAATTCCCGGCGGTTTTAAAACCCCGGTAAACTAAACCATCAAAAGTAGGGGCGATTTTGAGATAACTCCGGCTAGTTCCAGCGGTTTTTGAGTAGTCCCGCTATACAAAACTTGTGGAAATTCCGGCGATTTCTACAAAACTCCTGGAAATTCCGGCGGTTTCTGAGAACCCCCGCTAATACTGACGGTTTTTTCAGAACCGCCGGTACTTGCTTGGTGACGGACATTTTTCCACCGGTTTTTCCAACCGCGGAAAATATGATTTGCGGGGCTTAAAACCGCCGGTAATATTTTAAAAAACCCCGGTAAAAATACAGATTTTTGTAGTGCTTTCGATACCAAAAATTAACATCACATACGAAGATACAATCTTCTGTTTCAGGAATTTAGAATCAAACAACCTTGAAAACTGTTTATTAAAAGTAATTGAGTATGGTTAAGTGCAAATTTGATCTTAGAAGCGAATTAGACTTCAATCTCCTTTTTAATATTTTTCTTTGTATTAGGTAAAACAAAACAGTCATGCATGTCCTTTGTAGGTTATTACTTCTAGACCCCTTTAGGTACCAAAAATCAACATCACATACGAAGATACACGTTTCAAGATAAAATCTGTAATTAAACATATAATTTGAGTATACATTTTTATTTTATTCAACAACGATACAAAACTAACATCAATTCTACCAAAATCTAGTACAAACGGACACAGTGAGGTCTGATGAATCTTGGAACAATGCATTAATTATGCTGTTTTACTTCCATTGCTCAGGTAATGATGGTAGTGGAAATATACTTGAGTTTCCTTGTTGAGGGTTAAGAGCAGAAGAAGACACGTTCAAGTACCTTGATGATGCACATCCTATGGTGTTTTCACTACATAGCTTTAAGTTCAGTTCTGCATTCTCAAGAACATGGTTTTCTCTTAACCTACCACCACCAGCTTCATTGCCAACATATGTTGTGAGAGCAGTTGCCAACACTGATTGAAATTTTGGATTGCTTGTGATTGCCTTGGTTGCAGCAATAATGGAATCCGGCAAAGAGCGTTGAGAAAAGTTATTGTTGCTCGTGCAAATAGGGTGATGGAGATGCTCAAGATATGGCTGATTTTGATGTCCAGTGTTTAGCAAGTAATCACCATGGTTTCTTTTATGAGTCAGTGGTCCTGAGTTGAAGTAACTACTGTAACTGCTCCAAGGTGATGGAGACATGCTAGATTGCAGAGGAGAGAAACCTGAGGAAAAATTAAGGTTTGAGGATGTTGGGGGTGCTGTAAGGTCCAAAGTGATTGTGGGGTGAGAATTCAAGCTTGAAATAGATGAGTTTGGAAAGTAGAATTGATGTGGTCTTGAAACATGGTATGTGGAGAAGTTTAGAGCATTATCAAGGTTGTAATTAGGAGCACTGAAATTGGTAATGGAGGATATAGCTGAATTGACTAGTCCATGTCCATTCTGTGAACTCAATGAGGGAGATTGAAGCATGGAAGCTGCAGCAGAAGTTGTGCAAGCCATTGCAGTCGCTGATATAGGAAGTGGATGATTGTGGATTCCTTCATAGGTTGTGATCAATATGGACATGTCTTGAGCACATCTTTGCACCTGAATGTTAATTAATCAGTAGAAAATTCATTAATATGATATCTTAACACTAATACAAAAACATCATACCACGACATCAAATTTATGTTTAACGTTTAGGAATGTGACGTGAAAAATACGAGGTTACATTTTTGTAATTAAATTTTTCTCAAAATTTACGTTTAATCATTATTATAAGTCAATTAGATTCATATTACATATAAATTTACGTATGATCCAAAATAATAAAATCAGCACGTATGAAACCAGATGGATAATTTTCATTCTTTTTCTTTTCTCCTATTAGAAAAATTATAACTTTTTATTGATTATCTGAAACAAGCCATAATGAAAGTCTTACCTGTTTTCTTACAGGACACAATGGAGAAACAGTGCATCGATAGTAAGCTCGGGGACATGGATTTCCTTTTGCCATTTTCTGTCCATATTTTCTCCATTGACACCCATCATTCATCTGCATTAAAGTTCAAGAAATTAAAGCTTTATAATCTCAGTTTTCTGAATACAGAAACACAAAAACAAATTGCAGTATACAGATGACATAATAATAATAATCATAGCAAGCTTTTAGACTAACTTGATCCTTGACACGTTCTTAACTTAGCTTTTATTTTCTCTTCCAATTAATGTTTGTTTTCATTAGGGTTTTGTTTCTTTCAATTCTAGACTTCTAGCAGTAAAATCAATCTAAGCTATATATATATTCTCAAGAACAACCAATTTCTGCACAGAACATTTACTAACCGTTTGAGTATCACATCTGGCTCTGATGGAAACCCTAGTTTTCTTGGGCTGATCATTTTGAGAAGCTTCACTTTTATCCACATATTTCATTGCCTTCAAAACTTTACTGGGTGGCCACATCTCACTTGGTTCCTCTTCCTTCCCTCCCTCACCGAAACTACTTGCAGTGCTGGAAATATTTGCAGCTTCAGCATGATCTACAGGATCCAAATTGATATCTAACCCAAGTCTGAGTCCTTTATCCATACCCTCATCTTCTCTCTTGCAATGCTTCCTCTCACCCTTAGTCTTTCCTTTCAATGATATCCCAAGAGAAAGCGACACAAGTTCACTCTCTTCACTTTCCTCACGGCTAGTTACACCTTTAGCATTTGCCCAATCTTCAGTTTTTTCTTGTTGTAAAATGTCCAACAACTTCAACATCTTGTTTTCTTCTCTCGCCTCTTCCAACTCCTTCTTAGCTTATTCGAGCTTTTGATCCTGCATGCAATAATGATGACACACACAAGAGACAGCAACAAGAAAGTGACTGCTACTTTTGTATCTGATCAGAGAAAGGAAAAAGGATGAAGGAAATGGAAGCTAATTGAAGTATATATATGCAAGGTGAATAAGATTTCTTCTGAGATTTAAACACCTGTGGTCAAAAAATGATTAATTTATACTGTGTTCATTGAAAAAAGGTCATCATAATTGTGCAAACATGCGTCTTTTACACTTCTGGTTTTGCGTTGACTCCTGTTACACTGCGTGTGTTCAAGGACTTTCTCTTCATTATATCATATTAAGTGTTTAATCAATAATTTTAAGGAGTTAAGTAGGTTGCTAATTATTTATTAATAAAATAATGATATCATGACACACTTTTACGTTTATTTAACGTAGAATCTAAGGATAAAATAGTTATAAAAATATAAATTTTTGTATTTTTTTAAGAAAAAAAAAGTAAAATATAATTAAAAATAATGTTAAATAAATATAAAAAAATATAAGTGTGTCAAAAAATATTTTTCTAATTAGTATGGTCTACTTTTAGTAATTTAAAGGTAACTATTTAAACTAGAACAACATACTAGCTTAGTCTATAGCAGTGTTTTTTAAAGGTTTTAAACTAAAACGAAACATTAGTTTTAGCAAGACATTTAAAAATATCATTACCTTATTTGTACTTAATTTAAAAATCCTTCTAATCAGTCCGTAAACTTGTACTTGATTTCCTTAATTTAAAGTTTTATATAGAAATAATAACATAAGAAAAAGGTGTAATACAGTAATGTGAAAGAAACATAAGAGTACTGTAGAAATATCAAGCTCTTCGTGAACTCTAGTAAATCTGATGTGATCATCCCACAACGACTTTGACCTAATTATTCACGTGTGATGGTTTTTTCAACGTTCCTCCATAAAATGGGGAAGAAAGGTTTGCAGTATAACTTTGCCTTATTCATCTTCTAAATAAATATATCCTGTCTTTGCTTAAAAAATTATGTTTTATAAACCTAAAACGCATTAGTAAGTAGAAATTAGATGTTTAAGAAGATATTAGAGAATTATCTAAATTAATCATAAAATGTGCAGAAGAAGGAATTTTTGTTCCTCAAATATTTTCACTAATATAAAAAAATATTTTACATGATTTATATTGGTATAGAACAAAGTTGATAACTTTATAAATAAGTAAATATTTTTATATTGGACCTAATTTAAGTAAGGTGATAAATAAACTTACACAGGCAATGTCATTATGTTTATAAGACATGAATAGGAATATGTGTCATTATGTATACAAGTAATATTTGAATTCATAATATATATAAATATGTGTATATATGCAATTCCTAGCTTTTTATATTAAATTGAGGATAATTATATACATATTTATTTTATTTTTTATCTATTTAAATTATAAAAAAGTATTAAATCATTTATTTATTACGATATTTATGTAATTATAAATTTTTCATTATTATTTGGTATAAAAAAGAAAATAAATATTCGTTCATCTCCATATTAAATCTTTTATTATATATTAAATTTTTTATAATATTATGTCTAATTTGTTTTAATTATTTTTGTAAGAAAAATAGTTAATAAATATTTAAGTAAATACAAATAAACTTGTTATTTGGAAGAAAATAAAATACAAATTTTATATAGAAAAATATTGACGATGAGTATAAGAATGAGTTTTTATACTTAAATTTACTCAAAAAATTTACTTTACACGAAATATTATTTTAATTAATTTAAATTTTCAATTAATATTTATTTAATTACTAGTAAGAAAACATTAATTTAAGTCGTCAATATAACATCTATTTTAAAATACACTTGACGAAACAAATGGGAACATGATAAAAAATTTGTAAATGAGAATTTCATGAACAAATTCGTTAATAATATTTTTATTACGATGACAAAATAAATTTCATGTTTATCTATAAGTAAAATCTGCCCTACACGTAAAAAATACGAGTGCTATAAATACTCGTTTGTTAATAAATGTTAAGTTTTAAAGACTTACTTAAAATTAACTTTTATTTAAATTTAATTTTTAAAGACTCACTATTAAATAATTTTATTTAAAAAAAATGTTTTCACATTTCTATAAATATTTATATCAGTATAAAAAAGAATTGTCTATATATTTTCACATCGGTATAATAAAAGTAATGGGCACAATCTGTATCCGTCCATTATTCAATCTAAAATATCTAAAATAATCAATATAATAATATTGTGAACCCTAAAGGGGGAAACGAGGAAGAGAAACAAGTCTAATTAATATGTTAATTAATAATAAAGAAAAATCTAAAAGAAAAAAAGTGCGTTATTAATATTTGTTATGACATAAATGATGAATGATGTAGCCACATGATTCTTATTTAAACCAGGACTTTACAAATGCATGCATACAACCCTTCCTTTTCCCTACAATCATATGCTCCTTTAATTGACTTTCATGCACATAGTCATTACAAGGAGAGACCTTGCTGCTTTCTCTGCTGTTATCCATTAATTATAAGATCCAAAATCACATTATTTTAGAGATAAATATACTTTTAGTTTTATACTTAACTAAAATTAAAATTTGTTTTTAATCAAAATTTCATATAATATAATATTTTAATTATATATATATATATATATATATATATATATATATCTTTTAATTCATTTCTAAGTCCAATAATATTTTTGAGTTGGTGTTTGAGATGTTTATAGGTATGTTATATACAAATTCAAATGTAAATCTAGAACGTTACCATATAAAAGAAATTAACTTTAAATAACGATTATTATATCAATTTATTTTTTAAATTCGAAAATCAAAATGTATAAAAGTTTTGTCATTGACAAATTTTAATTTACTTTTAACTGAAATGTCAAAATAAAAAAAATAGTTTTTTCAATTGTGAGTCAAATTCGAGACTTGATCCACGAGTTAACGGGTTTGAACTAAGTTAAATGTAAGTTGATTTCTAATCTACTAATAATAATTTTTTATTAGTTTTTTAATCGTTTTATGTGTTTATTATAATTATTTATTACTTCTAATTATGTAAGTTATTAATTTTGCTAAATTAATCTTTAAGTTATTAATTTCATCGTTTTAAGTGTTAAATTGATGTTCAATAATGTTTGAATAGTTATTGTTTAATTCATTTGTTTGTTAAGTTATATAAGTGTATACTTTAATTTTCAACTAATATTTTAAAGTATTGTGTAGCAAAATAGATGAACATTTTGGTTGCACTATTATGAAATAATGTTATAAAATAACGAGTCCGGTCAATCTACTTTATTTGTAATATAATTAATATATAAAATAAATTGAAAAAATAAATTACTTTAAAGTAAATTAATCCATTAACTCGTTAACCAATGGTTGATTGAATCAGGTTACAAAATTTTAACTCACCAAAAATACAAATTCATTTTTAACTCATGAACCATAAGCTAAGCTTACACACTTTAACACTCTTAATATATATAATTAAATCATTATAATTAAAACTTAAAGTTACTAGATCTATAATTAAATCATTATAATTAAAACTTTAGTAAAACAAATTTAAAACTTAAAACTTAATTAAATCATCATAATTCTAATAAAATTACAGAGGCTAAAATGATAAACTTTGACTAAAATATTTTAAAATATTTAAAGTTACACTAGATCTATTTCCTCGTCAAATGATTCGATATAAATCACTTGTCAATTTTATATTTCATCATACAGTTATACACACTCACAAAAAACCTTGTATAACACTAATTAGGAAGTATGAGATATTTGACTCAATAATGGAAAAAATTGTAGAAAAAAAATATCACACATCACCAAAATAGGACATCAAGATATGCTTTTTGAATTTTTTAGGTGAAATATAGATCAAAATTCAATAGATTCACCAAAAAACTAATAACAGATCACATACACGCACCTTCCCTAAAACTGTAAAAGGATGTCACACATGTGTGAATGTGATAAGTAAATTAAATTACTAATCAAAGACGTGTGAATGTGGTAAGTAAATTAAATTACTAATCAAAGACGCATGTGAAATGTATAAACCTAAATATAAATTTTCAAAAAGCTTTAGAGAAAAGAAAGACATATTCCATATCAAAAGCTATATTAAAGAGAAAAGAAAATCACACCTTTTCACAAGTGTAGAATCCAAATTATCTCCCCATCATATCATATTTCGCAGAACAGCAAAATTTTTCTGTACAAAATGGCTTCTTATATACTAAAACCTTCATATGTTGACTTTAATTATATAAATTCAAAGAGGTTTTTCTTTTCCTCATTTCCTTGTCATCACCTACTCAATTCCAAGACCAAGAATTCTATGTCATATTATATAGTTGGTGTACACTTTAATAACTCAATTTTACAAAATTCATTTATAAAAATAATAAGATTTGTACCAAATATATAACTTATAACATATTTCTCTGAAGTATATACATATTATACATAAGACTAAGTATGAATGGGTAGAACAATAACCGTCAAATAACAAGTAAAATAATATGTTTAACTTGGGTGTTTGGTTGTCAGACGTGACGTCAGACATTCAACGCTCATTTTGCACTAGTAACAAATCTTACTGGAATATATTATAACTCATAATTTTAATATTATGTTAAAAAATAATTTTTAAAACTAACTCAATTTTACACAATTGATTTTGAAAATAATATTTACACTCATATATATATATATATATATATATATATATATATATATATATATATATATATATATGGGGTTTGCTAACTTGCGTACACTTGTTTTTCAGTTGGTATATTTTAGCAATGTGTACTGGGTTTTAGTAGACAAAAATACCCTAATATATTATGGATTCTAAGTTATAAGGTTAAGGGTATTTTAATAATTTTCATTCTCAAAACTAAAAGAAAAAAAAAATCCAAAACTTTTGCTCATCTCCTTCATTCCTCTCAACCCTTTCTTTGTCATCTCTTTCACTCCAAGATTTTCTCTGTCGTCTCTACGTTAGTCCCAATTGAAAAAAATCAGAAACACTTGCCTAACCCTAATCTACCTTCCTCACTTATCCAATTTATTTCTCTTTCATCTCCATATTTTTCCTCACCCATACACAACAACCCGCTACATCGCAATTTGTTGTTCTTGCCTTGTTCGTTCATTTGTTTTCCAGTTTAATAACAAAATAATTGATGATGTTGATATATAAAATAAATTTGCTTTAATAGACGTGGGTTCTCGAACTTACTTCTCTGATAAGATTGAAAAAGAAGAAACATATATTATGATTCTAATTTTGGTTTGAAAGTCTATGAAAGAGATTGGAGAAGGATTGATGATGAGTTGTGGTAGGATTGAAGATTCGTTTGTGAAAAATGTCACAAATCCCAGTGAAAGTTCACCACATGCTTTCAACTTTCACACTTATCACTTTCCTTTTTCTATCATTTTGCTACATTTTATATTTGGGCCACCCTCTTTCCTTTTACCATTGTGACTCAACATCCAATTTCTTTATCTCATTATTATTATATTTAATAGTATTTTTATCCTTATATTTATATTAATAATTTAATATTTTCCTTTTACGATGTTACTTCATGACTTTAACGTTAATCTAAGAAAACGAATTACATTAAATCTTTTAAAAAAATATAAAGACTATATTGAATAAAAAATAAATAAATAAAAACATC
Organism: Vigna angularis; assembly: GCF_016808095.1. NCBI lineage: Eukaryota > Viridiplantae > Streptophyta > Magnoliopsida > Fabales > Fabaceae > Vigna > Vigna angularis. Next base: position 23,387,997 of record NC_068979.1, on the reverse strand, counting down.
TAATTATTACTATAAATATAAATACTGAAAATACTAGTAAACCTTACTATTATTGCTGTATTGGTTATTGTTATTGTTGAATAAACCTTACGTATATATAAAATCACCAATATTATTATGCTAGTGAGAAAGATAATAAATAAAATTAATTGGTAATCTTTTCACTCACATAATAAGGGTGTTTTTGTCGTAATCATAATACTAATTACTATTTTTTAATATTTTATTGTATTATGTCGTTTATTTTAGCGAATATTCACACATTCTCTCTATAAATGACTACTTTTACCAAGAAATTTTTACATAAAAGATAATCATTCGGTATATAAATTAGGTTTGATTTCACCTTAACTAATTATTAAAGGTGATACACGTCTTAAATGAAGTAAGATGTTGAACTAGGAAATTGATTTTAATTTTTAAAATAATAAAAAAATTTCATATTTTGTAAGAATATATATATATATATATATATATATATATATATATATATATATATATATATATATATATTAATTAGTGTTTAATTACCACTCTAAAATATGTTATGAATCATGTAAAAGTATTATAAAATTTAAAATATTAAGAACTCAAATTATTATACCATTTTTTTGGAGTGTCAATTATTGATTATATTTGTAACCGGAGATGATTTTTTCTTATGAAAAGAGGAACAAAAAGGGGAAGAATTTTTTATTTTTGAGATACGATGAAAACAAGTAATTAGCCAATTTTCTTCAAAGTTCTCTTTCTTCTATTACATATTTATTTTTTCTTAAACTAAACAAAACTTTCTAATAAAAAAAATCCTTATTCTTTTCCCCTTATTTCGATGAGAGTATAATTAAACAGTCTTACTTGGCTTTATTAGGTTTAGGGTTTATGGTCGCTTGAAGTGAAGATATTCCATTCTCATTGATGAACATAAAGTACATCATTCCAACTAATGAAACTTGATGATAAGAATTTGTACATAATTTTCAAAGCCATTTCCAACCTTTGAAGAGACATTAATTTTTGCTGCCAGCTGCACATAGAAGAAAACATTCCACCATTAAAGGACCTTTGCATTACCTTAATTTTCTATGGGTAACTTCAATGGCCGGCAATCTCAGAGGTTGTAAATATTATATAAGTTCATTCTTTTCTGGTATATGAAGTTTCGCGTTCAAATGTGTGTTACACCACTTAATTAATACGCATATTATATTATTATTGAGATAAAACTATTATTTTTATTAAACTATAAAACAAATACATATAATAATTTTTATTAGTTAAAGGTAAGATGCTACAAGCAAACTGCTTGACCATAACTTGATTTTTGTGATGCATTGCTATGATTCTTAAAAGAGAAAAACCAAGTGGGTCAATCTTCAACAGATCTTGATCATTTGCACACGACCTTTAATTAGTTTACCTTAATTTTTCTTATTAGGGATAAACATACATTTAAAATCTGAGGCGCATAACGTTATGTATTCTATATTTGGACCCTCAGAGATTTTGATTAATTTTTCATTTATTTTATATGTAAGATTAATTACTGAGTAATTCTCAACAGTGTTTATTTATGCATGTGTTTCAATTACGTAAAATTAGTGAAACTGATAAAAGTAATTTATTGGACCTTCAATGAAATAAATATTTAATTGATGACTGCCTACGGTTATAAAGTTAATTAATCATTTTATTCTAGCAGTCCGCCTGCCACTTTATTAGTCTGACTTATTTTTTATTACAAACCTAATTTGTGATAAGAAAGATTAAATAAATTAATCAGGAGTAGTTGGATTTCTATTCAACATTACGATAATTGCATGAACCTGCTTTGAAATTAGTAACATCATGAACCTGCTTATTTCTAAAATTAGACTTACATTTCTTATTCTTTCTTTCTATTTTCTTTGTTATTTATAAACTTCATTAAGTTGTTTATAATTTTGGATATTTTTAATTAAATTTATAATAATTTTTTACTTATTATGCACTCAAAATTTTAATATTTTTAATTAAAAAGTTCTGTGATTTAATTTTTTATTAATTGGATAATATGGTTATGACGTGTTATGTAAAATTACACTGTGACTAATGTAAGATAACAAATTAATGAATGTCTGCGTTGAGAATAACAAGGGATCATTATCATTAATGATAACGAGGACAATTCCTTGGTTACTATAATTGATGACTTAGAAATCATAAAAAAAAAATATAATTGATGACTTAGAAATCATAAAAACAAATATGATAATTTTAAGATTTTAATTTGTGTGTTAATCCAATTTAATCCGTCAAGGAATAAATAAAAGGTAATTGATTTTAACAACAACTATTTATTAGTATTTTTTTAGTTTTTTTATTATAATTATTTATTATTAAAACAAAACTTTTAACGTTATCCATTTGATGTCAGACAAGTAAAAACGTTAAAAATATTGGTGACATTGGTCTCAGTGTAACAAACGTTAAAAATAATTTTGACATTAATAAACCCAACTTTGATGTTTTTCAACATTTGATTCTTTGATGTTTGTTTTCAACCCAGTTATTGGCAATCTATTTTAAAAATTGAATAAACTATGTTTTTAGTTCCTTAACTTTCACACAAAATTAAAATTTGTTCATATCTAAAAACTTTGATACATGTTGGTCTCCAAACTTTATAATTGAATGGATATAGTTCTTAACCTAATTATATTAAAAAAAATTATGTGTCAAATGCTTTTATATGCTAGCATTTGTATTGTTTATACCGTTATACACGTTCCTCTTTCAATATCAGCTATGAAACGTGTTTGATACCTAAAAGAAATAACATAATTGGGTTTAAAACATTATATTCATTTCTTTTTTAAAGTTTGAGAGTTAAAATTTATCAAAATTTAAAACATAAACAAATTCCAATTTTGCTTTAAAGCATAGATATTAAAAACATGTTTAATCCTTAAAAATTTAATAGTAACAACGAAAGCCTCGTTTGCCTTCGTTATTCTTTCGTGCTTTCTCTTCCCATGTGACCAAGCAGGTGCAACGACGAGGATCAAATGTGAGTTTTGCTTCATGTAACTCAAATGCAAGGCGTTTCACTATGTTAGTTGATGTTTTTTTATTGTTTTTACAGAATGAATTTCCTCCAGCAATGCGTTTTCGAGGCTCGAAGGATCCCTTTCAACTAGCGATGACGAGTAACTAAGGTGAGTTTTGATTTATTTAAATCAAATGCATGTTGTTTCATTGCCTTGTTTGAGCTTTCGTTTTGATTGAAAGTTTTCGTGTAGGAATACAAGGTTGTTGGTTTGGAGTACAAGGTTAGTTTTGGTTTTCTACAGACAAAAAAAAATTTAGCAATTTGAGAATTTTTTTTTTGAAGAAACTTTCTTCACCAATGTAATTTTTTTACATTTTTGTTTCATTTAAATTTTAGGATATATAGCATCACAATTAGTTTTATGTGAATCTTAATATGTATATATGTAGATAAAAAAAATCATTTTAGATGTTTGATTAATTATTAGGTCTATTGTGCTTTATAATTTTAGATTTGTTAGATTTTTTATTTTATTTTTAGGTGCAGTGTTATTTTATATTAAGATTTATTATAATTTTAGTTAAGCATGGAGCAAACTTTAATTTTCAAAATTTAGTACAAAATATTAAACTTTTAATTGTTGGTATTAAATCTTGAATTGTCCAATTGGACAGTTTGAAAAAATTATTTTTCACAATTCGCTATAACGTATACATCAAAGTTTATGCATAAATTTGATAAAATTTCAGTTAAGACCATTTTATGTTGTTATCTGGATGCATACTTGATTTTGGTTATACGTAATCACTTTCATTTCATGTACTTCAGAGACCAAAGTGAAATGATGCAGAAATTTTATCAAATTTATGATGTTAGACTTTTTCATATACGTGTTAGCAAATTATGAAAAAAAAAATATTCAATGGGTAAGGCCTTAACTTTTGAGAGTTAAAAATTTGAAATTGATGAAGTTTGTTACAAACATAGTATGATTGAAATAGATGAATGAATGTCGCATTTGTGAAAAGTATAATAAAAGGGTTTATGAGTTTTGCAATATGCTCAAGAATACACAATATCTATGAATGAGACATATTCTTATCACTATTTTCGTTGTCCTAGTCAAATACATCAGGATTGGACACAATGTGTGATCATCTATTCATCTTTAGTATAGTGAAGAATTATATAGTTTGGACTTGGTGTGGAAAAGTATTACACAAGCATACAAAGTCATGAGGAACCAATTATATGAATGAATGGATGAGTGGTCATTTAGAGAACATGATATTAATAAAATATGTTTCCATTGATAACGGTAATTTTTACCATTATCTTTGAACCAATTCTCGTACCAAATCTACCCTTTTGAAGCTTGAAACATGTTTAATCCTCCCTTTTTATCTAAGTTTGTGAATAAGTCTAGCTTAAGCTTTATATTTAAGTTTTCATCATTAATTCCTCAAATTTGTAGGCAATTTGCGTGTATTGGAGAAGTACTTAACTACTAAGAGTGGGAACCAAGGAAAAGATTCAAAAGCAGAAGGCTAAAGGAGTAAGGAAGGCATCTCCCGCCCGGGCGTGACAAAGGGGCGCCGGGCGCGACTTTCCAGAGAGTCTCGCGCCTGGGCGTGACAAATGGGGCGCTCGGCGCGAGTTTACAGCGAGTCTCAACCAGGACGCTCGCCCAGCATGACAGGACGCTCGCCCAGGATAAGTGGACGCTCGTCCAGAGTGGAAGAACGAGCGGACGCTCACTCAGAGAAAAGAGGACGCTCACCCTGTGGACGCACGAGAGGACGCTCGTCCAACGAAGACGCGCAAAGGACGCTCGTCCAGAGAAGACTCTCAACGGACGCTCGCCCAGCGAGAAGAGGACGCTCGTCCAGGACGCTTAGAGAGGACGCTCGGCCAGAGAAAAATGGACGATCGTCCAGTGCGCGCAAGAGAGGACGCTCGCCCAGTAAAAGAGGACGCTCGTCCAGGACTATTAGAGAGGACGCTCGTCCAGCGAGCTAACATGACGCTCGTCCAGAGAGGCGCTCAGTGGACGCTCGGCAGCGAGAAGTGGGGCGCCCGGGCGTGACTTTTCAGAGAGTCTCGCGCCCGGGCGCGACTTAGAGAGGGCGACGGGCGCGACTTAGAGAGGGCGCCGGGCGCGACTTTTGCTGATCTGTCAAATTGAGCTTATTTAACCCTAAAACGCGAAGGGGAAAGGATCTTTGGCTGCCCAAACACGATTTCTCTCATTTGGAGCTCTTGGAGGCGAGCTAGGAGCTGTGGGAACAGTCCTTCTTCAACCTTGGGTCTTCTTCCTTCTTCCATTTCCACCATTGTTGTAAGCTTGAGCTCTCCATTAGCCACTGAAATCTTATGTAAACTACTATGTTTTGAATGAATTTATGCCTCTTTCATTGATTGTTAGTGTTTAATTCCTTTTCTTAATGCTTGTTGTGAAATTGCTACCCATTACATGATTTTAGGGTTTGCTTGATATTGGGAAATGTTGGGTAAATCTGGACTTGGGTTAAACACCTAAAGGAAATAGTATCTAGGTATAGAACTAGGACCTTTGGTTGTCTTAAATCTCAATTCTTAATGCGGAAATAATTGTTAGGTCTTCCAAGGGATTGGAGCTTAACAAGGAAGTCTAGGCTCTCTCCACCAAGGGATTGGGTTTGAGTAATTTAGTAGATTGATATTGGCATATTAATAAAGAGGAAGTGATTTTCTATACATAAGAGTGAAGTAGGTGAAATCATACCCCCAACAATACCATTCCATATCATTTCTAATCTTTCCATTTCCAAGTGTTTGAGTATCTAAGATCACTTTTATCAATTATGTTTCATGTTTACTTTAATTGCACAAAAACACAAATTATGAAGCATTCTTTAGTCTAAGTTAGTTGGAAATTATACGATTGTTTGGTGACACGAGTCTCTTGGGAAACGATATCCGGTCTTACCGGTTTTATTACTTAGAACGATTTGGTACACTTGCCAAAAAGTTAACACATATACAACCAGAACTACATTCCCTAATTCATGATGAAGGTGATAAGATTAACAATGAGTATGTGATCTTCCAAATGTAGTTCACCTTAGATTCCTTTTGGGCTTTCTCTTTTGATGAGGATGAAAAGAAAAGGTTGGCAATAATTTGTTTTGTCTATACAAAATAGGGACCATAACTCTTTTACGTAACATCTGTAAGTTACGTTTAGAATTGTAATATTTCTAATTTGATCCCTCATCAAATTAAAAATATTGCTTATGGTATGTGTACAATTAAGCTTTCATGACGTATATGTCGTTAATAATAATTTTTATATTAATTGATGATATATCTTAAAGAAAGTATGCATTGGATATTTTGGAGCAATTTGGATTGATGAATTCAAATTTTTTTAACACACTTATGAATCCTAATACTAAACTTCTACCAAATCAGGGGTAGCCTATGTCAAATCTCGAGTATTTTAGAAGACTAGTTGGAAAATTGAATTATCCTACAACTACTCGTTCTAACATTTCCTTTGCAGTCAGTGTGGTATACTAATTTCTTAATTCTCTATGTGAAGATCATTGGAATGCATTCATCCATATATTAAAGTACATTAAATGAGCTCCTAGAAAAGGGTTATTGTATGGTTCCAATAACCATACAAAAGTTGTTTGTTATTCAGATGCTGATTGAGTAGGATCTCTTACTCATAGAAGGGCTACATCAAGATATTGTATTTCTGATAGTGGTAACTTGATCTTTTAGAAAAACAAGAAACAATGTGTTATGGAAAGATTTGATGCAAAAGTAGAATATATAACTATGACCTCAACCACTTGTGAACTTGTTTGCCTTAAAGAATTGGTTAAAGAGTTACAATTTGGAGATGTCACTTAAATGACACTTATAGGTGACAATCAGTGCTCTTCATATTAATTCTAATCATGCCTTTCATAAAAAGACCAAACATATTGAGATTAACTATCATTTCATTTGAGAGAAAATTGTATCTAGAAACATCATGGCTGAATTGGTTAACTCAAGTGATTAGTTAACAAATATTTTTACTAAATCTTTACATAGACTAATAATTGATTATATCTGCAACAAGTTTGATCTATACAATTTGTATGTGTTGAAGTATAATGTCTTTATTTTATTATTAATATTTATGTTAGGGTTTTGTTAGGGGCTTATCGCCCTTTTATCTTTCAGAACTACTGTCTTCTATAAATACAATAGTAAGTTGTATCAGACTTGCTTAATCAAAATATATGACTTTTCATTTTCTCTCAACTTCAAGTTGGTATCAAGAGCCAGACCCTTGTGTCTTCTTCGTCTATCGTCGGCGGCATCGTCTCTCTATCTTTGCTGTTCGTTCCGTTGTCCGCCGCCGTCGTCGCCGCTGTCTACCGTCGCCGCCACCCAATGTCGCTTTCTCCGATGAAGTCAAGGGTTAGGTGCGCCTTGAGAAGCGCAACCAAACCCTAATGGTCCCGTCCTCCGAAGCCTCCGCACCAGCCGCCATGCGTCGCTTCTTTCAGGCTAGTCTCGACCGCGTGTTTTGCACGCGTCGCCTTCCCGGTGCCGGAGTTACACCGCGTCACTACAAATCGTCTCGCCAGGGCTTCTTGAGTGTGTTTTGGTTCCTGTTTCTCTGTTTCGTTGGCTTGGGCTCATACCTAGGGTTTTCTCCCTCACGTTTTTGAAACCCTAAGTTCCATTTCTTCTCACAGTTTTAAAATGGCTTCTTCTACTGGAAGTAATTCCTCTTTATCTGCTACCCCTATCATTACATCTGGAAAAACTGAATTGGAAAAATTATTTATCATGGTCCTCTGCTGTGGAATTGTGGTTTCTTGGTCAAGGACACCATAATCACCTTGAACAAGATATTTTTATGGTCCCAGATGAAGAAAAATCCCAGTGGTAGAAATTAGACTTTCAGTTATGTGCTGTTTTGTGGCAATCGGTTGAGCAAGAGGTTCTAGATATCTTGAGACCTTATAAGACATGCTCCTCTTTTTGGAAAAGAACCCAAGATATTTTTGCTAATGATGTACAACGTCTTTTCGATGCAACCCAAAGAGCAACTTCTCTCAAACAAGTCAACCATGATATGGTTTCCCATGTAGCAAAAGCTCAGGCTGCGGTAAAAGAGTTAAAGAACTTCTTTGTAGCTGATTCATTAGAAAATCTCAACAAAAAACTTGACAAGGTTTACGTGGTCCTAATTTTGAAAAGTTTACACTCTGATTTTGATCATGTATGTGATCAAGTTTTAGCTGATGATCAAATCCCGTCGATGGATGGCTTAGTTACTCGACTCCTTCGAGTACCTACATTGGTAAAAGACGAGAATTTAAGTGATACTATTGAAACATCAGCAATGGTGACACCGCGAGGAAGAGGAGGAGGTAGGAGCAATCGAGGAGGACTTGGTGGTTGTTAGTCCAAAACTTGTTAGCTGTTGCTAGGACTCGGGTTCAATCCCCAAATCCCCGGCAACGGCGCCAAAAACTTGTTAGTCCAAAAACTTGTTGGGCTCGATTTCGGCAAGCGTACCGAATCGTTCAAGTAATAAACCGGTAAGACCGGGTATCATTTTCCCAAGAGACTCATAATACTAGAGAATTGTGCGATTAACAACTCATATAGACTCAAGAACATAACATCAATTTACAGAACAAGTGTAGAAACATAAATTCATACATAATTACAAGGTTGGACTTTGGTATTGAAGGCACTTGGAAATGGAAAAGACTAGAAATGGTATGAAATGACATTGTTAAGGCTAGTTTTCACCAATGCACTCTTGTGTAAAACCAATTTCATCTCCTCTCTATCAATTAACTAAAGTCAATCCACTAAAACACTCTAGCCCTAATCCCTTAGGTGAAAGAGCCTAGGTTTTCCTTATCAAACTCCAATCCCTTGGACAATCTAACAAGCAAAACCCGCATTAAAGAGCTGGGATCTAAGACAACATGTGAATCATCTTCCATCCCTAGAATCAATGACCCACAAGGACTCCTATTTCAGTTCTGGGTTTCATCTTACGTCCCTATAATCCATAAAACCCCAAAATCAAGTCATGAACGTCCCCATTACATGCAAGCTTTAAGATCGAAAACAAGAATACTAGCAATTGATAGAAAAGGCATATATATAATCAAATCATTCAACAATTACACAAGAATTCAAAGGCTACAACTAATCCCAACAAGATGGGTTTGGTTCTCCATTTCCATGGAGAACCCTAAAGCTTACAAACATGGAAGATGGAAGAAGAAGAAGAAGGAGACCCAAAGGAAGAGGAGGAGATGTTCCCACAAGCTCCTCACGCCCTCCATGAGCTCTAGCCGTGAAATCGCACCTCCAAAGAACCAAAGACCGTTTCTCCTTTGCGTTTCAGGGTTAAATAAGCTGTCTGCCACATCAGTAAAAATCGCGCCCGGCGCCCTCTCTGTTTCGCGCCCGGGCGCGAGACTCTCTGGAAAGTCACGCCCGGGCGCCCCATTTCTCACGCCCGGGCGTGAAACTCTCTGGAATTGAAAGTGGACGAGCGCTGCCTCTCTGGACGAGCGTCCACTTCTGCCTGGCTGAGCGTCCACTGCGCGTCCTCTTCAGGACGAGCGTCCACTTCTCCTGGGCGAGCGTCCACTCGCTGGCCGAGCGTCCACTCGCTGGCCGAGAGTCCTCTTTTCTCCCTTTGGCCGAGCGTCTTCTTAACTCTCTCTGGACGAGCGTCCTCTTAGCTCCTGGACGAGCGTCCTCTTATTAGCTCGTTGGACGAGCGTCCTCTCGTACGTCCACAGGACGAGCGTCCTTTCTGCTAGCTGGACGAACGTCCACTTCTGCTAGCTGGACGAACGTCCAATTCTCTCTTCGCTGGACGAGCGTCCTGCCTGGCTGGACGAGCGTCCTGCCTGGCTGGACAAACGTCCTCTTCTGCCCTTCTGGACGAGCGTCCGCTCGTGCTTCCACTCTGGACGAACGTCCACTTATTCTTGGCGAGCGTCCCCTCTGCGACGAGCGTCCTTGCGCTGCTGATGGCATTTCTGCATGTGTTTGCTTCTTGGTCCAGTTCTATACATTGTTGGAGACTCTTCCAAGCTCATTTTTAGCTACAAAATATGGGATTATTGATGAAAGTACATCAAAGTAGCCAAAAACACAATTATTTAGAAAACAAGACAAAAGAATAGGTGCTCAACTTATAAATCACATTCAAGAGACAATATAGTCTTAGCAAGCTAAACTTCAATCATGGTGCTCACAAATTCAAAGTCACAAGATAGATGCAAATGATAGATCAACAAACATGGCAAGTTGTTTTCAATGAGTGCATGGAACCAATCCTCACCAAGGAAAGTGTTTCACTCAAGCACAATGGTGTATAAGGATGTGTGTCTAACTCTCAAATATCACAATGTTACACAAATCAACTTTGCCTTTCGTTTCAACAATATCAAACACATTAACAAGCAAGTTACATCACAAGGACTTTTTGAAGCTTGTATTGTGGCTGGGCTAAGAAGAAAATTTGGTTTTTCTGGACAACAAAGCACCTTGATATAAGAGACCAAACAATTTAATTCATGCTATAGCATAGTATCTCTTTTTCTCCAAAATTGAATAAACCACTCTCAACTTATTTCCCAACTCTTTTTCATTGAATTCATGTTTTTGTTTTTCTTCTTCTTTCTTCTTTTTCTTTCTTTTTAACTCAACTTATTGTTTTCTCAATGCTCCCCTTTTGACAAGAACTCCTCCAAACTTAAACCATTCTCCTCATCCTAACATATATGTTCATCTCAACTCAAGGTAAGGAGGTTAAGGATTTTTCAATAAGCTTAAGGTTTCGGGAATGAGAAAGTTTTCTTTAAGGTACAAGTGTTTTGCATTGGCTTTTAGGCTCAAAATGTAGAAGAGGTGGAAGAACAAGATGGCCTTGATCATTTGTAAAATGAAAGTAACAGTTCAAATAGAGAAACTTAGGCAAAATCAATTGTGATTCCAAAGTAATAACATTCAACAATAAACTCTGAGGCACAACATCTCACAGGTTTACTCAAGGTTCCAAAATTTGATAAACACCATGCCAAGAATATCGATCACAATTAAAACCAAACATCTATCTAAACAGATACAAGCAACCATAATCTCTGTTCAACAAGCTCAACCACATAATCTCAATCAGATTTTCAAAACAATTCTCATAGATAAAGAGCAAAAACAAAAGATTTGGATTCAATTCAAGCATAACATATGATCACTCAAATCACCAGACCAATTTCAGAAGAACTATCCACTAGGAAAGTCAAAAAAATAAATCCAAAACATGAAAACATAAAGCAAATAACGCTTGAAATTAAAATTGAAAAACCGATTTAAAATGGACTCTTTGCAGCTCTAGCAGTGTAGAACACTAGCTTCACGTTTCATATGTAACCTCTTCCTCCTCCAGTAGCTTATACTCCGCAACTGCTCCACCTCCCCCATCAGTAGGGGCCTGGCCCCCAGGCCATGGTACACGAGCAGCAAAATCTTCAATTCATATGGTGCTTAGCTCACGCATGCCTCAAGGGTTCCCAAATGGTGGTTTTAAACTCTTTAATTCCTAAGGAAGATCTTATCCTGTAACAAGAAAGCTCAAAGCAAAATTAGTATCCCATAGTCAACAACTGAAGAGAAGAATCCATAAAACATACTAGAAGAAATATGCACAAGAAAGCAAAGAAACAAGACAATGAAATCCAAAACAAACAAAGACAAAAGTACATGAACAAAGAGGGAAGTCTTAGAATTAAGCTTCCCAAAGGTACAACAACACAAAAAGGTATAAAAACACATCAAAAGGAGTGTGTGAAAGAGTGCAAAAGAATGGGAAACTCATCATAAATCAAGAAAAAACAAAAAGTGCAGAACCAGAATTTTTGGTGCTGGGCGCCCCTGGTGCAGCTCGCTCTGGGCGCCCCTGGTGCAGGGGGCGCTGGGCGCCACTCGATCAATTTGAGTGCAGGATGGCCTCTGGTGCAGCTCGCGCTAGGCGCCCCTCAGCAGGGGGCGCTGGGCGCTACTTGGTCAGTTGGGTGCAAGATGGCCCTGATGCAGGTCGCGCTGGGCGCCCCTCAACCAGGGGACGCTGGGCGCCACATCAGTTTTCTGCATAATGCAGATTTCTGCGAAATTGGCCACTCACCATGTGATTTTCGGTTCTAGACCTTCATTCAATGCACTTACACACAAACCAAGCTGAAACTAACCTAATACACTTATACAAATCATAAAAACAACAATACAACTCAAAAATCACAACAATGCAAACTACACAAACATGCAAAACATAAGTTACTAATGCACATGACACAAAAATCATACAAACACAAGTAAAAAAGGTAAGAAAATCGGGTTGCCTCCCAAAAGCGCTTGTTTAACGTCATTAGCTTGACGGATTACTCAATGAAGTGCAAATGTTGATGTTGGTGTGCTCCTTCCACCAACTCTTCTTGAACCAATTTCTAGTCACCAAATCAACTCTTGACATCTTTAAATACTCAATCCTCTTGATCAACTTTGGCTTGCTAGGCTTGAGTTCCTTGTCTCTCATCAAAGGGTGGTGGTGACTAGTCTTTCTCTTTTCCTTCTCCCTTTCTTCTTCATCTTTTACTTAGCATTTGGAGCATCTTCAAGGGAGGAAGAATTTGGGGCAGCTTATGATGCTCAACATAGTTGTCTCCTTGTGTCCTATAATTCCTTCAATCTCAGGGTCTTCATGATGCTTTTGAGGCTGCAGTCCTCCATGTATGAACATCTCCCTGCATATACACTTAGACACAACTAGGCTAAAGCCACAAATTAGCCCAAATAAAATAGAAAATCTATTTACAACAAAATAGTTAGTTCTATATACAAAATCAAGTCTACAAAAGTTAGAAACCTCACAAAAGTCTAGTATTGACCGAATCCCCGGCAACGGTGCCAAAAACTTGTTAGTCCAAAACTTGTTAGCCGTTGCTAGGACTCGGGTTCAATCCCCAAATCCCCGGCAACGACGCCAAAAACTTGTTAGTCCAAAAACTTGTTGGGCTCGATTTCGGCAAGCGTACCGAATCGTTCAAGTAATAAACCGGTAAGACCGGGTATCGTTTTCCCAAGAGACTCGTAATACTAGAGAATTGTGCGATTAACAACTCATATAGACTCAAGAACATAACATCAATTTACAGAACAAGTGCAGAAACATAAATTCATACATAATTACAAGGTTGGACTTTGGTATTAAAGGCACTTGGAAATGGAAAAGACTAGAAATGGTATGAAATGACATTGTTAAGGCTAGTTTTCACCAATGCACTCTTGTGTAAAACCAATTTCATCTCCTCTCTATCAATTTACTAAAGTCAATCCACTAAAACACTCTAGCCCTAATCCTTTAGGTTAAAGAGCCTAGGTTTTCCTTATCAAACTCCAATCCCTTGGACAATCTAACAAGCAAAACCCGCATTAAAGAGCTGGGATCTAAGACAACATGTGAATCATCTTCCATCCCTAGAATCAATGACCCACAAGGACTCCTATTTCAGTTCTGGGTTTCATCTTACGTCCCCATAATGCATAAAACCCCAAAATCAAGTCATGAACGTTCCCATTACATGCAAGCTTTAAGATCGAAAACAAGAATACTAGCAATTGATGGAAAAGGCATATATATAATCAAATCATTCAACAATTACACAAGAATTCAAAGGCTACAACTAATCCCAACAAGATGGGTTTGGTTCTCCATTTCCATGGAGAACCCTAAAGCTTACAAACATGGAAGATGGAAGAAGAAGGAGACCCAAAGGAAGAGGAGGAGATGTTCCCACAAGCTCCTCACGCCCTCCATGAGCTTCAGCCGTGAAATCGCACCTCCAAAGAACCAAAGACTGTTTCTCCTTTTCGTTTCAGGGTTAAATAAGCTGTCTGCCACATCAGTAAAAATCGCGCCCGGCGCCCTCTCTGTTTCGCGCCCGGGCGCGAGACTCTCTGGAAAGTCATGCCCGGGCGCCCCATTTCTCACACCCGGGCGTGAAACGCTCTGGAACTGAAAGTGGACGAGCGCTGCCTCTCTGGACGAGCGTCCACTTCTGCCTGGCTGAGCGTCCACTGCGCGTCCTCTTTAGGACGAGCGTCCACTTCTCCTGGGCGAGCGTCCACTCGCTGGCCGAGCGTCCACTCGCTGGCCGAGCGTCCTCTTTTCTCCCTCTAGCCGAGCGTCTTCTTAACTCTCTCTGGACGAGCGTCCTCTTAGCTCCTGGACGAGCGTCCTCTTATTAGCTCGCTGGACGAGCGTCCTCTCGTACGTCCACAGGACGAGCGTCCTTTCTGCTAGCTGGACGAACGTCCACTTCTGCTAGCTGGACGAACGTCCAATTCTCTCTTCACTGGACGAGCGTCCTGCCTGGCTGGACGAACGTCCTCTTCTGCCTTTCTGGACGAGCGTGTCAGGAGCGGCTGCAGCGGAATGGTTAGCGTGGAATAACAAACCAAGAGGGTTTTTAATACTAACTTGTGCCTTTTAATTTCTACTCAGTTAAACTTACTTAGCAATTAATATTGACAAACAAAGAGAGTAAGGTTGAGAGAAATTTGCACAGATGATTTTATCCTGGTTCGGATCTTACCAATCCTACGTCCAGTTGCTTATCTCAAAACAAGATAAACAGTTTCACTAACACAAAACAATTACAAACTACAATCACAAAGATACAATTTGTAAAAGTTTAGAAACCACCTCTCTTGATGCCACAAGAGATGAGACAACACCTCCTTTGAATCTTCACAAAGGATGAAACACTTCCTCCGAATACTTCACGAAGGATGAACACCTCCTCCGAATACTTCACGAAGGATGAACTTCCTCTTCCAGACACCTCCTTAGACACACCAAGGATGAACCAGCTATTCCTCTATCACCGTAGGAGTATATCACCAACTCTACAGACAGAGTTTCCTTAGCTGAGCAAGAGCACACAATTCTCAAGAGTTTCTGAGTATTTGAGCACAAGGGAAGAGTTTCTCAAGTTCTAGTTGTTTTTCTTGAGAGGAAATGAGAGTCTATTTATAGACTCATCCAAAGGCTCTTCCATTCTTCGAAAATGAGCCATCTGACTGTTTTAATCGATTAAACCAAGTATTAATCGATTAAACTGAGTACAACGGCTAGTTTTTCAAATCTGAAACCCCAACGGACTGTTTTAATCGATTATTTTCAGGAATAATCGATTACATAATCGATTAAACCAAGCCTTAATCGATTATTACAGTGTAACGGCTAGTTTTCAACTCTGAAACCCCCAACGGACTGTTTTAATCGATTAATCTCAGGATTAATCGATTAATCCAGAGGCAATTTGGTTTTTCAGGTTGCTACAGTGATTTGCTACAGTCCAATGCTACAGTACATTGCTACAGTACATTGCTACAGTATGTGCTACAGTATTTTACAAAACACTTTCTTTTTCTAATCTAAGTCCTATACATATTTCTAAGAGTATTACAAAAGCTTTCCATAGCAATACAAGTCTTCATAACATCTTGAATATTGATTTCTTCTTGACTTGATTTGGACATCATCAAAACTTCATCTTCATCATTTTGCTAACAAAGCGTCCACTTATTCTGGGCGAGCGTCCCTCTGCGACGAGCGTCCTTGCGCTGCTGATGGCATTTCTGCATGTGCTTGCTTCTTGGTCCAGTTCTATACATTGTTGGAGACTCTTCCAAGCTCATTTTTAGCTACAAAATAAGGAATTATGGATGAAAGTACATCAAAGTAGCCAAAAACACAATTATTTAGAAAACAAGACAAAAGAATAGGATTAAGCAAGTTATAAGTTAGAACGGAGTTGATTTTGCTACTAAAATGATGCTTAAATAATGGTGAAATTTAGCATTATCAGTGGTCGAAGTGGACGTCCTCAATGCTCATATTGTAAGAGAATGGGTCATACCCAAGATAAATGTTATTCCTTGCATGGCTTTCCAGACAAAGCTGCTCATGTGTCTAAATATGATAATTCAGAATCTAGAATTTCTGATGAAAAGTACCAAGAGTTTTTGAGGTACAAGTCTGAAAAATCTTCTAATCTTGGCCAATCCTCCTCAATGCCAAATGTGTCAACTGCCTGCATCTCTCAATCTGTGGAAGGTCATAGTCCATGGATTCTTGACTCAGGTGCCTCATATCATATCTTTGGTAACATCCTTTCAATTTCTTCCATGTCCTCTCCTAAAACTCCTTATTTCATTACTGTTGTCAATGGATCCAAAGTTGCATCTCAGGGTATTGGCAAAGTTACCCTATCTTCTTCACTAAAATTGAATTATGTTTTGTATATTCCTCATTGTCCTTACAATTTAATCTCTTTGAGTCGATTGACTCGTTCCTTAAATTGTTATGTAACCTTTTCTGCTAATTCCTTTGTTATACAAGAACATGGTACGGGTCGTCTGATTGGAGAAGGACATGAGTCACGAGGACTTTATTTCTTAAAACCTAACTCCTCAGTTTCCTGTTTTGCAACTTCATCCCCAAAACTTTTGCATGATTTGTTAGGCCATCTAAGCTTATCTAAGTTGAAGATGATGGTTCCAAGTCTCAAACACATTCAAGTCTTAGATTGTGAGTCTTGCCAGTTAGGAAAACATGTTAGATCTTCCTATCCTAAAAAGTCTGAGACACAATGTAATTTTGCCTTTTCAACTTTTCACTCTGATATTTGGGGACCAAGTCGTGTTACTTCTTTTGGTTTTAATTATTTTGTAACCTTCAGTGATGAATTTTCTCGATGTACTTGGATTTATTTAATGAAAGAGAGATATGAACTTTTGGCAATATTTGTGTCTTCTTTTTAATGAAATTAAGAACCAATTTGGGAAGACAATTAAAATCCTCAGAAGTGATAATGCTAAGGAATACTTTTCTGCAACATTTTCTTCATTCTTATCTTCCCAAGGAATTTTACACCAATCAACATGTCCCCACACTCCACAACAAAATGGCATTGCAGAGAGAAAGAATAGACATCTCATTGAAACTACACGCTCCCTGATGTTGAATATTAATGTTCCTGTTCATCATTGGGATGATGCAATCCTTATTGCTTGTTTTCTGATCAATAGGATGCCTTCTTCCTCTCTTAAGAATAAAGTCCCTCACTCTGTCATTTTTTCAAATGACCCTCTTTTCCATGTCTCTCCTCATATATTTGGGTGTACTTTTTTTGTTCATAATGTTTCTCCAAGTCTTGATAAACTCTCTGCAAAAGCTATTAAGTGTATCTTTTTGGGATACTCTCGCCTTCGGAAAGGGTATAAATCTTATTCTCCCTCAACCAAGAGGTATTATATGTATGTTGATGTCACATTCTTTGAAGATACACCTTTTTTCTTGTCCTCCATGGAGGACTGTTCATTTGTTCAACAAATGTTTCCTCAACCATCATGTGATCCCTTGGTTACTCCTGCTTCTTTACCTCAAACTCAAAATGCAAATGACATTGTTCCTCCACCTCTTCTGGCATATCAGCATCGAACACAATCTCAAACTCAGAACACTGAAGATCCTCGAGACTCAGATCCTCCTTCCTCAAATTCCCAAACCATGGATCCTTCATCCTCTCTTGACTCAGATAATAATTGGCCTATTGCCCTTCGGAAAAGTATTCGTTCTACTCGTAATCCTTATCCTATTTATAATTTTTTGAGTTATCATCGTTTGTCTCCTCCATATTTCTCCTTTATTTTCTCCTTATCTTCCATTAAGGTTCCTAATAATGTTCATGAGGCACTTAGTCATCCTGGATGGTGACAAGCCATGATTGATCAAATGCAAGCACTTGAACACAATGGCATTTGGAACCTTGTTCCTCTTCCTCATAGTAAGAAGAAGCCTGTTGGTTGTAGATGGGTCTATGCTATTAAGGTTGTCCTACTGGTGCAATCGATCGTCTCAAAGCTCGTCTAATAGCTAAGGGATATACTCAAGTCTATGGCCTCGACTATTGTGATACATTTTCTCATGTGGCTAAAACCAGTACTGTTCGTATTTTTCTTGCTATGGCTGTCATTCGTCATTGGCCCTTTTACCAGTTGGACATTAAAAATGTCTTTCTTCATGGTGATCTAGAAAAAGAGATATACATGGAGAAACCTCATGGGTTTGTTGCCCAGGGGGAGTCTGGGTTAGTTTGTAAATTACATCGTTCCCTCTATGGCTTGAAGCAATCACCTCGAGCTTGGTTTGGTAAATTTAGTTGGGTTGTGCAGAATTTTAGATTGAAATGATGTAAGGCGGATCATTCAGTATTTTATAGTCACTCTTCTCCTGATAAATGTGTTTATCTTATGGTCTATGTTGATGATATTGTCATTATAGGAGACGTCATTAGAATTGCTCAATTAAAGAATCATTTGATCAACCACTTTCAAACCAAAGATCTGGGTCAGCTAAAATATTTCCTTGGTATTGAAGTGACACAATCAAAGGAAGGTGTCATCATTTCACAAAGAAAATATGCTCTTGATATTTTGGAGGAAACAGGCTTGACAAATTGCAAGCCCATTGATAGTCCTATGGACTCAAATCAAAAGTTAATGAAAGACCAAGGTGAATTTTTCTCAGACCCAGAGAGATATAGAAGGCTTGTTGGAAATGTCGCAACCGGAATCGCGACGGGACGACGATCCGAAAAAAACGGGTTTCGAAAAGAGATTTGGAGTCGCCACCATAGTTTATTCTGGAAAACTACGGAAAAACCATACGATGATAAGGCATGGTCTATTAGAACATGATTCTTGGTTCGGGAGTCGGTTACGTGTAGGGAAGGTATTAGCACCCTACAACGCCTGCCTTAAGGCAGTACCTTTAATTAAATATGCGAATATGATGTGGTTTTCAAAATGTTTAATTTTCCCTTAAAATAAAACTCTAAAAAAAAACAAACAATATTTTTTAGTTTTTTGAGCCCGACAAGGATTGACCTTGCTCCTACGTATTCCCATTCTGAATGAGAAATCAGGGTTCCGTAGTTCATTTTGAAATTGTTTGAAAAATTGTTTTGAAATGATTTTGGATATTTTGGAGAAATGAACCTGACAAGGTCTAGCCTTGCTCCTACGTATCTCCACTCTTGATAGAGAATCAAGGATCACGTAGTTCTGGCTCAGGTTCTTGAATGACAATCTTGATATTTTGGTTTTCGAATTTTTTTGTATTTTTGGTATTTTGACATGATTGAGAAAAAGGAAAGTAATAAATACTAGGCCGACGTGGACGCTCACACGAGTACTCATACTTTTGGAATTATTTTTAAATATTTTTATTGTTCTTCAAAGAAAGAGAAAAGGTTTTTAGCACAAGGACGACGCGAGCGGTCACACGTGTGCCTAACCTTTAAAACGTATTTTAATATTTTTAAAAGAGATAGAAAGGTATTGAACACTAGGACGATGTGAGCGATCACACGAGTGTTCAACCTTTCAACATATTTTTGTAATTTTTATCTAAGAAAAAGGAAAGGTTTTTAGCACAAGGACGATGCGAGCGATCACACGTGTGCTTAACCTTTAAAACATATTTTTTGTAATTTTTATTTAAGAAAAAGGAAAGGTTTTTAGCACAAGGACGATGCGAGCGATCACACGTGTGCTTAACCTTTACAACATATTTTTTGTAATTTTTTATTAAAAAAAGAAAAGATTTTTAGCACAAGGACGATGCAAACGATCATACGTGTGCTTAACCTTTAGAACATATATATATAAATATTTTATTTTTTATGTATTATTAAATAGGCGTTTTAAAATAAATAGACGTAAGAAAAATAAAAACGATAACAACGACAAAAATAATTAAATAAAAACAAATAGAATAAGATAAATAAAGGAACAAAATAAAAAAAAATAAATAAAACTAAATAAGTAATAAAAATAAAACAAATAGTGGGGGTGCCTAAATGAGAAACTGGGGTTGCCGAACAAAACTGGGGCACCTTTTGTTTGTAGAAACGGAATGGGCTTCAACCCAAACAGAGGGGGGTGTAAATGAGAAACGCGCGTCAACATGAAGAAGTGGCAGCCCCCGCTAGGCCCAAAACCTTCTCTATTCAGAAACCCTAATCCCATTAGGGGCTCAGCATTTCCCCCTTTCATTCCCAATACTCCTACTCAGTTGTAGAGATCCAAGATCCCTCTCCTGACCGCAGCGCCGACGGCTTCCGCCAGTTTTGACACCACCGGCGACAGCAAGTGTGCTCGAAACTCAAACGGCGACAACGGCGTTACTGCTTCCAACCACCGCCGGCCGTCCCAAACTCCATTCGACTGACAACTTCGAGCCGCCGCGAGCCACTGGAGGGAAACCGACCATCGCGTGCCGCGACTGATGCCGCCAGATCCCGGCCTCACCTCTGCAGCTTCGACTCACCGCCGTCTACCCCGAAGCTAAGCTCACACCGTCGACGAAACCAAGCGCCGCTGGGGCATCTGATCGGTGGAACCTTCACCGCGGCTCGATTTCCCGTGGATCACACAGAGACCTCCTTTCATTTAAAATTAGAAATTGCTTTTGACAATTGCCCCGCATGTCCTCTGATCGTCGGTTATCTGCTTCGGGTGTTGAGATCGAGATTTTGTTGTGGTTTCCGTGTGCAGGTTGAAGAGATGAATGGAGGGATAAAGGTTTTGTGAGATACGAATAATGGACGCCGTTGGAAGTAATAGGGTCGGGAATGAAGGAGGGAAAACGGTCCGGATGGTTTCAGAGGGCTGGAGTTAGTGCCCCTGGCCGCGGTCATGAGGTGTAAAGATGAAGATGAAGGTGATGAAGGTTGATGGATGTTGGCCGCGTATAAGGGTGGGGTTATGCGGTGTTAGAGGTGACACAAGGATGAAGGTGTTGGAGGTGATGAGCTGGGCGTGAAAGAGATAGGCCGTTTGGCCGGGGGACAAGGTGTTGGAGACGAACGCTCGTGGGGAAGACGAAATGGAAATTGGCCGAGCGGTAGGTTGGAGGTCAGTGTTGGAGGCGAACGTTCGTGGAGAAGACGAGCACTCGTAGAAAGACGAGACGGGAATTAGCCGTGCGATAGGTTATAGGCGATGACGTTGATGTGTGTAATGGTTAGAGGTCCAGTATTGGAACAGTGTTGTAGATGAAAGGGATGATATTGGCCGGACGGTAAGGATGAAGACGGGGTGGGGAACAGAGAGGGATCAGTGGCACGCGGGTCGCACCGCGTACAAATTCGATGCAACAAAAATAATGCAGTATAGCTAGGAAGTGACTCCTAGGTCGTCTCTCAAGGACCAATATTGTGGTTCAGTCTCAGATCACACACGAAGTGGGGGGTTAGAAATGGTTGTTTTTGCGATGAAAATTAAATTACGGTGAAAATTAAACTAAAACAGTAAAACAAAATTTAAATAGTAAAAATTAAACTGCTACAGTAAAAAAACGAAATTACAGTAAAATAAAACATTAAAATTAATTCTGGAACAGAAAACTAAAATACAGAAAATGAAAATACAGTAAACAATAAATACAGAAAACAGTAAAAACACTAAAACAGTAAATTTTAGAAAACAGTAAAAAAAAACGAAAATACAGTAACATGAAACAGTAAAAAATAAATCTGAACAGTAAAAACGAAAATACAGTAAAATAGAAAATTATAGAAAACAGTAAAAACAGAAAACAGTAAAAATAGAAAACAGTAAAAAACGAAAATACAGTAAAACGAAACAGTGAAAATAAATCTGGGACAGTAAAAACAAAAATACAGAAAAATAGAAAATACAGAAAACAGTAAAAATAGAAAACAGTAAAAACAGAAAAAGAAATTACAGCAGTAAACAATAACAGTAAAAATAATAAATACAGAAATTCAAAATCAGTAAAACAGTAAAAACAAAATACAGAAAACATAAAATATAGAAAATAGTAAAAACAGAAAATAGTAAAAATGAAAATACAGTAAAAAGTAAAAACATAAAACAGTAAAATTCAAATCTGAAAACAACATCAACATTACGGCGGCAAAACATTTAAATCAAAACTACAGCTAATAATTTAACGTGCAATAATCAACAACGCAGTGTAAACAACAGTAAAAATTAAACGATAGGCACACAACGATAAATATTAAATTGCAGCAGAAATTAATTTACAACAAAATTTAACAATAAATTAAAATTAACATTTCAGTAACAGAAAATTAAATCAACTCATGCATTGAGATTAAATTCATTACAACATGGAAAGTAAAATTGGAACCTAGGAGCGTGTACACCAAATCAGTTATTGTGCATCAACAACAGCCTTCTACATTTGTTCCATCAGCTGTCCAGTGCAGTGCTGTTCTCTTTGCGGGACAATGATCATCTCCATCTCCTTCACGGCCAAACTCTCTCTACTGCTACTGGAACTACTCACACACTGGAATTTACTCTCCTATACTACACTACACTGTGGAAGTTACTGGAAATTACTCTGCTGAAACCCTCTGGAAGAGAGGTTCTCTCCCCGGACGTAACTCTCTTTTTGGAACTGGGACTGCTCTTTTTATTCTTGGAGGTCTTTTCTCCCATGGTTGGAAGTGCAAATGCAGGCTGGAAGTGAGTGTATCTCCCTCTGTCAGTTCCACCTTGGTCTCCCATTAACATCTTTTTAATGAATTTCTTCCATTACTTTGGACGTGAAGGTGGGTCCTCCACTCCTTTTGCATGAAGTGAATATTCTCCTGCACACTCTGTTGATCTAGGCCCGAAAAGAGTTCCCTCATGCTTGCATCATGCTTCACTTCGTGTGCTTTCTCTGCTGAACACGTGAGTGATTTATCATTCTCTGCTCTAATCTCCTTCCAGCTGTGTGTTGTGTGAATCTTCTTCATGTGGCAGCCGTGTGCTTTCAACAACCGTGCACACCACTTCATTCTTTCCAACCAATCCCGAGATCTACTGGAACGTGGAGGAACCCGAGATCCTTTCCAGGTCGTGACACTTCCCCAGCAATCACCGTCACTACACTTCCAGCCTTTGCTGCTGAAGTAGAAACCCGGGAGAGAGACCCCAACGTCTGGTTGATTTTCATTATCGTGAACACCATCTCTGGACTGCTTGAATGTACTCCTCCCTTCACTACTGGACCGAGAGTTTGCTGGACCAAAGCCGTGAGTGCCTCTCCGTTCCTTGTCCGAGAACTCCCTTCTTCATTCCAAGAAGCAACTCTTCTCCCTGGACGTGTTGGACAATGCTTTCATTCTGCTTGCTGCTTCTTCTCTGAGGTGCTTCCTTTGCTGTCCGCATGCTGCTGGTATCTTCTCTTCCATTTCCAACGTGATTCCCTCCATTCTCCACGCACCTGATGTGTATGAAGCTCTTCTTTGGCCAAAACCGAGTTGCTGTTGTGCATGTTGAGGTTGCTGCTGGAGTTGCTTTTGTCATGTGTGCTCTTGGAACACGTCCCAACTCACTCTTCTCTGCTGCTGGAGGTGTTACTGCCATCTTCATCCCTTCACCGTGCTCCTAGTACCTTGCTGGACCAGGAAGTGTGTTTCTTTCTCTCCATGCTGGACCGTGACTTCACTACTGCTGCTGTTTCCATTTCCAGCAACTCTCCAATGGTGACTGCCTCCTTGGTTGCTCCAGCCGTGACTTATTCCCATCCGTGATGAACTCCATGTAATCTCCTTGGCACCACTTTGCTGGACATCAAATTGAATCAACACCTTTCTTCTTCATGCACACAAAATACCAAAATGAATCACTTGCTGCTTTGGTCGTGACAACCTCTAGCTTTCTTCTTCTCATTCATACTGCACCTTCATTCTTTGCTGCCATGGTGGACGTGTGAGAGTGCTGGAAGTGGAAAACCGAGACCCCTTCTCCCCAACGTGCTGGACGGAGCTGTGCTGGAACGCTTCTTCTCCTTCTGGACTAACTACTACCAGGCCATGACACCACATCTTTGCTCGACTGCAACTCTCAATGACTGTTGTTCTCTCCTTGCTCTGGATGACTGCTGGACGCATTCTTCATTGGTGGCTACTGCTCCTCCCTTCTCCGTGCACACACACACTGCTCCAAGCTTGCTGGATGTGGTCCGCTGCTGTCCAGCTCTCTCTTTTCAGTTCCTTCTTCTACATTTCCTAGTGTTCAAACAAAAGCCAAAGATGAAGGTGTAGCTGAACCGTGACAGCACCACCTAGCTGCTCTTGCTTCTCTGGCCGTGGTTGCCTTTGTGATGTTGCAACTGGAACGTGAGGCTCCTGGAAGAATGAAATCATGGCTGCACGTGCATGTCCTTGGACGCTTGTGTTTCTTTTCTAGCCCAATAAGATCAGCATGCTGTAGTGCAACTTTTCACGTGCGCCTTCGTTTTACAGTGGCCTCCATTAAAGAAGTGGTGGCTGCTCTCCCGTGTTATGCGTTTCCTCCTAGCTTCCAGCCGTGCACCTCATCCTTTCTCTGTGTGGACGTGGCTGTGTTGGTCTACCATGGCTGCACCCTCTTCTTTTATGAATCAAGACCGTGAACTCCCTTTGATGCAAGACTTGCTGGATGCATGGAGGCTGCTTCCTTTTCTACTTCCAGCATGTGTGCTTTTCTGGCACCTCCATTCTATGTTTTGTTGGATGTCATGCTGGACCGTGATGAATGTGTGCCTTCCTCTCCATCTGCTGCTGCTGGATCACGCTTCCTTTTGTGGGCCGTGTGGTTTGTTGATGTAAGTCAATGGTTGAAGAAATGAATCAATTCTTACTTTCACGTGCACAGACCAGACCATGGAGCATCATGAAATAATAAATTTCTTTCACGTGGGTGGCAGGACCTCTTTCTTATTTCCAATACTAACCATTTTTTAAACCTTTATTTTCACTAAATTCAGCAGCTGGAATAAAGAGAACCGTGCAGACTCCACTTCTCGCTGTCTACCATGCCTTGCTCAAATGCTCTGTGCCAAAATTGAAGGATTCACGTGCTGCTCAGAATTCTTGAGTGCAGCATGAAGGGCGTGAAGTCCAGCCCATCTCTGTGTGTTGATCGTGTACACGTTCATTATTTCCCTCAGTATCTTTTCAATTTGCAGAACAGTGACACCACCTCAACGTGCAGCGTGTTTGGCAAGCTCATTCTCACCAATTCTTTCCTTTCCAATAAAACCGAGAGCTACTAGAAGAGAGAAAAATATCAGCTTCGTCCAAATTAACTGTCTCCAAAAAGAAATTAATCTATAAATTTTATCCAATAATTCCCTTTAATTAATAATGAAAATAATTAATCATAGATAATTCAAATTAATCAAAATAAGAATTATCTATCAAATTAAGCACAATTATGAAAAACGGGAAAATACTGGACAATTAAGCACAATTTCCTGATTAATTCTAGCACAATAAACTAAGTGAAGTGAGTAAAATATTGATTCATCAATCAGTGTTGGAGATGAACGTACGTGGGAAAAGTTGGAAATCCAGAGAGGATGATTGAAAGGAAACGGAGACGAGGGCAGACACTATACATTGGGTATTTTGATTAACGTGTGAAGTCACAAACTACTATGTAATGATCAAACATCCTTCATACGCATAACATCATTTATTCACACCCAATCTCACATTCATATCTAAGCACGTAAGCAGAAGCATGCATTCTCATCAGACACGACCAAGAGTTTAGATAAAGAAACTCACCTCCGCAGCTTTAAGACGTTTCTCCTTCTGAGTTCTCCTTCTCCTCTATTCTTGGCGAGAAGTCTCTTGTTCCTCCAGGGATCAATCCTCTTTTTTTTTTTATAATCCTCTTGAAGACCCGTTTTTATCACCACCCTTGTGCCTCTCTCTGCTGATTCTTCTTTTTTCGTAAGGTCCCCCTTTAGTTGGTGAGAATTCAGAGTCTTGTAGTGGTGTAAAGGGACTTTACAGAGTTGCAAGATGGGTAGCCGTGCAAGAGGGATACCACCGTTTGTGTTTTACAACCCAAAAGCCAAGGTGAAGCCAAAAACAATTAAATCCTTTTGAGAGATACCAACACTCCCTCACTGCTTTCTAGGAGTTCCACATCCTCTTGTTTTGTCTTCTCTTATTATTTTTAAACAACTTTTCAGAAATCCAAGACAATATCCCTAATTTCAGATTTTTGTTT
This sequence comes from Vigna angularis, assembly GCF_016808095.1. Taxonomy (NCBI): domain Eukaryota; kingdom Viridiplantae; phylum Streptophyta; class Magnoliopsida; order Fabales; family Fabaceae; genus Vigna; species Vigna angularis. Next base: position 23,361,767 of record NC_068979.1, on the reverse strand, counting down.
GGCACATACCAACACTTACCTTTATTTATTTTTATTCCCTTTTTTATTATTATTTTCTTATTTTTTTTATTTTTATTATTATTTTTTATTGTTATTATATATTTTTATTAAAACAAATAAAGTGCAACAAAATAAATAAAAAAAACCGAACGCCACACTATTTGGACGAGCGACCCACCACACAATTCACCGAACGCCATTTGATGATCAAACCAAAAACGGGTCGAACGCCCAAAAACCGAACGCTGGACGAAAATAAACATCGTACGAACGCTGAAGAGAGACAGGAGACCGAGCGTTCAGATGAGAATAACAACATCAGGACCGAACGTTCAACACGTCAAAACCGAACGTTATTTGATGAATAAGAACACTAACGAACGTTATTTGCTGAACGGCCAGAGATCATGAGATACTAGGACGAACGCTCAAAACCGAACGCTAGTCATCACTAGTACATCAAGATCGAACGCTCTCTACTTGAGAGCAACAGGTATTGGTTTGACAAGATTAAAGGACGAACGGGAACACTACAAGGCTGAACGAACGAACGCTGGAGGCTGAAAATTGCCGAACGTCCATGACACCAAATGGCCGAACGACTTAGGACGAGCGGCCGAATAGTTGGAAAGCTTGTGGACGACCGAACGGTTGAAGCTGAGGACGAACGTCCTAAATTAACGAATGGCCGAACGATCGAATAATGAACGGGTTGAAGATGACCGAACGGTTGAGCATTAGCGTCCGAACGTCACTGAGGTCGAATGAACGAACAGTTGAGAACGAGCGTCCGAATGTCATTGAACTTGAATGGCTGAAAACTGATCATGAAGAAAAAGACCGAACGGCCGAATGCTTGGTGTCACGGATAGCCGAGCGATAAATTGCATAAAGCCGAACGGTTGTGATATTTGTAATGAAGAACGAATGGTTGCATGCAGGGGAGAAGCCGAACGTCATAAAGATATGGTTAAGAGAAGCGCACGGTAAAGGACGAACGGTCTGCTTAGGATAGAGGACGAACGATCAACAAAAGCGCGAGGACGAACGGTCGCGCAAGACAGTGGACGAACGGTCCCGCAAGGGCAAGGACAAACGGTCGCGCAAGGGCGAGGCCGAACGGTCCGAAATTAACCAAAACGTTCGGTCCTAAAGCTACAGTAGAGGACGAACGCTGTTCTCTCTCTTTTTTATTTTATTTATTATTTTTATTTTTTATTATTTGTTTTTTTACACTCATGATGAAAATAAAATAAATCTATTAGTCCATCCGGACGAAATTGGGTGTTGACAGCTGCCCCTCTTTACTTAGATATTGCTGAATAATATGAAAATTTTGAATTTTCGTATTATTGGAGTAAAAGCTAAGTAAAGAAAGAAACACTAATTTCGTCTGGATTTCAAAGTGGACAATGAACAACAGGAGAATTTAAAACAAATATGAACAGGCTAACAGAATTGAGGTGTGTAGACATTGCGGAGGGTGTAACAATCCTGTGGATGAGGTGTACAAACCTCGTGAAGGGTGTACCAACCCTATGGAAGAAGTTGATGAGGTGTAGAAACCTCGTGGACGGTGTCGCAACCCTATGGATAAGTGAATGAGGTGTACAAACCTTGTGGAGGGTGTCGTAACCCTATGGATGAATGAATGAGGTGTACAAACCTCGTGGAGGGTGTCGTAACCCTATGGATGAATGAATGAGGTGTGCAAACCTCGTGGAGGGTGTCGTAACCCTATGGATGAATAAATGAGGTGTGCAAACCTCGTGGAGGGTGTCGTAACCCTATGGATAAGTGAATGAGGTGTACAAACCTCGTGGAGGGTGTCGTAACCCTATGGATGAATAAATGAGGTGTACAAACCTCGTGGAGGGTGTCGTAACCCTATGGATGAATGAATGAGGTGTGCAAACCTCGTGGAGGGTGTCGTAACCCTATGGATGAATGAATGAGGTGTGCAAACCTCGTGGAGGGTGTCGTAACCCTATGGATGAATAAATGAGGTGTGCAAACCTCGTGGAGGGTGTCGTAACCCTATGGATAAATGAATGAGGTGTACAAACCTCGTGGAGGGTGTCGTAACCCTATGGATGAATGAATGAGGCGTGCAAACCTCGTGGAGGGTGTCGTAACCCTATGGATGAATGAATGAGGCGTACAAACCTCGTGGAGGGTGTCGTAACCCTATGGATGAATGAATGAGGCGTGCAAACCTCGTGGAGGGTGTCGTAACCCTATGGGTGAAGTGAATGAGGTGTACAAACCTCGTGGAGGGTGTCACAACCCTATGGATAAATGATGATTTTGATTGCTGGGCTCGACCATTGCCTTGTAGAGGGCTGAGATACCAATGACAGAAAGTAAAATTGTTTGATTGTGTTGAAATTTTGAGATGTTGAAATTTTTTTTTATTTTTCTTTTTGATTTTTTTTTTCGACTGATTTTTTTTTCTTGAGATAGAAATGAATGTCTATTAGAAAAAGGTTTTTTTTTTATTATTACTTTTTTTTTTACAAAAGAGGATTTGACAAACATTCATGAAAACAAATTCAAATTTTATGAAAATATGTACATGATGTTGACTCGTGATTTTTTCGTCCATAATTATGAAACTATGACACACTTTTTTTTTTAGTGAGTCAATTTGTTTTCCTTGAAATCATCAAATTTATAAAAATTTAGACCTTCATTTTCATTTTTTTTATAATGGATGTCAAATTCTAAAGGCAAATGTTCAAAGTGAAGCTTGTGTGCTAGACATTTTCTTGACAAAATACTAGTATGTACGTGCTTGATATCAAGGGTTGGGACAAATGTGTGGAAGGATTGGAAGGATTTGGAGAGTACCGGGTTGGCTACTTGGGCCTACAATAATGAAGATGTAATATGTGAATGTCAATGTGAAATATGATATACCCAAAGGTTACCCTAGTTTGGTGTTTGGGAAAAAGAGTGTGAGGGAGTAAGTTATGAATCAGGGTATGAGAATGTCATGTGAGATTTACAAATTGTCCCAATTTTGGTGGTGATGGATTTTTGAAGTTCGGGGCGAACCAAGATCATGGGAGGCCCAACAAGGGATGCCCCAGTCTTTGTATGAGCTTTGAATATTCAGATGAATGATTAACAAAGACGCCCAATATTTTGAATGGGTCAAAACACATGAAACTCACAGAGTTGTCCCTAGTTTTGGGTATGAGTCAATTAAGCGAGGTTCAAAAAGAGGTTGCGCCCCACTTTGGGTTTACGAATGATAAGATGGACTCAAAATCATACAAATCCCCAAAGTGTCTGCCCCTGTTTTGAGGGTGGATCTATGAATTTCAGTGCAGACAAATCTGAGAGGCCCAACAATGGATGCCCCGGTCTTGGTACGAACTTTGAATATACAGATGAAACAAATGTGAGACTAACAAAGTTGCCCAATATTTTGAATTGGCCAAAACATATGAAATTCATAAAGTTGCCCAAAATTGCCCCCTAGTTTGGGAATCGGGGGAAGAGTTTGAATGGGATATGAATTTGTGATGTATATGGAAATGATTGGCTTGAAACGATTCCCCCAATTGGCTTGATTTTCCTTTGTATAATCTTGATTAATAGGGAGTTCCCTTCTTCCGAGGACTTTTGTTGTTTTTTTTTTTCACAACTCCATTGTTAGGCATTTTATCTTGTCTCAAAATTAAGCTTTATGAAAATTTAAGCAATCATTATTCAATCTGTGTGGACTTTTATTGGGCTTGTAATGTGGCTTGGGCTAAAGGGTACTGAAAGAAAAGATATAAAGGCCCAAATAAATGTTGCGGCTTTTTTGAAACAAGAGTTACCATCTGCACCTTGTATCAATTATTCGTCAAAACTGTTTTGACTTTCTTGCCATTTCTCAAATTTCATTCTTTGCTTGCCATCACTTTGTGATTCTTTGTATTTTTGCTTCACTTTTGAGGAATTCACTTCATTTGATCACTAAGTGTGTTCTTCCTGCAATTTGAGTCGACTTCTACCGTGATGGTAACCCTTGTTTGGGTAAAATTTTGAAAAGAAATTTCTTATTGGCTCAAATTTGGTATCAATGGATATATTTTTTTTTTGTTTTTTTTTTGGATGAAGAAAGATGGCCACACTTCATTTCAAATTTTGGTTGTTTCATTTTGAAAAGATTAATTAGGAGACAAGACTAAATGATCTCAACAAGAGTCATTTTTCATCCTTTTTCTTCTTCCTCTTTTTTTTTTCTTCTTTTTTTTTTGTCATAACGGATTCCAGGATCTCCCAAATGAAAGCCAGTGGAGGTAACGAAAAATCTGCCCCAGTGTAAAACTTTGTGTTTATTATTTTGGGTCAATCTCTTGGTATAGCGAGGGCTGAAGGATGATGTTTTCAAGCAATGCACACACAGATATCTCTTAAGAATATGTGACTTGATCATTTGACTCCAGGTGATTATGACATCCATTACATTTTGTTTTTTGAAATCTCATAAAATGGATAATTTGCATCGAAAACAATTGACTCAACTTTTGCGTATTTTTGGTTTTATGCATGAAGAAAAGTAATATGAAATGAAAATGATGATACTAGTTGAAAAATAGATTTTTTTTTGCTTTAGAGAAAATTAGGTCTGGTGGCCAGTATGAAAACTGGGCTTGGGAACCAGTGTGAAAACTGGGCTTACGGGCCAGTGTGAGCTGGGCTTAGGGGGCCAGTGTGAGCTGGGCTTAGGGGCCAGTGTGAGCTGGGCTTAGGGGGCCAGTGTGAGTTGGGCTTAGGGGCCAGTGTGAGAACTGGGCTTAGAGGCCAGTGTGAGTTGGGCTTAGGGGGCCAGTGTGAGCTGGGCTTAGAGGGCCAGCATGGAGACTAGGCTTTGCAGACCAATATGGAAAATGAGATTTCTGAGTCAGTGCGAAAATTAGGGTTTTTTGGCCCATGCAGAAACTGGGATTTGCGGGCCAGCATGGAAATTGGGCTTTGCAAGTCAGTATGGGAAATGGGCTTTGTGGGCCAACATGGGCTTTGTGGACCAATGTAGAATTTCTCGGCCAATGCAGAAACTGGGCTTTGCGGGCTAGCCTAGAAACTGGGCTTTGCGGGCTAGTGTAGAAAATGGGTTTTGTGGGCCAAAAAACTGATATTATAAAGTTTGATTTTATTTTTAAAATATTTGAAAGACAAAATGTTTTTTTTTCATCATTTTTAAATTTATTTGCAAAAATGTAAAATATATATATATATATATATATATATATATATATATATATATATATATATATTTAGAAGAAAAACTTCTTTTTTCGTTTTTTAGAAATAGAATTTGATGAAATGATATGTACGTAGCTGGGCCCAAATGGGCTCAAAAATTGTTTGAACATTTTTTTTCATTTTTCTTTTGAAATTTTTGTTTGTTTTTTTTTGTTTTTATTAAAATTTTTTTATTAAATTTTTATTATTATTATTTTTTATTATTTATTTTTTTTTGAAAGGGGTGACCGACACTGTGCCTCAAACGGTGGCGACGACCGGAACTGTAGCTACAGTGGAAACATTTTCTCTATAAATAGGCCATTATTCGGCGTCCGAGCGACATTTTCTGACCTGCTCACTCTCTCTCCACTTCTCTCTCTTCTCTCTCCTCTGAGCATCTGGAAATCTGCGAGGAGCCTCTGCCCCCGCGTGCCTCCGAAGCGTCAGAGATCCGTGACGATCTTCTGCCAGCCCTTCTTCGCCGGGTAAGTCCTCTTTCCTTGGATCTCCCTTTCCTTCTTCGGTGCTTTTCCTTTCCTTCCTTCTCATTAAGCTTTCTGTACTTTCATTAAGCCCTTTTCTCTTTTCTTCTTTCCGTTCATCTTTTCCTGTTTTTTAGTATTTCTTCTTTTCCTTCCTTCTTCTGCCGAATATTTTCTTTTAAGCTTTCCTGTTCTTCGTTCCCTCTCCCTTGTCCTGCTTTCCAGATTATGTTTTTTTTCCGTTATTTATATTTTTGTTTCTTTTCTGCTTTTCCAGTTTTCTTATTATTATGCTCTAAAAAAACGCTGGACCCAGATCCGTTAGGACCCTTTGCGAGGACCTGGACCTAAAACGGGACAAAAACACTAATGGACCTAAAACTGGAGAATGGACAAACCTGACTTAAAAGAAAAACTAATAATTTTTTTTAGTATATAAAAAAAAATATGGACCAAAATTTAACAAATCTGCAAGTTCAGAACAAGAAAAGGTATAAAAGATGGTCCCCAACTAGAGAACAGGTGGCCTCATTAAAGGCATTATTCGTGTTAGGGATAAGAAACCCGAATAGAGAACAAGCACATGAAATCACAGCAAAACTTAGGGCTTATGGGGAGGTTAGGGAATTTAGTGTCCAATGCTGGTTCCAGAACCATGGATACCGCGAGAGACAGAAACGCCTGAAGCGCAGCACAGCTACCACGTCCTACTCTCCCATACCCCTCCTTTCGCCTTTCATGGACGGTAAGAAAAAATTATCATTATATTTTTTTTCTTGCATTTTAACTTTTCTAAATTTTTTTATTTTTTTTTTATTTTTTTATTTTTTAGATCTATTAAGGACATTGTCGCCAGTGCCAGATCGAGTGACACTCGATCTCTTTCCGATCCCACCTGTTCCAATCAAAGTTGAGGTCCCTCCCGTCTTTCGGTTCCAGGTGAAGCCTCCTTCTGTCGAACTCACCCTGCGACTGCCCTCGGCCGACGAGTAGTCTCCCTAAGGAGACTGGAAGAATGTATTTTATTTTATGTGTTTTATTTTATTTAAGGTGTGTAATATTAACGATCAGAATTGATCGAACCCCGAACATCTTTATTATGTTTTTTTTTTGTGTTTTATTTTTCTTTTTATTTCTGAATTTGTAACTTTGCACCTTTTTCTGTTATATCTGTTTTTTTTTATCATTTTTGCATTTTTATTTTATTTTCGAATTGGTATCTTGTTCAAAATTTTTTCCCTCCGACCTTACTGTAAATCCTGCTCTGATGATGAAATAAATTAGATTTTTATGTGTTGTTTTTTTTTTATTTTCTTTTTATTCACGACACCCTCCAGGACCGAGCTAAGCCGACTGAATACCCGTGATGCTTTTATTGACATTCGCTCGATTATTTTCATTTTCATTCTGCTTTATTTACCTAAACAGCTCAGCGCGACATGCAATAATTTCAGAGAGTATGAACAAAAATTAATATGCGGTATTTATTGAACGAAATAACACAGATTACAACAATTTAAAAGGTAATGTCAATATTCGTTAACGGCAACCCCTATCGCGGAATCATCATACATAAAACTTTTTGACCGCATCAGAATTAACCGATAACGGTAATTCCTCCCCATCCATCCTTGTGAGAATTAGTGCCCCACCAGAGAATGCTTTCTTCACCACAAATGGCCCTTCATAGTTTGGGGTCCACTTGCCTCTATAATCTTTTTGGATGGACAAAATCCTCTTTAACACCAGTTCGCCTTCATGAAACTCTCTTGGGTGCACCCTTTTGTCAAATGCCTTTTTCATTCTCCTTTGATACAGTTGTCCATGACACACTATTGTTAACCTTTTTTCTTCGATAAGGTTGAGTTGGTCGAATCGGGTTTGAACCCACTCAGCTTCCTCTAACTTAGTTTCCATTAACACGCGTAAGGAGGGAATTTCGACCTCAAATGGAAGTACCGCTTCCATCCCATACACTAGCGAGAACGGCGTGGCTCCAGTTGATGTTCGTACTGATGTGCGGTATCCGTGCAAAGCAAAAGGAAGCATTTCGTGTCAGTCCTTGTAGGTGACCACCATCTTCTACACAATCTTCTTGATGTTCTTGTTAGCAGCCTCTACTGCCCCATTCATCTTTGGACGATAAGGAGAGGAATTATGGTGATGAATTTTGAATTCCTCACATAACTCCGCCATCATCTGATTGTTCAGGTTGGTAGCGTTATCAGTGATGATCTTGTCAGGTAGCCCATACCTACAGATCAACTCTTTATGAATCTAACCACAACCTTTCTAGTCACGTTGGCATATGAAGCAGCTTCAACCCACTTGGTGAAATAGTCGATTGCGACTAGTATGAAGCGATGTCCATTTGACGCCTTTGGTTCTATAGTTCCGATGACATCTATTCCCCACATCGAAAATGGCCATGGTGCAGACAACACGTTCAGAGTCGTGGGTGGCACATTGATATTATCTGCATATATCTGACATCTTTCACACTTTCTCACGTGTATGCAACAATCGTTTTCCATGGTCAACCAGAAGTAACCAGCTCTTAAGATCTTCCTAGCCATCGAATGTTCATTCATGTGTGTACCAAATGTACCTTCGTGCACTTCTTTCAGTAGCAACTCGGCTTCCTTTGCATCCACACATCTAAGGAGAACCATGTCATGGTTTCTCTTGTATAAAACATTCCCACTTAAGATGAAACTGCCGGCCAACCTTCTTAGCGCTCTTTTATCGTTTTCAGACGCATCCTCAGGGTATTCTCGAGTTTTAAGATAACGCTTGATATCAAAGTACCAAGGTTTACCGTCTAACTCCTCCTCGATGAAGTGGCAATATGATGGCTCTGCATGGCTTTTCATTTTGATTCTCGGTAATTCTGCATCTTGATCAACCTCAAACATTGACGACAAGGTAGCCAGTGAGTCTGCTAATTGATTATCTTCTCGCGGTATATGGTTAAATGTGACGGAATCGAAATACTCCATTAATCCCCTGATGTAAGCTTGGTAGGGAATTAATTTTGTATCCCTAGTTTCCCATTCTCCTTTCAATTGGTGGATGACCAAAGCTGAATCTCCATACACATCCAGAACTTTTGCCTTTGATTCAATTGCTGCTCGAATACCCATGGCATAGGCTTCATATTCAGCGATGTTATTTGTGCAGCTAAAACACAACCTTGTCGTCATTGGTATATACTGACGCTCTGGGGAGATAAGCACGGCCCCTATTCCGTGTCCCATCACATTCGAGGCTCCGTCGAATAACACTGTCCATGCTTTTTCGTTTCGGTCTTCTTTGCTCCCTTGGAATAAAGCCATGATATCCTCATCAGGAAATTCAGGTCGCATTGGTTGATAATCACAAAGGGGTTGATGAGCCAGGTATTCTGCTAGTGCGCTACCCTTGACAGATTTCTGAATGACATATACGATGTCGTATTCTGACAATAACATCTGCCATCGAGCTATCCTTCCAGTAAGAGCAGACTTTTCAAAAATATACTTGATAGGATCCATCTTGGATATCAACCATGTGGAATGACTCAACATGTATTGCCTTAAACGATGAGCTGCCCATGCCAATGCGCAGCAAGTCCGCTCTAACGATGAATATCGTCGTTCGCAGTCTGTGAACTTCTTGCTCAAGTAATATATAGCATGCTCTCTTTTGCCATCCTCATCATGCTGACCCAATACGCAACCCATTGACTTGTCCAATACGGTCAAATACAAAATGAGTGGCCTTCCTGGTTCTGGTGGACGTAATACAGGAGGGTCCTGTAAGTATTGTTTGACTCTCTCAAAAGCGGCCTGGCAATCCTCATTCCACACCACAGCCTGATTCTTTCGTAACAACTTGAACAGTGGTTCACAAGTAGCAGTTAATTGGGAGATGAATCTAGCGATGTAATTCAATCTACCCAAAAACCCTCGGACTTCTTTTTCCGTTTTAGGCGCAGGCATTTCCATTATTGCTCGCACTTTGTCTGGATCCACCTCTATCCCCCTCTGGCTGACAATAAAGCCCAACAATCTCCCGGATTTCACTCCAAATGTACATTTGGCGGGATTCAGCCTAAGCTTATACTTCCTCAATCTCTCGAATAACTTTCTCAAGTTGAGGACGTGTTCTTCTTCTGATTCGGACTTCGCGATCATGTCGTCCACATAAACTTCAATCTCCTTGTGCATCATGTCATGGAAAAGTGCCACCATCGCCCTTTGATATGTTGCCCCAGCATTCTTGAGTCCAAAAGACATCACCTTATAACAAAATGTGCCCCATAATGTAATAAAAGTCGTCTTTTCCATATCTTCTGGGGCCATCTTGATCTGGTTATACCCCGAAAAACCATCCATGAACGAAAACAGTGAATACTTGGCTGCATTATCAACTAGGCTGTCAATGTGTGGTAATGGGAAATTATCCTTTGGGCTTGCACGATTCAAATCTCGATAATCGACACACATCCGAACTTTACCATCCTTCTTAGGCACCGGTACAATGTTTTCTACCCATTTTGGGTATCTCGCCACTGCTAGAAACCCTGCATCGAATTGCTTCTGTACCTCCTCCTTGATCTTTAAGGACATTTTTGGTTTCATTCTCCTTAGCTTTTGCTTTACCGGTGGACATTCCGGTTTGAGTGGGAGCTTGTGTTGTACAATATCTGTATCGAGGCCTGACATGTCATTGTAAGACCAAGCAAACACATCCCTGAACTCTCTCAATAAGACACGCAAATTTTCTTTCACTTCTGCTTCCATGGCTGTACCGATCTTCACCTCCTTTACCTCATCCTCATTCCCTAAATTGAGTACTTCAACATCTTCCTAGTGAGGTTTTATCTCCTTATACTCTTGTTCTACTAGTCTTAACAGTTCAGAAGGGGGTTCCGGGTCATCATCGCAATCATCTTCCGTATTATTGACAGGGCGCCCAAAATCAGGAATATCGACATAATTACTTTCAGAACATTCGTTGTCATATTTGCATTATTTAAGTTTACGAAAAGGAAATAATTAAACGGAAAAAACGACGAGGAATGCAAAATGATGATAAAACACAAACAAACACACTTTGCGTATCGCGCTGAGTGTAACAAACTAAAGGCGCAACCCATAAGTCATGAATCCTAAAGCCCCGGGTAAAGCTATAGGATTAATTAAAGTTATTACATCTTATTCAAATTAAGCATCACGGGCAAATCCAGCATCTTCCAGTTGTCGAGTTGTGCACCCGGGGAGCAGGCCCACACAAAACTAGAGCCTTCCAATCCATCTTCATCTCCCACAGCTGCTATGTGGCCAGCGTTAACCCAACCAGCGCTGCGAAAGCTCTCCTTGAGGTCACAGATATGAATTCTTCCCACTTTAGGCTCCCGTCTTTCCACCCGAGCCAGACTGCGTTCTCTCCTTTCTTTTATCAGTCTTCTCCTATCCTCCTTGGTGGGCTTGTATCCCAGGCCATACCTATTCTTGTTCTCGACGACCTCCAGAGGGAATGCTCGCCCCTGTCCACACTTGCCCAAACCTTTCCCATGCATGTAACCTTCTTTTAGCATGACTTTGGCCATCATGATAGAAGCACGCGACAGATGCGGGTTGACCACAAATGGCTCTACATAGGTGTTTCCCACGATCTCCAGAGATTGGAAAGCTGTCTCGAGAGCTTCCTCGGCTGCTTCAATATAACGGGAGGATGATGGTCCGCTCACCAAGAAATCCTCCTCTCCTGCCACTATCACCAGCTTGTCTCCCATAACATACTTCAACTTTTGATGTAGTGTAGGAGGCACAACCCCTGCAGAATGGATCCATGGGCGACCCAACAGACAACTATAGGCCAGGAGGATGTCCATGACTTGGAATGTCACTTGAAAGACACACGGACCGACTTGGACTGGTAGTTCTACCTCTCCCATCACTTCCCTCTTACTACCATCAAAGGCTCTCACAATCATAGAACTTGGCTTCATGTGCGTTCCGTCATTGGGTAGCTTCTCCAAGGTTGCTTTTGGCATGACGTTTAGGGAGGATCCGTTATCCACTAAGACACGTGCTATCATATGATCCAGGCATGTCACAGAGACATGAAGAGCTTTGTTATGACCTCTCCCCTCAACAGGTATCTCTTCATCAGTGAAGGTGAGGTAATTATTAGCAACGATGTTGCCAACAATGCCCTCGAACTTGTTCAAAGAAATACCTTGCTCCACATGAGCCTCACTGAGTATCTTCATCAACAACTTTCGGTGGGAAGCAGAGTGCATGAGTAATTCTAGCAAGGAGATCCGGGCAGGCATGCGGTTCAACTGTTCCACCACTTTGTACTCACTCTGTTGTATGAACTTTAGGAATTCACCAACTTCTTCTTCAGATATTTCTTTCTTCTCCTCTTTGTCGGGGGTCTCCTCGGCCTCCACGTTCTTCCCCTTCAAGAACTCTTTTGCTTTTGCAGCCATTGTTGCTTCCCTACCTTTGGTTCTCAACAATTCCGGTGGTGTAAAGATTCGACCACTTCTGGTCATTCCACCAATGCCTGATATGTTTTCCACAGTTGGATTTGCATATTCTCCCTCATCTAATACAGTTGCCCCATATCTCCATGGGACGACTTTCTCGTTCTTATAAGGGAAAGGAGTTGGCACTCGGATGACAACAGATGGATTTCCTTCGGTTACCAGTGCAGGTGTGGTCCTAGTAAAATGGATCACCAAAGGTTCGGGTAGAGTCACATCAGCTTCTCCACCAATTTGCGCAAATACTTCTTCCTCTCTGACCTTGCGGCACACTTGCATCAGATTTCTATCAAGTAAGTCTTGTAGAAAAATCTCGAATTCCATACATTCCTCAATAGAGTGCCCGGCCTCCGGATGGAGTGCGCACGCTATACCCAGATCATAATCGCCCTTCACTAGGCCTTTCTTCAACAAAGCTTCAAAGATAAACCTCCTAGAACTTCGGATTTCGCCCACATCTCTTATCGGATCATGGTTACCAACCTCGACGGCGTTCGTCGAGGAACTCCCGTGCCCGGACAATGGATTAGTATCGACGCTGGGCTGGTCCTCTTGAAACTTTAACCAACCCGAATCTATCAGAGCCTGAACTTTGTATTTGAGAGCGAAACATCCTTCAGTCGAGTGGCCAACGCCTCCTGCATGATAACTACACCTGGCATTTGCGTCATAACCCCTAGGGTACGGCGCCTGTACAGGCTTCATCAGGCAAATGGCGACCAGACCCTTTTTGACTAGGTTAGGTAACAATTCAGTGTAAGTCATAGGGATTGGAGTGAACTTAACAAATTGATTTCCCCTTGGGTTGTTGTTGTGACCCACATTCAGATTTGGGCCCATGTTTGTAGCCGGTCTTAAAGCTTCGGTTGGGATACGCTGCGGTGGATAATACGCTTGTTGTTGTTGAGGCCTAACTTGGTGAGCAAACGTGGTGTTTGCAGCATAAGGAGGTGGGTTTAAGTACGGTCGATAATTAGGATCGGGAGCTCGTCCTCTCCAAACAGGCATCATTACCGACGCAGCATGTACCTCCCCCTCTTTTTTCTTCCCCTGATTGAAGCTGGGCTTTTTGTAGTTTGTAGCTGCGGGTGGGCCATATGCTATCTTTCCGTTTTTCAATCCAATTTCTATCCTTTCACCAATGATGATGGTGTCAGCAAAATTGACAGATACATTCCCAACCATATGCTCATAAAATGGCGGCTGGAGTGTGTTTACGAACATCGACACCATCTCCTTATCAATCAACGGCGGCTCAACTTGCGCAGCCAACTCTCTCCATCGTTGGGCGTACTCTTTGAAAGTTTCATTGTCCTTTTTTGTCATATGTTGCAGCTGCAGACGGTCTGGAGCAGCATGAGTATTGTATACATATTGTTTCACGAAGGCGTCAGTTAAATCCGCCCAACAACGAATTCGGGATGGCTCTAGGTGGGTGTACTAGTTCAATGCCACCCTGGCCAAACTTTCCTGGAAAACATGGATGAGTAGCTCCTCATCATGAGCATACGCAGCCATCTTTCTGCAGTACATGGTCACATGGCTTTTAGGGCAAGTGTTACCCTTATATTTTTCAAACTCCGGCGCCTTGAACTTAGGCAGGATTTTCAAGCCTGGAACCAAACTTAATCTGGCCGCATTTCCAAACCCCGTAGCTCTCAACTCCCTCAACAGCTCTCAACCTCGCCTCCAGACTTTCCAACCTACCCGTAGCTCCAACGAGGCTACTGAATCCCCTAACCACCGTGGCGTGCGGTGCAGCTTCGGCTACAGAATCCTCCCTAGCAACCACATGCGGTACTGGGGTCACCCGAATTCCATCAGTTGTGTTGGTCTCATTCATTCTCGTGCCCATCATGGGAGCCGATACTAAGACAGGTCCCTGAGTGCCGATTGGTGGTATATTGGCGGTCGCGGGAAACGAGAATGAAGCATGCTCAGCTTCCGAGTACTCTCTTACAGGAGGTGCGTAACCCGGGGGTAAACCATACAGTGGGAAAGGAACCGATTACTCCGCAGCATTGAACATTGGGGAATAAAGGCGAGCATTCCCCTCAATATGCGCAGATGAAGACTCTCCAGTAGTCTTCAAGGCTTCAAGTGCCGTCAAGATCTGGCCAATCTGGTCCTTCAACTGACTGACATCAGCCTTAATAGATTCGTGTGACTGTTCCCAATTCTCCATGACCTTTAAGTTAACTCTGGTCCTGTACGGATGTCGTGGAAAATTTGTCGTTGTTCTCTCACTTGTACTGATGATTATTTTTATTAAATTAGAGAAGGATGAAAAATGCGAAACAAAAGAAAACATGATGAATGCTAGTGATAAATGGAAACCACAGGATAACAATGACGATACTGATGGAAAATTAACACAAGTCGATACCAAACAAACATCCCTTATCTTTCATTTAAAGAAAATTGGTCCATTACATCGTCTAAGGAACAAAACTCGCAATTCTGATGTGCATCAACCCCGCGCCTGGGCAATGAAAGATTTCATTTCTCCCACCAACCATTTACAGTGATTAATAAACAATTCTATTTCAGCTGGTGAGTTACGAAAATGAGTACTCGCTTCAGCATTCAATACCATCCTGGGGATGTCTTCAATTGCCCCATTTGCCAAAGCAGCCAACCGAGAGAAGCTTTCCTTCCAGTGCTTTACAGCCATTTCTTGCTCTGCGATGTGCTCTTTCATTTGTTTTATCAAGGCTTGATGCCTTTCTCCAAATTCCATCGACCTCCATCGCTCCTCTTGCTCCTCGATGTAATCCTCCATTTGCTTTAACATGGCCCGATACTCCTTTTCGGCTTTCGCCAACTTCCAGCACTCCTGATTCAACTCCGCTTCAAATTACGTAGCCATTTCCTTCATTTGATGCCCCGATTCTTGTACTTGGACTTGCGCTTCCCTTAGTCTTTTTAGGGCTTCCCTTTTATCTCTCTTGGCTTCTTCATAGAGTTGTTTCCACTGTCTGCCCTTTTCCAAAGCCACATTCTTTTCATTTACCCTCATGGATAATTCCCTACTCGCGGCCGCTAGATCCTGTTTCACTCGAAATGTATAATCCCTCTCAGCCTTTTGGCTTTTGACAATGTTTTCATAAGCGCACGACTTTTCTTCATTATCATTTCTCATATCCACAAGATCATTACGTGCCCTTTGTAATTCGTTTTCCAACCTAGCATTCCTCACCTTCAATTTCTCCATTTCAGCCTTCAATTGTTGCAACTCTTCACTTTCTGAGGCTTGGGATGGTCCTTCACTAGCTGATTGATCCTTAATTAGCTTGAAAGGCAACTTGACTACTTTCACTCTCTCCAGAATCCAGGTGTGATAAATAACCCTGCTATCCACTACTCCATCTCTCAAGTCCTTCTCTGCTCGAACCATATTTTCCCAGGCGCTTTTAACCTTTCTTAATAGTTCGATGAAATGCCCGTCTTCGTAATAAATGAATAGGGTAGCAAGGTAGTCTGATGAAGGCGCCCCTCTTAGGGAATGCCCGAATTGTCTTTGCACCAAAAGGGGGTTGTAATTGACACAGTACCGGACACCTATGAGAGGCACATTAGGAAAGCTACCACAATGCTGTATATCCGGTTTATTTTCGAGCCAAGGAAGGCGCCATTTTATACTTCTTTCGCTCAAGCCAGCAAGGAATCGGACCCAATCGTTTCCTCCCTTACCTTTAAGCTCTTGGTGTGACAACGTTTTCGATAGACTCTTAACGTCGACCATCTCCTTAAACATGCGAGCTGCCATCCATGTATACAACGCCGGTAAATAACAAAGAATCTTCTTTCCCTTTCTCTCCTGGCAAAAACTTAAGGTCCCATAAACATCCGCATGAACTGCTGTTACAGGATTCTCTGATCTGATTTTACTCGCCACGAAGACGTCTATTGCGGTGTGATCCACGAGTTCTTTTATTTTGGGAAACAAGACAATGCCATATATGGTGAGGGCTAATACATCCATGAAAGTTTCCCAATCCTCTTTATCAGCCAGGTGATGTAAATACTGCTCTAGATATCCCTGTGATAACCCATGCAATTGATTCCTCATCATCATCCTGTCTTCAAGCTCCTTGGGATGTAGTTTCATGATGGCAGCAATGGTGGGTATAGAGGCATGATGCTTTAAATGCTGATAGGGGGTGGTGCCCTCCAACGGCAAACCCAAGATATGCTCGAACTCCTCTATAGTTGGCGCCAACTGAAAGTCTTGAAATGTGAACCATCGAAGCGGAGAATCATAATATTGTGCCAAGGCTGTGATAGCGGGTATTTGTACTTCAACCTCCATTAAATTCAATAAATTTCCATATCTTCTCTGAAAGGTTTCTCTCTTTATAGTCTTAAGCCTTTTGCCCAAGTTTATCAGCCCGGTCAAATTTCCAACATGGGTCCTTAGACTATACTTCTTTCTTAAATCGGAAGAGTCGGTGTGCCGTGTAGCATCGGATCTTGTGTCGACATCCATCTCGTATGAAGTCAAATAGGTACCCGCGATTTCCTTTAAAAAATTAACATGTTACTAAATGATGTATGAATATGATGCATGATAAATAAACAACATGCCGAAACAAAGCACATGCATGGTATGAAATGTAATATAAAAAAACGAACAGCGTGAGGACTACAGAAATACATATTCCTCCCATCGTGCCCTAACAAAGGTTCACTGTTTTGAGTTCAAGGTCAAGTATATGCAATCTCACAAGGATGGTTCCCTGAACCTAAAGGTCAAAGGTTACTAGAGCTATGACCCCCTTCATAGCATCTCCACAACAGTCGAGTAATCAACTAGGTGTGGAAACACATATGAAGAGAACAGACTCTAGTTGGAGTTCTCACGATAGCCAAACAGGAAGTACATCCCAGAGTGACACCGCTACACAACTCCTCTAATTCTAAGTTACCCTCAGACCCGGGTATAGGGCCCCACTCATGATATGCCAAAAGTGTGTGTGTGAAGGGAGAACATCATGCACATCCAAACCCTCACCTGCAAAACAACCAAAAAATTCCCCAGCAGATATAAACATATTGTTTACCCTAGGGTTCAATATTCAACAGTTATTGCAGTTATTCCAAATATCAAGCATAGATAGAGAAAAGGGAAAGAAAGACAAAAAGCAAAACCACATTGAATTCGCGCATCTAATTAAATGGCTCGACTCTCTAAAAAGATATGTCCCCAGTGGAGTCGCCATCTGTCGCAACCGGAATCGCGACGGGACAACGATCCGAAAAAAACGGGTTTCGAAAAGAGATTTAGAGTCGCCACCATAGTTTATTCTGGAAAACTACGGAAAAACCATACGATGATAAGATATGGTCTATTAGAACCAGATTCTTGGTTCGGGAGTCGGTTACGTGTAGGGAAGGTATTAGCACCCTACAACGCTTGCCTTAAGGCAGTACCTTTAATTAAATATGCGAATATGATGTGGTTTTCAAAATGTTTAACTTTCCCTTAAAATAAAACTCTAAAAAAAACAAACAATATTTTTTAGTTTTTTGAGCCCGACAGGGATTGACCTTGCTCCTACGTATTCCCATTCTGAATGAGAAATCAGGGTTCCGTAGTTCATTTTGAAATTGTTTGAAAAATTGTTTTGAAATGATTTTGGATTTTTTGGGGGAAATGAACCTGACAAGGTCTAGCCTTGCTCCTACGTATCTCCACTTTTGATAGAGAATCAAGGATCACGTAGTTCTGGCTCAGGTTCTTGAATGACAATCTTGATATTTTGGTTTTCGAATTTTTTGTATTTTTGGTATTTTGACATGATTGAGAAAAAGGAAAGTAATAAATACTAGGCCGACGCGGACGCTCACACGAGTACTCATACTTTTGGAATTATTTTTAAATATTTTTATTGTTCTTCAAAGAAAGAGAAAAGGTTTTCAGCCCAAGGACGACGCAAGCGGTCACACGTGTGCCTAACCTTTAAAACGTATTTTAATATTTTTAAAAGAGATAGAAAGGTATTGAACACTAGGACGATGCGAGCGATCACACGAGTGTTCAACCTTTCAACATATTTTTGTAATTTTTATCTAAGAAAAAGGAATGGTTTTTAGCACAAGGACGATGCGAGCGATCACACGTGTGCTTAACCTTTAAAACATATTTTTTTGTAATTTTTATTTAAGAAAAAGGAAAGGTTTTTAGCACAAGGACGATGCGAGCGATCACACATGTGCTTAACCTTTAAAACATATTTTTTGTAATTTTTTATTAAAAAAAGAAAAAGGAAAGGTTTTTAGCACAAGGACGATGCTAGCAATCACACGTGTGCTTAACCTTTAAAACATATTTTTTGTAATTTTTTATTAAAAAAGAAAAGATTTTTAACACAAGGACGATCAAACGATCATACGTGTGCTTAACCTTTAGAATATATATATATATATATATATATATATATATATATATATATATATATAATATTTTATTTTTTATGTATTATTAAATAGGCGTTTTAAAATAAATAGACGTAAGAAAAATAAAAACGATAACAACGACAAAAATAATTAAATAAAAACAAATAGAATAAGATAAATAAAAGAACAAAATAAAAATAAATAAATAAAACTAAATAAGTAATAAAAATAAAACAAATAGTGGGGTGTCTAAATGAGAACTGGAGTTGCCGAACAAAACTGGGGCTCCTTTTGTTTGTAGAAACGGAATGGGCTTCAACCCAAACAGAGGGGGTGTAAATGAGAAACGCGCGTCAACATGAAGAAGTGGCAGCCACCGCTAGGCCCAAAACCTTCTCTATTCAGAAACCCTAATCCCATTAGGGGCTCAGCATTTCCCCCTTTCATTCCCAATACTCCTACTCAGTTGTAGAGATCCAAGATCCCTCTCCTGACCGCAGCGCCGACGGCTTCCGCCAGTTTTGACACCACCGGCGACAGCAAGTGTGCTCGAAACTCAAACGGCGACAACGGCGTTACTGCTTCCAACCACCGCCGGCCGTCCCAAACTCCATTCGACTGACAGCTGCGAGCCGCCGCGAGCCACTGGAGGGAAACCGACCATCGCGTGCCGCGACTGATGCCGCCAGATCCCGGCCTCTCCTCTGCAGCTTCGACTCACCGCCGTCTACCCCGAAGCTAAGCTCACGCCGTCGACGAAACCAAGCGCCGCTGGGGCATCCGATCGGTGGAACCTTCGCCGCGGCTCGATTTCCCGTGGATCACGCGGAGACCTCCTTTCATTTAAAATTAGAAATTGCTCTTGACAATTGCCCCGCATGTCCTCTGATCGTCGGTTATCTGCTTCGGGTGTTGAGATCGAGATTTTGTTGTGGTTTCCGTGTGCAGGTTGAAGAGATGAATGGAGGGATAAAGGTTTTGTGAGATACGAATAATGGACGCCGTTGGAAGTAATAACTATTGAAATTATACACTCTGCTTGTGTGTCTGATATTCTTTACCCAAGTTTGGTTTGGCATGACTTTAGGACGAATTTGAAGCCCAGCTTTTAGCTCTTACTTGAAAAATATAAAAATAAACCTTTTTATATTATTTTTACTAAATAAAAGGTAGAGAATATATTACTTACCAGCATAACAGATATAAAAGTTCGTTATTTGCATTTCTGATTACCACAGATGCAACATGCCCTCTCTTGAATATAGTTTTTCAGCAATATATGAATTTGTTCGAGGGACAGGAAAAATTGAATCTTTTAAATTAATCCATGATTTGATGAAATATTTACATTGTCAACACATTATAATCAATGAACAACTATTTAGTTTTTAACTATACACTAATTTGGATATCAAATTTAGTCTTTTAGAGAAAATTATGTGTAATTTATATATTTTAACAGAAATGTGATTGTACATGTATTAGAGCTTATTACTGGGATATTCCAGAAAAGATTGATTTTTAATTTTCTTGTTGAGATTATGATACAACTGATTACTTCTTATTTGCAAGAGCAGAGTTACAGTTTATGCCACTTAACAACACATGCATATAGACGGATAAATTTTGTGGTTGACAGTTGATTCACTTTCCAAAATTTTCAGCATTATTATTTGCTTCTGCATCGCATGGCAACTGTTTCAATTTTTTTATGTTTGGTTAAAATTTGCAGCATGGGCTGGAGCATAGCAAACCTTATGAACGTTCAGCTATAATCAAAGAATTAACTGGGCAAATAGTGCAGATAAGCCAGCAGAAGTTTGCCTATTATAGAAAAGTCTCTAGCAAAGGAGAAGAATTGATGTGATTTTGTATTGGGGTTTTTAAACTTGTAAAACTCTTTGGAACGAGGGGTTTCATGTCTCCTTCTTGCAGCTACTGTGGCAAAACCTCATTCATCCGCGACGATGAATCTGGCGCGTTAATATGCTCTTCTTGCGGTTGCATTCAGCAATTCGACCAATTTGAAGCCCAAATCGGCGGCATCAATGGACCCCAGGGTACTTTCATCCATGTCGGCACCGCCGGTTCGGGCAGCGTATACTCTTATAGAGAGAAGAAACACTTTACCGCAAAAAGCACCATCGAGGAAGTGACCTACAGTCTAGGGTTATCTTCCAAGAACAGCGACGTCAGGAGCATGGTGTACACGATAACCGATGGTGAGTTTGGCCAGGGCGAGTGGTTCCGCGTGCTCATCGGCGCGTGCGCTTATGTTGTCATGCGGAGGGAGGACCGACCCTTGCCCATGGCGGAGATTGCCTCCACGGTGGGGTGCGACATCTATGAAATCGGTAAGATGATTCAGCGTGTTGTTGATTTTTTGGATCTGAGAGCTGATTTTCCGGAGTTTGACATTGTGCATTCGTTGGAAAGAACAATTAAAAATTCGAGTATTTTTTCCTCTGTTGAGAGTGGTGTGATTGAGAAGATGCGGAAACAGGGGGTGTTTTTGATTCAGTGTGCGGTGAAGTGGTTTTTGAGCACCGGCCGCCGGCCCCTTCCGCTGGTGGTGGCGGTCTTGGTGTTTGTGGCGGAGTTGAATGGGGTCGTGGTGGTGATGGAGGAATTGGCTAAGGAAGTTCATGCTATTGTTTCAACTTGTAGGCTTAGATATAAGGAGTTGCTTGAGACGCTTGTGAAGGCTGCGCAAGTGTTGCCTTGGGGTAAGGATGTTACTGTTAAAAACATTATTAAGAATGCGCCTTTGGTGATTCGGTATATGGAGAGGAAGGTTATGTTGAATCCTGGGGAGACTCAGGAGAAGAGGAAGGGTCTTGATCGAGCTGCGGTGGACTTGGAGGATGTGGTTGCTGACTGCTTGAGACATGACAATGAATTTGAATATGGCGTTGATGGCGTGACTTCGCGTAAGGATTTACAGTATTTTTCGTTGGAGAGTAAAAGTGTTGGGGATGCTGACAGGATGCAGATTTCCACTGAATGCTTGTCTGTGATGTATAAGAAGTTTTTAGATCGAAATCGTTCTGCTGAGTCATTGCGAGGGAGCGGGAATTCTCGGAAAAGGATTATTTTTCAATTTGATATTCTGGAGTGTAGGGAGTGGTGGGATGGAAAATCTGAATTGAGCAAGAAGCTTATGCTTAAAGAACTAATGAAGAAGGATGTTGGTGTGGATACAATGCCGCCATCGTTTGTCAATGGTCAATTGAAATGTAAAATGAGGAAGGAGAAAATCAATGCTGCTAAGTTGCGCATAAAAAGAATTACGCATCCAGTAGATGCTAATCTAGGTGATGTTTTTGTCCCTTTAGATAGCTCTTGTCCTAAGAGAAGGAGGAAGAGAAAAGGAATGGTAGTGGACGATGTTGATTGGGAAGACCTTATTATTGAGACCCTTGTTCTTCATCAAGTAAAAGATGAAGAAATTGAGAAGGGGCATTACAATACCTTACTGGATCTACACGTGTTCAACTCTGGCATTGTATGAGATGTTTCAGATATAGCGGCATTCTGTTTATCAGTGGCTGTGACCGTAAATGCCTGTGATTTCCACGAATTTGGAATGATTGTCTGAAACTGTAGCTACATATATTTGTATAAGGTACTTGTATTTTAGTTTTTAATTCTATATTTTTATGTGCCATTTTTTTACTAATGCAATGAACTTTGCACACTCAACTGCTGAGACTGTAGTTTATAATTACTTATTTTGCTGTCTTTGAAATTCTGTTTTACTCTTTTGGTTCATAAAATTGAATCTAAATTAGGCTACCATTCAACTTATTGATGTGAAATGGCAACACTCTGGTACTGTAGCAGCATTCAATTGCTAATGGAAAAGTGTGAACATGAGAAAAAGAAAGACATGAATGCAAGACATGATGGTGTATCAAACAGTCTTATAAGATATTTGTTGAGATTCAAGGGTTTGGGAATGCATGTGAAATAAAGCGTAGTGTTAGGGACATTTGCTTTTGGGGTTTGTGCAATATATTCTACCTTCGACTGCCTGTGATTTCAACTAACTAACTAAATACTTGTACAATATGTTATTCCTCATTGAAATAGCATAAACTTCACTATTTCGTTGCTGTTTGTTGAGCACGTAAATGGGTCACATTCACAACACTTTACCCATAAATCACAATTTAGGAGAAGATATTATGTGTGTTGTGAAATTATAGCTTTAGCACTTTTACTACTCACGAACTTTTCAATGAATCTGAAGGATTGCATGTGACTAGCTAAATTCTAGTGAATTTATTACATCTATTGAGGTTACTCTTTTAATTGGTTTTGACAAGAAATTATGTTATCTAGGAAAAAGAAGAATTCACATGGAGGCAAATCGTATTCTCTCTTCTCGACCTCCTTTATGCTACATTAAAATTTTGTTTTACTTGTTGAACTGGTTGTCCTTGCTGCATCCATTGTGAGCAAATATGGAAAAGGTGAGTTCTCTGTGATCCTCAACCCAAGCCCTTGATCTTTTTCTTTGAAAGAATAGTTGACTTCTTTTTTAGTAATCTGAACCTGAAACACATGGTTTTAGGAACTAGAAGGTATAAATTCCTATAGGGCTAATTGCTTTTCAGAAGTATATATATTAGTTTGATA
This sequence comes from Vigna angularis, assembly GCF_016808095.1. Classification (NCBI taxonomy): domain Eukaryota; kingdom Viridiplantae; phylum Streptophyta; class Magnoliopsida; order Fabales; family Fabaceae; genus Vigna; species Vigna angularis. The sequence goes on along the minus strand of NC_068979.1, from coordinate 23,338,463 downwards.
ATTGGGAATCTACTGTCAATACATCTTTTGATTTAGTTTGTGGTTCCTGATATTGAGATAACCAAGTAACTGATATATGTTGTATACTCCTATATTAAATTTATGATACATGATTTGTCATTTTTAGTCTGTTTTCTTTTATATATGGAGTTAAGAAATCCTTTTCCTACTTAATAACTCAATCTCTTAGTGGTGTATGTATCTCAAATATTGTATCTTATCAATTGGCCCGTTACTAACTATTTTCAAATTCAAGTTTAATTTTTAGTTTGTACAGCAAAACTTAATTTGCATCACTTATAATGTTGAATTTGGTGGTTAAAAATTGCACACTTTTTCCTATCCAATTTCGTTAAGGCTTTGATCATTTTTAGCATTGGAAACAACGTCAGTATTATGTAGCTCAGTTTTGTTATATGTATTGAGCCTCAAAGAGTAATTATATAATTTTTATTATAAAAAAATTTTGTGAAATATTTTTCAAAAATATTAGTAGTAAAATATACTTACAAATTCAGTTTCCCACGCAAAAGTAGTTGGAAATTTATTTTTTTTCAATAAATTATTATGAATTAAAAATTCGTAAGAAAATTATTTTGTAATTTAAATTTGCAGTAAAAAATGTAAGAATCTAGAAAATAGAGTATTAGAGTTGATAGGTGTTTTAAAATAATGAGATTGATTATTTTAGAGTTAAAAATTTGATAATATAAATAGAATTTTATAAATGTGTCTTATTATCTAAAACACTTACTATTTCCCCATAACCTATTCTCTAAACTTTTTTTTCCTTCTCTCTAAGATTATTTACTCTTGAGTTATGTATTTGACGATCACGAGGTGCCTAGACGATCACGATAGTGACGTCTATAACATCATCCGATCTGTTTTACTTATAGAGTAAGTTAGTTTTTACTCATTTTTCTTTGATTTTCTGTTTAAGTCACATGCAAATTGGTTGATGTGGGGGGAGCCAGAAGCTTTGTTAAAAATAAAAGAAGTAGAACCGTGAACCTTGGTGTGGGATTTGGGGGTGATAGGAAGGAAATAGGAAGAATGGAAGATAGTGAAGGAGGAATTGCCACCACCTAAGCCTCCCGACCTGAATTGGTGGGCAGTAGCCAATGGATTCTCTTCAGATGATAACAAGATGATGAAGAGGAGTCAAGAGACCAAGTTTTTCGGTTTCAACCTTGAGGACAAGGTTGTTCTGCAGGGGGCTGTAATGTTAGGATATATAATGATAGAATAGGTGGGTTTAGGAGTTAAGGGTGTGGGGGTGTCGGTTGTAAAACGGGTAGAGGGTTAGAGCTGATATAAATAGAGCTCTTGTAACTCTGTAGAGGATTATTGGGTATTATTTTGTAAAGTCAGGTTTAGCCTGTAGAGAGAAGTTATGCTCTCAACCTGGGAGGTTATGCTCCCAACCCTATTCTCTATAAAGTGACAATTCTACTACTGTGAATAAGAGAATCCATTCTTTCATCTCTATTATCTGTTGTCAGTGGGTGTTATTGTTTGGGTTTCATCTCTTTTATCGGCATCAAGAGGGTGTGTTGTTAGGTTCCAAACCTAGGAACCTAACAGATTGAGTTTTTGGTCAGTCAATAGATTAGTGAAATGGTCGATTTTAGATAAGAAAAGGGGTCTTGATAGGTGAAAGTTTGGAGGAATGGTTATACTTGTAAATGTGATGTTTGATGTTTACTTTGAGGTCATTTGGGACTTAGTTGGTTACTTGATGCATTAGCAACCTGGTTTAAAGCATGAGAAAACTAATATATGAGTTTTGAGTTATAGGTTGATTAGTTGAATCTGGTTTCCTGGTCAAATAACCAAATTGGTATCCAATTTAAGATACAAATTGTTTTTAAATCAATTCTAGTGTTTAGGATGTCATTTGAATAAGTCTTATGTGCAACCAAATCAGAAAAATTAAGTTGTTGTCAAAAACTAACAAGAATAATCAATTATTTCACTTGATAATTGATTATGTCAGTCAAAATTTCATCCTTCATTCAAAGCTCTATGGAATAATAGATTATCTTACCTGATAATTGATTATTTCAGGCAAAAGGTCGTTTTTGTTTGAAATTTCTAAGAATAATTGACTATCAGGTGTGATAATTGACTATCACATGTGATAATTGATTATCTCTAAAAAAAAATTGGCACCTTGTATCCAGGTTTGGTTTCTTTTGTTTTCTTCTCTTATGCTTCTTATGAATGGAAATGTTTTAATACTTTAATTATTGTTTGGTAATATATTGAATATTATGATAGTTTATGCACGAGGTTATATATGTATTGAAGTATGGTTTGAAAAGAGTTTTTAAGATGAAATTTTTTATGATTGTTTCAAGTAGAGTAATGTATTAACGTATTTTTTATGATTGTTTCAAGTAGAGTAATGTATTAACGTATTTTTTATGATTGTTTCAAGTAGAGTAATGTATTAACGTATTTTTTATGATTGTTTCAAGTAGAGTAATGTATTAACGTATTTTTTATGATTGTTTCAAGTAGAGTAATGTATTAACATAGGGACTCAACATTGAAAGTTATCGTGATGTTTCAATAATCACTCCATCTTGGGTAGGAGATTATATAGTAAGGAATAGTAGAAGGTCCTAGTTTATAATATGATGTCTTTTGTTGATAGGTGGACTAATCTTATGTGATAGTTTAAGACTTGTAAATATTTATAATAAATCTGAAAAAGATATAAAACTATGAAAACTTCAAATAATAATATGGTGGTTATAGTTAGAGGTGGCCAACGGAGCAACCCATCTTGTTTAAGCTGGACTCAGACTTTGGTCTGCCACTTAATAACAAGTTGATTTTTACAATCTGATTATAATGTGTTTTGTATAGTCTTCCTATATTTTTTTTTGTTTATACGTCTAATTATCAGCTTGAGAAGCAGGATTAATATTTTTTTTATTACTGCAGATATAGCTTATAAATTATATCATGTATAGTATGTATATGCAGGGTGACAGAAGGTATTGGAAAGTCTGGGGATCAGGCTGAGGGTGAAAGGAAAATACTGTCGCAATAGCTGCTCAGTTAATTGCTTCCTGCACACATTTCTACCAGTAGGCTATCCCCCACAGAATCTATTTTCCGAATCACAATAAACAATTTCATAAATACCGAAAACTATTTCTGGAAGTTTTCTGATAGGGGTATAAAAAGCAACAGCCCGATTGCGATTTTCAGTTTGACCTTTTAAGAGATGGGTTGCAGATATTTATTCGTGATTTTAGGGGATTATTATACGGTTTATATCTCGTTATTTATATAACCAAAATATTATCTTTATATTTGAGACATTTACAATTATCGCAGAATTATGTGCAAATTATATGAAAAATGATGTGTAAATTATATGGGAGGCTTTTACTTTTAAATGAGTCCATTAATTACTATTAATTAATTGAATTTTATTTATTTCCAGATATTTTTTTCAATTTAAATTAGCATTACATTGGATTTGTTTTTACTTTGTAATTTTATATAAGATCGTATGATAAAATATTAATTTCTTCAATTTGTAATGTTAATTTTTTTGTTTGAATGTGTACAAAATTAAAAGGTAACCTACAATCTACTAAAAATAATACAATAATGAATTGTTTTTTAGGGTTAAAATAATTAAATTTATAGTACTTTTTTATGTGTTTAAGAGTTATATAGGTTTTTTTAGTATTTAAATGAGTTGATGGAATAAATATTAATTAAATTTTATTTATTCATTTCTACAATATTCATTGTGTGTAATTTTGATATAACATCATGTAATATATTAGTTATTTTAATTTATAGCTAAATTTTTTAATTTAAATTACGTAAAACATTAAAAGATAATCTAACAAGAAATGGTACAATAATTAATTATTATTAAAAATTGAAATAAGTAGTAATATGTAAATAAAAATATAGATAATAATTTTTTTTATTAAATTATAAAAGGTAGTAATTAAAAGAAAATTGAATATGTTACAAGTTAATTGAAGTTGATAATATAAAAGCTTCACTTTAAATTATTCACCAACACTTTTATATTGGTGAAAACTAACTTATAAATTACGCGATGAGCTAATAGCTAGGTTGGGGTCTTATCAAATGCATTCTTAATTTTATCTAAAAGAAGTAGTAGTAACATTTTACAAATAAATCAAAATTAGTTCTAAAGAAAAAAAGTCTTTTTATAAATATAGTATAGAGTTAAAAAATATTTAAATCCGATTTTACACTGTGAATATAATTTTTTTTACAACTACAAAGTAGAGTTATGGGTACATTTAACTTTATACCGAGTTAAATAAAAATAATAACTAACTCATAATAATATTTTTTAAAAATAGTAACTAAATATCATAGGAAGAGAATGAATATTTAACAATTTTTGTTAATAAAATCTTGAGAATATATCTGACATTTTCAGAAATTAAAACTCACATTTTTTAAATCTTAAGATTTAAGTTTTAGAATGCATCTAATGATAAGATGGAAACAAATATTTAGAAATAAATAATCTCCAATTTGTTGAGATAACAATGAATATTTTCATTATATTTTAAAATAAAACAATTTTTTGGAAAATTGAGATGTTTTTGAATTTGTTAAAATTAAAATATGTTGACTAAAAACAAAACAAATATCATTCTGAAAAATAAAAAAAGTGAATTTCAATTTAATGGGATAATCATTCCAATTTCTCATATTTTCTGAAAGAGAAACATATTTGAAAATTGTATAGTAATAAAATAACTTTTAGATTTTTTAAAAAATAAAAATATCTTAATTAGTTATTTAAAGACATAAATAAAATACATTTGGAGGTTTCCGTTTTTATTATAGGTTAAGAGTAGATATATATCAAAACGAAGTCGTTTGGAAGGCGGTTTCGTTCTCGTTTTGGGTCAGTAGTGAAAGCATTTTATAGAGCAACAGAACCTGATCAACGAATCTTTCTCACTTTTCTCTCTCGCCATGGCTATGGCTATGCAAAGCGGAATTGGGATCTCCAAGATCCTCTTCATCGCTGGAGCAGGTACATCTCTCTCGCTCTATATCTCTCTTAATAGCATGTCAGTAGCTACTTTTTTTATTTCATTTTTGTGATTTCACTTTCTTCCTTCAGGTTACACCGGCACTGTCCTCATAAAAAACGGCAAACTGTCCGATTTAATCGGCGACCTTCAGGTATTTCCAGTTCCACTACTTTTCTCGTCGTAATATTCTACATCTCTCTTAACTTCGATCTTTTTGAAATCCGCGTTAGAAATTTTGTGCGATTGCTTTTCTGTTCGTTTTTCATTTGAGTTATGGATTTTGTAACGGTGTTGTCGAAGTTGAGGAGGCTGTGTTGTGAAACGGGTAGTGGTGATAGAATTTTGGAACATTCGTTTTTAACCGATGGGGGTTTGGGAAGATTCGTTTTTAACTTCGTCTGTTTATCAGTGGCCGTGCGTGACCGCAAATACCTTTGGTTCCTACGAATTCGGTATGATTGTGTTAAGCTGTAGCTACATATGGTGGTCATCTTGTATTTTCTATAGTCCTCGTGAATTAAGTTTTCCTTTTTTTAATACGCCTATTATCAGCTCGAGAAGCTGTATTATTGTTTCTTCTATAACTTCGGATATTGCTTATATATTATATTATATGTGTATGTGTGTATTTATGTATGCTGATGGTGTTCAGTGTCTCTATTTTTTGGGGTTGTAGCTGCTGGTGAAGGGATTAGAAAAATCTGGGGAACAGGAAGGTGAAAGTGAATATGCTGATGCAATAGCTGCTCAGGTAATGAACTGAGTGAACGTGTCTTAATGTCTTTTGTTTATGAAATCAGCTGGGAGGAGAATTTAAATTTTTTTATTACGGAAATGTTGTTGGACTTTACTACAGGTGCGTCGTCTGGCAAATGAAGTTCGGCAATTAACATCAAGTAGACCAATCACAGTACTGAATGGGGGTTCTGGACAAAGTAATATATTGAATTCTACTATCTAATTTGGCTGTTACTTAAGATGTAGTGTTTTACTTGTTATGTTTCTCTGCATTTCATATATAGGGTGTCAACAGGTTGATGTATGTTGTGCAGATGTAGAGTGTATTTTGTATGATCCATGCATTGCTTTTCTAATTGTTTGTTCTGTTTTTTGACAGGTAATTTATCATCTCTTGTCGTTCCAGCTGCTGCCTTGGGTGCTCTGGGTTACGGTTACATGTGGTGGAAGGTGTGAAACTGTTTCTTGTTTGATTCTTGCACACTCTTCGAATAATTCCATTGAATGTTTGATGAGAAATTTTTCTGTATTTCTCGTTTTCCTGTATTTTATTGTGTTTTCTTAATTTTTTCACGTTTAAAAGTAGCAAGTTGATGATATTCACCCTACAATTATTGTAATTTATTTTATGCATTTAATATTTCTGAATTAACTGCTTGTGATTCTGATTTCTGTTTCCTCCTTTCCAATAACAGGGCATTTCCTTCTCAGATCTTATGTACGTGACTAAACAGAGTATGGAAAAAGCTGTTGCAGATTTAACAAAAAAGTTGCAACATGCCTCTGATGTGATCGCTGTAGGTGTTCATTTATTTCTTGGCATTTTCTTTTTATATCTGTATGTAACTATGTTTGCTAGGTCTGCTTACTTATTGCACTGGAAACTGAGACTCCATTGATGTAGAATTTAAATCTTCTTCATTCAACTGGATTAATTATAATCTATCATTCATATGATTCACAACCAAGGTGTTTCACTTTGAATTTCTATGGAGTTGCTACTGTGCTTTAATTTGTACTACAGGATGACTTGTGTAGAATTGTAGTAGAAAGTGCTGTTTAAGGGTCAGTACAAATATATTGTTTGTAGACTCATGATCACAAACACCTTAAAAAAGTAAAAGAAGATCATCAAGGTTTCCCAAATCCATGAATGTAACCACATCAATCTGTTCTGGCCAGATTTTATTGGGTAAGCAGTGATCAAGGAATAGTAATTTCCATAACCACTTAGTTTAAGGACCTATTGTTGCACAACACTTTTAACACAGGAAAGAGAAACGAAAAGAGTTGCCTACATTTTGTAGGTAAGTTTGTATTCTGAAGAAGAAAAGGTCTTCCCAATGACAAATAATTAGTCTGAAATTATTAATTTTATTAGAACACAGGACAGATGAAGAGATATAACCCGTCACCAATAAAGTGAACTTATACATTTTAATATACTAAAATTCATCTGTTGTCCCTAATAAGGGTGGGGGATCGTTCTGTTTGGAAGACTAAATATGGAAAATCATATGTAAATTATATAATAAGATTTTTACTCTTACAATATCCTGTCAATTAGTCTGAAATAATTAATTTTATTAGAACACAGGACAGATGAAGAGATATAACTCATCACCAATGAAGTGAACTTATACATTTTAATATACTAAAATTCATCTGTTGTCCCTAATAAGGGTGGGGGATCGTTCTGTTTGGAAGACTAAATATGAAAAATCATATGTAAATTATATAATAAGATTTTTACTCTTACAATATCCTGTCAATTGTGATGATGGCAGGATGCCAAGAAGCATTTGATCCAGAGAATTCAGAATTTAGATGACAAAATGCTCAAGCAGATTGATTTGGCCCGGTCAACAAAGGATGAGGTGCGTCTTTCGTCACATAAAAGTTTATGCTTACACCGGTATTTGGCATCAAATGCATGCAATCATGACGATTTCCTGGCAAAATTTTAAAATGCTCTTACATGCATTCCTTTTCTATTTACCATAGAGCTGGTGCTTACTTATTAATTCTTTCCAGTCAAATGGATCAACTATTCTTTTGAAGTTAGTGACTTTGAAACTCAGTTTTGATGGATATCGATGTTAGTGAATAGTGTGGTAGTTACAGCAAAACCCTCCATTGGTCTGTCATCTCATCCCTATTAGTGACCACTGAAACTGCTCACATGCATATCATCTGATTTATTCTTATTCATTATACTTAGTACTTTATAAATCTTGAATTTTAGTTAGTAGTGGAATATCATGTTCTGTAAATATTAGATATGCTCCATACTTTCCCTCCTTCTATACCTCTTTTGGGAGCATGACAGTTTTTATTGAGGCCAAAATATTCAACATTTTTTTTAAGTAATCTCTATATTCTGCCAAAGACCAGTTACTGTATCTTTACAATTGCTCACAATATACACCTTTTCATCATACAACTTCAAAACAGCTATATTTATTCTATTCAATAAATTCAATCATAATTTTTAGCCTGACAGCTAACCTGTTATCCAATCATAAAGTCTTCCAATCTCAAAGATCATTCTTTTTAAAATTCTTAATCTTAGAATTTTTTAACTTGGAAGGCCTTATATAGTTACTTACTATAAGCAAATTACTGAAAGTTTTCTTGCATTACTAATTGAGGATCTGCACGCAGTCTAGAAATATTCAGGACTTGTTTTGATAGATACCTATCTATTTACAAGTTACATAAGGTCTGCTGGCAATCTCTTTTAAATCAGCTGTGTAGTTCAGGATAAAGGAATTGAAACCACAGTGTATTTATGCCATATCCATTTTTATATAATTTATAAACATCATGGAAGCAAACAAATCTGTGGTTGTGATTCACCTTTCACAGGTTACTGGAGTTCGAAATACTATAACTAGTCTCCATGAGGACTTGGGTTTCTTGCAACAAACAGTGGAACAAATGGTATGTAATGTGTTCACTTTCTTGCTTTGGCCAGTTGATTGCCATCATGGTTGTCTTGCTAGAATAGACGTATGATGATGGATATTTAGGAGTTCGGCTTGATTATTTGATTTCCATTTGAATGAGAATATCTAATCTAAGTTGTCACAAAATAATATGTTTGTGTTTTCCCCCATATTGAATAGTTGTTTTATTAGACACTAGCTATATTTGTGCCTGTGATCATGCATGTACTTCTGTGCATCAAATTTTGAATTATTCTTATGTTGTATTGTTATGCCTTTTCAGGATGAAAGGTTGACTACATTGAGTTCTAAGCAGGTAAACTTTTTCATGTCATTGTTGAATATCTAATTCTTGAAAATTTTTATTTATTTTTATTTGGAACATCTCTTCCTTGTTTAAAGATTGAAGTGCCAGAATTATTTGGTTGGTATGCATTTAAGATCTTATTATTAAAATTGTTACACCTGTTGGTACACTTAAAGAAAATACTGATTTAGTGGTGTGGTTGCAGGATTATGCAAATTATGGATTGGCATATCTTATTGACTTTGTACATGGAAAAGGCCAGAAAATGCCTGAAATTTTGCAGGTTGGAGTTTATTTCTTATATTTGTCAGTTCTGATCATACTCATATTTGTTGTTTGTCACACTCAAATTTCCTTTTAATTTGCTGCTGAATATGCAAATATATTATTATATATGGTCTGGAGAGTGGATTATCACTCATCTGCTGAGAGTTTTGAAGTAACAAGGAGAAACCTATATGAAATATTCAGTACTAACTTTTAGCTTACAGTATTGCAACACCTTATTCAGATCATGTTCTTGTGTGGCTTACTTTCTAGTTTTATCTTTTGTGCTCCTGTTGAGATGATGATATGATGTTAATTAGTAAATATTCAGCAGGAACAACTGAAAGTTTCGGGGAAGTCCCCTAATTTGCTCACGTTTAAAGGAGCTCCAAATGTGATGGTATTCTTCTACCTTGTTGTATTCTGTTTTCTACTATTATTTTCCTATTGGCAAATGTGTCTGGGTTAAATATGTAAATATGGTTTAGTGTTGAATTTATATCCTTAGTATATGGTATCCTACTGTATTCGTTAATTTGAAATTCGTTTCTTGTAATGTGCTTAATGATTCTTTCTTTCACTTCTAGGGTCTCAAAGACATAGCAGAAACGTTGTCTATTGGTTTAGACAGGTCAGCTTCAGACACTATCACGGCCAATGGTGCGGAAAAACTAAACCAGCTACGGAGGCCATTGTTGAGGTTTGAATGAGCTCATTTTTGTTCTCTGAATATTTTCCGTATGGATACATCACATGCGGTGTATTCTGGGGCCCTATACTTTTCTATTACCTGGAGAGGACGGAAGAGATTGATTATATTTTCAATTTGATTCTTACCTTTTGAAAAGAATATGCCCTGTTAAATTGACTGCGTAAATTTTTTCTTTGTTAACGTTACCGTCGTGTGTGAAAACATAATTTAGGGTAGGTTAAAGTCCATGTGTTGTCGGAAGATTGTTTTCCTTAGGAAGGCAATTTTATTTTTGCAAAAGTACAATGATTCTAAATCTGGAGATGGTGAACATTGAATGTTGGCAGTCAAATAAATTTGATGAAATAGACTTCCTTTCGCCTGGAATCTTCTCTTTTGAAAAAGAACAAAGCTTGACATAGAAATATTTTGAAAGTGTTTTGAATTGTGGGATCTTTACTTGTTTTCTTTGTAATTAAGTCATTATGTAGTTTCATATCAGTTTCGGCAATGAAGGAATATTCGCTTTACTAATCTTAGTCTTAAGAGAGAGGAAACTAGGCACGCGATGCACTGCATGTGTTTCAATTACAAAGCATATATACATATACTGTTACTTTGATTGATCTCAGGAGCTTCTGTCAACCAACATCCAAACTGAGATCTTGATAACTCTATATTTGCGATTACAGTTTCTCAATCTGTTTGCATTATTTTGATTCAAACATAATTTGATTTTTCAGGAATTCCTCAACCAGATGATGATAAGGTCTTTAAATCATGATGACCTAGGTTTTAAGCCTTCCTTCTTCACCTTGTTTTTTATTTAGCAACGACTTTCAATTCTCTTGTTCATTAGATCATAACATGAGCTGTTATGATTTTTCACATATAGAAATTTACCTCTATAGCAGTAATAGACTGTATAACATTATATTGAAGCTAATGAATTGTGAATCTATGTTGTAAATAAAATTTTGCTATCAAGATAAGGTGTACGTTGGTTTGGTGCTACCACGTCTTATGCCAGTTGCTTTTTTGTATGATTCATAACTTCTATTGTATTCGTTTTTCCCAACGTTGTTATCGTCCTCTCCTAATGGACTAAGTACAAACAGCGTTTTTTTTCCCGTAAGATTTTCTAGAAGTGAAAAATAGAAGGAAAAATTAACATTTAAAATTAACAAAAAGAATTCGCCAAGGTATAATTTAACATTTAAATTTTCTTATATATATGTATATATTAAATATTATAATTAAAAATTTATTAAAAGGAATGTTTTAGTTGATGTTTTCTATTCACTTGATGCAGGAAATAGTAAAAAATAAAAGTTGATTTGGGTAGCTGTAGTATAATTAACTATTATAATGTATCAATATAGAGAAAATAATTACACTTAAAGGTTATTTTGAAGAAAAATTTGAGTACTCAGAACGGAAAAATCCCTAGTTTACATTGTTGTATATGTCTAATTTGTGAAAGATTAAAAAAATTTAAAGTAATCGAAAAGTAGAATTATGAATACTCAAATATATTTTTTACGATATAATAAAAAGCTTAACACTGCATGTCTATGCTATTGTAACTAAATAAGCTATTTTAGCATATAATTCTAAAATATAAACGTCAAATTTAATAAGTTAATCACTTTTTTTTTATGAATTTTTATTGTCGAATTAGTTTTTCAACTTTAAGCTAAATTTATACTTTTGTTTGCTAGCTTCTAGCCAAATTTTTAGTTAGTTTTGATAAACGCAGCATTTGTCAAATTTTGCACGGAGACTCAAAGGATGTGATTTTAGTATTTAGGACAATTAAGAGAAAATACTTAATAATAATTACTATATTTAAAAAGCGTAAGCAGATATTTAGAATTTTCTTATAGATCAGTGCAAGAGATGTATTTTTCCAATATGCATCTCGGGAGTTTTTAAGCACATTCACGATTCGGTTGGTGAAATTCAATTAATTGGCTGGAAAAATTATTTTTAACTTTATTGTAAAATAGTTGAAAGTTAACCAAAAGTTGCATATAAATAGTTGTTTTGAGAGAAAAACATATAATTTACTTTGGAGTAAACCATTCAATTGAATCGGTTCATCAATATTTTGTCAAGATTGCTTGTGGATACTATTACTAAATATTAGCGTTAAACTGATTTTGAAATGTGTTCTGACATGCATTTATTTGAATTGTTAGTGACACTTTTTTCTTTCTTCCTAAAGCCCTATAACTTGTCTGTTCCAAATAAAGTGTAGATGTTGCTTTTTCTTTTATCAATAAAGAAATTAAATATATATACAAGAGACAGCATTATTTCAACCCATATACATAAGATCCAGATTTTACATTGTGATGGCTGAAAATCCCATATCAACCTAAATAAGTTTATATAACAACAAAGTTTGGGGCAAACAGAGGAATTTACATACACTAAGTGCAACTATGTTTAATGTGCAGCTCCAGAACTTTTCACATTTACTTTGTGAACTAGGACATAAATTCAAATCATTATAAGAAAAATAAACATTGGAGACTTTATATTTTATCTATGGTCAAACATTTAATTATGTCAAAACAATTTTTTTTTATCTACACTCTCCCTTATTTAATTACAATTTTATTCTTATAGTTCCATATATTTTAAATAATTATATCTATAGGTCTTTTCATAACTTATTTCCTTTTTTATTTAAAGTTGGTAAAGAAAATTGTTAAAAATACATATTTAATGGATTATGTTACAGTAAGCTTATTTCTACTGTAAGACCATGAAAAATATTTATCTTAATAGTAACAATTTTACTATTAGTAGTAATAAATTTATTTGTGAATGAAAAATATAATAAGTTTATAAAATGTGGAAAGTTAAATAAAATTTTGGTAGCTTAATTTTGGTGATAGGTTCAAACTCTTTTCTACCTTTTTTTCAAAAAAAAAATTAAAAATTAAAATATTGATAATGGAGAAAGCATTCAGATTTGAAGTCAATATTGGGGAATCCATTATAAAATCCATTATATAAGTGGTGATTAAGAAATTAATAAAATGATATAAAAAAAATAAATAAAAATAAATAAATAATATTTTTGGACTATAAATAGCCATGAGGGGGAGACTATTTTGCACAAAGAGAGGAAGAATCAAGTGAGAAAACTTGAGAAATGGAGAAGAAAGAGTTAGGAAGAAATTTTTAGTTGCAAGAAGAGTAGAGACTCTGGAGGGTTTTCGGGGAAACAAATTCAGAGCAAGAGAAAAAAATTTAAAAAACACATAAAAATGGCTCCAAGAGTAGTTCTTTCTCTTCATGTTGATTTAATAACTAGTAATGATATTTTCAATTACTGTCTTTTTTGTATAAAGGCGTTATTTATTTTTAGTTTTGTTAAAAAAAATTATGCTTTTGTATTTCTAGTATGCCAAGACTGATTATGTACAAAATTTTTTTATATATATATATATATATATATATGATTAATAACTTTTTCATTTATTAATGTAAAAACTTATAAAATCGTATTTTAGAATTAATAGTCAGTATAAATGAAATTTTTATAAGTGAGATTATTATCTTAAATCATATCATCTTTTTAAATTCTTTTTTCTAGAACTCTATTTCTAAAGAGGTTTTTTACTTATTGTTTGATAAAATGTTATAATAATTTAGAATAAGCATGAGTTGTCTGTGCTCAACAGATATGTAGAGCTAATGAAAATGGTACAGATTCCGGTTAAGAGAATGGTTTAGGGGTGTGATATGATAGTTGTTATAGTCTTATTGAGTATTGATGATTGTTGGATATGACAAAATTATGATAAAAGACTTAACAACTGTGATATAAATTTATATTGATTGATTTTATGTTTATTCTATTAGCTTACTCTTGTATTTTTTGTAGTTGTGTTTTCACCTGTGATGATTGTATGATTCGAGTTGTTATACGGTACTAACATATGATGATACATAGTCCAATACATACTTAATGCAGCAAGAATAATCACACTTAAGAGAAATTCTATTTCTTTGAGAATTTTTGGAATACGGATTACGTTTATAAAATTGTTTAATGAATTAAACTTTTAAATTGTTAGTTGTTATGAGTTTTAGTTACAGCTATTTGAAAGTTTTGAATTAATTTCTACAATTGTTTATTTATTTATATACAGTATGTTTGTGACATCCTAAATCAGAGTGCTACAATATATTTCTATTCCACTTAAAAGAAGAATATCACGATAAAAATAATTAATTATTATATTAATTAAATTAAATATTATTTTATATATTAAAAAATTATTATTAATAAAAAGCTTTAATTGGGATGTGAATTAACAATATCAAAGTTTTGTCAAGTTAAGTTTATAACTAATGTTAGAGATTGATTCATAATAATAATATTATTATTATTATTATCATTATTATTTTTTTTATTATTATTATTATAATTATTACCCTTATTATCATTATTATTATTATGATTATTATGATTATTATGATCATTATTATTATTATGATAATTCTTATTATTATTATTATTATTATTTATAACCATTTGGTGTTTAATTTATTTGCCCAATATATGTTTATATCATAAATTAATAAGAAGTAAAAAATTATAGGTGATAAAATTTGTTTATTTTTAGAAGTAATTAAAGAGAAACTTAATTGATTTTAAGAGAAAGAAAAGACTTTAGAGGACCAAAATCTTACATAGTCAAAACTAAAAGGATAACAAAATACAAATAAAATCAATTTAAAAATTTTCTCCATAAAAGGTATTTTAAATTAAGCTAACTAATTATTCGAGCTTTTATTAATTAAATGCCTCTCTAAATATAAAATAAATTTTGTTATATTTGCAATTTTTTATGATTTTAATGATTTCTCCCCAAAATAAATAAATTTTTTTATCGTATTGTTGTCCAAATGTCTAACTAGAAATGCATATCTTTCCTACGGGAAAGTAAATTGAATCAGTTATTTAGGTTTTACGAGAATAAACTTGGTCGTGATAAAATATTTTTTAGCAATTATCCTTGCTAGCTAGTTAGTAATGATATATATATATATATATATATATATATATATATATATATATATATATATATATATATATATATATATATATATATATATATATATATATATATATATATATATATATAAGGAAAATGATATTAATAGTAATGAAAGTAACAAGTAACTTTTTTATTTTAATTAAAAATAATAAAAATATTATCTATATATTATAGAGGTAACACTGAAAAACCTTTGTTATAAATCCAACATATTTTTAATAAAAATTAGGTTTAATATCCTATTTTGTCTATAATTTTGCTTGAGTGTGTCAAATTAGTCTATCCTTTTAAAAAGTGTGTCAATTACGTCCTCACTTAATAAAAATTGCGTCAATGTCAATGAAATGTAGACTTGAGACTAATTTGACATACTCGAACGAAACTAGGAACAAAATAGGATATTAAACCTAAAAATTACTTACTTTTTACATTAATTATAACATTATTTTATATTAATCATAAAATAAAACATTGGTACATAAACAAATAAACAAGATAAACAAGATACCATAACAAAATAATACCCATCTTACCCTCTTAACACAAATAAAATGAGAAATATTTTTAAAAAATATATAAAGACTTGACATACTTAATAAATCATATAAAATTAATAAAAAAATTTAAAACTCAAAACTTAATTAAATCATTATAATTCTAATAAAATTACAGAGGCTAAAATGGTAAACTTTGGCTAAAAGATTTTAAAATATTTAAAGTTACTGGATCTATTTCCTCGTCAAAGGATTCAATATAACTCACTTGTCTATTCTATATTTCCTCGTACAATTATACACACACTCACAAAAAATCTTGTATAACACTAATTAAGAAGTATGAGATATTGGACTCAATAATGAAAATCAAGATATGCTTTTTGAATATTTAAGGTGAAATATAGATCAAATTCAATGGATTCATCAAACTAACTAATAAGCTCAGATCGCATGCACGCACCATCCCTAAAACTGTAAAAGGATGTCACACGTGTGAATGTGGTAGTAAATTAAATTACTAATCAAATACGCATGTTAAATGTATATACCTATATATAATTTTTCAAAAAGCTTTAGAGAAAAGAAAGACATATTCTTATATACTAAAACTTTCACATGTTGACTTCAATTATATAAATTCAAAGAGTTTTTTTTTCCCTTTAGTTGTCAACGTCTATTCAAACACAAGAATTCTATATCATATATTTAATTTAAATTTTAAACATAACTTAACTTTACAAAATCCATTTATAGATAAAATTTATATTTACATATATAATTTAAATTAATTTTATTTTTAATTAATGTAAAACTTCTAACATATTTTCTTCATGATGAGGTATATATATCTAAAAGGTTTTAGAGAATACCTGAAAGGTCAAGCTATGACCGAACGGTTGAACGTTGAGGTCGAATGGCCGAACGATTGAGGCCGAATGGCCGAATCATTGATGTCAAATTTGGCTAAGTACCTGTGAGGCCATGTTTGAGAGAATACCTGAAAGGTCAAGCTATGGCCGAACGGTTGAACGTTGAGTCCGAATGGCTGAATCGTTGATGCCAAATTTGGCTAAGTACCTGTGAGGCCAGGTTTGAGAGAATACCTGAAAGGTCAAGCTATGATCGAACGGTTGAACGTTGAGGCTGAATGGTCGAGTGGTCGAGGCCGAATGACCGAACGGTCGAGGTCGGATGGCCGAATCGTTGATGTCAAATTTGGCTAAGTACCTGCGAGACTAGGTTTCAGAGAATACCTAAAAGGTCAAGCTATGACCGAACGATTGAACATTGAGGCCAAATGGTCGAGTGGTCGAGGTCGGATGGCCGAATCGTTGATGCCAAATTTGGCTAAGTACCTACGAGGCCAGGTTTGAGAGAATACCTGAAAGGTCAAGCTATGACCGAACGGTTGAACATTGAGGCCGAATGGCCGAGTGGTCGACGTCGAATGGCCGAATCGGTTATGCCAAATTTGGCTAAGTGGTCGGGTGAACGAGGCCGAGTGGCCAAGTAGGCGAGACCGAGCGAACGAGACCGAAAGGTTGAGTTGACGTTCTTTTGAGGCACCACTCACGGGTTCCTTGTGGTTACAATGGGGAATACTAGCTCGGCCCCACGGTGGGCGCCAAAAATTTTTGGGGTGGTTTGGAGGTCCCTTAAAACATTCCAAGTTGTCTCGAAGACCGAAAGAACCTTGAAGACTGAACAAAATCGTTGAAGGCCGGACGATCACCTGTGAGGGGTCGGACAGTTACCTGTTGAAGGCCGGATGGTAAATACTCCAAGTTGTTCGTTCTCCCTCCTCCTTCTCTAAGCCGGGCGAGCGAGTACCTGTCAAAGGCATTCCGACGCTCAAGTCAGTAAAAGTGACTGAACGGTCATCACTATAAGTGATGCATGTGGTGTGCATAATGTTCAACGTGGTCTGAAGTCATACCTGAGACCTTTATTTATACTAATTGTAATGGGCTTTTACCTTTCGTGGGCCTGATGACGGCTCAACCACGCCTTAACCTCCATTAGGGGCTTTAATGAGCTATTATCGTTTATGATCTAACCATGCGGCTAGCGGGTGTGATGGATGGTAGGCCTGGGTTGTCGATTTGATGGGCGATTGTTGAAACTTTTCGGCAAGTGTACCAACTCGTTATAAGTAATAAAATCGGTAAGACCGGATATCGTTTCCCAAGAGACTCGTGTTACCAATTAATCTTGTAATTTCCAACTAACTTAGACTAAAGAATGCTTCATAATTTGGGTTTTAGTGCAATTGAATTTAACTTAATATATACGTAACAAATTGAACTTCTTGAAGATAAAATACTTGAAAATTGATAAATGAAAGATGATTCAATATGGAATGGAAATGTTGGAGAATGATTTTAATTACTACACTCTCATGCATATGCACATCACTACTTCTTCATTTAATTGTTCATGTCAACCTGCCTACAATACTCAAACCCAATCCCTTGGTAGAGAGAGCCTAGACTCACTCGTTAAGTTCCAATCCCTTGGTAACCTAGAAATATGCATTAAGAATAATGGTTTAGGACACTAAAGGGCCAAGCTCTATCCCTAGACACAAATTCCTTTAGGTGTTTATTCCAGTTCAAGGTTCAATTAATACTTCCCAATATCAAGCAAACCTGAGATTCATGCTATGGTTGATCAAGTCACAACAAGCTTTAAGAGAAGGAAATAAACACTCACAATAAATGAAAGAAGCTTAAAATCATTAAACACAAGTGCATTTACATGGAAGTTTCGTAGTTACATCATTCCCAAACTAAATAAATTTAGCTCTCCATAGTCATGGAGAGCTTGAGCTTACAATTGAGGAAAATGGAAGAGATGGAGACCCAAGGGGGAAGAATAGAGAGTTCCCACTGTCCAAAACCAGCTCCCAGAGGTCCAAGAATGGTCTTTCTAGCTTCAGCCGCAAAAAAAACAGTCACCCTCAGTTCACGGAAGCTTTAAATAGGTCTAGGGTTCCAAGTCAGCAAAAGTCGCGCCCAGCCCCCTTCCTCTGGGGCGCCCGGGCGCGAGGCTCATGCAATAAGTGGCACCCAGCGCCCTGCCTAGGGCGCCCAGGCGCGAGGCTCGCGCAATAAGTGGCGCCCAGCGCCCTGCCTGGGGCGCCCGAGCGCGAGGCTCGCGCAATAAGTGGCGCCCAACGCCCTGCCTGGGGCGCCCGGGCGCGAGGCTCGCGCAATAAGTGGCGCCAGCGCCCTGCCTGGGGCGCCCGGACACGAGGCTCGCGCAATAAGTGGCACCCAGCGCCCTGAACATGGGCGCCCGGGCGCGAAGCTCCTTCCATGCTCTTGCTTTTGTACCTTTTCTTTGGCTCCCACTCTTGGTAGTTAAAATACTTTTCCAAAGCAACGTAAATTTCCTACAGATTTGAGGAATTAGTGATGAAAAGTCCTATGTGAAGCCTAAGCTAAACTTACTCACAAACTTAGATAAAAAGAGAGGATTAAACATGTTTCAAGCTTCAAAAGAGTCGATTTGATAAGAAAATTGCATCACAGATAATGGTAAGAATTACCGTTATCAGCGACCTGGATGCTCGACCTTGGAAGAGCCGTTCGGCCTGAGCGTTCGGTCGGCCCTTGGTGGTCGACCTGGTGGCCGTTCGTCCTGAGAGAACCGTTCGATTCCTAGAGCTGGGAGGACCAGTGTGTCTATATATATATATATATATATATATATATATATATATATATATTAAATTAGCCTTAAGAGACGTGGGTGTTCCAACTTACTTCTTTGTTAAGATTGAAAAAGAAGAAGAAACATATTATAATTGTAATGTGGGGGTTTCAACGTTTATGAAAGATGTTTCTGTTGAATTGGTCTGAGGGACAGTCGTCCTTCCTTGCTCTGCTCTCTTTTGATCTTCAATCCTCTCTGAGAACGCATTCCACTCCGATGAGTTATTGACCTGCAGAAGACACTCTGACGCTCAAGTCATATATGTTTTATAAAGAGGTCTATATTTTATTAGGATAGAAGATGATCTATTTACCTGGACATCAATCGTATCAATCGTATATTTATAGAACATGTGGAGGCAAACCCATTGATTACCCATTAGTGCAATATATTTTTAGACAATCAAACCCAATAATCAATAATCAATATCGTATATTTGTAAAACGTAAGATAATGTGACCTATTAATACTTGTTAATTGTCTATAAATGACAATTAATTCTGATCAGTATACTTCATATAATACAATTATTATGCACATAAAAGGATTAAATGTTATAATGTTAATTAAAATTTTGAATTTTAATAAAAATTTTAATATAACATTTATATAAAAATTTCCTTTGAAAAATAATAAAATTACTATATTTTAAAAAAAATAAGATTGGATTGAACAAAATTAATGAAAATTGAACTGAATTAAACAAAATTAATGAAAATTGTAAGTGGATGAAATATCAGACAATGACCTCAGTGATTAATTAATGGAGGGAACCGGAAATTGGCGGCAATTAACATCATGACATTGCATTAAATATCCATTTCGCTTAACTTCGAAAAACTCCCACTTACACGAGAAATTACCCGTGAAGATGAATGCCCGGTTGAAGCTAGGAATCAAAAGGTGTTATGAGTAGTTAAAAAAAACAATGAAATCATATTAATTACAGTATATTCTTAAAATTTTTAATTTCAAACTATAATACTGGATTAGTATATTCTGTGCCTTTCCCGCCTGCTAGGAAATTACAGTTGAGTTATCACTGAACCTGTTCACTACAGTACTTTGATAATGTATTTCAATTGACATTTTAGGAATCTGAAGTTAGGGAAGCGCGAAAACTGAGATCAAGTCATGAGAACATTGACCTTTTGAAGGAGAAATTATTGGAGGAAAAGAGTCACCGGGAAAGAGTAGAATCAGAGCTATCCAAGTTACAGGATATCCAGTTAAACATGAAAAAGTTAGAGGATCAAATATCATCGTGGAGAATGATGATTACATACAGACACATATATAACAGTAAGTCACATTATGACGAGTACACACAATACAATGGGGGCTGCTAACTAACTTAGATCTGGTAATAAACCCAATCCTTTTTATATACATAAAATCATACAACAATCAACGGTGGGGATTGATAACCCAGCTTAGACCATGTTATAAACCCTACCCTTATTGTTACTTAACCAAAATGGTAATCATTGTTACTTCACCGGTTCTTGCCCATTTAATTTCCGGTTTCAGCTTATATAAGACTTCATTCACACGTTTTTGTAACGCGTTTTGTGTTTCCATGTTCTGATCCAAATAACATTTCACATTTCTACCATATTCATAATGTCAGATTTCTATCAATAGTACTCATTTCAGTTTTCATTTCAGCAGCTATTGCATATCAGATTTTGTTTTCTGCACTTTTAGGATTTCTGTATTGCTTTGTTTTCGTTTCATCATTTGAAACATGTTCATGATTTTAATTCCAGTTTCCCCAATTTAGCAAGTTAGGTTTGAAAAGATATTAAGAACTCCAGTTGAATCTGCTGTTCATAAATTGGACCTTCTTCCTTCCTACTTTGACGAGGTAATAACGCGTATTCATATTTTATCATTAATATATTTCTTGATATTTTAACAATTGGTAGAGGAATTGGCAAAGCAGATTCTTTTAATTCTTTTCTGAAAACCGATATACAAAGAATAGTTCGTGATAATCATATGATCGTAGCTACTGATTACCCTCATATATAACAGAGCATATTTTGTTCTTTATTTTGATATTTTATTAATTTCCTCTGGTTGACGAACTCCAAACTAGATACAATGACTGTCATTTAATCAGTTTAATACTTGAAAAAAAAATATGAAAATTGAATGAATTAATTGTTAAGTGGTAATTGATATAGTTATTTAGATAAATGGATAAGCATTCTTGAATGGGTTGAATTGGGATATGTGACACCAACTTTCATTTTTAAATATAATATAATTGTTAAGATATTTATTCTAATTTATCATGATTATATTGTGTAAAGGGTTATCATGATTATATTATATTTAAGATTATTCTATTTATCATAATTATATTGTGTTTAGATTATATTATTTATCATATCATGTACTTTTGTATCAATTTATTTTTATAAATAGAAAATTATGAGAGATCAATTAAGCTTTTTAGAATTATTTTATATTATGATGGCTGAAAATTCCATATCAACCTAAATAAGTTTATATAACAACAAAGTTTGGGGCAAACAGAGGAATTTACATACACTAAGTGCAACTATGTTTAATGTGCAGCTCCAGAACTTTTCACATTTACTTTGTGAACTAGGACATAAATTCAAATCATTATAAGAAAAATAAACATTGGAGACTTTATATTTTATCTATGGTCAAACATTTAATTATGTCAAAACAATTTTTTTTTATCTACACTCTCCCTTATTTAATTACAATTTTATTCTTATAGTTCCATATATTTTAAATAATTATATCTATAGGTCTTTTCATAACTTATTTCCTTTTTTATTTAAAGTTGGTAAAGAAAATTGTTAAAAATACATATTTAATGGATTATGTTACAGTAAGCTTATTCCTACTCATTTATTAGACAAGTATAACAAGTGTTGATGTTGTTAATTAATTTGGATTTTTTTGTCAAAACTTGATCATGTTTTATTAAGTTTTTTTTTAAATGGGATAGAATTACAGGCTTGGAGTAAATACGTTTGCTTTGTCATATGAAATTCAAAAAGATGATAAAGGAAAAGGTTGGAGAAGGGAGTGGTGACAGAATCAGGAGTTGTAACTTTTTGTGAAAAAGTGGTCAAAAGTCATAGCTCAGAATTCATGGTACTGGAATTGTTAGCTGAAAATTATAATATCTAGACGCTCTATTCAACTGTTAACAATACAAAAAAGTTCATTACTCCTAAAGGGTACGTGAAGAGGAGAAAAAAATAACAGATTTTGATGGAGAGAAAACTCCAAATAAGATGGAAAAAACAAGAAAATTAAAAAAAAAAACATAAAAATGGCTCCCAAGAGTATTTCTTTCTCTTCTTCATCGTGTTGATTTAATAACTAGTAATGATATTCTCAGTTACTGTGTTTTTTTTTTATATAAAGGCGTTATTTATTTTTAGTTTTGTTAAAAAAATATGCTTTTGTATTTCTAGTTTTCCAAGACTGATTATGTAAAATAATTGAATACTAGTTGTTCTTTCCAAAATTTTTAGTGATGAGTAAATAAATGATTAATAAATTTTTAATTTATTAATGTAAAAGTTTATAAACTTGTGTTTTGAATTAATAGTTGTTTTAAATAATGAGATTTAGTTATTTTAATATTAAAATTTTAAAATATAGATTGAATTTTTATAAATTAGTTTTATTATCATAAATCATATAATCTTTATGCGATAAAGTAAATTGTTTTCTACCATTTTTCTTAGTCTATGCATTCTTTTATGTATGTGACTATCTCAATTTTCATGTGGTGTTTGAGCTTTCTTTTAGAGTTTTTACTTATCAGTGGTCCTAATGGTATGTTTTGATTATATTGTTCATAAGAGTAGATAGAGTTTCTTGTGTTTAGAAGTATTCTTAGGTTTAGTTATCTTTTAAGTAAAGGAAACTAATTGTAAATTGTATGTTTGGTCGGTTGAGAATGTTTGATTTGTTGATATTGGTGTTTGAGTTGTTGAAAATTTGGTTGAGTTAAATGTTTGTGTGTTGTTTGCATTGTTTGAGTTAGTGTTGAATTGAGGTACTTAGGATCTGATTAACTGAGCAAGTTGGAATGTGTCCTAACATTGAGTGTTTATTTTTTTTACCAAAGTACCAAGTATGAAATATCAATTTGACCACTAGAACATGTTCCTTTTTTCTAAATCATAGTTTTAAGTCTGTTGATATCTTGTATAGCGTTGAGGGATGACAATATGACGTTGAGTATCGGTTCATTGTGCAGGTCTAGAAGCATTTCAACTCTAGACCGTTGAATGTCAAACTTGTACTTTTGAGTGTGCAAAAATGCAGATGCTTTGGAGTTGAGTGGTGGCAAGGCACAGTTGAGCAGCAGATGAGTGTTGTTGAACGTGACTTTTTGTGAGTGAAATGGTAGTAAGTGCCAGGACCTGTTGTTGAACGTCATCTTTTGCTAAAGGTTTGACGTTGAACACCACCTTTGAGTACTAGTGTGGATGTTGTAATTTTTTTATACTGTGAATTTCTTTAGATCGATTTATTATGATTCTTATGTATGGTTAAGATGTATAATGATGTTTTTGTTAGTATTTTGAGGTTGTGAAAGGAATAGTTGATGGGATAGAAAAAATGTAGAGATAATGAGATGTTTAGAAAATGTGGAGACAGTGAAATGTAGAAGTAATAGTTGGAAGAAGTGTTGTAGTTGTATTTAGTTGTAGTATATGTTGGCTTCTTATATCAAATGGTAGAGTTCATGGGTATTTATAGACCCATACATTATTCTAGAACATGCTAGCCACAACTTATGTGGAATGTCCTAGATTTTGACCTATGTAGAATGTTCTTGATTCTTTTTCTATCTTAGGCTTTTTTACAATATTCTAGAACTTGTATTACATTTCAATTCTTCTATCTTAGGGGCTTCTACATTCTTCTAGAATTTGCATTAAACTTTAATAGTTTCTATTGAGGGATAATATGATTTGAAATGTTGTTGAGAGAATTTCAAGGAGAAAATTTGTCATGTGATAATGTTTAGTGTATGCTTTGGGGGTTATTAAAAAAGAGATATCTTGAACTCTAATAACTATTTATGCTCAAATAAAGTAGAGTAATTATATGGTGAGAGTTGCAAGAGGTTCTAACCACTGAATTATTGGTCATACGCCTTATAGGTCCTCTTTGTTTATGACTTTGTAGAGCATAGATATTACTACAAGTGCACGTCTATATTGAAGCTCTATGTCAAAGACATGTATCTAGATAATTGAGTTTAGTGCCAACTATTTATGTGAGTACATAAATTGTGGTACGTTATACATGTTTAATGATAAATTGATATATTATGACTATTTTTTTTAGATCAAATATTTTGCACACTAGGTTATATTTTCTTTTGTGTTTGTCAATAATGTTCTCCTTAATTACAATGATTATTTTAATGGTCTGAGCATATAAAAAATTAATAATAGATCATGATATGTAACAACAACAGTAAATATATTATAGTTATTTTTATGTTCGTATTATATTTTATATTAGTGAAATTATATCTTTTAGTTATATAGAATCTTTATATATATATATATAATATATATATATTTATTTGTTCTAAAACTTAAATATGATGTGTGATATTTTTTTCCATAATTATATATTATTAAAATAGAATATTACCATTAATGTTTTGAATATATATATATATATATATATATATATATATATATATATATATATATATAATAATTAATAGATTTTTCAAATCCACATATTTCATAGGATATGTTTCTATCTCAGTTGAAAAATATCACGACAAAAATAATTAATTATTATATTAATTAACTTAGATATTATTTAATATATTAAAAGTTATTAATATTTAAAAACATTTTTATTTTTAATAAAAAATTATAATTGATATGTAAATTAATATTATCAAAGTTTTGTCAAATTTATAGCTAATATATAAAGATTTATTTATATTCTAATTTACAAGTTAATTATAATCTTTTATTAATAATAAAATTATTTTAGATCCTAACTTAATCATAATTAATTAGATTTTGTCTTTAAATTAATTGTTACTTAACAATTATTTTTGGCGTTTTTTAAGGATGAATTAATATATAATTTCATACTAGTGCCCATGCCACCTTAGTGTCTCTTGATGGATAACTATGCCAACATAGCCATAATTGGTTAATCTTTTCACAATCATCTATGCAACAAACCACTTAATTTCTCTTATTCCACCTTCACTTTCTGACACCACAATAAATAACCACAACTCGGTATCATCTTTCATGAATTAATACATAATTTCTTAAGGATGAATTAATATATAATTTCTTGAATATTTTGAAAATCTTATATAGATTTTAATACTTCACAAGTTTTTAGTTGGGTCTCTGAACGCATCTTCATTATGATTTCATTAGGTATAAGGGACTTAATTAATGGTTTTTAAGATGTAGAACTTTCTTAGATAATTATTAATTTTTCCAGAATTCAGGATTTTATTAATATAAACATTTTTTTAAGTATTGAAAAATTTATTACTATATAATTAAACTAATGACCAAAAATTTATATTTAAATATTCGTGAATAAAATTTGTAGTGAATAGATGTTAACTATATTTCTTATCAGATAATATTTTAATATTTGACTATAAACAAATGAGACATGAATATCATATTACTTATATTTACGAATATTTATTATTGTAAAAAATTAAAATTAAAATTTAATTTATATTTATTAAGTTAATTTTAATTAAAATTAAAATTAATTTATATTTTTTAGATTAAATTTATTTAAAATTAAATTTAATTCATATTTAATTTATATTATATTATATTTGTAATTTAATTTAATTTAGATTTTATTTTAATACGTAAATATTTGGGAGTTTTAAAATATTTGTGGATGTTTTTTAAACCGAGACTAATAACAATTAGATTTTTCTAAATTATTTAAAGATATTTTCTTTGAACGGAGTCTACCATAGTTGTGATTAAAGATGCAAAATGATTTAAACTGCATTAACATCCATTTTTCTGATACATATGATAAAGAAATCCGAGACTGTACAAAGAAACAGAAACAGTGAGAAATAAACAACAGCGGTAGGAAGCGGTTGGAATATACAAGAATATCTACCTCGTATATCTACATGCATGGAAAAGGATACACCATATATAGCTTACACTGTACACAGATGTCAGAGAAAGATGGAGGGAAAGGAGTTTGTGAGGGATTTGGTTTTGGCACAGAATGGTGATGATGATGATGATGTCTAACAAGGTTTGCCCTCAACGCATCTTAGGGCCCCAGCGTAGCGACTGAGCCTTACTACATACGAACCAGGCCTGGAGGACACCATGTCCTTCTTTGTGAAGGGTCTGTTCTTTAAAACGGGCCCACTTTCTCTGAAATAAGCTCCATTCACTAGCTCATCCCTGATTGATCTCCATTGCCAGTTTTTCCACTCTTCTTCTGTTGCGTAGGTCCTCTTTGTTACCTTCACCAACACCAATCAATTTCATTTTGCATCTCATCACAAAGTCTTCACTATTTGAAGTCTGATTCTCATAACATTATGATTCAACACAAGGTCTTCAACTATATGTGTGTATAATATATATAATTCATGATGATACCAACATGAGAAAAATGATAGATTTGAGTATATATTACCTCTTTAGCATTATTGTCGTTGGGGGCTGTGAATCGGTTGCCCTCACTAATAATTGTAGGATGCTTGCTACCACCAATGGCATACATTTCCCAATGAGTGTAGTCGTTGTTAACCACATGGAAAAAACCAAACCTGCATCTTGGCATTCTTTGAACTAATCTCTTACCAAAGTGGTTGAATAACAGTGTGATCTGCATTAGCTTATCACCATCATAGCTGTCACTCGCACCAAACAGCATCACCTGAATCATATATAAAATTTACTCATCTATTACTTAAAATGATCCATCTCATTATAATTACAACTATTTCTAAATGTATTTTAGAACTACCAAAGTAATAACCTCATTGTGGTCTGTGAAGTGGCAATTGGAGATGGTAATGGCAGTAGAACCCATAATGGCATCGATCATTCCGTCTTTGCAGTTTCTCATGGAAACATGGTCGATCCAAACATAGCTAGAGCCAAAGATGGAAATTCCATCACCATCACTCTGAGTTCTTTGACCGTAGTGGGTCTCAGAATCTCTGATAAGTCCACCATTGCCAGAATTAATGTCAAAAATTTTGATTCCATGGATGATGACATTCTTGACGAATTGGAGGGTAAAACCAGCACCATTCATAATGTAGATATCAGCTCCTCTTCCATCAATGGTCTTGTCACTTGCCACAATCAGCTCCTGGCTCAGCCTAATGGTCATGCTATGAGAAAAATAGATCCACAAGGGTGCAGTTCGTGTAACCGCATGCCTAAGGGTACCAGGAACAGGATTCACCATGTCATTATCTAAGTTACTCGTTACCTCATAAAACGAACCTTTCTGTCCTCCAACAGTGCTTCTGCCAAAACCTTGCACACAATCTGCCAGCTTCTTCCGATTCTTTTCCCATTTCTTGTCACACCTCCAACATCTGTCAATCGGGTTTGTTGCCAAGCACGGATTATTTGTTAACTTTCCTGCCAAATTCCTTCTTCCAGTTTTTTCCGCTTTTTCATCACTAATTATCAGGCTGTCATGTCATAACAAACAGCAAAAAAACAAAATACAATTACTCAGCAACATGCCATACATGAATATGTGAAGATTTTCCCATAAAACTGAACATGACACTCACTCAGAAATATTATCAGTCACGTTGCCGCTGAATGAAAATGGATCATTAATATAAGCTCTTTTGTTCTCTAGTTCAGCACTTGCTTCTTTTTTCTTCCAATACTCATCAAATAATGCAGCTTGCTTCCCCCAATACTCTTCATCCTCTAAAATATTGCCATATAAGGTAGGTATGGTCACTACCAAACAGGTTAAAATCAAGATGCTGTATAATTTAGTCATTGTTCATATAATTTTTTTTATTTATCTATTTAAGTAATGATTTTTTTGGGTGATAGCGGCCAAGGGGTATTAAGAACCTCAGCCGAATTGATGGAATTATTAATAATACTCTAGCAACGAAATGAATACACAATTACATATGTTCATATATATGCTCCATGAATGATCACATTAAGGGAGACAACAATGGAGATAGTTTCCATTTCAAGGCCATCAATGATTTTAACCCTACAAAAGTGGATCATTTCAAACAATCTTAGATGCTATAATTTTTTGTTTGTTCTACCTTGAGAGGTGGAAGACCAGACATGTTATACACCATTCCTTTGTAAGCATTAGTAGCTAACAACATTTATAGTTTAGCTTTCAAATGTAACCGCAACATTCTTTTTCTGATGTCAAATAGCTTTTAGCTCAAATTAACCACCTGCTTGAGATAGGATACAGTTTGTTTTATGACAACGAATTTTCTTTTGGAAAATCTAAACTAAATGTCTAACCCTTCTAGATTTAAAACCTATTTCATTCATGTTTTTAATAAATTAACTATATTTCCTATGCTTTTAAATATACATGTACATCTCTTATTTTTTAAATAAATAACATTCAAATTTTATTATACTTTTTAATAAAATTACTCATCTTCTCTTATCTTAAAAAGCTATTCGACATTTTTAATTTTTAATCTTAAAAAACTCCTCTTTTATATACGCAAGCATCATTTAAAACAAATCTGTATTTTGTCCATTGTTATAACTCATGAAACTGTTGTTAATTTATTTTTACCTTGTCCTTTTGTAGCTATGTTGTGGAATTGGTTAAGCGATATCACACACCAAAATTTTTATGCAACGATATTCTGACTTTGTTGGAGTTTAATGGAAGCACTTGGATGAGGTTGTCACAAACAATGTTCATACCAAGTGTACATACAACATGAAATAGGTAGAGAATCGTACACATCGATTTGAGATTTGATATGGGTTGATCTCTAAGATTATAGTCAACCAACAGTTAAAGATAATAAATCTAACCGTTAATTATGAGATTATTATGCTAAACGAGATTGAAAGGTAATTGGATCTTTATTAGACTATCATTAAGGTAAAAGTCAATCCAATGGTCTATAAATATGACATGTATATAAGAAATTTAATACTTTTAGATCTATTATATTTATTGAGTTGTCTTAACCGAACATTGACATGAGCATCATAATGTCTTTGACAAATATTTGATAGGATGGACCGAGCAGGAGAGAAGATAATTAAGAGAAAAATATTAAGTAGCGAACTATGTGACAAGAAAATCAAAGTGAGTGTCAGTGTATCCTTAGCCTTACAAGAATATTTTAACGTCCACTGTGGGACCGAAAGAGCACGAACAATACCTATATGGTGACCACCAGGAACATGATGAACAATGTAGTCTTGGAGGAAGCGTCTGAAGAATAGGACCTGGATTCTATAAAAATGAATAGAAAAATGAATAAGGACATGAAAGAGATGAAGAAAAGACATGAAGAAGACAATAAAGAGCTGCAAGTTTTGCGCAAAGAAAATGCACTAATAAGACATCTCACAAATAACAAAGGTCTCACTCTGTTTACTCCAACTCAATTGGAGCATGCTAAATTAACCTTGGGCGGAGCACGAATGATTGATCCAAGGGGGAAGTGATGAAGGAAGTAGAGACTATAACTTGTCTACAATAGTTATTGTTGATACAGCCAAAATGTATCCTTTCACCACAAAAATCATGAATGTCCCAATGTTAGATCATTGGAAGATGCAAACATTCGATAAATATGATGGAACAATAGATCCAAATGAAAACATTAGTATGTTCGTAACGCATATGGCGTTTTATACATGCAATGATGTTGTTTGGTGTAAGGTGTTCCCAATGTCCTTGAAGGGAGCAACGTCAGGATGGTTTACTCAATTGTTAACAAACTTTATTGATTGTTTTGCCACACTTAAAGCAAAGTTTGGAGCTCAGTTTGCTACGAGTCATTAGCATATGATGATGTCCATCACACTAGTCAATATCAGGCAGGAAAAGGTAGAATCCCTTCAGACCTTTATGGACCAATTTGGGAAGGTGGCCCTTCAGATTAGGAATTTGAGTCATAAAGTGACCATGCACCACATGATCACCATGCTGAGACATGGGCCTTTCATTGATAGCTTATGCATGCAACTAGTTGTAGATGTGGATGGATTGAGGTAGAGAGCGACAACATTCATGCAAGCAGAGGAGTTGAGAGATTTCAAAAACCAGGTCAGGACAGAAGAGAATTCCAACAAGAAAAATTATCAAGTTAGGTTTCTTCATTTCACCAGCTATATCCCTCTTAACGCCTCTTAATCATATGTTCTAGATTAAACGCTCAATGTTGAACTCTTACCCCTTTCTAAAAAAGCCAAAACCCTGTTAAATTCTTATGAATGCCAATACCACGTAATCTGGGACGTAACACGGAGGAATATACAACTTTAAGAGATAATATTGAAGTGTTAATATATACAAGCTAGATATTTAAAGAAGTTTGTTGATGCAAGATGAAGCCCCTTGTGTTAGAGAAGAGCTACGAAGAGATCAAAAAGCCAATAGACCACAAAAGTGGTCGAGACCGAAGCAAAGTAGGAGTGATAGCCACTTGAGAAGTAGGGAAAAGCCTTTAAGAGGAATGGATCAAGCCATATTTGGTGGGTTCGCGGGTGGTGACCACATTTCCTTAGCTCGAAAGCGACATATTCTAGCTTTGCGATCAATTAACATGGTGGAAAGGTTGAGAAGAAGAATTTCGATCATAACATTTATAGACGAAACCTTTAAGGTACTTGACCCCGACTAGGACGACCCCATGGTCATTTCGGTTGAATTAGTTGATTTTTGTGTTGAGCAAAATTCTCATTAACTAAGGAAGCTCGGTCAGCATCTTATACTGGAAAACTTTCTTAAAGTTAGACATCTCTAAAGAGTTGACACGAGAGGATATATAGACCTTCGTACGAGGTTTGTGAGCAAGGACCAAAGAAGTAGAGTGATTAGAGTGTGATACTTGTTAGTGAAGGCGAATACGTTATATAATGTACTATTAGGACGTCCTAATGTCCACTTCTGGTTTATAGATAAAGCAAGTGGATGCTTGTAATACGCAATCTACACAAAGTAGAGTAGATATGCATACAACAAATATGTTTTTTCTCTTATCACTTTTGTTGTTTTTTAAACATTGTGCATTTAATGTAATTTAATGTTTGTTCTGAATAACAAAGTGTTTTTTTGTGCTTTTTATCGTTTAGGTAGGATTTCATCATTTAAGCTTCTCACTAAGATGTCAAGTAATTGATTGAAGACTTCATCGTTGGATGAAGTGAATCATTCAACATATGGTATGTCTAGCCTATGTAAACGCTTAAGATTTTTCTTTGTTTTATTCAGCACATGCATTTAGCACGATGTTATCTATCACAAGTTTTTGCAATGTCACTCAAGACTTTTAGCATGCTTTCCAAAAACATTGCCTTGACACTTTTACCTACTAAAACATATTGAGATTTTATTCTTTTATCATCTAGTGATGTATAACACTTGCATTCAGCATGACTTTCATTTACACATTAATTTGGGGAACGTTTAGTGGTGCGTCTTGTTTATACCTAAGTGTTTTTCTAAGATTTGCCTAAGTTATTTGGGTTTCTTAGAGTATTTTTCATGCATCACTTGTTTCATTTATTTGTTATTCTGATGATAACATTGTCATAGGTCATTTCGTAATCAATATTGTTTGTTAAACTTCAAAGCAAGAGTGTTTAGACATTTTAGTCTTATTACACAATCTTGTCTTAACACGCTCATCCCTTAGGGTGAAGTTGTGTAAGGAAAACATTCAACTCTAACAAAACGCCCATCGTGAAAGTGTCAAAGGGGAATCACACGTTCAGTTTGGAGAACATGCATGTATAGGCATAGAAGAAGTTCTTCTTATACTCTCTACACCTACGAAATACACAATCACTCCCACGAAAAACGCCAAAGCTACAAAGAGTATTAGCAATACCTTCCTTAAGGAAATCAACGTGCTCGACCAAATAGCAAAGAGAACACTCCCCCTTCCCCCAATTATACTCAGTCGCATACTCATGGACTTGCTCATCCACCCACTCATATTCAGGAATGAGCAACAAATTGAACTCGTCCCATTTCCCATTGACATCTATTTCCACATCTATATTATGAATCGGTGTCTTCCCCTTTTGGGAAACAGTTTGATCGCTTGGTTGTGATACCGATCAGAATGTGAACCTAAAACCGACGAAGATATGTCATTTGCATACCCCCTGACTTCCCTACAGAAAGCCCCTCAGACGATGAAGAAATGATGAAACTAATCATTATTACCTTATTAAGAACTATGCATCACGAAAAAGCTCTAAAGAAGAAAATAGAGTGCCATGGGGAGACCCACCCCTGTTTATAAGGAGGACCTAAGTTAACAATCGAGGCACTTTAGTCGTTGGATCAACTTTGATCTAATGATCCAAAGATAACGTCATTTCACATCTCTCTTACAGACACAATTTATGAAGCAATGTGACGTTTCGAAAATAGGAGCCAACAATTAGGACGAGAGAATCAAAGTACCACAAAACTTAAAAGCATCACAATGTCTCAAAGGAAGAATTTTTTTCTTAGACTAGGCTAGAAAGGATAACTCATATCTCAATTCTACGAACAGGTGGGGACGATTACTTTAAGTCCTCACATTCTGAACAAATTACTCTGACTTATGGGCTAATGTACATACCACATGAAATAGGTATAGAATTGTACTAATTGGATCAGAGGCTCAATAATGATCGACCTCTAAGATTATATCCGACCGATTGTGAAAAATGACAAATCTAACAGTTAATTATGGAATTATTATGCTAAATTATATTAAAATGTAATTTTGCCTTTATTAGATTGTCATTAAGATAAAAGTTCATCCAAGAACCTATAAATATAATGTGTAGGTAAGACATTTAATACTTTTGAATTTATTACATTTATTGAGTTTTATCCTAACTTAACACTTACTGGTGTATTGAAGACTTACTGGTGTATTGAAGCGCTTTTGATAGGTAACCAACCCAAAGAACCAAATAAAAGAGAAGATAATAAAAAAGAAAAAATTAAGCAATAAGTTGTGTAACAGGAGTGTTAGTGTATCCTTAACTTACATATTATAAATTTTATCTTATTTGCATATAAAAAAGTATGATTTTTTATTTGTCGTAGTTAACGTGGTTTTTAAATTAAAGGTATTAATTATTCTTTATCCCAAATTAAAATTATTCAAGCTTTTCTTATATCTATTGCAAGCTGAGAAAATCAGAAAAATGTATTGAAATGAATTGGTGTACTTGAAATTCAAGTTAGATAGAATGCAATTAGATTGGGCCTAGTGTATGAAAATCTTTCAGTATATACGTACATATTCTAAGAAACTTGAGGGTTCAAAACATGGGTTGAGTTATGGTCTTAAGTCCGTTAAGATAATATTTAATTGTTTGTTTTGAAATCTTAAATTTTTATCATGATTTTGTTTTTAGAAGTTAAAAAGATTAAAGAAAATAATGATCTTAATTTTTAAATAATATAAAACTATTTTATATATTGAAATAGATTGTTTTTAAAGTTAAATATGATTTTTTTTTTATAATACTAGTTGGTTATGCATGGCAAATTAAAGGAATGAAGATTATAATAGATTGAAATGTTAGGAAAATGTTAAAAGGTATGTGTTTTAAAATTGTTAAAAGAAGATAAGAAATGTATTGATAGTATAGTTAATTAAGATATTAAGAGTTTAGCTTTTATTAGTGCGATGATATTCCTCTTTTATATATGTATGTAACCTAATACCTCACATTATGCTTGTCATCCAAGAAACACGTACGCAGGGATAAGGGAAAATGAAATCCATAAATACAAAATTTCCAAGTTTCACATGGTTAAATATTTTCATTATGTATTTATAATATTATTTTTGTTTCAGTTTCTTAAACAATTTTAAAGTAGTTACCTTTTAACACTTTTCTTTACTCAATTGTATTTATGAATTTTTTAGTTTATTTTATTCTTTCAATTATTATAAGCATAAAAGTTATTAATAAATAAAAACTAGCTTCTTTTATTTCAGCTTGAAATGTTTTATTTCCTTTTGTTTTTTCCTATCTTATCTTTTTGTCGTAATTCTAATAGGTGACATCTAGTTTTTTTAGCAAAATTGTTGAAACTTATTTGAAACAAGTATATTTCTTTTAGTTTTTTTCTTTTAATTTGATGAAGAGAACTAAGATCTTTGGTAGTAAGAATAGAGTCTTATCTAGGAGTGTTTACTATTTAGAAAACTATCGAACAAGATTATGAAATAATTTATTTTTTTAGCACAATCTTTCGTACTCAAAATCAATAGTCACATATATAAAAAGTAAGAAGGCTAAAACAATTTAATGTTTTTTAATGGTATTTGTTAAAATATCTTCTCAAAAATCATAACTTTCAAATAAATTAAAAAAAAATCAGATCAACCGAAAGAGAAATATGTTGGAAATGAAAGAATATATAGGAAGCATGTATGTGTAACCGAAAGAGAAATATGTTGGAAATGGAAGAATCTATAGGAAGCATGTATGTGCTTAATTTTAACGAGGGAATTTGATATGTAAAGGGTGAAATAATCTTAAATAATCAAGAAATACTTAAACAAATTGTTCGATCTTGTTAACAAAATAAGTTTTGTTGGTTAGATATTTTGTTGTAGAAAATTTTGGCAATGGTATTGGAAGGGTGTGAGACATCTATAATCTTGCTAGAAAACAAAGGGTTTGTTTAAAGATCATTATGACAAAAGTGTTCATGATCTGCAACCCACAAACAATGGAAGTTGATGAAATAATATTATGTTGAAAAAAAAAATAAAAAGAAGATTTTTAAGCAAAACCATGCATCAATGGGTGAGCACCTAGCAAAAAAAAAAAACAAATTAAGGAAAGAAAGTAAAGAAAAACTATCCATCTTATCAACATTGGGGTAAAAAAGGTCATCCAACTTTTAGATGTTGGAAGAGATTAAATGCAAAATGCAACTACATGAAACACGAAGTTTGTAGCTTTCAATTACAAAAGAACACACATTGGCAAAACTTAGATTTCTAATTGAGAGTCAGATGAACAGTTTGTAGTCATTTTTTTCTACATTAGTGAATCAAGTGAAAATTGATTTATTGATAACGATTTACCAAACATGTGTTATAAGGTATTATTGAGATAATTAAGGTGTCAACTAAGTCAAAATGGGAAATGGTGTTTATCTCTCAATCAAAGGAAAGTGGATAGCTACAATCAAAAGTTTTGCAAACACAAAAACTACTTCGCATGTTCTTTATGTTCCTGACATTGATCAAATCGTGTTCAGTGTCAATCAACCTATTTAATGGGAACATAAAGTTATCTTTAATGAAAAATGTTACTCGATTCAGGAATTGAACATCAATTTAATTTAATGCTTCCTACAACCCATAATAAAGAAAAGCAAGGTCAATGAGAAGAAAATTTGATATATCTTTAAGATAGTGAGATGTATGTTGTAGGAGAAGAATTTATTAGGAAAAAAAGTACAACTCTTTTTTTGAAATAGACATCCCACAAAAATATTGATGAATCAAACACTATCTATTGTTTGCTAAAGTAAGGTCACTAGGAAGAGAAATCTAAATATCTTGGAGATAATGGAATGCATGTTGTAGGAGAAGAATTTCCAAGAAAAGTACAACACTCTTTTCTCAAAATAGGCATCCTATAAAAACATTGATGAATCAAACACCATTTATGGCTATGTATGTTTATAAACTATTCTTGAAATTTCTTAAAGGTTTTTGTTGTTTATGTTTTGGTGATGTCATGTTCCATATGGTTGCTGAGATAACCTTAACATGGACAAAAGGGCATCATTAGAAAATTTGATAGAATACCATGCAATCAAAAAAGCCTCTCGAATCCAAATAAGGAAAACGTGCGATCAAAGAAGGAAGTACACCTCGAGCTTCATCGGTAGTATAAAAGGAGACAAATAAAGCATGTTTTACAAGAAAAAAAATGAGAATATGACTAAACATAACTATTATCACTTGATGTTGCCATAACTACAAAGCCTATATATACATTAAGCAACTACTTGGCACAACTCCCTTCAATAGAAGCCTGCCACAGTAAGAGAAGGGGACATGCATGGTGGAGAATGTACAAGGGAATATATATGTAGATGTATACATATATATATAGATAGATATATGTATGTATATAAAGTATTAATTAGTAATGGCTATACTATGGTTGCGATGCTTCCCAAATTTCGTAGTATTTTCCCTTAATAGCTAATGACCATTTCATGGAGCCACTTGATGGATCAAAATGTCCTGGTCCGATCTTCACAGCAACTTTTTCGTCAATGATGGCTGCATAAACATCCCTTTCGGCTTTGCTAATTTGAATCTAGAGCAAGAAAGTTTCAAAGTTAGTACTCCAAAGATATAAAACATTTATGTTTCAAAGTACATTAATGCGTATTTTGAACCGATTATGGAAGACTAGAATGCATGTCAAGTATGGACTTTGATGCAAAATCTACACTGCTAGTGTGCTTGTTCTATGTCTCCGGTGTGATTTTAAGAAGCTAATAGTTGTATTATAGTTATCCGTGTGTTTCTAGATGCACTACTAGTACCTTCAAGAACAACATGCATCTAATGAAAGAATGGCACGCTTATCAATTTTCCAAGAATATCATTACATTTTGAAAAAGACAATCATGAAAAATATAAACCAGAAAACGTACTAGTTTTCATATGAAACAATCAAGAGAATCTAATCACGATTCTTGATGTTCAATCTCCACCAGTGGATGCACATTATGGAATGTCATTTATCATTTTGCATTATGATTTTTGAGTAATTGGTTTAACTCTTATTGTATGTTGAGAACCAACATTATTTTGCTTTAGTATGATAAGAAAAAAGTTCATTCTCATTCTTCCACCCTGAAAATGCTTACACAATATTAGATTTGGTACACAGGACAATATTGTTATACTTACTGTACTCCTGCAGTGGATCCCGTTCCTCTTTCTGAGAGATATCAGACTCGCTATTTCAGTTTTGTTGTGAGAGAAAATGTGGTCATAAAAGACTGATGGGGTTCCTGGGTGAGTAAGAATGTAAGCATATCCTATCATTTCTTTTCCACTGGGAAATCTCCAATGACCCTGCAAAAGAAGATATGAAAAATGTCTACAAATCTGAATAAACAGTCAGAAGAAATTCAAAGAAAAATGTCCAATTTGAAATATGCAATTATACTGCTGGCATTATTTTTAAGAGAGGTTGAGCAACCTTTTCTGTGAGAAATTGTTGGCCATAAATGTTTTCAACGAAATTAAACTCAGTTAAAGTGTCAGGATGTATCATGATAAATTTAGAATGAGGAAGTTCAAACCTGAGTAGAACCAGTGTCATGATTCTCTGTAAAGGTAACAGCACGAGAAGGCCACCATCCAATAACACCTGGAGGCTTTCCTTTCACATCTGACAATCTCCAATATTCACATTTTTCCAGTGCCTATATTCAGCAAGAATTTAACATTTCAATGTTAAATAATAAATGGGAAATGCAACCGTTTTATAGTAAGCACATCTGTGTTTTCTTGCAACAATTACAGGTTTTAGTTGGAAAGTAAATTTAGAGGCTTTATATCATTATAGGTTGCATTCATTTGATTTTATTGCAATTATTAACAAAGTTTATTTCTTAATCAATAATTGCAAGTGCATTTTATTCTTTAAAGTGAACATCCTCAATTTAGGAAAGTAAGTATACATTCACCCTGAACTTAAATCACTGAGTCCTATAAATTTAACCTACTTTAAATCATGGGTAAATATAGCTTTATTTTCTTATTTTATATGCATCCTCACTGTCAAGGAGCCAAATCCATGAGTGATATATGTTCTTCCTCATATACATGTTGTCTTTCCACAGAAGATTCAAAACTTGATATAACAGTAAAATTAAGTATCTATGCAATATAAAATATAAAATAAAAAAAATCTAATGAAATCCAATAGTGTACTGTCTTTACTCACCCAGAAAATGTCTATAAACTCCACCAAATAAATGAAACTAGCTTAATTTCAAAATCCTTTTGACTTGTTACATTGAATATGCAAACTTGAACAAATGCTTTGAAAAAGATGTGCCAGAATTAATGCTTACAGTGTGAAGAATCCCTTTTGTTGTAACATCAAATGCACTAGAGTTACCATTGGTAGCATTGATCCAGTCAACTATCCTCTGCCTATGAGCATCTTGATTATGATCAGTTTCACCATTTGTATAACTGAGAGAATCCCAGTACTCTCCCACAGAAAAATAAGGTTCACTTGCCTCTATGTAGTCCTTTACATAACCACCCCAAAATCCTCTCACAAAGTCAAGCCTCCATCCATCATATCCAATTTCTTTCCTGAAGGTTACATACAGGATTAGGGAAGTAAACAATTCTATAAGACACTATAGTCAGCCATTATCACACCATAAAGCTCTTGAGAGTTCCATGTGAATATTTGAACATTTCCATGTGCAAACAAGATACATGGATTTTGCATAAAATGAGTCTTTAATAACCAATATACAACTAGCACAGAACACATGATAAATTTGTCCAGTGTCTACTGAATAGATAAGCTGGGCATCCTTTACTGCCAGGAGATGTCATAACAAAGACAAAGACAAAGACAACTACACAGAATGTATGATGATGATAATAAACCAGCTTGGTCTCAAACAGCTATAACTTGTTCTAGCATCAAAATGTCATTGTGGTAGCTACAACTTAAAAATTCCGTACATGAGACAAATATCTATTGTTAGTCATTGTGGTAGTTGCCAAGTCAAGTACAACACAACTAACGGTCAGAATAAAGTCTGAAACATAAAGCTTCAAACATGAAAATTTACAAATTTTTTAGACGGTTTTAATGTATGTTCTAGGTCTCCAGCATACATCTTGGCAACAAAAACCATTAGTCTCAATAATTAGAACCAATGATTTAGTCACAAACTGATTGGATGCATTTTCCTGACCACAATTTTTTTGTTAATGATAAGCTGAAGAAAATTTGAGTCTAAAAATATCAACCTCAACCAGCATAACCATTCTTTGAGATCTTTTCTCACAAACTCCTGTGAATGATCAATGTTTGGAGCAGCGTGAAAACTATCTCCACTACTCGTGTTGCCCCTACCCTGTATGTTAGACAGGATATTAAGTATTTTTTTCAGGCTCACCCAGAAAGTAAAAATTATGATAGTGTTAAAATTCTCGATGGAACATAATAGAAAGGGATGAACTTGAACCCTAAAAATTAACTGTTAGAGAAAAAGTAAAAACCTTTTATCTATCTTGTTTTGCTTTACTTTATGACTAATGTTATTGGTTCAAAGAACAAGAACACAGAGCAATTATCCAAAACCTTCACAGACAAACCTGAAAATGTGGATCGTCCGAAACAACTGCACTATCATCCCAGTCAAGACAGCCTCCAAATATGTTCCAAACACCATTCTTATTCTGATAATGTGCACAGCGGTGATTTAAAACAGCATCTCCTAGAACTTTGATCCCAACTTCATGAAATTTTTTCACCAAATCTTTGAGTTCATCCATGTTTCCATATCTGATATTTATTTTCAAAAAGAAAAACTGTAACCATTGAACCTTTTACCTAGTTATTATAAGATTCACTTCAACTACAGTAAAAGAATTAGACTGCATCTAATCAAGTACCTGGAATTTAAATTATATAAATCCTTCGGCATGTATCCTTCAGGTGAAACAGACTCTGTAGGTGGTGGTAACCAGACCACAGTGAAACCAATTGATGCTAGTTCTGAAGCTACTTCTTTAAGCTCCATGTACCATCTTCCAGATACATGAGATTCCCAGTTAAACCCTTGGCATAATATTTCATACCCTGTGCCTGTCGCTGAGCATATTTTTGACTCCAGGGACAGTGTCTCTGCAACATTAGTTGCTTCCACAACAGTTTTCTCAGGTTCCATAACAGTTTTCTCAGGTACCGCAACAGTTTTCTCAGGTTCCACATTAGTTGCTTCCGGTTCTGCTGTAGTTGGCCTAGAGAAACCTGGAATGGAGTTCCTGAATATATTATAGGCTTCAGCAGCCAGCCTTTCAATTTCTTCAAAAATGCTTAGTTGCACCTTTTTAGATTTTCTCTTTTGATTCTTCTCAGAGGAGTTGTCTGTGACCAAATTTCTTATTTCATAGGCTACTGTATCAGTAAATGCAAAGAAAGAATTTTGCTGACTGGGCTTTTCAATCTGCACACCTTCTGACAGATCCTCTTTGTTGCCAATATTAAGCAAGTTGCTAGAACTTGAGAGGGGAACATAAAAGTCATTTCCCGAGTACTTGAACCAAGTATTTTCATTTTGCTTAATAACAAAAACAAGTCCTAAAAATTCTTCTTCTAGAGTGATTTGTGCTGAAGATCCTTTTCCATCTTTTCTAGGCTGTAAAAAGGGAAGAATAAGGAATGAGTGTCTATATCTTCTTTGTTAATGGAGTGTTTGATATTAGAGGTTTCTATATCATAAAACACAAAGATAGGCATTATCTACAATATTGTACCAATATATCCTAACCAAAATAAGAGAACCAAAAGAGAGAAGGGGGAGGAGCTGAGCACGTAAAAAAGCTCTCAGAAGAATTGTTGGGTGAATCCAAATTTGAATTCAGATTTTCTTCAGGATTTTTTGGTTTTGTCTTCTGCAGTATATTTTGAAGACACACAGCACAGAAAAACCCATGGAGGAAGAAGTTACACATAACTTGGTTGCTATTAGGCATGAAGTACATTTAATTTTCTAACATAAGTTACAAAACATAAAGGAGAATAAAAGGACAGATTAGTGAGTTTTGTACCAATAATTGAGTTCTCAAAGCCCTGTCTTTAAATGGTACTGTTCCTGGTGGATGAGGAGGAGGTGGAACTTCCCACCTTCTTGAATCATCCCTACAAACTCCCCAGTGAAGGACAACATCTCCAGGTAGATCAGTTTCAAAATATAAAATGTCCTTAACTGCCCCAGACTCAAAGCATTTCTTGGTGGAGACACTGATAGAGTTACTAACTAAAACCTTCTTTGTTACATACACTTCCTCATAGAAACCTTCTGGTTGATTGTTTTCTCGTTCTGGAACTCTGGATTCACTACTTTTATTTTCGTCAGCTTTTGACTTGGAGAACATTCTAGATAATTGCCCCAAATTCCCTGTGATAGAAGAAATATAATCACAAATCTTTGACTGTTTATCACATGATTATGATTTATTTGACACTCCCAGAGCATTATGAGAAACAATAGAGACTTTTTTACTGAAGCAAATGAACTACTGTGTTAACGATTTGAAAAACCTGGCCAAAAATCTAAGCCTCTTTTAGGTTCAATTATATCCGAATCCGCCTTAATGCAGTCCACCAAAGAAACCACGAAATCTCTACTTTCGTTTTTGTACCAATCTCCAGTTTCCTCATCCTGAATGAGCAACAGGTACACCCAATTGGGATGCAGAAAGAAATTACAAAATGGAGGAACAATGTTCAGTCAAAGAATTCTTAGAATCAATGCCTTCTCTTTGAGCATTATCAAGTGGCAATTGTTAGAAATAAACCTTGAGAACAAAATGAATTGCTGAAATTCCAAATTTTGCTCTTAGGCCAATCCTGACTTCATGAAGCGTATCTCCTTCTGCGGATAAGGATGACTTCTTCAAAGGGGTCTCTACTGCATAGTCCTGAAATATTATTCACTTCCAACTTAATCTTTCTGCATGGCAATGTGAATATGTGCCATATTGATAATGGCAACTCACGAAGCTTTTTGTCTACCTTTATAGGAACAGATCCAGGGGTTATCATATCAAGAGGAGGTTGATCCCATTCCCTGGAGGATCAAGCTTACGTTATAATTATACATAAAATTAGTTGGATTGTTAATATTAAGATCTGCAATGATATCAATTAAAAAATAACAGAAGTTCAAATCCAGAATCAAAGAGAACTCAAGTATGTTGTTTTAGCTTGATGTACCTTCCAACATCTTGAACAAGGGTAACTCCCCAGTGAAGAATCCATTTTCCAGGTAGACTGCAGCCCACCGTAAGCTCCCAATCATTCAAATCCCTTCCGTGATCTAATCTCACAAAAATCTTTCCCTTCACCTAAATTGTTCCATCGCAAAGAACCCCATCAATGCCAAACAGTTTAATTGGGTAAACACATAACAAAACAAAATTAAAATAAAAACACCTTTTTTGTCATGCATGCATGGTGATTCCCTTATAACCCCTACCACACGCCACACCCAAGAAAAAACGAAGATTTCAATGACAAAATTGATAAAGGTTGATCAAAAGTTTCAACCTTTTTATTATTAACAAGAAAAAAAAAACACCCAACTACTTCTTTCATCCAAACTTGTTCCTTAAAATAATAAAAATCAAAGCTTTTCCGTCTTGGGTATTCCCCAGCTCTGTCATGAAACCAAACAAGGTGATACATCCATGTATATTTTTCTGCGTAAATGCATGATATTCCCCAGCTACTAGGGTCTCAAGGAGTTCACATATTCCAACATATGTTATGTTATTCACATTGACCTGAGTTCAACCTAGGACTTCTTGCTTAAGAGACATGATTATCTATCAACCATGTCACATATATCCAAACACATAAAATGGGAAGGAAAAGTTGAGACCATGTGGGTTCGGTCGATCGTGAAAGTGCTGGTGATGGTCTGAGGGCATTGAAGGGGGTGGAGGGTAGGGGTGTCTGTAACTGAAGTTGCATGCACGGGAGAGAGAGTCCTACGAGGTTGGTGGTGGAAGATGAAGGATGCATCATTGAGATTGGAGGAGCACGTGGGAAGAAAGAAGGGTCTCAGTGAGATT
The DNA here is from genome assembly GCF_016808095.1 of Vigna angularis. Taxonomy (NCBI): domain Eukaryota; kingdom Viridiplantae; phylum Streptophyta; class Magnoliopsida; order Fabales; family Fabaceae; genus Vigna; species Vigna angularis. The sequence continues at coordinate 23,295,030 of NC_068979.1, read as the reverse complement.
GGTTTACGGCTACGAAACGAAGGTTTTCTGGAGCAAAGTTGGAATAGAGGTTCTAATGCAACGGTAGACATGGCTGTTTTGCTTTGCAAGCAAATGGAAAGAAGAAGAAGAAAAAGATGAAAGGAACAAAGGAAGGTGGTCGCATTGGCCTTTGACAAAGTTGTTGTTGGTCCCTTTTGATGTGTTCTCTCCACACCATTGGATTCAAAATTTTCTTTCCAAAAGAATCCCAGAATAGGTTCCTCCTATTTGTATTCTATGATTTCTTTACATTATTTTTTTTATCTCAAAACCTATTTTTTAAAGTCCATCCATTTATTAAAATTGAAGGAAAATGCAGAGCATTTTTAGCTATGGAGGAGTTGCTTAAAAAAATTTAGTTATTTGAAAGTGTCATGTTGGAAGCAACAGCCATTTATTAATCCTGAGACGATATTATCTAAAATTAGAAGGTCTTTTTAATATAATAAATATTAATGTATAATGAAAATGAATGTAGAGTTTGTGAACCGTAATTGGTGTTGCCACATGCATGGTTGATTTGGAAGAACACGATTAGGAGAAGTAATTAAACCTTGACGTGAAACCAACGAACCAACACGAACCAAATCACATGATGGAATGTCGCATCACGACATATACTAATAGTAATCAATATTCTAAGTTGTAATCATATATTTTGAGTTGTAGGGCATAAGACATACAACGTTCTTGAATGTCTCTTACACCGTTCTTTTCCTTTTTGCTTCTTTCTTCTTCTCTTCCATTGAAGCATCCATTGAAATTTAATCATTGTTATGCCCTTATTACCTCTCCCTTCTTATTTCTCTTTTTTTTTTCTTAAAATAATATTTGTATATTCTTTTGTATTTCATTCTTCCTAATTATTGCAAACTTAAATGAACAATAACATAACATTACATATTATTATTTACAATATTCTCTTCTACTAATTGATTTATGTAATAAGAAAATTATTTATATATATATATATATATATAAAGGAAAACGTGATTATACTAGTATATATAATACTGACATATAAAATGAATTTTTTATGATAAATATTTAGGTATTATGGAAGTTATAAAAAGTTCGTACGAGGTAGAAAAAATCTATCATAATAAATCAAATTTATTATGATAGGTCTCGTTTTATCAATCATAATCATAATAACGATTACTGTGTCAACGTCAATTTATTAATGGATTTTATTTATCATTTGTCATATAATTTAATTTTTTTCATTAGTATTATTTTATTTAAATGAAAACAAAGTATTTTAATAAATATATTATAGCTACAGGAAAGGGAAAAAACAAAAGTAGGGGTGGAAGAAGAAAATGCCCAAAATATTTGCCATTCCTGTACATGTATACTTTGTGCCTAAACATTTGATGTTTCATCACTTTAATTTGTGTTTATTTAAAGGTTCTATGCTAATATCTTAATTTAGTCAAACATATATTGGGTGTTATGGGAATATCATTCTTTAATTCGACCGTGATAAGGATTTTCTTTCTGCATCCTAGCTTTTCTTCCTGCACACTCACAAGAATATTTGATGGACAAAAATTATCGAAATACTTTATACATTTTTGAAAATTTATCCAAAATATATTTTAGAATTATGCATATGTTAAATAGGAGCAAATGACTTTTCAGAATTCTAGAATGCCCATTTGCATAATTTTATATAAAACAATCCCACACAAAAATCTGTAACCCATAATTATTTGTTGACTAATATGAATATGCTTAAAAAGCCCAAATGATATTTTAGAAAGAAAATACAATGTCTGTTTTTCCAGTCCACTTTATATGAGAAGTTGTGACTCTTTAAAGTCTTTCATGTAAATAATATTTTAGGAATCTATAACTCTTTTCCATGTGTAATTGTTAAAAGTCATAGAAATAAAAACATTATATCAAAAGAATTAAAGTAAATAAAAAGGTTTGAAAAAAAACATAGTATGTTCTAATGATGCATCCTTCATCTTCCATTAGAACCTCTCTTCCACTCTAAGACATTTTCGGTTGTTGTGTATATACATCTCTTAAATCGAGAGCATAACACAATGCATGCAATAGAAGAAAAACAAAGGTGAGGGTTGGGGAAGGGGCCGAACAGCTATAAAAATATTTCATAATTTTTTTAAATATTTGAACTTAGCAAAAACAAAGTTATGGATGAAAATATTGAACAATTACATTTCACCAAGATAATTATGCACTCTAGACCTTCAATTATTACACAAAAGGTAAGAAAAGGAAAATGTTAGAACACTAAGTGAACATGGAAAGTATTACATTATTAATACACTTCCACCATAACTATTCTTTAAGAAAAGGAAAATCATAAACTAATACTTTTGGAACATTATCATGCGACCCCATATAAAAGTATATTATCCTACACTTGAACCCCAAACAGTATAATCTTTAAAGATAAAAATGATAAGAATGAACAGCGCCAACGATCAATATATAAACATTGAAATTTGAATTTTTAATAACAATAAAGTTGTATAAAGTATAACCCGCTGTCTATAAGCTAAACAAGATATATGAGAACAAATCAGTGCTAAAAATTAAGCAATAAAGCTTCTTTCTCATCTTTTTATAAACAAAAAGACAGTGATTAGTTTAAAGAGGTGCAGAGTTTGATATCACAAGCAAAGCCTAAGAGATAACAATTTCCGGTGACAAATGTGAAAACAAAATAAAATAAGGATGATGATTTCATAATGTTCAATATTTTCAAACACCCTGATGAAAATATTGAATAACAATTTGACAGAAGAGACAGTAACTCGATAAGCTTCACTTGCTCCCACCCAAATATTCTTTCAAGCGAAAGCCATAACATAATATCATAAAGCAACATGCTTCTTTTGCTTTCAAGATCTCCATGAACGGATGATGCTTTGACACAAGGTACATCTACACGGAAAAACTAAGAAATGACATAAAAGGTGAAAGGGAAAAAGAGAATTTTCACCAGCTCTACGCTTTGCCATTGGTCTTTGGAGATGGTTGAGGAAACTGATGGTGATAAGGAGATGCATAGGTACCATTTGGTATAGAAAGACTCCTTTGCTGCTGTCCGTTGCGGCTGAGCAATGCTCCTTGTGTTCGACCGTTTCTTGTGTTGGGGCTCGCTCCAATGCGGTCGGCTTGCATCGTCTGGTAATAATATGAAGAGCTTGCCATGTCCTTGAGGTTTGGCAAAGGCTTCAAAGCTTCTACAACTTCACTCATCAGAGGCCTGGCTTTTGGATCTCTACAAAGGCAATGAGCAGCTAGTTGGGCAGCTTTCTGAGCACCTTTCACCGAAAAGTGCCCTTCCAAACGAGGGTCTATCAACTTGTAGAACCTTCTCCTCTCTCCCAGATGCGGCCGAGCCCATTCCACAAGGTTATGTTCACCATTGGGTCTGTGTTTGTCCATGGATCTTCTCCCAGTCAACATCTCCAGTAGTACCACTCCAAAACTGTACACATCACTTTTTGATGTAAGATGACCTGCAACACAAGTGAATGTTATTAGAATTCAAGCAATTAGATATTGGATGGATTGTGTTTAAATGCATTTGGAAAAAACATAACTGAAACTTAAACTCCAATTTTGTAAGTCATAAACATTAAGAAAACACAACTGAAGATATCAAACCCATCAATACAATTGATCGTCGGACAGGGAGAATATAGACAGATCAACTAATTTACTATCTTAATCATAATTTTTCTAGAGTGGAAAACAAATAATATCAGAGATAAAAGCTTAAAACATTCCAAACATTAAAACAGTCCCACAAGGAATTATGTTTACAATTTTTGTTTAGAATTTTGTTGAAAGTAATGATCATCAATAAATAAAACTAATAACTTAGCAGATGAAAAATGCCTAACAAAATGAAGTCAGATAGAAATAGCATCAACGCCTAAGCATTCAAGACTTTATAGATAAAATGATAAATAATTAACTAAAACATTAAGATTTGGAAGTGCTTTATCAACCAAAAGTTACCTGTCATGACATATTCTGGTGCAGCATAGCCATAGGTTCCCATCACTCGAGTAGACACATGGGTTTTATCACCTTCTGGGCCATCTTTGGCAAGACCAAAGTCCGAGAGCTTGGCGTTGTACTCCTGAATTTGTACAAAACGTTAGATGAACAAAAAGGGAAACACATGTAATCATAATGTAGTTTTTGGCACTTACTGCATCTAATAGTATATTTGAAGTTTTAAAATCCCTATATATTACTGGTCGATCGGCTTCTTCATGAAGAAAAGCAAGACCCTTAGCAGCTCCAAGGGCAATTTTCATTCTAATGGACCATGGAAGAGGCAGGGATCCTACATATGGCATAATTTCAACTTGAGAACATAAATAAGGAAAGACATAATCCAAATATAAAATATACAACCGCAATATTGAATTACAGTTCTAACCCTGATAGAGAAAACTACTAAATCCCTATATAACAACTGAGATACTCAAAGAAACAAAGTTATTAATGGAATCATTATAATGGTATAGATTAGATTCATGCATTATTCTAAATAGGCAGATCACAACAGTAATAGTAATACAATAGACGTACTACATTATGTAACCCCTTTTCCCTTGTACGTCTAGATCTCCATGCCAAATTAACAAAAGTTTATAACCTTATAACCTGACTTCTGTGGATCTGAAACCATGCTTTACGAGAGAAATCCAGCAGGGTTCTTTTTTATGTGATCAAAATTTCAAGGTGCAGTAGTGATGTAACAATTATTATCATAGAAGAAACAGTGGAAACGAATTGCATAGAAAAGGGTAACTTACTCCTAAACAAGTGATTTTCTAGGCTACCCCGAGGCATGAACTCATACACCAGCAACCTTTGATCATCTTCAATGCAGTAACCCACAAGTTTAACAAGGTTCGGATGAACTAGGTCGCCAAGAAAATTTACTTCAGCCTGTCACGTGATCCAAACGAGAATGATCATTGGAAATGTAGAATTTAGTAGATAATAATAGAAGAAAATAAGAAGTTTTGAAAATATACAAACCAGCCACTCTTTATGACCCTGGAGCCCATCATGGTTGAGGGTTTTTACAGCAACAGTAAGCCCTGTGCCAGGTTTCACTGGAGCAGTTCCATTTTCTTCAATCCACCCCTTGAAAACACAACCAAACCCACCTTCACCAAGAAAACTTTCAGGCCGAAAATTTCTGGTAGCTAACTTAAGATCATTGAAAGGGAATTTTCGCAGCCTGGAAGCAATTTTAAGCTCCTCTTCAAGTTTGGAAGTGGATGAATTACTTTCGGCATTACTAGTGGTTGTAGAAGAGACTGCTGGAGCCGTTGGTTGGTCTCTACTAGTATCATTAGTTGATTTACTTTCAGCTAATGAGAAGCCATCAGAAAGAGAATTTTATAGAAAGGCGTATCAGGACAAGTAGTAAAAAACTAAAAATAGCATCAAGGACTATAGATTTTATAGTAGATACGAATACTCAGAATTAAAGACAATCTCAAGTAATCTACCTTTAAAGCATATATTTGAAATTCAGGTTTGCCCAAAGAGCAAATGGGAGTAACCTCTTTCCTTATATCTAATCTCAAGCTCATATGATAGTAATTACCTACCACTACCAAAGTCAAATCTGACACTTATTTCCTAGCCAGTCTAAAATTTAAACTCTTTCGCTGGCTTCTCATTGTGAACTGGAATACCACATGGAGGTGTGGTAAAGGAAACATTCTACATATAAAGCTTACAAATGCATTGCATATCTCATAGGATAAAGAGTGTAAGCCACTGCAGTTCTGGATTAACATGAATTGAAAAAACTCAATTACATTTCAATTTCAACCTTGTTTTGCTCCCGCCCCCAAACCGCAGCCACAGCACTCGTACTCGTTTGTGTATCATTTCACATTACATAGCATGGTAACTTTCAACCAAATAGCAAACAAAATAGGTAAACAAGCCTGCATTAGGTGCTAAAGAAAGAATTCCCAAACCCCAATACAAACTAATCACTAAACAAAAATGGGGAAGCCTATGCACAAAAAATAAATCATATGACAAGCACATTCACATAGATGGAACATCCAGGCACATGATAAGAAGAACAACAAGAATAGTAGCAACTCTTGTATGGAAACAGTAATGATTACCATAATGAGTACTGGTGCCGCTGCCACTGACTGAGGTATCGACTTTGGATCTTGAGGAAATGCAGCTGCCCATAAACCTGAGCCTAAACCAACAACCAGACCCAGCCCCTTCCACTTCTTCATTCCCTTTCTTCTTCTTCCTCCCTTTTGATTTGCACACATCCCAAGGCTCCACCACCTTACCATTCTCAGCACCCAAACCCATCTCTACTAGTTCCTAGACAACCAAACCCAGATATCATCAATTCCAAATACCACCTCCTCCTACCCTCCCACTAACCCAGATGGAAAATTCCCCAGGAAAACCTAAAGATCACAACTTTACAACCCAACACCCCTTGAAACCGAGCAACCCAGAAGACCCATAAATAAAGACAGAAAGGGGGAAAAGTACCAGATCACATTAAGTAAGTGAAAATAGCTAAAAAAAAAACAGAAGGAAAAAAGAAAACTTGAAGGGTAGATAGATTGGGAATTGGGAAATGAAAAGTGAAGTGAGGAGAGTGGGGGCAGAAAGAACAGAGTGAACAGCACCTGGGCTGAACTCAGTAATCTCCGCTCAAAGATACATAACTGAAATGGGTCCTCCTCTGCAACAATACCACAATAAACACCTTGCTCAACAAAAAATTATGATTTTTCTTTTAAATTAAACATATTAATCATATTTATTACAGTTTCCCAAATTTAAATATTTTGATAATACTGAGCTAGCAGTTACCAATTACTATACTAACTCCTTAAGCTTCTCTCTCCTTAGTTTATTGGTATCTGATGAACTGTGATTTTGGTATATCTGAATTAAATTAAATTTTGTTATTGTAATGATAAATATTATTGTGACCGTAATAAAAAGGAGATTTTTGTAATTTGCAAAAGAAGACTAGAAAAAGAGTGTGTGACTGTGAAGAAGAGGAGAAGGAGTTTGAGTTGCAACAGAGCAGGACCCACTGTGATGATGACGTGGCTGTCCTCAATAGCAAAAGCCAAGCCAACCTCGCAGTCAGCTTTACGGTTTCGGAACTAACATTTATCATGTGTGTTTTTATTATTTCATAACAGTCACCCTTGATGTGAGAAAATAATTATTATAATTAGTATTTATCTTTTAAATATATATGTATATATATATAGGGAGAGAGAGAGAAAATTTTTAAAAGAAACTTCAGACCTCTATAAATTAATCAAATGTTTAGGAAATATTTCAATTTAATTTTGTATTTAATTTAATGCTGAATTCAATGTTGAATTCAATGTTATTTATATTTATGTATAAGTTTAATATTAAATAGTAATTTTGTATTTATTATATAATTTTATCTCACTTATTAATCATTATTATATCTATAAATATTTATATACTTTTATTTTCCTTTAATTTAAATCATAAATATTATTTTTGTTTGTTAAAACATCTATCATATATAGTTGTGTGTGTGTGTGTCGTTTAATTTCGTATTAGAAATTGAGTTATGTTAATAAATGAATTTAGTAAAGAATTAAATATTTGAAATCAATGTCACTTATTATAATTAATATTAACCTTTATAGTTTTAATATTAATTAGGACATTTATTTATTATGTAATTTTATTAGGAATTAAGATTAGAAATAAAAACTAAATCACATGTCAGTCAGTTTTGGAATATATAAATGTATTCTATTTGTAATTTATAATCAAATCTTAAATAATTAATTGGTATGTAATAATAATAATAATATATTATTATTATTATTAATATATTTAATTGTTGGTTTTAGTTGAAGTGTTTGGTAAAATTAACTCCTAGGGACTTGGTCATTAGACTAGCACAATAGTTTCTAGACAAAAATAGTTTGAGAAAATTTAGAGAGTTCATAGAGGTTGTTGGACAAGGCAGTTGAACGAAAATTTATTTTAAAAATCTAAAAAGATCTGATCCAAAAATTCATTGAGTGAGCATACCTATATCGTTGGGTAAGTTCAAAAACTCGCTTAAACGATAGAGTTTTTGAGAAAGAAAAATGTTGAAAAGAGAAAAAGTGTGATAAGAATGAGATATTGAATAATTGTGTATATGATGATTAATTATTTACGAAAGAAAATGTTTTTATGTGTGATTTAGGTCGTATATTAAATAAGGATTGTTTGATGAGAATATTCAAATTCTACTAGATATATTAATTTATATAGAAAAAATATATAAAAGATAATAGTTGATAGATATTCCTATAACGAGATTTGATGTAAAAAATAATCAATATAGTAGACGATAGCCAAATAATCTTGTTATATAAAAAAAAAAACTTAAGTCTTAATATTGGAAGTAGAGTAGAGTCTAAGTTAAAATTGTCAAAATCTACTAAATATTCATATGACATATGCATAATTTTTAGTCCAATTTAAGGGAAGAATATTCTAAAAGTAGTATTTCATTGTTAATTAAATTTATATATAATGAATGAATTGTTTGATATTATTTGAAATTGATATGCATGGTAACTTATTGAAATTATTGTTAGTTTATAAATCTTTCAAATAAACTAACTTGCTCTCGTTTTGTGGTTGTTATTTTCATATGCAATGGTGTTTGTCACACGAGAACAAATGATCATACGTATTCAGAATTCCAACCATGAATAACTGAGAGAGATTAATATAATATAGATAATTTTATTTATGTATATAAGTGCAGAAGTTATATTCCTCTTATGGATCTTGTTTATATTTTATTTTTATTTTTTTTACTTCATTTTGTAATGTAAACGTTTCTTCGACATATTTATATTATATATTATGTCTTGTTAAATTACATATTTAGCATATAAACCGGGCCATTGTAATTTTAATAATTTTTATATTCAAAATTATCATTTAGTGAGTATTTTATATCCAAGGACTAATTTATAGGATAGGTTATTTCAATTTTTACTTTAAATGTAAATTTAATATTTGCTGACAATATTGTATAATCACAAAAGACTGAAATTATTTATTTTAAAAAATTGAAAGGTTAAATTTATCAATTTGAAATATAAAGACCAAAGGTATATTTAACCAATGTATAAGGATCAAAAAAATATTTAGTGTTTACTTGAATTAATGTGTGTTTACTTGAATTAATGTTATATATATATATATATATATTTGATATCTAATGTTAATTTTAAGTAGTTATACTATTTTTATTTTGTTTTATTTATTAAATTAAAATAGAATTATATATATAATAAACTATTTACATGTTTTTGTATCAATATATCTTATTTTATTTAAATTGTAAAATTTGAAATATTTTTAACCACTATTCATTACATCTCAACTTTATAACAACCATAGGATAAATTCATACTTTATAATAATAATAATAATAATAATAATATTAATTCATACTTTATATCCTAAATACTATCAATTCATACTTTATAAATTAATACAGAACAAAAACTAGCTTCTCTTACTTCACAAAGAACTACTACAACTCTAAAAATGTCCAATCATTACTTAAACACAAGAAACTCTAAAAACATCTACTAATCACCAAATTGTGATTGGAGTGAGTCCTTAGGACTTTAAATTGACAAGAAACTAAGAAAAGATAACACAAGACACATCTGACAAAGAATCAACATGCACAATTTCAACTGAAAAACGAAAAAAAAGAGAGTCAACTTAATTGCTTAATACTAAGAACTGATCGGATAAAAATTGAGATTACTTAGTCGTAATTTCCTAGGAACTTCCTGATTGTCAAACAGATGATCGATTAGTCAGATATCTTAGAGAGAAGGTAGAGAAAATCAAAGAATGAGTTTTAGATAAATGATCTGTATTTTAAGTAATGAAACGAGTTTAAGAAATACTGTTTATATTATTGAATTATTTTAAAATAAAATTTTCGACCTCGTTATTTTAAAACACCTATAAATTCTAATACCCTATTTTCTATATTCTTACAAACCTTATAATAGTTGTTGGATAAAGTTTAATGTAATAATATTATTTATATTTAATAAAATGTTAAATGGTAGATATTAATGCTTTCTCATATTTAAATTTGAAAATTATATATATTTGTTATAATTTTAATACTAAGTAGTACTAAATATTATGGGTTATGTTTTCTAATGAGTGATGTAAGTACTAAATTCTACTGTGTCTTCATTTTTTTATGCTGAGAATGGTATTTGGGATTTGAAGAGTGGGCCGAAATAGATTTCAGTTGTTTAGAACAAATAGAGCTGGCGTTGATCTTAATAAAGAAGGTGTGCAAATACTATTATGAAAAGCTCTTCATTATCTTTTCTATTAAAAAAATCATTTTTTATTATCTTCTTTTTCCTTTACGTTCATGACTATTTTTTTTCTCTTTCCTTTTATACTTCATTTCTCAAATTAAATTGAAAAAACTTAAAGCCATTAATTACGAAATCTTGTAAGTAATTTTTTTTTTCATTCCTCCAAAACTACATGTAGGAGTTTAGGCTTATTGAGTAAAATGGAGTTTCAGAGTTTAAAATTTCATTTATTTTTATGATTACGAATTGTTTTTAGGAACTCAATGAATTTCTTGTGATACATTCTCTTTCTTTTCTTTTTTTAAAATTTCCAAATCTTAGAGTATAAGAAATCCTTAAAACACATTTACAATTAAGTTTGCACTCAACGCTACACCAATGTCGCTTACCACCATATGAAAAACTAGCAACTTTAGCATTATAATTTTGAAAAATAAAGACATATTCAAATGATCAAATTAATATTCCTCACTTAGTACTTGGTTCAAAGACAGGTTTAGGTTACAAAATGAATATCTATTTGTTCAAATGACCATATCTTTAATTTCTCAACTCAACACCACTTTCAACCAAAAACAAGAAATATTCAACACCAAACACAACAGAAACTCTAATGCTAAACTACTAATGTTAGACCAAATCAAACATACAACACAATCTTTCAAAGCTTCAACAACATTAAAAAGATGCAGTTAGCTTCTCTTACCTAACAAATGATCAAAATGTTCTAAAAAGTCTAAACTAGCTCCAAAAGAACAGTAACATTTATCTGCTCTTACGAACAACAAAAACATTATCAGGGCATATCATTGGAACTACTCATTAGCATATACTCAAAGTGATGACTCAACAGACGCATGCAAGCTAAGCAGAGCCCACATGCAACAGATATAAGAAAAGACCAAGAGAAAATGGTTGAAACTCAACTTACTCAAATAGAAAAACTGATAAGTCCAAATGAAGAGTTCGCGGCCTAGATCAATCCTACAGGCTCGGTTCTTAAATCAAACGAATAGAGGATGAGAACTTCTAGTGAGAAGTCAAATAACTTTAAAAAAGTAGATTTTAGAGAATTAATGTGTTATAAAATAATAAAACTCATTCATAACTTTTTCTAATTTAGTATAAAAAAAAAATACTTAAGAGTTATGGAAAATCCCTAAATATGAAATGTACTTTGTGCATCTATCACTCGCAGAACTTCTAATGTAAAAATCTACACTAGCAAGTCTTCTACACTGTTGCAGGCTCGACCACAATCCTACGGAGGAAACTTTGATGCAAAATATATACACGAGATATCCCTACAGGGAAACTCAATTATATATTTTGTATTTTGTTTTAGTAGTAATAAATTAGACTCAATGTATATTATTACTTTAATAATTTGCAGTTAATATGACTTTTTTTTACTCTTGGGTCCTAACCTTTTTTTATAAATATTGTTTTGGATTAATTCTAGTTTCATTGAATTCTATATTTTAAATGTTTCAAAATAAATATATGATTTATTAGATTTAGAATCTTCTATTTTTTTGTATTGTAGGGAGTGATGACAGATTTTGTCATATTTTATATGAAAACCTATGAGGATTTGATTTCCTTTACTTTAACTTTTTGATATTTGTAGTCAAGCTTTGGCCGAGGCCCATGCATACAGTTGACGAGTTTAAAATGTATTGAATTTATGTATTTTTTTTCAATTTTAAATATTGTCTTTTCTTGGAGAAGCTCTCTCAATTTCTAAGTTGATTATCTTTATATTTTCTCTTTTCTTTCGGGTGTTTCTTTTTTCATCTAAATTAATTCTTGAAGTTTAATTCATAGAAGTAAGATCACACAATTCAAATTAAATATTTTAGAAATGCAATATGAATTAGATTGAATAATAATGTGATTTGATTCTAATATCTAGTTTAATTAACCAATTCAATACCATGTCTTTTAATTGAACAGGTTAAAACTGTTAAAACTTAAATTAGAATTTTTAGAAAGTTATGATAGGGGGAATTGTATGAAATTTAAATCTATGAATTCACTCTTCGTATCCAATTCTTTGATTGTTAAGCCTCTGTTTTTAATTTCTTTTTGCATTTTGAATATCTATTTGAGTTTTGTAGTTGTGTTGCATTCTAATATAATTTATAGAGGAAAATTATTGAACATAGAATAATAGATGCAAGATTTGGACAACTGATCTGGGTTGTGTTCTGCATTGTAAAATTTTATAGAAAACTGAAGTGCTTGGAATTGATAACAGCATTGACAGTGAGGTACTATGGTGTGATATGATATGTCTTCAACACTCTGATGCATTTCCTTGGAGAAGACCATTTCTGATCTGTGAAGCAACATCTTGAACAGCACCAGGTCCATGTGGAATGAAAACAGCATTGGATTTGGAGGAAGCACCGATGTCCTTCATTGTGTCAAAATATTGAGTCATGAGAACCATGTCCATGATATCCTTTGATGTTGTCCCAGGAACATTCTCAGAGAAAGCTAACACACTGTCCCTCAGCCCATCAACTATGGCTTGCCGCTGACGAGCAATTCCAAGCCCTGCTAGGTACTTTGCTTCTGCCTCCCCTTCTGCTCGCTTTATCTGCAATATCTTCTCTGCTTCAGCTTTCTCCTTTGCAGCCACCCTCATTCTTGCAGCTATTTCCAAAGGGTCACAACAAAACATAGAAACATGCATAAACAATTTGTTCAAACAAGATAAAGTTTGTTTTCTTCGCATGGTTGAAAAGGAAATACGAATAGCACTAACTGAAGCAACGCGTGACATACCAGCATTTATCTCATTCATGGCTCTCTTCACATGCTCGTCTGGCTCTATATCCACAATAAGAGTCTGAACAATCTCGTAACCATAAGCTGACATAGCCTAGAAAAAAGGAAAGAAGATGAAGGATGTTCTATTCCATTCTTAATTTACAATAAAAAGAGATACCTTTTCAAGTTCTTCCTCCACTGCTTTCGCAATTTCATTCTTCTGTTCAAAAGTAGCATCCAGTTCCATCTTTGGAACACTTGCTCTGATAACTGAATAGCAAAATTAGTAAATAAGTTTCAATCTGAGGATCCACTGACAAACCCAAAGAACAAGAATAATCACCATCAAAGACATAGGATTGGATTTGTGCTCTGGTATTGCTGAGTTTGTAATAAGCATCCACTGTCTTTTCTGCCAATGCTCGATATTGGATAGAAGCAACCACGGTAACAAATACATTGTCCTGGCGGAATGCATCACAGGATCAGATAATTCATCATTTCAGACATTACTCAGATAAATATATATTCAACCAAATCATATTTCGAGATAACAATTACAGGATGGCAAGACAAAAAGACTAATCGTTTTATAATGATCAGCATGGATCATCAAAATGTAAAATGTTGTGATTAGAGAAGAGACCAAACTACTGGTTTTATGACAAGACGAGAACAAGTGAGAGTGAAAAAAAGAACCTTTGTCTTGGTTTCACAACGAACATCAAGTTGTTTGACACGCAAAGAAAGGGCACCAGCCACACGACTGCCAAGACACCATGGGACACAGTGGCAACCAGGTTCAAGAACATCATCGTACTTCCCGAAAACTTCCTTGATGGCCACACTTGACTGCTCCACTTGGACGCATCCAAACACTTGCCCCATCTTCACAGATCAAAGAACAACAACAAAACCCCAACAGAAGCACCTAACCAAACACCAACATAAATATAATGCATGAATTCGTTGTCCTCAATGTTCATAAGAAAAATAATAAAAAAGATTATTTCCCATTGGTTAATTTTCGAAGATAGTGCACTCACTTGATAGCGAGAGAGTGAGAATGAAAAGGAGAGAAGATAGTATTTATAGGGAGTCAGAGAACTGACGGAAAAGACCAAGAAAATGAATGGAAAAGAGAAAGGTAAAGAAATGGCAGTGACATAGCAACTTCGCAGGCGTGAGTTTTCGTATCAAATATACTTTTTCTCGTCTTGCCGCGTCATACACTTGAAAAATATAATGATAACCAAAACAGGCGTTTACTTTTTGACACATATTTTAAAATAAAATAATTATATAAAAAAAGTGAATTTAATATTTTTAAAGAAAAAAAAAACAAATAGTGTCAAAATGAATTTAAAAAATTTGTGTTTGTGAAGATATCATTTATGTAAAATAAAACCTACAAGAGCGTGAAGTGTGGATTAGAAGAGTGACGTAGTTTCTCTTAAAATTAACATCATTATTATTTATTTTACATTGTTATATTTTAAAATGGTAGTTTTCCCGTAAAAATCAAGGTGTTGAGAAATAGTTTTAGGAAAGTTTTAGATATTTTAGTTAAATTCATTTATAGAAGTTTCTTAAAATAAAATATAAGTATATTATTCTATCCTTTTATAATTATTATATTTGTTCGTATTTCTAAGATAAAAACGAAGGAGAGTGTGTGTACAGAAGCCAAATACTAATAATGAGATAACTTTCCCACATTTAAATCTGTAAAAAATAATAAATAAATAAAAGTATGAATACAAAAGTGATTATGAGAATGGTACGAGGACAAAAATGACTATGAGAATGAAATGAGTATATATGTAATGATATGTGTTTATAGATTTGTAGGCTTTTCAAGGAAAGTAAAAAAGATAATTAAAATAAGTCTTAAATATAATTAATTATTGACTTATATATAGTCCTAGATTTATTTTGTTTATGTTTTTAATGAAAACATTAAATATGTTGAAGGAATTTTAAAGTGTAAAAATTAAATATTTTATAATTTAAACAAAATATAATTCTTTTTATAGTTATGCGAGAATGAAAATTATATTTAGTCCTTAATAAAATTATATCGTATTATTTTAATTTCTAAATAATAATATTTTTTCTTATATTTTAAAGAGGTGACTCTCGACTTTTATATTTTTTTAAAATATCATATTAAATAAGATTGCAATTAAAATAGTTTCAAAATATATTAATTAAAAATTTAAAAATAAATTATATAGTTAGTATGTATTAAAAATATCATACAATTATGCTGCCTCTAAATTGTGATATATCTTGTAAAATATGAAAAAAAATAGTATTTTTAGAAACCAATACTTTCGTATAAAAAAAATGAATGGTTATAAATATCAAAGGATACAACTTCTATTATGAATATCAAATATGCTATAAATAAGGAAAATAAATTACACACATTAACTAGACATAGATATCACAAAATAAAGAATCACAATAGCAAAAATATTTCTATAAAAAAAATTATTGAGAATTATTCTTCTTAATATGATCCTAAAAATTTGGATGGAAATAACATTCTTAATTTATCCGTGTTTTTTGAATCATAAAATTATAACATTCTTAATTAATTCACATGTATGATTAAATTTATTTATTTTTTATTTACATATAATTATTATATAAATATAAAAAATAAGGAGTATGAGTGTTATTTTATTAATACATAAAAAATGTGAACATTTAAAAGAAAATACACATGTTTTTTTTTGTTTTTAAAAATTATCATTACGTCAAAAAATATTTTTACATGGAAGAATAATCAAATATTAATTCAGAGAATCGATATATAAACTAGTATTATGAGACTGTATACTTACCATTGTGACAGTATTATGAGATTGTATACTTATCATTGTGACATCTTTTTTATAATCCTCAAAAACCCTGTTTATTATCATCAGTAAAAAAATTTGTCGATAACACATATTTCATTTAGCAACGAATTTTTTTATCAATAAATGAATTATGTATTATTGACGGAATAATCTTTCTGCAAAATCTTTCGATAAAAAGAGCAATAAATTCTTCGTCCAAATCTTGTGTTTAGTGTCCAAACATAATTTTTTTTTTCTTCATCTTCAAAGTAGAGAATTAATGTGTTACAATTAACGAAACATACGATGACTAGCTTGGTAATTATCGATAGATTTTTTCTTTGATTATCATGGATTTTTCCTTCGATAATTAGTGACATATATAAATTTTTATTTGTAAATGTTATCTTCTACCTTTTAATTGACAAATTTTAGTCCATCTGAAATTGATCGAAAAAAAAATCGCTACCAATGGATTTTTTTATGTTTCCAACAAATTTTGATCGTTGGTAATACTTGTATTTTTTGTAGTTGGTCACTCTCGACCCACATTATATGGTAAAATAAGTTTAATATCTATCTAAAGTTTGACTAAAATCA
Organism: Vigna angularis; assembly: GCF_016808095.1. Classification (NCBI taxonomy): domain Eukaryota; kingdom Viridiplantae; phylum Streptophyta; class Magnoliopsida; order Fabales; family Fabaceae; genus Vigna; species Vigna angularis. Next base: position 23,278,343 of record NC_068979.1, on the reverse strand, counting down.
AATACTTTAGATATCATTGACTCTTTCAACTAATTGCTTTTATCTATGTAATTCTAATTAATAATTAGCATAATCAAACTAATATCAAGATTAGTCTTGTCATCTATATATCACACTAAACATATACACATGATAGTTTTCCCTCTTCAAGAAAAAACTATTCTTCCATCCATTTATCTCATACAACATTAAACACAGTTATGGAAGCCCATTTTTAAGCATAAACCTTAATAAATTTGTATTTTAGATAAAATTCACTTATTAAAACGTATCCGCTAAGCGAACAAAACTATTCACTAACGAGTCACTCTAAAAATGATATTGTCCAACGAGTTGATGTCTCGCTTAGTAAATCAACCATTAAAACAAAATGCCAAAAAAATGCATCCAATAAAAATAGACCTCGCTCATCTAAGTTCCTCGTTAACTCTGCAAAACTCGAGTTTTATATTTGAGTTTTCATTGATTTTTTATCAACCAAAAACAATTCGTCATCTGTGTTTCCGAGGTATACACTTAAAAAAGCCTGTGAAGTGTGGATTGGGAGAGTAACGTAGATTCCCTTAAAATTAACATCATTATTATTTTACATTATTATACTTTAAAATGTTAGTTTTCAGTCATTTATAGAAGTTTTAGATCGCTTAGTTAAATTCATTTATAGAAGTTTCTTAAAATAAGATATAAGTATATTATGCTATCATTTTATAATTATTATAATTGTTCTTATTTCTAAGATAAAAATGAAGGAGAGTGTGTATAGAAGCCAAATACTAATAATGAGATAAGTTTTCCACACTTAAATCAGTAAAATACAAAAGAGTATGAGTACAAAAAGTGATTGAGAGTGGTAAGAGGACAAAAGTGACTATGAGAATGGAATAAGTATATATATGGGATGATACGTATTTATAGATTTGTATAGTCTCTTCAAGAAAGGTTAAAAATATAATTAAAATAAGTCTTAGATATAATTAATTATTGACTTATATATAATCCTAGATTTATTTTATTTATGTTTTTAATAAAAAGATTAAATATGTTGAAAGAATGTTTTAAAGTGTAAAGATTAAATATTTTATAATTTAAATAAAATATAATTATTTTATAGTTAATTGAGGATGAAAATTATATTTAATCCTTAATAAAATTATATCATATCAAATAATCTTTAAAATTATATTTAATATTGTTTTAATTTTTAAATAATAATCTTTTCTCTTATATTTTTAAAGAGGTGATACTCGACTTTTATATATATTTTTAAAATATCATATCAAATAAGATTAAATTTTAAAAAATAAAATATATTAATTAAAAATTACAAGAAATATTAGTATTTTTTTAAATATATTAATTAAAAAATATAAAAAATATCAGTATGTATTATAAATATCATACAATTATACGGTCTCTAATATCTAGTAAAATTATGAAAAAATAGTATTTTTATAAACCCAAACTTTCGTATAAAATAATAATAGCTATAAATATTAGAATATACAACTTCTATTATGCATATGAAATATGCTATAGATAAGGAAAACTGTAAGATAGTAAATAATAATATGTAATAAATAAAGAGGAAAGAGAGGTAATTATTTAACCTTCATCCTCGTCTCTTCTCTTTTTGTGTTTTATTGTGTCTTCACACAATCATATTTTTCATTTGTTTTCTATTCAAATTCACACTCATTTTTCATCTGTTTAGAAATTAATCAAGCCACTTTGTAATTGGAATGTTAATAAACATTTTGAATTGATTGGATTTTAAAACAATATATGTTTTCATTTATTCTATAAAAAAAATTATCTCTTAGTTAGTGATGTTTGAGAGAATGATTTCAACCTATTCTACCGTATAATGAATTTCTGCTTTATTTGGATTAACAGTATCTTTAAGCGGTTAGAGTTTGAGGAAGAGACAACCTAAAGTAAGAAAAATTAATAAAAAATTGATAAATACTACTTATTAAGTTTTGATAGTAATAATGTTGTGATGTTGAATCTTGTGGGGTAATGGATTGACTATGTTTGATCCCTTTACTTGAATATATACTGATAATATGTTGTGGGTGATGGTGAGGAGAGGGTAGAATTGATGAGATCATGAATTTAGTTTAGTGAAGTGGTGTTTTGATTTTTTTTTGCTTTGAGCTACATAATCAAAGTAAATTAATTTATAATGTATAAGTATTGTCACTTGAATTGCCTAGCCTGATTTTGCATTAAATTGAACTGTGATGGCATGATTCTTGGGTTGTTCTATTGAGCTATTTTTTTCTTGTGTTGATTGGAGTATTTGTAATGCAACTTTTATAAAAAATGAAATTGACTAAAATAAATGGTTTATGTTTGACATGTTCCAAATTGGTGCATTGGTATATTGAGACACTTTTTAAAAAAGAGTAAGCCTATATGACATAAGAAAAACCTTGAAATAACTTAAATATATCAATAAACCAATTTAAAACACACTAAAACTCTTTTATATTTTTTATAGCGCCAAACATTACCATTGGATCGCTAGGCACTCAAAAGTCAGTAGTTCCAGTGGTGCAGAACATCGGGCGCCACTCTAGGACCACTAGTTGCTCAATCAACAGTGAGTTGCAAGGTTTATGGAGTTGGACGCCAAGTTTCTTGTGTTGGACGAAAGTTTCAGGCGTTGGGTCCCAACATAATTTTATTGCTAAGTTATCTCGGTAAAAAGCATGATTCTTACTTCGTTATCGTTAGATTGAACTAAAATTTTTACAACTTTTCCTAAATATATGAATATTTACTTTAATTGTTGGGATCTTTGATTTGAGGTTTGTGGTTAGACAACTGTTTTTCGCAGTTTTGATATAATTAATGGAAATATTATAATTGAATATGATGCTAATGCAATAGAAAATAAATGATGAATTATTAATATTTAGTTTTAAATGAATAATATGTGATTGATGCTATGAGATTAGTTTGGATTAAAGTAAAGTATATATATCTATGACATGATGTGATAATTTAAGAATATATAAGAATGTTATATGTGAGCTATGGTTTGAATATGGTGAATGTTGTGACTCTTAGGGAGGGAGTACTATATTGATATGAAAAAGGGTCGGACCCTACAAATATAAAGAATTTACCCTAGTTATGCTCTAGAAGAATTGGTGTTTTGTTGTAAAATCTATAGTTATAGCTCTTAAGACGCAAGAATGACTATGACATGTGCAAAGTCTAGGAGTTTGCTCAATACACTTGACTTTCATAAGTATAATCAAATGTTTAAGTGTTGTGGACCATGAGGGTTGTGGTTAATTTTGTGTCGATATTGACATGCTTTTGGTAGACATTTGATAATTGTTAAGAGTATGGATGGTTGAATTGAATGAGATTAAAATTCATTCTAATGTGATATATCATAAATGATAGGTTTTTTTGTAACTACATTAGCTTACCCTGTTGTCTATTATGTCATGGTTTATCCATGAGAGTCGAGTCGTAAGGATTCTGTTGTGATGATTGAAGCTTGAAGTTGTATTATGAGAGATAATGAATTTCTTACTATTAGTTATTGATTTCAAATTAGATGATGGATTTTATCTCTAATAAAATTTTAATTGATTAACCATATTTAAGATAACGATGAGGAGAGTGTGATAAATGATGGAACATATAACTTGTTTAAATAATGATTATGTATATTCGATGAAAAATATAGATTTTGATTGAATAATGGAATTGACTTGCATAGTATTTATTAATTTTCACTAGCTTATCCTTCTGTTTATATTTGTAGTTATTGTTTCCACCTACAATGATCGTATGTTATACTATATAACATAATATCATGCAAGTGATGGAGAAAATAAAAACAAAACCATAAAACTCGTTAGAGTAAAGTATATATATACTATTATTATTATATTTTATAAGATGTCATAATTAAATTTCTTCTGAACAAATATTTGAAACAAAGTCTTATAGGACTATAAATATATTTAAGTAAATGTATAATTTCATGATACCATTAACTCATTAATCATGATGAACAAATTTGTTGAGTTATATATATTAATTTGGGTCATTACAAAAATAAATTACACACCTTAACTAGACATAAATATCACAAAATAAAGAAACACAATAATATACAAATATTTCTAAAAATATTTCTAAAAACAATATTGAGAATTATTCTTCTTAAACTTGATCCCACAAGTTTGGATGGAAATAACATTCTTAACTTATCAATATTTCCATGATTTATTTTGAATCATAAAATTATAACATTCTTAGTTAATTCGATTAAATTTATTTATTTTTGTATTTATATATAATTATTACATAATTATAAATGTAAATATAAAAAACAAGGAGTATGAGTTACTTTTATTAATACATAATAAATGTGAACTTTTAAAAAAATATACTTAACGATCCTTTTTGTTTTTAAAAATTATCATTACGAATTATATATAATACAAAGCAAACTATTTAAAAATAAATTTGTAGTTTTCCATGCCTAATTTACTCCTGAGTCATGTCATTATTTCTCATTACGTGAAAGCAGACCGAAAATACTCTTGAACGTTAGGGTTTGTTATCTAGTAGGTGTTGACTCGGAGTTGACTTTGCTTCACCGTTGAGGTTTGTTTATTAAACTTTGGTTTAATGTCTCGATAGGTTCTTATTTTAGTCTAGAATCTCAAATAGGTTTCTCTTTTTTTCGACGTCTCAATTGGATGTTTTTTTTTTTGTAAAATTGAAGCAATTAGAGGTCTGTCGTCAAATTGGACAAACGGTTGTTTAAGTTTGGGTTACGTGGCATGGTCAGTTCATTAATCTCACGTGGCATTAAAATGAGTTTTATATTAAAAATTTGGATTGCACAGTGGGCAAAATCAGATTTAGGGAAGGGCAAAGTGGGCAAAAACGAGTTTCATGTTTCATTCGTTAAAGTTATGGTTTTTATATTGTTAATTAATCTCTCGAGCATTTATCTCCCTCATCCAAGCTTTTCTGATGTTCCATCTTCATGCTGTGAGCGAAAGCCTTTCAATTGGGTTTCTCACCGACGACATAAGAGAAAAACAGATCTTTCTGCATTATAACGTTCACTTTGCGGCTATTACAAGTAATTTGTTTGGCTTTTGATTTTTTGTTTGTCTGGTACGAGGGATTTCTATCTGATACGCGTTTTTCTGGTTTTTCATGGGATTTAATTAATAGTAGAATCTGGGGTTTTGAAGGCAAACAATGCCTGCACTACAACATTCGGGTTCACCACTGAAATGCATAGTCACTCAAAAGAGGCTCATAGTCATCACTTAGGAGAACATTGCAAAATTTAAGGTTCCCGTGAGCCAAATCGTATGTGGAAAATTCAGTGTAAAGAAATCGTATGTAGAACACTGAATCTTTTGCGAGTTAGGACCATGCTTTTCCAACCAAAATCATTGTTTGTCTTCATTATAACCATCAATCTGTAGAGAAAACAGATGAATCAAATCCCTAATTCCAATTTAAAAAAAAAAACCTAATATGAAATGCAACCAAGAACGCGATCCCCACCACCCACGAGAACGACCACTGAGATGCCGAAACGAACCCTCCGTGTGAGAATGACCAGCAACTGAGGAAAGGAAAATGAGCCTCCTCTTCTGCGAAACACAACCCAAGCCGAAACGGAAGAACAAAACCTCCTCCGTTGCCCTGCAAAATTCGAAACCAAATCCTGAAGCGGGACACAGATCAGTGCTTCTATGCCTTTAAGGCCAAGCAGAAAAGGAAAAGAGAAAGGGAGCCTCCCTCCTTGCACCACGAATCAGACCGAAACGCAAAATATTCTCGCCTCCAACGTTGAGTCTGTTCGCAGAAAAGAGAAAGGGAAAAATCTTCAAGCTTCTGGATTTTTGCGTTTAACTGGAACAGAGAAAAGATGGGGAAAGAGTTTTCCCTTACGCGACCCTAGGGGGCTGCACTTAAATTTTTACATTTTCCCCACTATGCTCTTCCCTAAATCTGATTCTATCCAAATTTTTAAAACTAAACCCATTTTTAATGCCATGTGAGATTAATGAATACACTTTTAATGCCACATAACCGAATCACAAACGACCGTTTGTCCAATTTGACGGTAGGCCTCTAATTGCTTCAATTCTTTTTAAAAAAGGACCCAATTGAGATGCCGAAAAAAAGAGGAACCTATTTGAGATTATGGACTAAAATAGGGACCTATCGAGACATTAAACTTTAAACTTTACATTTTCATTTGTGATCTTGTCAATTTATTGAGGAATCAACCATGCCTCATACATCATTTGGTCCCAACTTTTGGGGGTTTGGTTCAAAATGGTCCCACCTTTTGAAAAAGTTCAGTAAGGCCCCATATTTTGTTTAAAAATGTTCAATTCGGTCCTTTTCGTGGACGCTGTTAAAAACTTAACGGTACTGATGCCAATGTGGCCAAATCTGAGTGAGGTGTTATGTTGGATGATTACGTGGCACTGTGAAGTGAAGTGAGTTGGTGAAAATATTTTAAAAAAATAAAATGACTTAATTTGGGTGGTAGGTTTAAGTGTGGGTTAAAGCAAAATTACCCTTATCTAAGACTGATGTAGGCATTTCTGGGTAAAACATTGTGCTGCAAGTGGTTTTGGCTGGTGATTCCTTCAAAATGAAATTGGAACAGCGTACGTGCGTGCGTGAGATAAGTGGTCTTAATCAAGGCTAATAAGTTGATGTTGTTGTATTTGGGATTAGGGTTTAATTATATTTTGTTTGATTGACGATGATTCTGCCACTAAAACTTGCTTCTCCTTCCTGCGAAAAACCAACCAGAAGCAGAGAAGAAAGGGAAGACAAAGAATGATATCTGCCCCTTCCTACGAAGCCACAACAGAACCAGAAATGAAAAAGAAGAGCGCCTCCCCGTAGCGAGCTTCTCTCGCGCATGACCGAAGAACACCCTCCCAAGTTGGGTTTGTTCGAGACAAGAAAAGGATTTGGGAAAAAAGTTGTTATTAGAGTTCTTTAGGTGTGAAACAAGCATTTGGGAATTAAATTTAGGGTTCAAACCTAATGCATCCAATTAGAATTCAGAAATTAATAGAAATTGATAACTAAAAGTGATTAAAAGGAAATCCCAACCCTAATTAATTATAATTAAAAGAAATCCCCAACCCTAATTATCTGGAACCACTTGCACCACAATGTGTTACCCAGAAATCCCCAAATCAATCTTAGATAAAGGTAATTTTGGTTTAACCCACACTTAAACCTACCACCCAAATTAAGTCATTTTATTTTTTTAAAATATTTCCACCAACTCACTTCACTTCACAGTGTCACGTAATCAGCCAACATAACACCTCACTCAGATTTGGCCACAGTGGCATCAACACCGTTAAGTTTTTAACGGCGTCCACAAAAAGGACCGAATTGAACATTTTTAAACAAAATATGGGGCTTTACTGAACTTTTTCAAAAGATGAGACCATTTTGAACCAAACCCCCAAAAGTTGGGACCAAATGATGTATTGAACCTTAATATTTCCTTGTTTTTATTTGTTGTAACGACCTAAATCAAGACATTATTAAATAATAATATTAAGTACAAAAGTGTAAATCTATATATAACATATTCACAAACATAATCCTCCAAACATTCAAATATTTTATTTTTAAATAAAAGCATTTCATGTTGACTAAACATTGATGAGTCAATATTTTACCGACTTCACTTAGCTTATTGTACCAAATTTAATCAGGGAATTGTGCTTAAATGTCCGATATTTCTCCGTGTTTTCTATTGGAGCTTAATTTGATCAGAAATTCTAATTTTAGTTAATTTGCATTTTCTGAGCTCATTATTTTCATTATTAATTGAAGGAAAATTATTGGATAATATTTTGGAACATCTAGAGGAACCAGGGATTTATTCTTTAAATAAAATTAGAGAAAAGTGTTAATTCATTTTTTTTATTATTGAAAGTGCACTGTGATTTATTGTTGGTGTTGTAAATTGATCTGATTTCTAGCAGCTGAAATGGTGATTCAATAGGAAGAAACATGCAGCACATTAGAGAGAATTGGTGTACAAATTAATCAAAAAAATAGAAGTGGTATGCGACCCTTGAATAGATCTCGGTTGAAAATTTCAAAATGCAGCATGGAATTGGTATTATGAGGAGGTCACGGTTTTCTCAAAGAAGTCACACGACCCATATGGACATTTCATTTCAGCAAAACATATCTTGGAATAAAAGTGGGGGCCGCAAGAGAATATTATTCTCATTGTAAAGCATGACATATGGAGGGCCACGAGAATGTGTTTTCACGGCTGAAACTCCTTGCCTGAATTTTGCAAAGAAAAACAAAAAAAAGCACAAGGCAATGGAATCAAAGGGGCCACCACTCGGTTTTATTCAAAACATTTTCCACTCAAGGTTTCATTTTTGGCATTTAGGTGAATGCCTTGGAGAAATACACGTCCAGCATGTAAAGATGTTGGATTCTTGGCTTGGTTTGTATTCACAGTCCAGAACTCATACGTAAGTAGGTCCAAAAGCTGATCCAGAATCCAAAAGAGTTTTACGGGAATGAGGGGATGCACTTATTGAGTTTTACTGATTGTTGCTGCTCACATATAAGACACATAGAGAGGGGACCACGCTCATGGAAAGGAGCTATCACAGCTTTGCTAACGGTCCTCCTTCATGCGAATTAATTTTCTTTCCTTAAGGTGCAGCCAAAGACCAACACAGCAAGCAGCAGCTGTCACGCCCAAGCCCAAACTGTCACGGCTGGAGCACCAGTCCAGCAACCTCCATCAGTTCAACTCGTTCAGCACCTTGAAGAAGACCTTCACGGTTCAGTTGGGGGATGAGAGGCATGGCAGCAGCTGCACACAACATCCAGTAGCTTAGAAGAAGCCAACACACGGCCTGCTGGATTGATTTGGAGAGAATGAATTGGTGAGCACAGTTTTTGGAAGCAGCTGCAACGTGTGAAGGAAGAAGGAGGCTGTAGTTGATTATTGAAGCCACTGCTGTCACATACTTGAGGAGAGGAAGCATACTGCAGATTTCATTGAGCAAGAGCAGCAGCTGCCCACGTCCAACTCCAGTCCACCATCCAGCTCCGTCCAGCAATGTAAGAAAACCTTCAACGTCCAAGAACGTTCAGCAACTCCAAGAACCTTCACGGTCCAGCACCTTGCAGTAACGTCCAGCACTCCTTCACATCAGCTTGGGAGATTTCATGGCTGGAACAAGCATAGAGGCAGCCACCTTGGAGAAGAGTCCATGGTGCTTGAGTAGAGAATGAAGAGCACACGGTGCACCAGCAAATGGAACCAGTCCAGCAGCAGCTTATGGACAGCAGCACTCACGGTCTTCACGTCCAGCCTCCATGCATCCAGACCTTCATTCAGCAACTGGTCCAGCTCCAGCACCATCACGCATATGAAGGAAGAGCTCTCGGTTCTCCAACTCCAGCAGCTCACACCCAGCACACACGTGAAAGGAGAAGGGAGCCCACTGGAATTGTATTGAAGAAGAAGACAAGAGTTGGGAATGGAAAGCTTGAAGGAAATTCACGTGAACAAACGCACACCACAAAATGGAGTTCCCACTTAGTCATTAATTGAGTAAAGAATTCAAAGAAATAAGCTACAGGAGGAGTTGGTCAGAGAATTTGGCACTACAAAAGGAGCAGCATGCAGAAGAGAGAAAGGAGGAGATTTGAGGAATTAGTAGTAGTTTAGGACAGCCATGGAAGAGGCTCTCGCCTCTTCCTCTTTCTTTTTCCACTCTCTCGGTTTTCCATTTGAATGCAACAGTGATTTATTTTCTGAAGCTTGTAGTGTGTTACTGTAATTTTTATTTTCACTGTCCAGGAATTTAATTTCAAGTGTTGAATCTTTGCTAAATTTGATTTCCAATTAAATGCTTTTAATTTTACAGTCTTTTTATTTTACCGTTCACTGTCTTCTGAACCGTTAAATTCAGTCATTACTTTTTACCATTCAGTTTTTACAGTGTTTAAAATTTATTTCAGTATTTTTAAATTCAGTTTGATTTAATTTTTTTTGCATCAAAAATCACAACCCCCCCCCCACTTCGTGATAAATCTGAGACTGAACCTCCAAAATTGGTCCTTGAGAGACGACCTAGGAGTCAATTCCTAGTTATACTGCATATTTTCGTGCACATCAAATTTGTATGACCGCGACAGTCGTATCAAACATTGATCGTCCCGCCATTTAAAGCAAGCTCTACTGGCATTTCATCATCCTCTACTCACACCCACCAGATGATCATAGCCAAAATCACAAGCACAAGAACATACAAAAAAACAAACAAACAAAAGGGTAAGCTAATATAAACAAAAAACTGTAGGTATCAGAGAGTCACGCAGCAGAGTAAAATAGTCTGTTTAAAAATCTTGATTTTCTTAGAGAACTTTTATCAAACAGTTGGTATGCTAAAAGTGCAGAAAGTGTAGGTTTAAGAAAATCAACACATAAATTTTTATCCTGGTTCGAATCAAAAGATTCTACATCTAGTCGTTAATCACTATGAATAGTGATTAACCTTCTTCACTAAAAATATAGTTGTACAGATTACAAGATAATGAAATAATCAAAGAGTAGAAAGCCCCTTCCTTTAACAAACGAACGGAAGAACCTTCCTTTGATAAACGAACTGGAAGTAAACTGCTCAGCCAACTTGAAGAGAACCACTCCGACCTTAGACACACTAAACATGAGCTTCTCCTATTCACAAGACTCGACAAGAGCACACCATCGCTTGAGAACTTCCTCAGACAAACTGTATTCTCAAATGGCATAGGTTCCTTTTCACTCTCAGAGAGCTTCCCTTAGGCACAAAGCTCTAATACTCTGAAATGAAAAGTTACCTCCTAAGAGTTGTGGAAAACACTATTTATAGCCCAAGGTTCAGAAAATGAAAAAGACAACTCCCAACTACCAAATATAATATATTATATTTGTGTCCGTTATGGGGTTTTCAAAAAGTGATAATCGATTATCTTGAGTGATAATCGTGTAGCGGTCAATATACAAGATAAAATGGTTCGTTTAAAAATCTTGATTTTCTTAGAGAATTTCTATCAAACAGTTGGTATGCTAAAAGTGCAGAGAGTGTAGGGTTCAAGAAAATCAACACAGAAATTTTTATCCTGGTTCGAATCAAAAGATTCTACGTCCAGTCGTTAATCACTATGAATAGTGATTAATCTTCTTCACTAAAAATATAGTTGTACAAATTACAAGATAATAAAATAATCAAAGAGTAGAAAACACCTTTCAACAAACGAACTTGGGAAACTTGGGCAATATTAAATCAGATAGTAGTAATCGATTATTTTGAGCAATAATCGATTATTTGCGCGAGCAACTCTTTTCCAAATAGACTCGTGATAATCGATTATTATACCAAATAATCGATTATCTGCGCAAAGACTCTCTAAACAGGAAAACTTCTAAAAGTTCTTACATCAACAAAGTAATTCCCATACATTAACTCTACAAAATGATTTTAAATAAATACAACAAAAGTCTTCACGTTCTTCATCTTGTAGCATCATCAAAACCATAATATCGTCAAGACACCATTTCTCCTCATTGGTAACAAAAACCTCATGTAATATTTAAAACTCCAACATAAATCATAAAGTCCAAGTCAATTAAACACACATTATGTGAATATCTCATAATCATAGACTTGACTCATCCGGATCTAGTATAAATGTCAAGTTATAGTGGTTCCTGCATTTGTAATGGTAATCTGCTGGCTCAATGTAAGCTACCATACAAGATTAGTCATTTAACAAATGTCTTTGACCAAAACTAGGTCCCTAGACAAGGACTTCCTGTTATTCTCACTACATGAATCATCTCTCTCTATTTGAGCATAAATGATCATTAGAATGTCAGGATGAACCACAAACTTAACTCCTACCATTCATACTGACAATATTACAGGGCACCACCGTGTAACCGCTCCATGAGGATCATGAAATTACTTCCCTCAATACCATTCACTTGAAGAACAACACACTCATCATCAATCATCATAGAACAAATCAATATTCATATGAAATCATTTCACATTCATCAAAGAAGCCAAAACAATGCATCAAAGATCACAAAATAACTCAGAAAAGGAAACCAAAAACCTGCACCAAGGGCGCTCAAGCGCCCACTAGCTAGCGCTCAGCTTCCTGGTCACTGGAAATGGGTGCTCAACGCCCAAGGGTTGGCGCTCAACGCCTAGGACTGGCGCCTCTAGAATGGGGTGCCCAGGGGACGCTCGGGCCTTATAACAATGACCAGAACACTTCGAAACTGGCCATTGATGCACTTGAGCTTTGTTCTAATGATCAAATTGGTTCCTTAAACATTAGAATTGATAGAAAAGCACATTTATAAGTGAAAGTAAACATATCATTAGACCCAAGACTAGGTGTATCAAACCATTTTTGACACTCCAAAAGCACCTAAACTCATATTTACATCTTTTACACCTATTTTTTGCAAACTAACACTTGAACAAGTCCTAATAGAATCAAAAACAGATTGTAAACTATCACCCATAGGCTAAAACTTCTAATTTTAAATCTCACTAGTCAAAACCCCTAAAATTAAACCTAAAATCACATAAAATCCAACATTTCAACTACTAATTCATTTCACCTCAGCTTTTCCTTAATTAAGAACCTAAACAAGTTTTAAATGACCATTAAACAACCCCAAAAACATAATTTCCCCATTAAATCATTACTTTAAGGTTTCACTTATCAAAAGCCTATTTTATACCTAAAATGACTCATAAATTAGACCAAACTCTTCCCATCAATACCATAACCTATTTGACATCATTTTTTACCTCAATAACAACTTTCAAAACCAGAATTCATTCCAAGGTAAACCAACAAACATATCAATCATCATTAAATTCATAATCCACATTCCAAAACCCTTCCAAAAACAATAACATCCATTTTAACATATTCAACAACACACATCAATTTCATAAACTACCAAATCTCTAATCATACTCAAACATTTAAATCATCAAATCGTAAGAACTAGCTCCCCTTACCTGAACACTCTTCTCCTTCATGGAAACACCCAAGGTCACGAAACTCTGGAAGAAAAACTCCTTTGAAACCCTAACCCCAAATCACCACAAATCAGAAAAGGAAAGGTACCCTAAATTTGAACCTTAAAACGATCGCGAAGAACATTGTGCCAGAACCACCGAAAACTCACCATGAAGATGCTGCAACTCCGCTGTCACAAAGAAAACGTCATTATCGCCACACGCACAACCAGCCACGGAGAGGAAAGAGTCTCCTCTTGCTACTCTCTTTCTCTCACGCCTACAACCTCATATAGCCTTAAGGTTTTCAGAGAAAAGAAAGAAGAAAATCAAGAAGAGAGAAGGAAGGAGGAGATGAAAGTTATGAGAGAAGAGGAAGAAAAAGAAGAGTTCTTACAATAAACATCTCACTAATAAAAATAATAACAATAAATAAATAAAATAAAAATAACAACAATAAAATAAAATAAATAAATATAGATAAATAGAATATATAAAATGATAAGTGTCTAGTTTCCTTTTATCTCAAAATAACTTGATCAATTGAACTTTATTTTTCAATTAATTGAATAATTTTTCTAAACTACTATAAAATCTTACTCAATAAAAAATTTCTTTTTAGAAAAAAAAACAATGAAAGTGAAAGTGGAGAAAGGAAAAAAAATGCACGCACAAAAGAAGGATGAAAAGTTTTTTCCATTATTGGTTCTCTCAAGTATATATTTTTATTGAAGTTTATTTTACTATTATATTATTACTTTAATATTTTTTTTTCTATGTAGATTTACAACCATGTAATAATAATAAAACCATAATTCATTATTTAAATATTTTAATGTGTAATAATAAGGCCACCATTCACTATTTAAATATTTATTCATAATACTTCACATGTTATCTTAAATACAAAAATTGTATTTCTTATTACAGACCTCTACATTAATCTGAATGGTTAGAGTAAAAAATATTATCGTAAGAACATGTGTAAAATTATGAGTTTGATCCAACTGTTAACGAAGTTGTGATTGAATTGTTACTAAAATAACTCAAAACAAGAAATAAGTGACATTTGTTCAACTGTAAAAAGTACTTCTCTAATTACAAACCTCTAAATAAAAATCTCGACGGTCAAAATGAAGTACTATATCTTAATAATTTTTTATGAAAACTTCATCTTAATCCAACGACTAACAAAGATAAGTATAATTTTTACCAAAGCAACTCAGAACTAGATACTACGTGGAGACCTAACTTTTACACTAAGATACAATAATTATTTCTCTTATTATGAACTTTCAATTGTAAATTTGATCAATCATAATGGATAATTATATTTCAATAATATTCTATAAAAATTGGAGCCTAATCTAATGATTTATGAGATTGTGATTACAATTTTAATGAAATAACTTAAAAATAGAAACTAATTGGTATTTCAAAATCATTCTTTAATTTTTACAAAACCCATATTTTTTTAATTTACTTATGAACTTATAAAATTATTTCATACTATATAAGAAACTTAAATATAGTTAATATAAAATAGAAGACATTACATTTGTCATGTTTGCAATTGTAAGAATATGTTATAGTGATAAAAAATTTGTACTTTTATAACATAAAATCAGAATTGAACATTGATTCTCACACATTAGTTATTTTTATCACCAATAAAAGAAACTACAGTGTATTTTTAAACTTTTTCTGGTTTGAGATTACATATCAAAAGAATTTTCATTAAATTGAAAAAAAGTTAATGAAGAGAAGTCAAACTTATCCTAAATATCACTCAAAAAGAAAATTGAGTTGTATTAAAAAATACTTACAACCAATTTTTGTATGGCTCAACTTCTATACTAAGTTTCACATATATCTTCTTCAATTCTTCTTTAACTTCATTAAAACTCTTCGTTTAATATATAACAAATTAAATTTAAATAAATTAAAAAATATCATTTTATTATATTTTTTTATTAATGACATACTTTTTTCATCGAATTTGATAATATCGACATAAATTGAAGCATTCACGTCTGTTATAATCTGACAAATTTGAGTTTTTGTGTTTTTTATACTACATAAATTTAAATACTCTATAAAACGAACCTAGAACTAATATAAACAAACTAAAATAGTTAATATAAAAGACGTTCCCTGTATTAAATGTCAAATAATAAATCACAAACATAACATTTTATAAGATATCTGAATCATGATATGATTTTACTATATTAAGATAAACAAGAGTTATATATTTCCAAAAGGTAAAATATTTAAAAGATAAAAAGTTACATATTTGTAAGGAATAATTAAAAACAAAATGTAACATATCGTCGGTGATTATGATAAAAGAAATTGCTATTTTTTATACATCGACAAAAACTGACATATTTATGCATAAAAAAAAGTAAAGCATTATCCTGTATTATTTAACTACTAAAAACCAACCACTAATAGTAGCTCCTGGAAAAATGTATATTTAAATAAACAAACTAATTTTATTTTCCGGTTATGATTATTCTCATGATTTAATTTAATATGGTGAAATGTTAAAATATAATTAGTATATTTTTTTCCTAAAAAGCTAAATTGACATGTTGAAATCGAAAAGTTGCTTAAAGTTTACAATATTATTAGAAAATAGTGTAAATAATATTTTTACTAACATATAGCAGAATGTAGAAGCCTAATTAAATAAATAGAATGAATAAACAATAGAGTGAGTATTATTCGTTCTGAATTGAATAATATAAATATTTGTTTGGATGATAAAGAAGAGAAGAGATAAGGACCGAGTTTTGAGGTGACACATTCCAGGTTGTCTCATAAAAATGACGTGTCATAGCATCAGCTTCGAGGTTAAAGACATGCTACACGCCACGCAACTCATGTGATATCTATGTACATACAATCCTCTTTTGGATTGCCCAGGCGCTCTCCATTTCACTTGCTACACTAAATCCATTCTTCTTTTCATTCATTCATACCTTTTTAGCTTAGATACAAGGGAGTGACTGCATGCAAAATAAAGGAAAAATATTAATTAGGTCAAATAAATAATTTTATTCATTATTAATATTGTAAATCATTTTTATAATAGAAAATACCTAAAACTCATTATGAATGTCCATTATAATCTATTAATTGACTCTGAATATTTTGATAATAAATTAAGTATATAGTATGTTAAAATATTTTATTTTTGAGTAATATAATCAATTATATATTTTTTTTTCATTTTTAAAACTAACAGGATTCTTTTATTTTAATCTTCTACCACAACTTTCTAGATTTCTTTTTTATATAAATTGATATGTTTGCATATTTTGTTTTGTGCAACTCTTTTCAGTTATCAATCCCATCTTTATTTATTCATCTTAAATTGTACGCATCTTTTCTAATTTTAGTAAAACTTTTTTAAATTATATATATATATATATATATATATATATATATATATATATATTCAATTATCTCACCTCAAATAGTTTAGCTCATTTAATTAAGTTAGGGTAAGAATTATTGTAAAATTTGTAACAGTGTTAAAATTTTATGAATAAGTAAATCTATCTAAGAGATATTCACTTCAACAATGTAACAGAAAGATTAGTTGAATGAAAAAAAAAAGTTACAATAATAGAAAAAGAGACAGAAAACGAAAATGGAATGTGTTACTGCTTACATCAAATGATCTACCTTTCCGGCGCTTTGAATAAGATTGAGGTTGCATGTAGTCTCTTTTATCACTCACCAAAAACTTCACCATGTTTGCAACTACCAAGTCCTCCACTCTGTCACCTTTCTTCTTCTTCAGCAGAACAATCTCTGTCCCTTCCAAATCCAATTTCTGGAATTTGGTTCCAATGAAACACTCTTCTTCTCCGGGACACTTGGCCTCAAGAACCCTCCACATCTCTTGTAACTCTCCATCACAACATGTTTCTCAGAGATCCTTATCAATTCAGGTTCCGTTTTATTTATTTTATTTACTTATCTATTAATGATCATGTTAGGATTCCTTGTTTCATGTTCTACTTCTGACTGAACCCAAAATATCATGTCTTGTTCTTTGTTGTTATCATGTATTATTTTTTAAACAGTTTACTGTTTTCTGAAAGGTTTGTTTGTCTTTTCCACAAAATACTTGGAACAAAGTATTTGAAGAGAAAAAAGATGAGAAACTATCTCCCAAGTGTTTATTTATGTATGTTTTGATCCCAAACTCTTGTTTTAGAAAAAAAGTTCAAAACTTGATAGATTTTGAATGAGAAATTGTTTGTAGCGTAGTTAGAAATATTTTCTGGAAGACAGTTTTCACAATGAAAATAAAAGATCAAATCTTGAGATCTTATTGGCTGTGGCTTATATCAAATTTGAATTCCAAACAATGGTCTTGATTATCAGATTATGAGCCAAGACGATTTCTCTTCGTGCAGGGGGGTGAAGGTTTTTTCAGGGGTGTGTTGGAAAGTATGCAATCCGTTTACTTGAACAGAAACCCTACTGCAAAGGCCGTATTGGAACTTGTTCAATCTGTTGAGAACAATTCAATATGTTATGATCATCTTGCATTCAGGACATTTGGGGTACTTTTCTCTGCTTTTCTTCCTTGCAATTGTAACTTTTCTGTGTGATTTGGTTATATCTCATTAGCTCATTCATGTGTGTTGTTGAACTTAACTAGGTAAATGGTTATGGAATTGATTCAATGGCTAGCTTTTTTCTGGATTATGGCTATACTCAGCGAGAGGAGTTAAGATTTCCTGCAAAAAAGTTGAGGGCACTGTGGTTTTCTCCTCCTGCAGATTCACAGGCTGGCAGTGGCAGTGGCATTAATGGACCTCTGCCCAGAATATTTATTTCAGAGCTACTGGTAGATCAAATGAGTCCACAAACTCAGGTGTGTTTGCCAGAAAGGTCATCTATTTTATCATTCAAAAAACTATAGACCTCACATATTAACCTTCTTAAAGAATTATAAATAATGTAAAATTGTTTTATTTTTACCTAAGACTGTGATGTTGCTGTAGTATTAAATGTTGAAGAGTGTTACAATAATCTGAGAACCAAATAACGGATTGATTTCTTAAGACTGCAATCCATATCTGTATGATACACATAGTTGCATGAAGTCAATGGTTTACACTTTCATTTCTTCCCCAAACCCAATTGAATTGAAAGAATTTGGAATTTTTTGTGAAGGAAATAATTAGAAAATACACTGAATCATCCGGGGATGGAAACAAGTATGCAGCACTTGCAAGTTCCCTTGGACATTTAACATGGGAAAAACCCTTATATTCAGAGTTTCAACAATTGGCAAGGTATTATTTATTACTGTCTGTATGGTGAGAAATGTTTTTTGAGGAAAGTTTCTATTCTCTTCTATCATCTAGCTTAGTTATGGTTTGTTTGTTGGTATCTAATACACAGTGAAAGTGAGTATGCTGCCTGGACCCTAGTCAATGGTTATGCGCTGAACCATGTTACTATATCCACCCATCGGCTGAACACTCATTTAAAGGATATAAAAGCACTAAATCAGTTTATTGAAGAGAGTGGATTCAGGTTGAATTCTGAAGGAGGATTGCTGAAAGGTTTGTATCCTTGTTTGTTATTATGCAAGTACAAGGTTTTCTAATGTTCAATGTCAGACAATCTCAGCATGGTTTCTTTCTGATAAGACAATTGCTATCTCGAGTGAAAAAATTAGGAATGAAGAGCAGATAACTTCCTCTTATATTAATGAATGGCAAACATGACTATATTCCTTCAATTCCTGCTTCTGTTCACCTTCTGAAAATTTGGCCTCACTCATCAAATCTAAATCTTGAATATTCTGAGTACTGACAAAACAAAGGAATGGTATAAAGCAGCTTGTTAATCTGTTTGCGTGAGTGTGTATCATCAGTGTGCGAATCATGCTTCTAATTTTGAGATGAATATGGAAATTATTACCTAGACTAACTGTGAACATGCTGATATAATTGACTGTTTGAAGATAATCATAGCAAGTTGTAGTTTTGTGATCATGTGAATGATTTGAATACTTCCTCTACCTCCAGTGAGCCCTGATGGTCTTCTCCAGCAAAGCTCAACTGTAGCAGATTCAATCTCTTTCCAATTTTCTGATGATATTATTGAATCAGTCCCTTGCTCATATATTGAATTTGCCGAGCGTCTGGTGCTGCCACAGTATAGAAATTTACCTGACACAGAGGTAATTATCATTCTTTCTTTTGACCATATGGTTTTAGCTTTCTGTGACAGTTATTTTCTTTGTTGTTCTTGGCCAATACTGATTCTGTGACCGATCTTTTTGGTTAAAGATGAAACTGAGAAGAACTACCTTAAGTTTTAAACCACCTGCTAACATAAAATTTGTTGCAAGGCATTTTCTGGTGGATTTGCTAATTCTTCGTCTAACTAACGAAACAGGTTAAAGAGTTCCATAGAAGGGATGGTTTTGAGGTAGCAAGTGCTGACAAGATATTTGAAAGCACGTCCAAGGAGCAGTTAAGCAGAGTAGGCTAAGAGCCTTTTCTCTCTCTACACCATGATCCAACAGAAAACATGTTACATTTTACATTTAGTTATATTCATTCTTGTGGATGTTGCATAAATAATTTGGGATTATGTCTTTATGAATAAGTCATTCAATTCTGGTTTTGGAAATGGACATGTTTTAGATATGTTATTGATATAACAGCACTCTAGAAAAAGTTATAATCAGAGACTATATAATACTATAAGTAAATATACAAAAATGATAGTTAACAAAATAAGTATATGTCCTGCAGTGTTTTCAAATTTCAGGTTTATATTTAGAATGTTTAAGAAATGTATTCTTAATTTAGTTTTTTGTTTTATTATTACGGATCTTGTAATTTTAAGAGGAGAGAAAATTACATAACTTTTATAAATATAAAATAGAAAGTCAAGTCAGATTGAAAATTCTCATTATAGCCATTCACTAATTGATTTCATATTACATAATGGATGAAGTAGCATTAAATGAATTTTTTTCAAAATAACCATTCCAGGATAATTTCGTATTAAACATTCCTAAAAAAATTCTGTATTCCATAATACCTTTACTATCTCGATATGTTTTAAATAGGGCAATTTTTAGCCATTTGTTTTCTGCACCCCATAATTACTATCTGCATGCATGCCTATAATTTTTAAAATGACAACTCTACCTTTAATGATATATTTCAATGAGACTTTTGGATTTCTTATTTATTCTAAAAATCTTTCGACATAAGCTTTTCAGAACAAATATTCGAGAACAAGTTTTTCGGAACATATGAGATGTTTTTTTAAAACATTACATAAACATCCATCTTTCTTTTCCAAATTGAAAAATCTAAAAATATTAAGAATTGAACAATTAAGATCTATTGAAATAAAATGTTAAATATGAAATTATGCAAGTATGAGTGTGAAATTAAGAACTACATGAACATTTCTATAACTCTTTCCATGTATAACTGTTAAAAACTATACAAATAAACACATTAGGTTGAAAGAATTAAAGTAAATAAAAACAGTCGAAAAAGTAAGAGTATGTTCTAATAAAGTTAAAGTAATAACTTTTAAAAATTACATAGAAACTTGAAATAAGTTGAATGCAATTAATCAAATTGTCGAATTTAAACAAATTTTAGTCACCTCTTTTAAACTGTGTCAACCTAATTGGAAATGTACCTAAAACTTTAATTTTAAGAAAGAATTATACATTGGAAACATTATTAACACGTACTTTTGCTATTGCTAGTAAAATTTTAAACAATTACATGTCACTCCGGACTTCAATTATTGTCCAGAAGGTAAGAAAAGGAAAATCTTAGAACACTAAGTAAAGAATGGAAAGTATTACATTATTAATACACTTCCACCATATCTCTTTAAAAAATCATTTTAATAAGTAAAAATCATAAACTAATACTTTTGGAACATTCTCATGCGACCCCACATAAAAAGTATATTATCCTACACTTGAACCCCACACAGTATAATCTTTAGAGACAAAAATGATAAGAATGAACAGCGCAAACGATCGATCTATAAACATTGAAATTTGAATTTTTAACTACAAGAAGGTGCCATAAAGTGCTATAAAGTATAACCTGCTGCCTATAAGCTATACAAGATACGGATCCGGATCATATAAGAACAAATAAGTGCTAAAAATTAAGCAATAAAGCTTCTTTCTCATCTTTTTATAAACAAAAAGACAGTGATTAGTTTAAAGAGGTGCAGGGTTTGATATCACAAGCAAAGCCTAAGAGATAACAATTTCCGGTGACAAATGTGAAAACAAAATAAAATAAGGATGATGATTTCATAATGTTCAATATTTTCAAACACCCTGATGAAAATATTGAATAACAATTTGACAGAAGAGACAGTAACTCGATAAGCTTCACTTGCTCCCACCCAAATATTCTTTCAAGCGAAAGCCATAACATAATATCATAAAGCAACATGCTTCTTTTGCTTTCAAGATCTCCATGAACGGATGATGCTTTGACACAAGGTACATCTACACGGAAAAACTAAGAAATGACATAAAAGGTGAAAGGGAAAAAGAGAATTTTCACCAGCTCTACGCTTTGCCATTGGTCTTTGGAGATGGTTGAGGAAACTGATGGTGATAAGGAGATGCATAGGTACCATTTGGTATAGAAAGACTCCTTTGCTGCTGTCCGTTGCGGCTGAGCAATGCTCCTTGTGTTCGACCGTTTCTTGTGTTGGGGCTCGCTCCAATGCGGTCGGCTTGCATCGTCTGGTAATAATATGAAGAGCTTGCCATGTCCTTGAGGTTTGGCAAAGGCTTCAAAGCTTCTACAACTTCACTCATCAGAGGCCTGGCTTTTGGATCTCTACAAAGGCAATGAGCAGCTAGTTGGGCAGCTTTCTGAGCACCTTTCACCGAAAAGTGCCCTTCCAAACGAGGGTCTATCAACTTGTAGAACCTTCTCCTCTCTCCCAGATGCGGCCGAGCCCATTCCACAAGGTTATGTTCACCATTGGGTCTGTGTTTGTCCATGGATCTTCTCCCAGTCAACATCTCCAGTAGTACCACTCCAAAACTGTACACATCACTTTTTGATGTAAGATGACCTGCAACACAAGTGAATGTTATTAGAATTCAAGCAATTAGATATTGGATGGATTGTGTTTAAATGCATTTGGAAAAAACATAACTGAAACTTAAACTCCAATTTTGTAAGTCATAAACATTAAGAAAACACAACTGAAGATATCAAACCCATCAATACAATTGATCGTCGGACAGGGAGAATATAGACAGATCAACTAATTTACTATCTTAATCATAATTTTTCTAGAGTGGAAAACAAATAATATCAGAGATAAAAGCTTAAAACATTCCAAACATTAAAACAGTCCCACAAGGAATTATGTTTACAATTTTTGTTTAGAATTTTGTTGAAAGTAATGATCATCAATAAATAAAACTAATAACTTAGCAGATGAAAAATGCCTAACAAAATGAAGTCAGATAGAAATAGCATCAACGCCTAAGCATTCAAGACTTTATAGATAAAATGATAAATAATTAACTAAAACATTAAGATTTGGAAGTGCTTTATCAACCAAAAGTTACCTGTCATGACATATTCTGGTGCAGCATAGCCATAGGTTCCCATCACTCGAGTAGACACATGGGTTTTATCACCTTCTGGGCCATCTTTGGCAAGACCAAAATCCGAGAGCTTGGCGTTGTACTCCTGAATTTGTACAAAACGTTAGATGAACAAAAAGGGAAACACATGTAATCATAATGTAGTTTTTGGCACTTACTGCATCTAATAGTATATTTGAAGTTTTAAAATCCCTATATATTACTGGTCGATCGGCTTCTTCATGAAGAAAAGCAAGACCCTTAGCAGCTCCAAGGGCAATTTTCATTCTAATGGACCATGGAAGAGGCAGGGATCCTACATATGGCATAATTTCAACTTGAGAACATAAATAAGAAAAGACATAATCCAAACATAAAATATATAACCGCAATATTGAGTTACAGTTCTAACCCTGATAGAGAAAACTACTAAATCCCTTACATAACAACTGAGATACTCAAAGAAACAAAGTTATTAATGGAATCATTATAATGGTATAGATTAGATTCATGCATTATTCTAAATAGGCAGAGCACAACAGTAATAGTAATACAATAGACGTACTACATTATGTAACCCCTTTTGCCTTGTACGTCTAGATCTCCATGCCAAATTAACAAAAGTTTATAACCTTATAACCTGACTTCTGTGGATCTGAAACCATGCTTTACGAGAGAAATCCAGCAGGGTTCTTTTTTATGTGATCAAAATTTCAAGGTGCAGTAGTGATCTAACTATTATTCTCAAAGAAGAAACAGTGGAAACTAATTGCATAGAAAAGGGTAACTTACTCCTAAACAAGTGATTTTCTAGGCTACCCCGAGGCATGAACTCATACACCAGCAACCTTTGATCATCTTCAATGCAGTAACCTACAAGTTTAACAAGGTTCGGATGAACTAGATCGCCAAGAAAATTTACTTCAGCCTGTCATGTTATCCAAAGGAGAATGATCATTAGAAATGTAAAATTCAGTACATAATAATAGAACAAAAGAAGAAGTTTTGAAAATGTGCAAACCAGCCATTCTTTATGACCCTGGAGCCCATCATGGTTGAGGGTTTTTACAGCAACAGTAAGCCCTGTGCCAGGTTTCACGGGAGCAGTTCCATTTTCTTCAATCCAACCCTTGAAAACACAACCAAACCCACCTTCACCAAGAAAACTTTCAGGCCGAAAATTTCTGGTAGCTAACTTAAGATCATTGAAAGAGAACTTTCGCAGCCTGGAAGCAATTTTAAGCTCCTCTTCAAGTTTGGAAGTGGATGAATTACTTTCTGCGTTACTAGTGGTTGTAGAAGAGACTGCCGGAGCTGTTGGTTGGTCTCTACTAGTATCATTAGTTGATTTACTTTCCGCTAATGGGATGCCACCAAAAGAGAATTTTAAAAAAAAAAGTATTAGGACCAGTAAAAAACAAAAGTATTGCCCCATGCATTATAGGTTTTATAATAGATTCGAAAAGTCAGAATTAAACACAACCTCCGGTAATTTGCCTTCTAAGCATATATGTGAAATTCAGTTATGCCCATAGAGTAAATTCCTTCCGTATATCTAATCTCAAGTTCATACGATAGTAATTACCTACCACAACCAATGTCAAATCTGACATTTCCTAGCCAGTCTAAAATTTAGATTTTTTACACGGGCTTCTCACTTTGAACCAGAAAATCACATATGGTGGTGGGTAAAGAAAACATTCTATTGATGAAGCTAACATATGCACTGTCATATCTCTTGGGATTAAAAATGTAATTCACTGCAGTTCTGTATAAACATGAATGAAAAATCCCAAAATCACATTTCAATTTCAACTTTGTTTTTCTGCAGCCCCAAACAGCACCCATGTCATTCCTAATCGTTTGTGTATCATTTGACATCACATAGCATGGTAAATTTCAACCAGGTAGCAAGCAAAAGAGGTAAACAATCGTGCATTGGGTGCTCGAGATAGAATTCTCAAACCCCAAGACAAACTAACAACTAAAACAAAAAATGGGGGAAGCTTATGCACCAACAAAATCAATGACAAGCACATTCACATAGATGGAAATTCCAAGCAAATCATCACAAGAACAAGAACAACAACAGCAATATCAGTACCAACTCTTGCAAGTAAACAGTAATGATTACCATAATGAGTACTGGTGCCACTGCCACTGACTGAGGTGTCGACCTTGGATCTTGAGGAAATGCAGCTGCCAATAAACCTGAGCCTAAGCCAACAACCAGACCCAGCCCCTTCCACTTCCTCATCCCCTTTCTTCTTCTTCCTCCCCTTTGATTTGCACACAGCCCAAGGCTCCACCACCTTACCATTCTCAGCACCCAAACCCATCTCTACCAGTTCCTAGACAACCAAACCCAGATATCATCAATTCCAAATACCACCTCCCCCTACCCTCCCACTAACCCAGATGGCAAATTCCCAAATAAAACCTAAAGATCACAACTTTACAACCCAACAACCCTTGAAACGAGTAACCCAGAAGACCCAGAAATAGAGACCGAAAGGGGGAAAAGTAACAGATCACATTAAATAAGTGAAAATACCCAAACAAAAAAAGGAAAAAAGAAAACTTGAAGGGTAGATAGATTGGGAATTGGGAAATGAAAAGTGAAGTGAGGAGAGCGGGGGCAGAAAGAACAGAGTGAACAGCACCTGGGCTGAACTCAGTAATCTCCGCTCAAAGATACATAACTGAAATGGGTCCTCCTCTGTAACAATACCACAACACACACCATGCTCAACAAAATTTTATGAATTTTCTTTTAAATTAAACATACTAATAATATTTAATACAGTTTTCTAAATTTAAATATTTGGATAATACTGAGCTAGCAGTTACAAGTTACAAGTGCTCTCTCCTTGGTTTGTTGCTATGTGATAAGACTGAGATTTTATTAATTAAATTAATTTTATTATTGTAATGTAACGATAAATATTAGTTAAATGTGTTGTTACAAAAATAAAAGAGATATTTTTATTACCAAAGACTATGTAACTAAATAAGAGAGTTTGTAACTGTAAAAGAAGAGTGGAACCTGATCAGGTAGAGCCAGACCACCATATTTCTGAAGTAACACTTATCATTGTGTTTTTAATATTTCATAACAGTCCCTCTTTGCTGTAAAAGGAATGGTACATAAATATTATTTAAATATGTAATGACAGTTTAGTTTAATTCATTGATTATTCTAATATAGTTATTAAATACTTACGCTAATGTTTAAATCGTTATTTTAAAATGTATCATATATATATATATATATATATATATATATATATATATATATATATATATATATATATATATATAAGAATTGTACTTGAACTTTCTTATCCATGTTATTTATTATATAATTTATTAGGTTATTTTAAATATTGATGTATATTTCAGACTAAAAGATAAATTTATTGTACTTGAACTTTCTTACCCATGTTAAACTAATTTATGAATTATAATTAAAGTGAAGGTTTAATACTTATTTTGATTCCTCTTTTTGTCTTTTTTGTTTAAAATGGTTATTGACTTCTTGAGACATTCAAAGTTGTTCCAATTTTTGTAATTTTTGTTTAATGTAGTCTTTTTTTTAGTGGCGTCTAAATCATTAACGACATAATGTTCATGTAAGCCATCAGTAAATGACGTTGTCCATTTTTTCTAACGTGGTTGTCCATGGTGGTTAGGGCTTTCTAGTTCGCAGTTTGGCTTCCTATAATGATGCGAAGGTGGATTTCACAATTATGATTTTCTGGTTCGTGATTTGAGGCTTGTGTTTGCAGGTGGCTGATGTAAGGGTTTTGTAGTTTTTAATGCTTCCATGGTTGATCGTTATGATGACTCAAGAGTAAGGTTTCGCGATTATGCAAATCTGTGGTGGTTGAACGAGCACGGTGCCTCGTCGTAGTTGATTTGATTTGTGGTGCTAGAGATGTTGGGTTTCATTTACAATTTGTGGTCTTAGGCTTTTTGATTAGCAAGTTCAAACTCGCAATGAGGCTTCGTGTGAAGGAGGCATGAAATGGGTCATTAGGGTTTTGTTGTGACTTTTGTTGGTTGTGTGAGGAAGTGATGACTAATAAAGGTTTCTGCACTAGTTCGTGGTTGCGCTGTTGATGACTTTGCGTTTGGTTTGGGTGGCTAGCCATGGAGGTTCTCGCGGTCTGGTGCGCGATTTAGGATTTTCTGCAGGTTGCTCGTGAGGTTGCTTATATGTGATTTGCGGCTTGCTCAAAGAAGATGTTGGTTGTCTCGCGTTAGTAGTACGAGGATATGGAACAAGGAAGAAGATTGTGATGCATTGCGGTGGCGTAGTGACGAGGAGGGAGAGTTTGGTGACCGGTGATGCAACGACGATGAAGTCGAGGATGTTGGGAAGAAGATGAGATGAGGTGGCAGCCACATCATTCACTAATGACTCACGTGGACACTGTGTCATTAACGATTTAGACGCTATCAGAGAAAAGTACCAAATTGAACAAAAATTACAAAAATAGGACAACTTTAAACATTTAAAAAAGTTGAGGACCACTTTAAATCAAACTAACGAAAATAGAGACAAAAATAAATATTAAACCTAAATTAAATTTGTGTGTAAAGCTTAATTTATTTAATGACATATTTCATGGGCTATGTGCTGAAATTATTGATGCAAGTTCATCTTATATTCTTAGTCTGCATTGGAAAGTGAAAAAGAGCATATTGGATTTGAGGAGTAAATAGATTTGGACTTTTTGAAAACAAGAGTTTGGGATCTGTTATAATATATTAATATTATATTATTGCAAAAGTTAATGTGTGGTTTAAAACCATTAAATGGTGAGCTTTATTGCTTGGAACGTTGCCACCTAACGTTCATTTTCTTTCAAATGTTAAAAATTGTTTTAATTAAATCATTTATGGGTTTTAATTTCCTTTTATTTTCTTGATTCTTTCCAGCTCTATAAATAGGGAGCTCCTCCTCCATTCCAAGACACACCAAAATTCACTCTCTCTCATTTTCTCTTTTCTGAATTTCTTTCTTCAGCTCTTTCTCTCTTCTAAAATTATTCTGGGTTATTCTTGTACTCTGTTAAAGAGTTACTTGCTAGTTCTGAGATCCTCAGACATTCTGAGAAGTTCCTGTTGTATCCTGGGGGACTTGCGCAACACTCCGCGGATAAGTCCTTAAGGACAGTGACTCTACACGCCTCAGGAAATACTATTTTTGTCAGCTTTTCCAACAATCTTAAGGACTTATGGCTGACATCAACAACATGCCTTCAGAGAGCCAAACCATTGCTTCTGGAACCCAGACGGTCTTCGCAAAATCTCTTCCGGACGTGTCAAAGATCGAGATTTTCTCTGGACAGAACTTTCGACGCTGGCAAGAACGCGTTTCCACCCTTTTAGACATGTATGGAGTTGTTGCTGCTCTTTCATCTCCGAAGCCCGACTCCACTATTCCTTCAAACTCAAAACTAGTTGAAGAGTGGACTTACGCGAACAAGGTATGCCGACACACTTTGCTTAGTGCACTTTCTAATGATTTGTTCGACGTGTACTGTTCCTACAAGGAAGCAAAGGATATTTGGGACTCGTTGATTCTCAAATACACTGCCGAAGATGTCGTCAGACAAAGATTCGTCATAGGAAATTACTACCGTTGGGAAATGATTGAAGACAAGGACATAAAAACTCAAATCAATGAATACCACAAGTTGCTCGAAGACATCAAAGCAGAAAACATTCTACTACCGAACGAATTTGTTTCAGAACTTCTGATCGAGAAATTGCCGCCATCCTGGACAGATTACAAACAACAGTTGAAACACAGGCACAAGCAAATGTCTCTACCAGAACTCATTACACACATAATAATTGAAGATACCAACAGAAAGGAGTCTGCTACTACAAGGGCCAAAGCTTTATCTACGAAAGCAAATATGGTAGAAGTAAAACCTGCTCCAAAAAGGTACGAATACAAACCTGATCACAAAAAGAAAAATAATTTTCTTAAATCTCGTCCCCATGAATCTAAACCCACCTTTAAAAAGAAAGGAAATTGCTTCGTATGTGGGAAGCCAAGCCATCATGCACCACAGTGCAGGCGTAGAGTGAGAAATGACAATCCTCCTAGGGCCAATATAACCGAAGGAGATGACGTCATTATTGCTGCTGTCGTTTCTCAAGTGAATCTGATGACCAATGTGAGCAAGTGGGTAGTAGACTCTGGTGCTACTAGGCATATCTGTGCGAACAGAAGTGCTTTTACCTCTTACACTAGTGTAGGAGATGGAGAAGAACACGTCTACCTCGGTGATTCCAGGACCACTCCTGTTCTGGGAAAAGGAAAAGTTCTTCTCAAACTCACATCTGGAAAGACTCTGGCCTTGAGTGATGTGCTACATGTGCCATCAATCAGAGTTAATTTAATCTCTGTAGCACTATTGGGAAAGGTGGGGGTTAAAGTGTCATTTGAGTCTGACAAGATCATCATGACAAAAAATAATGTGTTCGTGGGGAAGGGATATTGTGATCAAGGACTCTTCATTCTAAATATTTCTGAAAATATTAATGAATCAAGTTCTTCTGCTTATATTGTTGACTCGTATGATATATGGCATGCTAGATTAGGACATGTGAATTCCTCGTATGTTTTGAAATTACAACTACTAGGATTGATTAATATGCATGATAAACAGAGTAGAAAATGTGATATATGTGTAGAATCTAAATTAACAAAGAAAACCTGTTTTTCTATAGAACGCCAAACTGAACTATTAGGGTTAATTCATACTGATCTAGCTGATATGAAACAAACCATGTCTAGAGGAGGTAAAAATTATTTTGTGACCTTTATAGATGATTATTCTAGATATACCAAAGTTTACTTAATCAAACATAAAGATGAAGCCTTTGATGTATTTTTAACCTATAAGGCAGAAGTAGAAAATCAGTTGAATAAGAAAATTAAAAGGATTAGATCAGATAGAGGTGGTGAGTATGTGCTTTTTAATGACTATTGTGTTAAAGAAGGAATTATCCATGAAGTGACCCCACCATATTCACCTGAGTCTAATGGAGTAGCTGAGAGGAAAAATAGAACCCTTAAGGAAATGATGAATGCTATGCTTATTAGTTCTGGTGCACCTGATAACCTTTGGGGAGAAGCCTTGCTTACTGCATGTTTTTTTACAAAATAGAATACCCCATAAGAAAACTGGTAAAACTCCTTATGAGTTGTGGAAAGGTTACCAGCCTAACCTTAAATATTTAAGGGTGTGGGGGTGCTTAGCTAAGGTGATGTTACATGATCCTAAGAAAAGGAAAATAGGATCTAAAACCTCTGATTGTATGTTCTTAGGTTATGCTGAACATAGTGCTGCCTATAGGTTTCTAGTTGTTAAAAGTAACATACTTGAGAGAAATTCTATAATGGAGACGAAAAATGCTGAATTTTTTGAACACGTGTTTCCCTTAAAGGTTAGTGATATGTCTCAACTTGTTGATGATAATGATAATAGTAATACCATAAATGAGGATTTGAGGAGAAGCAAAAGGCAGAGAAAGGAAACTTCCTTTGGAGACGACTTTTATACTTATCTTGTTGATAATGATCCAATAAGCTTTATAGAAGCTACTAGTGCTCCTGATGCAAAACATTGGGATAAGGCCATTAGGACTGAAATTGAATCAATTCAGAAAAACAATACTTGGACTTTAGTAGATTTGCCTAAAGGAGCAAAACTCATTGGTTGTAAGTGGATCTTTAAGAAAAAGTATCACCCTGATGGATCCATAGAAAAATATAAGGCAAGATTAGTAGCAAAAGGTTTTACTCAAAAACCCAACATAGATTACTTTGATACTTTTGCTCCAGTGACTAGGATTTCCTCTATTCGAGTGTTGTTAGCCTTAGCAGCTATCCATAAACTAGTGATACATCAGATGGATGTTAAAACAGCCTTTTTGAATGGTGATTTAGAGGAGGAAATTTATATGACTCAACCTGAAGGGTGTGTTGTACCTGGTCAAGAGGATAAAGTATGCAAACTCTTAAAATCCTTATATGGGTTGAAACAAGCACCAAAATAATGGCATGAAAAACTTGATGATGTGTTGCTTTGTGATGGATTTTCACCTAATGATGCTGATAAATGTGTATACTCTAAGTTTGAAAATGGTGATTGTGTCATTATATGCTTGTATGTGGATGACATGTTAATCTTTGGTACATGTGATGAGATTGTTGCTAGAACTAAATTGGTTCTAGGATCAAAATTTGAAATGAAAGACATGGGTGAAGCCAATGTGATTTTAGGTATTAGAATCATAAGGAAGGGAGATAGTATATTACTATCTCAAGAACAATATATTGAGAAACTTCTTAAGAAGTTTGGATTTTATGACTTAAAACCAGTGAGTACCCCTTATGATGCTAACTCTAAATTAATGAAAAATAAAGGAGAATCATTATCTCAACCTCAGTATGCCCAGATAATTGGGAGCTTACTGCACTTGATGAGCTTTTCTAGACCTGATATTGCTTATGCAGTAGGTAGACTAAGTAGGTACACTCAATGTCCAAATCAGGAACATTGGGATGCACTTGCTAGGCTTATGAGATACTTAAGAGGTTCAATGGATTATGCCATTGAATATAGTGGATTTCCCGCTGTACTAGAAGGGTACACTGATGCTAACTGGATCTCTGATTCAGATGAGACAAAATCCACTAGTGGTTATGTATTCACACTTGGGGGTGGTACGATTACATGGAGATCAGCCAGACAAACAATTATTGCAAGATCAACAATGGAATCTGAGTTTGTCGCTCTTGAGATGGCTGGTAGTGAGGCTGAGTGGTTGAAAAACTTCTTAGCAAACATTCCACTAGGAATGAAACCAACCCCATCTGTGTCAATACACTGTGATTGCCAATCGGCAATAGCTATAGCTAAAAACAAAAATTACAATGGAAAGAATAGACATATTCAATTGAGACACAATTTAGTGAAGCAGCTGCTAAAGAGTGGAACTATTTCCATTGATTATGTGAAGTCAGAACGAAATCTAGCAGATCCTCTGACAAAACCCATGGGAAGACAAATGATATTAGAAACATCGAGGGGAATGGGACTTAAGCCGCTTGCAAACAAACAAGTGATGGTAACCCAACCTTTGTGATTGGAGATCCCATGAATAAGGTTCATATGGGTAAAAACAAGTCACTTGTTAGTTCTGATAGCACTAAATTGATTTTAATCAATCATGTCCATTCCTATGGTGTGTGTGAAAGTGCTAGAGACTGCATTATTGAGAGGTTAAACTTTGTCATTAAAATTCTATACGGTGATAGAATTTTGTCTTAAACAAAGTTTTAATGATTTTCATATCCCTTATGGGTGGTGTATGATTTGCAGCATACACTTGATGAAATCACCTATATGAGTGTCAAGTGGGGCCGCTTGCATGAGATCTTGGCATGATCTCTAGAGCACTCATGAATACCGGGCAAGCGCATGGCCTAGTAAGCGCAACACAGCGATAACAGCAAGGATTGTGGGGGTGTATTGTGATTGATAAACCTCTAACACACGTCAAATATCTTTGGTTCATATAGCTTGCTATACCAACTACATTGTGTGTTAAGTTTCTAAATCTAAGACTGGTTCATATAGCTTGATATACCAGCTCTGATGCATTACATCCTATGAGACCCAGAATAAAAGTTTCTTATTTTTCTTTTAGTGTTTGAACTATTTGAGTCAAAGACTATTTTCTTTCAACTTCTTTTGCAATATGTGGGGGATTGTTATAATATATTAATATTATATTATTGCAAAAGTTAATGTGTGGTTTAAAACCATTAAATGATGAGCTTTATTGCTTGGAACGTTGCCACCCAACGTTCATTTTCTTTCAAATGTTAAAAATTGTTTTAATTAAATCATTTATGGGTTTTAATTTCCTTTTATTTTCTTGATTCTTTCCAGCTCTATAAATAGGGAGCTCCTCCTCCATTCCAAGACACACCAAAATTCACTCTCTCTCATTTTCTCTTTTCTGAATTTCTTTCTTCAGCTCTTTCTCTCTTCTAAAATTATTCTGGGTTATTCTTGTACTCTGTTAAAGAGTTACTTGCTAGTTCTGAGATCCTCAGACATTCTGAGAAGTTCCTGTTGTATCCTGGGGGACTTGCGCAACACTCCGCGGATAAGTCCTTAAGGACAGTGACTCTACACGCCTCAGGAAATACTATTTTTGTCAGCTTTTCCAACAATATCTTAGTAAAAGAAAGTGGGTAAATAGCAATATGAAATATATATATATATATATATATATATATATATATATATATATATAGCTATAACACTTTGATCTTTTACTTTCATCTCACCACACACAATCTTGAGAGACAATAATAGCTATGACAGAACTATAAACATTGAAATTTGCACTTTTAGCGAGGTGTTATTAAGTGCTATAAAGTATAAGCTAAATACTCTAAGTTAAATACAAGGAACTAGATCCTATGAGAAGAAATGTGAAAAGTAAAATAAGGATAAGGATTTGATATGTTAAATATCTCCTAACGAGAATATAACGTAAATTCTTGTGCTACAAAAACTTTAAACTTTTGGATCTTCAAATTTATTCTTTTCCAAATTATATTATACTATCAGAGTTTCAAACTGAAAAGCACATTATAGGATTCTCATGGTAATGACTGGAGGTGAGTCCTTATTTATTTTCTGCTTTATCTTTTCATTTAGTATCACAACAAGGTTAAATACCTATGTCTTGCTATCTATTTTGGATTTTTTTATTTGTGTTTTTCCTTGTGTTTGATGTCAAACCTGACATTGCCAGTGTTGAGAAAGATGTCGCCATTAGTGACATGACACTAACCCATTGTTGTATGTTGCTCTTATTGGTACAAAAGTCTGGAGCATCTTATGAGCTTTCGAGGGATTATGTCAGAGTTGCTTTAAGGAGTTCAAGATTTGTTTTGTGTACTCATATAATGTGAAACATTGTCTCTTACTTATAATAATGAGACAAGTTTTTTTAAACAACGGGTATGCTGATTATATTGAGGTTGAAAATGAATCAAATTGCACCTTTTATTTTTGTTAAAATATAATGAGGAATGTATAACTTTGTTTTATATATGAGCAAAGAATTATGTATCGGTTCATTAAGGATTGACATATGATGATTCTATTTTGCATTTATTTGATAAAAGAATTCCTTCAAATATAATTGAAGAAAATATCACTATATGATTTTGTACGAAACAATAATAAAGTATAAAAGCATATGGTTAGACACAATTTTTTTTCAAAAATAAAATTGAAGTTTTTAACTCGTTAATTGATTGCACCATAGTAGTTAATATAAATTATGTGTTGTATATTTAATTTATATATATGAATATTATTATTTATTTTAATTGTATTATAAATAATGTTAAATCAAATTTTTATTCTAATGTTTGAGTGGTGAATATAATTTTAGTGAATTAGAAAATAGTTACAACATTTGTGATTGATTAATATTTATAATCACATGATAGGCATTAATTATAATTAATTATATGTGATGTAATCAATTTTTACTTAGAGAAATTTTCTTCCATCTATATGATTAATTATGATGAAATATTGGATTATATTTCTTAAATTTCTGAAAGGAATTAAGAAAATGAACATAGTCTAATAGTTTTATCATTTAGTTATAAGTTTAATTGAGTAAGATTTTATCCTACAAGCAAGTTTTATCTCATTAGATTCATTTATTAAGACATGTTTGCATTGGTAAAACATGATGTTTCTTAGTCTTAAATTATGATGATGAATTTTAAAAGAGTGCATGATCACATAATGCACATAAGGGACATTGTAGTTTAGTTAAAAGCATGGGAGGTTACTATGTCTGATTCCTTTTTAGTACATTATATTTTGTGTACTTTTCCTTATAAATATGATCCTTTTAAAATTTCTTATAATACACATAACGATAAGTGGTCTATTAATGCATTATTGACCATATGTGTTCAAGAAGAGGAAAGATTGGTAGTGAAGGAAGGAGGAATGGTGAATTTGACTACTTGTCTTAAGAATAAGTAGAATCGGGTTAATCAAAAGGAAAATACATGTTCTAGGCTAGTTATAAAGAAGGAGTCTAAGAGTTTCTTTTGTAAAAAGAAGAGACACATGGAGAAGAATTGCCTAAAGTTTAAAAATTGGATAGAGAAGAAATGTAATTATTTTCCTTTCTTTGTTATGAATATAATATGACTAGTATTAATCATAACACATGGTGAATTGATTTTGGATCTACAATTCATGTTTGTAATACTATATAGGATATGCAAAGCCTAAGGAGACCAATGGAAAGTGAACATTACATCTATTCAGAAAGCAAGACAAGTTCACATGTGGAGGCCATTGGGATGTGTAATTTAGTTTTACGTAGTGGTTTTATTTTGTGTTTAGAAAAGGTCTTTTGTGCTCCTAGTTTTAGATACTTGTGTGGATTGCATTAAGGGTAAGCAAATTAACAAGTCCAAAAAAGGTGCTAAAAGGAGTTCAAACCTACTAAAAATAATTCATACATATATTTATGGATGCAAATAATCTGAGATACTTCATCACCTTTATTGAGGATTACTCACCATATATGTATCTTTACTTACTTCATTATAAGGATAAAGCTTTAAATGCCTTTAAAGTTTTTAAGGTTGAAGTATATTTATAGTGCATAAAGCAACTTAAGATTGTGAGATTGGATAAAGGTGGAGAGTATTATGGTAGATACACTATAAGTGGACAAACACATAGTCAATTTGCAAAATTTCTTCAAGTGTTTCCCAATACACTATGTCTGGTTCTCTACATCATTACTGTGTGACAAAAAGAAGAAATCAAACTTTAATGGATATGGCGAGAAGGATAAGGAGTAATGCAAAACTTCCTAAATTTTTGTGAATTAAAGCACTTAAGATGGGTGTGTATATAGTTAACCGAGTTTCAACCAAGACTGTTTTAAGAACACCTTTGAAATTATTCAAACACGTTTGGGGATTCCCAACTGAAGTAAGGGTAACAAAATGGGTTGGGTCCGATGGTCCAGCCGGTGTTAAAAGGGACGGGTCAGGTTGAAAATTTCAACTTGTTAGCTTATTTTGGTTTGGTATGTCTAGCTTGTCAATTTGACAAGTCAAAATGCGAATCAGCTTGGCGTGACTTGAAACGTCTTTTTTTTTCTAAAGTTAAAAATTAAAATAAAAAATAATTAAAGAGATTAATTTTTTTTATATTATATTTTTTTAAATATAATTTAAATCATTAACTGTAACATCCCAAAAATACAGTCTAAAACTATATGATAGAATAATCACATTGAATAATATTACAGATCAGCCTTACATTAAAAGAGAAGTACGCTTATGGCCGAACGACCTTACAAAGAAAGACAAGAAATTTAAAGTTGTACAGGGGTGCAATTCTGACCGAACGGTTTACAAAAGAATTATACCAAACGATTCTGCAAAAGAAAAGGGAAAATGTGATCGAACGATCACCTTACTATCAAACTATAATACTGACCGAACGGTTCTACTGTTCGGTCTTAACTTCTACCTCGACTAAGTTTTCTTCTTCCAGCAGCTCGTCTCCTTCTGCTCACATCCACATGGATGATCATTGCAATAGAAATACAGACGAACGCACAAAACAGACAAGAAGAAAGACATAGGGTAAGCTTATGTAATTTAATTCAGGTATCAACATATATTTCACACAATTCAACCACACAAGATAATTCATTAACTCATTCATGCAAAGCCTAATACTAGACTGACTGTCCGGACTGTATGAATTCTGTGTAGCTACGACGTTCGTGCACCCGGGTGATGTAGTAACTGGGATACCCTCAACAACTGCCACCCGAGGTTAGTCCTATCTGTCCAAATTAACCATAAGAACTATGACCTCCTGTCGTTCCCACACATGACTTACCCTTCTCTACGTGAGGACGAGTAATCACGGAACATCAGGATGAGCCGCCAGCTTAGCATGCCCACATTCATACTTTACCAAATTCCAATATCCATTCATTGGATATTCCTACCCGTAATACTCGTTCATAATCATACTCATTTCATCTACATCATATTCCATCATCTTTTATTTTCAAACTTCAATTTTTAACGAAGATCCCTTAGGATACCAAATATCGGACGTAAAACTTCAACCCTTAAGGAGACCGAATACTTGGACTGAGACCGAGAGGTTTCCAGTTCCATAACAGATCAAAACCGAGAGAGAATTACCATCGGGATTGAGAAGAGACCGAGTTCAATAATAATTCTCAAGATTAAAAGGACCGAACGTTATTTACAACGTGAGTCAATTTGATGAATTGACCCATGAGCGTTTAAACTGAACAGCTTAAAGCCTAGACCGAGTACTAAGACTCTAGGCAGAAACCAATGGAGATAGACACCACAAGACATTCAAATAATAGTACTTAGAATACTCATATGAAGAAATCGAACGCTTATAAATACTTAGCTTACTTATAAATTTATCCTCAAGAAAACCGAATACTAGTCAAAGACCAAGCACGGTAGAGGTGAACACCATTGAGGTTGGACGAACACTATTTTCATCCAGATAAATTATAGAAAAGAGACTGAGCGCTTGGTGTAAGACCCAGCACTAAATAGTACGAACGCTTGGTGAAAGACCTAGCTCTAAATCTTACGAGCGCTTGATAAAAGACCTATGAGTAGATAGTACGATCGCTTGGTGAAAGACCTAGCACTAAATCGTACGAACGCTTGGAATATAAGATATTATTTAATTAATATTCAAGAACGAACGACTATACTACTACCTATGGACATTACTTAAATTTATATCAAAATGCCAAGAAAAGAATATCCTTGGTGGAACGCCTATACACAAACTGTACTAGACGAAGACGCTCGTCCTCAACATAAACTCTTTCCAAATGAAAGAGTTCAGTCCTAAACGAGTCCCCAAGAAACCTGAACGGTCAAAGACCATTCAGTAACGAACATACCTTATCATAGGGAATTTCGTACTTAGAATTATTTATCTTCAAAATCTCATACATCCATATCATATTGAATTTCCATACTTCATACAATCAGATCATAGCAACAATCATATTAATTCAGCAAACTCAACCAACATACATGCAATACAAGCAACATCCAAATTAAATTAAATAAGCTTCCCTTACCTCTAATGTGACCAACGTTCACAGAGACAGAGTACAGTTCCACCACTACAAGTTCTTCTACCCTCAACGCTCGACAATCCAAACTACACCAAGTGAAAACCCAACACTATTAGAACCACTCATTATGAGAAGGGTGATCAACACATGAAACCAGAACTTGGTTTGCATGTCCAGGAAAACGCACGACTGAGTGAATAGGAGAACTTACCAGCTCAGCTTCACAAATCGAACGGTTTAACTGGAAGCTCTTGACGCCGGAGAAGTAGCAATGGTGCCTGAATAGTGATCGGAGGAAGCAAAAGTGAGAATTTCTTAGAGAGAAGATGAAGGAGGTGTAGTGGGAAGGAGGAGAAAATGAGATTTTCAGAATCTGGGGAAGAAGGGTGCTTGCAGTGAGTGGCGTGGATTTCTGAAAATCAAGTTTTTCTTCCAACGTCAAAACGAGCGTCCGCTCATCTGCCAACACCTGCCTTCCACCAGCTGAGTGTCGAGCCCCCCCTCTTGACACGTGAAATCCACTAAAGCGAATCCTAAGTGGATTTTAATGGTTCTCACATTAACACTTACAAAATTCAGTTCTAATTATTAATTAGAGTAAAGTAATTTAACATGTAAATATAATAATTAATTTAATTTATCTAATTAGAAACATTAACTAATCAATTAAAATTTTAAAAAATATTTTATATAATTATTTTTATATATATATATATATATATATATATATCAATCAGAATAAATACTTTTTAAGATTTGATTGATTAACTAATGTCTCAAATCGAATAAATTAAAATAATTATTTACTTGATAAATTATTTCATTATAATTAATAATTAGAATTTAATTTATAAGTATTAATGATTTAAATTATAACATTATTATATACTTGCATGTTTAACACACAAAAATATTTTTTTAATTATTTTTCATTTTAATTTTTATTTAAAAAACAGTGGATTGAATGAGTTTATCTCACTTCACCTTTGATAAACTAATTTAACAAACCAAAACAACTTGATAAATTGAAAAGTCCAACTCAATATGTTAGGATGGTCCATTTTTTCATTGCAAAATATATTAAGAAAGAAAGAAAAAAAAACATAGACTGGGTTTTTGACAACAGTTTTACAAAAAACCATTGCTATAGAGTTTATCATATTTTAAATAAATATTGAATTTTAAGGGTATATGACAGTGGTTCTTGCAAGAACTATTGTCATAGACCCTTAAAATTAAATATTTATTTTAAATCTGATACACTCTATGACCTTGGTTGATTTCTAATATCTAATTTTGACCAGTATAGAAGATCAAATAATATTAATTTTTTCTTTCAAGGGTTCATTGCAGATGTCTTCTTCGATATTTTCCCAAATACATTATGTACTTTATAAACTTTTTCACAAATTTGAAGGCCAGTCAATGGAATTGGTGTATTGTTATTTTCTTAAAATGTCTATTGAATGTTTTTTTAACCTTTGATATGAATTATTAGAAAGTAAAAATCTTCGATATGGATTATTAGAAAGTAAAAATCTTCGATGATGCATATACACTGTCTTCCTTCCGTGTTTCAATTGATGAGTTGTAGTGTTTCTTTCATATACAGGACATGCTTTATGACCATTAACATTGTACCCTGACAAATTACCGTAAGTTGGGAAGTTATTAATGATGCAAAATAACATTGCATGCATCATGAAAGTTTCACAAGCGAATACATCAAATATTTCAACCACAACAACTTCAAGTCTTCAACTGGTGGGTTGAGATAAACATTTATTTCATTTCCATACTGCCTTGGACCAGATATAATCATAGATAACATTATGTATTTTCTCTTCATGCACAATCGAGGCGATAAATTGTAAATTGTTAATATAACAGGCCAACAATTGTGATTGCTACTTAAATTACCAAACAAATTCATTCCATCAATAATTAAACCAAACCAAAGATTTCTACATTCTTAACCGCATTGGGGGAATTGTTGATCAATATTTTTTCATTGCATTGAATCACTTGGATGACAAAGCATCCCGTTAGTTGTTCTCTCATCTACATGCCATCTAAGGATTTTAGTGTCTTTTAGATTGGTAAACAAATGCTTAAGTATGACCACGATTGGAAGGTTTCAAATTATTTTCAAAGCAAAACCATATTTTTCTATCTCACCATTATCTTCATTGTTGTTTTTTTGGCTTGAATCATGATAACCTATATTTTAGACATTTTTTCAAAACCTCAAACTCTTTCTTGTATAATATGCAATCATTCGAACATGCATGTATCCTTTTAAACTTCATATGCATCAGACAAAGAATTTCTTTTGCATCATAATTACGAATGGGTAGTGTATTTGTATCTAGCGACATTTCATTCAATAACGACAACAATTTTGTGAAACTCTTATCGATCAATCCATTGGTCGCCTTTAAATTCATGAGCCTTAACACCGTTGACAATTGTGTCAACTTAGTTGAACCAACAAACTAAGGAGTCTCCACATCAGTAGACCTCATCTCATACACATGGGCTTGGGCAAAAGCTTATGCATCAACATCATGGATCTTGTTGTCTAATTTATCTTCTTCCGGTCGATCTTCCATGGTGGAATCAAATACATTTCAGTTCGAGAGATAGTTAGAAAGTCTATTCATTCGTCATGTCATGTCCATGTTGTATAACTTCAAAGGAAACCATCACAGATAAGATGTTCCCTAATTTAGATTATATTCAACTTTCTCTCATTCAAACAGTTGATACAAAGACATCTAAACTCCACCTCATCATCACTTCTATGCTCATTACGTTGCGCAAATTGTATAAATTCTTCTATCCCTCTCTCGTACTCAATACTGATGCATAGTGAATTAATCCAATCTTAATCCATACGTATATATATTAAAATTATTTACAAAATTTCAATAATCTTAAATAATCACTTTCATCACTTTTGTATTCAAAGTTTGACCTTATCACATTTTATGTCTACTTAAAACAAGTTAAATCAAAATTATTTAATATATTTCATTAATCGAATCAAAATAATTTTAGTTAAATATGTGAAAATTGTTTTAAAATAAACAATAACTTAATCTGTCAAACTAATCCTCCAAAACTATTATAAACTATTATAGAAATACAATTAATTACCCATGTTAATACAATGTGAATAATAAAACTTATGGAGTCATTAATTTTGTCTAATTACACTTCATTTATGGATTCCGTGAAAGACTTATGTATTATCCTTCAATATATTAGTAAAATATATACAAGATACTTTCAAAAGTATATTATCTTAAGAGAGATTTTAAATAACAAAATTTGTTAGTATCTATCTTTATATATGTTTATCTATGAATTTAACAAGCAAATAAATACAAAATATATCATAAATAGATAGATAGCTTAAGATATATTAGATATTTTATATAAATATATTATCTTTTATCTTTAATTAATTTATTATAATTTTTATTTTAGATTTTAGATTTAATTTATATTTTTTCTATTATAAATACAGTATCTATCCAATAATGTATATGAAGGACCTGTTATAAATACAGAACTCTGTGTTTCTTCTCGCTTACCACCGTATTTTCTCCGTCGTCACGTTCTCGCCGTGCCTAGCCTCGCCTCGCCGGCTGTCACCGTGCCCATCTCCGTGCCTCGCCGTCGTGCTTGGGGTAGCGTCTCATCACCTGGTCTTCCTTCCACTTTTTTAGAAAGATGGGAGAGAGGAAGGTTTTGAACAAGTATTACCCTCCGGACTTTGATCCCTCCAAGCTTCCCAGAGGCTGAAGGCCCAAGAACCAGCAGATGAAGGTTGGCATGATGCTTCCCATGAGCATTCGATGTAATACTTGTGGCAATTACATCTACAAAGGAACCAAGTTCAATTCCAGAAAAGAAGATGTTATTGGCGAGAGGTATCTTGGAATTCAAATATTTAGATTCTATTTTAAATGCACCAAAAATATTCAGCTGAAGTTACCATGAAGATCGATCCACAAAATTCAGATTATATTGTCGAATCCGGTGCAACCAGAAATTTTGAACATTAGCGTGCAGAAGATAAAGAAGCTGATAAAATAAGCAGAAGAGGGATGCTGAAGAGATGGGAGATGCTATGAAATCATTGGAAAATAGAACCTTGGATTCTAAAAGGGAGATGGACATCCTAGCTGCATTGGATGAGATGAAATCAATGAAGTCTAGGCATGCAACTGTTTCTGTTGATGAAATGCTGGAGGCTCTGCAGCGCACAGCAGCTGATAAGGAGAAATTCTTGATCAGAAAGCTGATAAGAAGATGAAGCAATCATAAAATCACTTTCCATAATTCAGGAGGTTATGTCAGAAGAATTCGTGATCAAGATTTTGAAGCCGAGGAGCAATTAGATAAGCTTTCACATCGACATAGCGAAACAAGTTATACTATGAAGAAGGAAAAGATGTTTGTATCATCCAAACAAACCAATTCTTTGGTGAGATTTTCGGGGAAGGAGTTCGACGTGTTAACAAATTTTTTTTTTAACAACTTTTTTATAATAGTTTATATGTTATTGTTTTATTGGTCGTATATTTAAATTATTCGTCCGTATATTTAAAATAAATAAATAAATACCTGTAATTAAGAAATCATATGTTAAAAGTCCTAGCGGTAGATTACGGCTCATGGAAGCGAGGATTAGATCATAAATATTGAATGACTATTTGGTGATTGTAAGTCTTAGAATGGAACAAGTGTCCAAATTTTTGCATGCTTCATTTCAAGGTTAAAATTTAATTATTATTATTATTATTACTTATAAAAATACATGCGAATATATCACTCTATATATTTATTTATCTTTTTTTATAATAGTAAAAAATAATAAAATTATTACTATAATAATAAAAAAAAATATAAATAATTTCTGTAATTTTATTATAAATAATTTTATTTATTTTTTTGGTAATTTTGTTATTATAAATAGTTATTTTAAATTTAAAAATATTAAATAAAAAATATCAAATAAAAAATATTTAAATTAAGAAAAACTATTAAAATTTATAAAATTATTATTTAAAGGATATAAAATTGAAAAAAAAAATATAGAATTCCCTTAATATAATAGCCTAAATAATTATTTTAGTTTTAAAAAATGATTAAATTTAAAAAACACGTCAAATAAAAAAATTAAATTTAAAAAAATCACATATATAACTGATAAGTTAATTATTTTTAATTTAAAAACTTATAACTGCCAAACAAAATTTAGATATCAGAAAAAGAAACCCAATGTATAGATTATTATAATTTTCTTATTTAGTTTATTAATGAAATATTAATTTTAAATTTATTAAATTTGTTAATTTATATTTATGGTCGCGTTCTTTTGTTTAAATTTAAGATGTTATTTATTCAAAATTAAACATAAAAGAATTAGAAGATAGAATTCAAACTAATAACAAATGAGATGCCCGGTAATAAAAACCTTGATCTAAACAAACAAATTAAAGACGAGTCAGTTTTGACATCGTAAAATAAATATATAAAATAATTTTACATAAATTAAAGAGTATAACAAAAAGTAAAAAGTGTAAAAAACTATTTTTAGAGGTAGTTCTAGATAGTAGTTGTGCACAAACTACTGTAATATGACCTGGAAATAATGGAAAATCAATGCATAACATTTTAATTGAAACTTGACTAATGTGATCATTAAAAAAATTAAGGTAAGATTTTGCTTATTACTTCCCCAACTTTCTTTTGTGGAATTGACCTTTTCTTGTATTCGCCCATGCTTACTTTGATTGATTAGGGGCTTGCTTTTATAAGGGATCAGCATGGAACATGGAGCTTTACTTCACTGCTTCTTCTGATTTGGTATTTTGATTTGAGATGAATGACCAACCATTACTTTAATTATGGTTCTATGCTATTTATGTCTCTATCTACGTTACATTTAATTTTATGGTCAACAAAGGTAAATAGATTCTGTTAATTTGTGTTAACCAAAAATGTATTGATCAAAGTTGAATTCATATCTCAATGCAACATTAAACATTTAACAGAGCTTCTTGACTAGTTGAGAATCGAAAGGAATATTCTACATTGTGAACTGAATTAAAATCTTTGTATTTTTTTCTGGTACCATAACTCCCAATAGTAGCAAGTCTTGGAACTTTTGTATGTTCCAAATCCTTCTGATGGGAAGGATATATGTGGGGTTATCCTGCAGCTCGAGTTTCTTTCAGCTTAGAAACAAGAAAAAAGGAATTTTCAAATCACAGACTCATCATCATTGTTCGAGCCTACTTCAGTTCCATGATAAGCATTAATAATTGGAAGTTGGCATGATAATCTTTCAG
Source organism: Vigna angularis (assembly GCF_016808095.1). Classification (NCBI taxonomy): domain Eukaryota; kingdom Viridiplantae; phylum Streptophyta; class Magnoliopsida; order Fabales; family Fabaceae; genus Vigna; species Vigna angularis. The sequence continues at coordinate 23,233,947 of NC_068979.1, read as the reverse complement.
GTAAAAAACATATCAAATAAGGAGAAAATTTACACGAAATGAAATTTAAAGAACCAAACGCTCTTTCTTTCTCTTTCCCTCCTTCAAGACAAAGTGTACGTGCGACTTAGATGATAGGAATAGAGATTACATTCTTCCCCTTCAAGAGATGTGTAACAAGCTTCTATTTAAGCTCGTTGGTCTACAACACAAAAGTGTAACCATATTTAACATAAACTTCCCAACTTCATCCCAATTTTCAACTAACAGAAGGACATCTGTGCTATTGAAAGTAAATCGAAAGATCAATTTGAAGTCCAAGCAAATTACCCATTTTGTGCTATTCAGAGTACTTTGCAAAATTCAGTATGCAAATCATCCATTTTTGTTTCTACTGCACCCGAGTAAAATGCAACCAGCTATATGTCCAATGTACATAATTCCCTAGGAAACACTGGAAGTTGCAAATATCTTTAATGAGCGCTCAGGAATATAGGTAACACCTGTTACAGCCGAATGAAACTCAGTGAGAACTTGAGTTGTGTCGTCTTGGCATTTTGTATCATGACGGGCTTGACTATTTTTGCAAAGAAATAAGTATTTCCTAAGACTAATAAAGCGGAATGTAAAATAAACAATGTTGTTTTTTACATAATTTTCACCTGTTTCGTAAGAACATATGCTCTTGACATGTAAATAAATACCTAAAGAGATGACGGTGGGAACTGTTGTAAATAGGCACTAATTTGAAAATACTCCGAGTGTATAATTAGAATATATTTGTAACTATTAGGATTTTTTCCCTATTTTCCCCTTTCTCTCAACCTACAAGAAGAGACTAGAGCTAGTATTGCAAAACATTCAATAATATTCACTTTTTCTCTCTTTTATATCACAAATCTCAATTTTGGGGAGTTTTAGTAAGATTGTGCCTGCGGCCATACCAACAGTGCTGTTATCTCTAGATTGGCTTGTCCCTGATGTCACACTGCCTTCCATCCCCACTACACACACCTCCAGTTCCCGACTTGTAAAGTTACATGCTACTATCTACTTCTGCCCACTCGCCACTGCCACCCAACTTATCTCCTCTTTACAGTCCAAGGTTCAGTTTTCTCCAATCCCATCCTGTTTGGCTTATAAATAGAGATGAGTGCTGGTACAGAAAGACAGACTCAATTATATTCACTTCTCTTTTCTGGTAAAATAAATAATTAAAGTTAGGCACCAAAACTAATGATATAAAATGGACCAGATGGGCAACTGTGGCGGGACGTCAGCTAAGGGAATCCAACAATAAAACCTTATTGTTATGCAGATGTGTGATACTTCAAAATAACCATGACAATCATACAAGTAACGGATCTTTAACCACCAGTTCCTCTTCCCGTTAATTTGAATGAATCAAATATTTCTTTGCATAGATGCTCAAACAATAAATTAAGAGGAAAAAAACGGTCCAAAAGTACAGCAAATCTATACCTTTCTCCTCGACATCAATTTGCAAAGTGTCCAAAACAATTATGCCATCAGTCAATGGAAGTAGTTGAAGCTTGATAGTGGCATTGGATCGAGAAGGAACACATCTAATGTGACCAAAACACGGCTTCAAATCAATTAGTACAAGTCTAAAAACACAATTTACAGAAAAGAGACAAAGAGAGAAAGATTGGATACATTACCCAAGTGGAACTCTACTATGAAACCATAGATGTGTACAACTAGGATTGGCACTAGGAATGACTTCATCACTCGTAGAAGCAACCTGAGCATTGTCATCATAACTTTGTTTCTCATTATCTTTTACAACAGAAGTAAAACTTTGTCCCTGGGTGGCACCAATTCCCCTATCATCATTTACTCTTCCTGAAAAGTCTAAGAAACCTATAAAAGGACTTCTTGGATTCGTCAGTGAATTCAAGAAGGCTGTTGAAGTAAATGAGGCTGGAGCGACCACTGTCAAAGTTAGATCCTCAGAGGTCAAATTTGAAGCTTGAAGAGTTAAGATCTGACCAAATTAAATCAAATAATAAATTAATTGTGATGGAGGATAATGGCAGTATAAAAGTTTATACGGATAATTTCTATGTGAAAATAATCAAACCAAAATAAATGAGCTCACATGAAAGCACAAGTTGATTTGGAAAATAGTTAACCATATATTAACCTGTACGGGAGGTTGGCAAGTTTTCTCACAAGCAGAAGGAGACTGTCTTGACGTATCTGCAACAATAGAGATCATAATATCCCTTGAGCCACGTGGTCGCCAATTGGTTGGTTGCTTAAAGAACAATCTTGACGCTAGATTAAGCCAAAAAAAAAATAATTAACACCTTAATTCATTTGATAGGACAACAGCAAACCGAGGTGGCTGGAAAACCTACCTGTATAATTGCATCGACATGACACCAAAATTGAATACCGGTCATTAATTAAAGCAGTCTTTCGTCTGTTGAGACTTATTTTTGATGTTTTATTTCTAAGCTGCAACTTTGACAAGTGAGAACTTCTATCATTCTGAATCTCGAGAGCATTCCATGTAGAAGTTGCTGGTCTAAGAATAAAAGAATGCTCTTCACCTCTCCTGTAATTAGAAACGTTTAGTAAGATGAATAATAATATTATATCTATTTAAAATTTAAAAACAACTAAGAGATTGATTTCAACAACAAAATCAAGTGTTCAAGAAACACGCATCACCTTCACTGTCTACATGCTGATATATTCTTTTTTTTTCATGAACAAAGACATACGTTAATTCTCCAAGGTAATTTTTTGGATTACGTAGAATATTGTACACTTCATTATTAGAGAATGAGACAACAGTGGGCAAGATGAGGAACATGCTTGAGGGCAGCCTTCATTAGAGAATGGCCAAAAGAAATATACATTAAGGAATTCACAAGCTTTAACCAATTAAAAAAATAAAAAGCTAACTTCACGCTCTACTAATGCCTCCTCCATATGCTACATTTTATAAATGAAAACAAGATAATTTCTGCTGAGAGATCGACCACAGAGTATAAACAATCAACTCAACAAACTTATATCTTGAGGAGTTGGAGGGGATTTGTTAGAGTGCTGCTACTACTTCCGTAGAAAGAGAGGTGCCAGGGAGAGGTAGAAGAGACAAAAGAGGGAGACACAAAAGGGAAGAAAATAAATTATCATGGGAGATGCCTGTTAACATTTGAGATATACAAGGTTGGTTTCAAGGGTTTGGAAGAAGAAAGGATGGAAGACAATGTGGTTCAACTCTCCACTGACCAAAACTAACCACTAACAGTACGGATATAAAAAAATATAGGAGATGGAGGCTTCAAGATTGTTGGATTATGGTTTGATTGGGAAGAGGGGACGGTGGAGCAGGTCATGTGGATTAAGTCTTCTTGAAGTGGCGTTGGGAAAGCGGATGTGGGTATTACAAGGCGACTAATATCAATGCTTAAATCTTTACAAACTTGATTTGGTGCGGAAGGTGGCTTGAGCATATTTTGCCTTTCGGAAGTTAAGTACTTTGTTGATGGATAATGCTGTTCCAAGTGCCTTTGTGCAGTTGAAGCTACTAGAGTGAAGTTGTAGCGGAGGCAAAGTGAGTTTGGTGTCGGAGGGGCCACCAGTCGAGGTGGAGTGAAATTCTGACAAGAGAGCTTAACGGAGGTCAGAGTGGTAAAAAAATGAAAACTCTATTTCTGTAACAAATGAAAGGGAATACATTGTTTATGACCATCATGAACAAGGACGACCCCAACTGCCCGGTGGACAATGTATGAAGCCTACAAACAATCCTTCAACTGAGTGTACCCTATAGTTGATAGTGTAGCAGCTCAAACACGATGACAGTTTTCAAGGATGAAGGGCGTGTTGATATTGGGAAGAGCTATTGTCGGTAGTTTTTTTTTCCTTGTTTAACTAAGAGTCAAGGCAGGAGACTGTGTAAATTTATTTGAACACAGTAAATAGGTTGAGGGGGGCACCCATTGTTTTCTTCCAGCACCCCCAACTTTTCTGTCCTTTCATTCTGCCCCTTCAAATTATATATTAATAGGATTTCGTAATCCGGTAATGCATCATTGTTCCCAGATTCTATTATGATTCGATTATGTTAATATAGGTTATTAGTGAATCGGAACATGGAATCCGGTGTGTGTTTCTTGGTAGTGTAGCCACTGAATTTCTCTTCCCCAGCTCTTTCACCCAACACTCTCCCTTGATTCTCATTACACAACCTCCATCTCACTCCTTCAAACGCACAAGTCCAACTCTCTGCACCATCTTCATCAGCCACGACCCACAATCATCACCAATTAACACCCAACAACAAACAACCAAGACAACACAACCAGAAAAAGGAGGGCGAATGAAACAGTATGGAGGCACGGGAACTGGAGGTAAGAGGCCGCCGCTGGTGGTCGGAGGTCGCCGTTGGTCGTTCGCCAGAATCTGGAGATGGAGGTGCAGAGCTTGCGGTGTCCACACAACTGGTTTTCAAAATCCTGCACCGTCACCACCGGATTTCGAAATCCGGTGGTGCACGCATTTCACAAACAAACCGGATTTACAAATCCCCAAATCCGAAACAAAATCTGGTTACCTACGTTAAAAGAGAGGAGATGGAGGCTTTAGTTGCCCAAGGAAGAAAATGGAAGAAAATGGAGGTGTTTTTGGTGTCTTGCTGTCGCGGAGAAATGATTGAGAGGAAATGAAGATAGGAAATGGAGAGAAGAAAAGATGGTGGAATGAAGAAAAGATGGTGGAATGAAGGAAAGATGGAAGGAGCAGCGGGCAGAAATGAAGGAAAAAGGTGCAGGAGTGGTGGGAGGTGCATGATGGTCTGCGGAGCAACAAATGAAAATGGAAGTGAAATAGGGATTTTATCCAAGTAGGTCAAAGGATAATGTAGTCATTTTAAAAGTTTTGGGGGAGCACAGGAAAACAATAGGGTGCAGCAGGAAGAAGCCACTGTAGGTGAGAGAGTGACGAGTGTTCTATAAGGCCGTCTATAGGGCCGTACAAATGAAGTGAGGTGTTGCTCCCACCACTACGCAAGTATTTCTGTATCTCACTATTATTTTTTTTTATTTCAAAAATATTTTATATTTTTTCATTATTCTCAACAATCTTTTTTTTTCTTTCTGCATTAATAGAACATTCATATGACTTAGATTTAAACTTGTGATATATTGCAAAATATAAAATTCAGAAGAAACTTCAATATTAGTTTCATTTTATAAACTTAAAAGTTAGATGCAGATACAAAATAATAAACATAATAATATTAATAGTAAATAATATATTATTATTATTATATAATAATTTTATAATGACGAAAAAACTAAATAAATTTCAAATCTTTAACAAATAACTTTTCTTTTATATTTTAAGTATTTAATAATATTTTTATATTATTTATCTAATAAATTAAATACTTTATTCAAGTTATTTGAGTCAAACATATCGGTAAGTTAAAACATAATATAATGTTAAAAATTATAGATATTAAATGTAAAAAAAACATAATATATATAAACATTTTTCTAGAAATTTAGAACAAAATTTTATCATTTATTAAGTAATTTGAAGAAAAAAAATATATTTAATAGTGTAAAAAAGATTGAATCAAACTTATTTAAGGAAAAGTGTAAATAAAATTTTACAATATATCACAAATATAAATCTGAGCTACGTGAATGCTCCATTAATGTGAAGAAAAAAAAAGAAAAATTATTGAATATGAAGAGATATAAGGTATTTTTGAAATAAAAAAAATAGTGGAAAAATATAGAATATTTTTAGAATAAAAGAAAATAATGGAGAGGTGCAGGAACACTTGGATGGTGAAGAGAGCAACACCCAATGAATGAAGTGATCTCCAAAATCCACAAAAGCCCAGAGTATAGCTAAGAGAACGCACGGTCCAACCAAATGGGCCAAATAAAAAATTGTACTGCTCCTATCCGAAACATAATTTAAATGACTTAAAAACATTTTGACCCAATTTTAAAGAACATAAAAAAAGTTATTCTAAATTAAAAATACGAACTTTTTAAAATTAAGTAATATATATATATATATATATATATATATATATATATATATTAATAAAATAATATTATTTTTCATTTCTAAAAAAGTATATAATACTTTTAAAAATATATCAGTACATAAGTTTACGGACTAGTTCCACCTTGGATATTGGGTTGAGCCTACTTTGCTAGCTATATCAAGAAGGCAATAGCTTCCTGCACTCCATTCAAATTTCAACCTGCAACCACTAAATACCTGAAATGTCAAAAGTAAACTCATGGAGCTTTTTAATCTAAACCTACTCCTCTTCTTTTCCTGGACATTGTAGATGGGCAAGTTTTCCATTCTGGAAAGCATTTCCGGAAAATCCGGGAATGCCAAAGCCAACACCGTCTTCCTCTGTCACCGTGTGCCGAGTTCCCAATGGAAGTACCTTTTCCACTCTTCAATTTCCTTCAATTTTCTTCACAAAATTCTAGAAAATGGAAATGGAAATGGAAGATTCTCTCCCATCGTTATAAGCTCCGAAAGCTTCTTCGTTGTAAGGTCTGAGATCCATGACTCTTAGCTTCACACCCTATTTATTTGATTTGTTGGATTTGAGTGTAAAACGAACAAAAAGAAACCCAGAAAAAGAAGAAGAGAAAAAAACACAAGAGAGAAAGATGATCAGAATATTTTGAGATTGAATTGCTTTTGTAAACAGAGACAGGCTACAATATATAGCCAATCCAAGCGACAGAAATAAAATTGAACGATCGTAAACAGTAGAGGCCGAACGTAGGCCGAATACAGCAAAGACCGAACAGTCCAGCCAAGAACAAAAACGAACGTACACAAGAGAACGTTCGACCGAACGCTCAAAAAAGAACGTTTACTCACAAAAGAACGTTCGACCAAACGCTCACAAGAGAACGTTCGACCACAAACGACCAGAACAAGCCGAACGGTTATCAACAACAAGAAACCGAACGGTCAAAAGTAATAGAAGTGAGTCTAACTAACAAATCTCCACCTAGACTCATTTATTACAAGAAAGAACAAAATTACTGAACGATACACAATTACAGACCGAACGGTAAAAAACCAATCCTGGACAACAACTTCAGAAACTTCTCTTTAGCAAGCGACTTAGTCAGCATATCTGCAGGGTTGTCTTCAAATGCAATTTTGCAGATTTGGACATCACCATATTCTAATATGCTCCTGACAAAATGCAGCTGACGTCAATATGCTTTGTTCTAGAATGGTAAATCTAATGGTTGGCCAAGTGTATGGCGCTCTGACTGTCACAATGAACCTGGACGGTCGTTTGATCAATACCCAATTCCCGAATCAAGCCTTTTAACCATAGTGCCTCCTTTACCCCTTCAGTGAGCGCACATTATTCAGCTTCAGTGGTTGACAGGGCAACAACTGATTGTAATGTAGACCTCCAACTTACAACAGTACCGAATAATGTAAACACACATCCCGAACGGGATTTCCTTATGTCCATGCACCCGGCAAAATCTAAATTAACAAAACCTTCAATATAACCTCCACCTTGAAAGTTATTCTGGAAGAGTAATCCAGTATCAAGAGACCCCCGTATGTATCTAAGCATCCACTTCAACGCTTCCCAGTGAATTCGTCCAGGATCAATCATAAACCGACCGAGAACACTTACCCCATGCACCAGGTCAGGTCTTGTGCAGACCATGCCATACATGATGCTCCCAATCCCATTTGAAAATGGAAGAGATTCCATCTTCCTCCTTTCATTCTCGGTCTTCGGGCATTGTTCTTTGGTAAGTTTCAAGTGTTGACCGATCGGTGTGTCAGCCGGTTTGGATTCAGTCATCCGATACCTTGAAATCACCTTCTACAAATAACTTTTTTGAGATAAAAACAAGTTTCCCTTCAGTTTATCTCTCTTTATGTCAATGTCCAATATTCGCCTTGCTTCTCCAAGCTCCTTCATTTCGAAAGCACCACTTAACTTTGCTTTCATCTCATGAATCATGCTCATGTCACTGCTGACAATCAGTATATCATCCACGTATAGAAGAAGATATAGTACCTCACTGTCACTGTTCAGAGTATACATGCAATCATCATAATTGCACCGCTTGAAGTTCAGCTTCATCAGAAAATCATCAAATTTCCTATACCACTGTCTTGGACTTTGCTTTAAGCCATAAAAAGACTTCTGTAACAGGCACACTCTATCATCCACAGCAAATCCCTCCGGCTGCTTCATATAAATTGTTTCCTCCAAGTCTCCATGCAGAAACGCAATTCTCACATCCAACTATTCTAGATGCAAATTGCGGTGAGTAACTATCGCCATTAAAACTCTGACCAAACAGTGCTTCACGACAGGAGCAAAAATCTCATGATAATCTATACCTTCAATCTGAGTAAAGCCTTTGGCAACAAGTCTTGCTTTGTACCTTGCTTTCTCACCCTTGGTATAACTTCCTTTTTCTTGAAGATCCATTTTGAACCTACAACCTTCTTACCCTTTGGCAGATCCACCAATCTCCAGGTGCTATTCTTCCTCAATGCCTCCAGCTCTTCCTCTATAGCACCCTGCCACAGATGACGATTGTTGCTATGAAGAGCCTCCTTGTAACTTCATGGTTCACCCGAGCTTTCAAGATCTTCAGCAGCATTCAAGGCGTAGCAAATTAAATCCGCCTCTCCAAACCGTTTGGTTGGTTTAGAGATCCTTCTTTCCCTATCACGGACAAGCTGATAATTCCTCAATTCATCACCAGCTCCTCTTGAGTGACTCACATCACCATATATACCATCTGTTTCATCACCAAGATCTGTTCGCATTTCACCCGTTTGGTTCTCCTCTAATGACCCAACGTTTCATCTTGTCCTTCACCCGTTCGGTCTTCCTCATTCAACGACCGAACGATCCCATAAGTAGTATGCTCCACCTCAACGAGCATCTTCTTCTCGCATCCAGGATTTCCAGCATGCATAGTCATTCTTGTTTTGTCAAAAATGACATCCCTACTAATGATCAGCTTGGACGGTTTAGTATCTAACCTCCACGACCTGTATCCCTTAACTCCTTCAGCATATCAAAGGAATACACTTCTTACTGCTCGGGCATCCAGCTTATCTCCTTTGACATGAGCGAACGCCAAAGAACCGAACAGCCTCAAGTTTGAGTAGTCAGCCGGTTGTCCACTCCAAACTTCCATGTTAGGACATGGAGGGTTTATGAGAGGCGAAAGGTGAGGAAGAGTACTTAACTGTTAAATAGTTAAGTGAGGCGGGAAAAAGGTCTCTATAAAAGGACCTCTTTTATTGTTTTCCGTTATGGAGTTTGTACTCTTGAGTTGAAGACCAGTTTAGACCTGGTGAAGGAGGTTAAGCTCCTGGTTTCCCAATTGTATTCTTGATTCTTTGATGTGAATACAAGTCGTTTCTTTTACAATTGCTTGTTGTTAGAGTACTGAAGTGTGAGAGTAAAGGAGATAGTTAGGATTCTTACCAAGGTTCCTAACTTGGTGTTTTGTAATTGAGAGCCGAAGACGGACTCCTATTAATCAGGTACACGGCTATATTGGCCGCCTCTCCCCAGAAAGCCTTTAACAACCTTAATCCAAGCAACATGCACCTAACCCTCTCTAGAATTGTTCTGTTCATTCTTTCAGCCAAACCATTCTATTGAGGAGTTCCCACCACAGTCTTGTGCTTGTTGATCCCTTTAACCTTGTAGAACTCATTAAATTCCTCTGAAACAAACTCAAGACCATTGTCAGTTCTCAGACATTTTAGCCTATACCCCAATTGGTTCTCGGTCTGAGTATGTTAGTCCTTGAATTTTTGAAACATTTCAGATTTATTCTCAGAACGTAAATCCACACTCTTCTTGAAAAATCATCAATTATGCTCAGGAAATACGCTCATCCACCATGAGTTTGAGTTCTTGTAGGCCCCTACAAGTAAGCATGGGCGTACTCAAATAGTCGTTCAGTTAAGTGCTTCCCTTGACCAAACGATATCCTGTGTGATTTCCCCAAGATGCAATGGTCACAGAAATCCAGCTTCTACAGTTTATCACCTAGAAGTAAGCTTTGCTTCTCCAATTCTTCAAGACCCTTCTCACTGATATGACTCATCCTCAAGTGCCAAAGTCGAGCGTTGTTCTCAGTCTTCCCACTTGCTATTGAGACATGACCAATGACTGTGGATCCTTCTAGAATGCATAAGTCATTCTTCCTTCTGCCTTTGACAACCACAGAATTTCCAGAACAGACCCTCATCACTCCATGCTCGACTTTCGTGGTGTAACCTCCAAGATCAAAGGAATTTATTGAAATCAAATTTCTCTTCAATTCAGGCACATACCTCACATCCTGCAGTACCATCTCTTGGTTAACAAACATCTTCAGTCTTACCGACCCCACTCCTTGCACTCGGCAAACCTTGTTATTTCCCAGCAACACATTTCCATGCTCCTTCTGATCCAGATTCTCAAAGAACTCCTTCACCAGACCCAACTTCTTTGAGAATCTTCAGACGAAGCCACCAGAACACTAGCAGATTCATATCCTTCAGAAGCCTTTGCCACATCAGCAGTTTCCTGTGGCCAAACGGTTTTGCCCTTCTCTGGACAATACTTCTTGATATGTCCCATCTTCTGACACTTGAAACATCTCACCTGTTTCACACCTTCTGGCTTCGACTTCTTCCCATTTCCAGCCTGCTTCTTCCATTTCCCTTTCAGCGAAATCAGCCCAGATGCCACCTCCTCGGTTGCCTTCGAATCTTGGAGCTTTTGAAACTCCTTGGTTCGAATTGACGTCACAACCTCCTCTAGAGTAATCACCTGATCCTTACCATAGAGCAAGTCATCCCTGAAATGCTCAAAGGTTCTTGGAAGCGCATTCAGAAGAATAACAACTTTATCTTCATCTTCCAACCTCACATCAATATTTTCCAAATCATCAACAATCTTGCTGAATTCTGCAAGCTACTCCTCTATGATTCTTAATTCTGTCATCTTGAACGAATAGAGTTGTTGCTTCAAATACAACCTATGAGCCAGCGATCTCGTCATGTACAGAGATTCCAACTTCGCCCAAATTCCAGCCGTAGTCTTCTCCTTTGCAACGTCTCTCAGTGTCTTATCACCCAGACACAGTATGATTGTGTTTCTTGCTTTATCAACCATTCTTTTCTTCTCTTCTTGTGACATCGCAACACTCATGTTCAACTCACCCTTCAACGCTTCATCGCATCCCTACTGTATCAGGATAGCCTCCATCTTGATCTTCCACAGCCCGAAATCATTAAAACCATTGAACTTCTCATATCAAACTTGATTCACTGTCCCACGGTGGGCGCCAATTGTTGGATTTGAGTGTGAAACGAAGAAACAGAAAACCCAGAAAAGGAAGAAGAGAAAAAAACACAGAGAGAAAGATGATCAGAATATTTCGAGATTGAAATACTTTTTGTAAACAGAGACAGGCTACAATATATAGCCAATCTAAGTGACAGAAATAAAACTGAACAATCGTAAGCAGTAGAGACCGAACATAGGCCGAGTACAGCAAAGACCGAACAGTCCAGTCAAGAACAAAAACGAACGTACATAATCGAACGCTCACAAGAGAACGTTCTGCCGAACACTCACAAGAGAATGTTCGACCACAAACGACCAGAACAAGCCAAACGGTTATCAACAACAAGAAATCGAACGGTCAAAAGTAATAGAAGTGAGTCTAACTAACATGATTGAAGTCCATTTCGTAATTTAGTAGTGGTAGTTGAAATTTTAGTTCGTTTTGGAGGAATTTGGATTTGGATTTAACTTTCTCTGTTGTACTGGCACAATTCCGAAACTCCTATCCAAAGAGCATTCCGGAATTGTCAACTTTAGGTCGGGATAAAGAATTGCGAAATGAACATTTCCACACTTTCGGAATGGCCTTTCGAAAAGCACATCTATACTACAGGATTTCCTTTTCTGGAACACACATTCAACAATACAATATTTCATTCATTTTCCAAAGCCTTATGCATGGTCAACTCAATTCCTTCCAAATTGATCTTTCCAGAATGGTACTTTAATCTTACTAAAAGGAAAACCTTTTCTCACCTCCCACACCTATTCCGGGTCATATTTCTCAGAAGTCTATTTCCAGATTTCTATTTCTGGAGATCTTACCTTCAACATTTATTACGCACCTCCAACAAAGCTTCCCGAAGAACCCACATGAACACACAGTGAACCAGTACCTAGGAAGGAGACAACTTTCATATAAAACAATCAAGGGTAAAAGTGGAATTCCCAAAAATGATAGGGTGCAGGTAGAAATTAATGGGGTGCAGGAAGCAATTGCGTAAAGCAAACTGAACAACGGTTACAATTATTATAATATAGAGTAGTGAATTTGGCTTCACAAAGCACAAGCCAATCATTTAACAGATGAGATATCCATTCTAACACGATGCATGCCCTATCAGTCTCCACATATATTGATTTATCTTTTGAATCTACTTTAATGGTGGTAATGGTGTAGATTCTAGAAGTCAAACTGTTTGGGAACTCTGGTTAGTACTTTCTCAAGTGCATATTGATTATTGAACCCCCTTCCCCCGTTTGACAAGGTTTGTTTTACATGTTTGGGGATGGAGTTATCCATCTACACAAGCAGATTTAATTTGATAGCCATGTATTAAGATCAACCAAGACATCAGAAAAGTAATGATAGAGAGTTATAACAATCATTAAAATACTGATTCGGTAAAATAACCTGAGCACTAGATTTGGTAAAGAATGATCATTTCCAGCTTCAATACATGAAATCGGCAACGATGACAGTGATCCATTTTGTGCTAGTTCCTCAAAAACAAGAGTAATGGTATCTATAAATATCACAATATCTGCAGCATGTGTAGGAGCAACATTCTGGAGAACAGGTAAAGCACTATTAATAAAAGCAGAACTGAAAAAAAACAGTTAAAATGGCTAAAAGAGAAGCATGAAAACATAATATACATTATGTTAGAAATATAATATATATAATTAAACCATTCATGTTTTCACCTAACAGCTTAAGCTTTTAGCATAGTTGATTTATTACATGGTATCAAAGTCTCAAGGATCAAGTAGTCCAGAGTTCAATCCCTCTAAGCCCCATTCTTTCATAAAACTAAGTTTAATTTCATCATAAGATATTTTCTCCACGGTTCAAGCTTAAGGGCTCTTGCGTGACAGTGTGCTCGAAATATAATATAAAACCACTCATGTATCTTCATCTGACAGATTAAGATATTAGGATAGGATGTTCACAAAACAATACACAAAAAATTGTTAAATTTGATGGATGACATCGTAGTTCAAACCTTTATCTGAACGCAAAGAAGATCATCCGAATTGACATCAGCAGCAAAAGAATGAATGTCTAATGGTTGTATTATTTCAAGTTTCCTTCTCCACCTTCTTCCTGGTGTATATAGGCCTTCTAATCCACAACAAACATAAAATCTATCTCGTTCCAATGAAACACCTCGAAAAGATAGAAGTCCTTCAACCCCCATTTTCTTCCATAAATATTTCTGAGATGAGATTTGATCCCACTCCTCAATGTCAAAACTTGGCTTGGAACTAGCTGCTTTAACAGGAGCTGCTGGAGCATTCACAGGTTGCGGCAATGATGACATGGAGTAACTTCTAAAATTGCTAAAGGAGAATAATTGAGAGCTAGATGATCCTGACATATTGGACCTCTGAGACGAGTTACCGATTCCTGAAGTTGAAGTTAAATGAGGAGATGGTGGACAAGTAGAAGGCTTCCCGTTATCCAAAGGAAGTATCCAATTTAACAGGTCTACACATGAATCCTGATCTGTATAAAGTGCATTCAACCTGCTGTCAGGAGATGACATTCTCTCCTGAAGTTTTTCAAATTGAAGAATTTCTATACAAGGATCTCTAAGAAAATTAACAGCAACATTCACCTGTAAAATAACCTGCATCCTTCCACATAGGAAAACTGAATTAGATCAATGATCAGAGTTATTAAAATAATTAACCTTGCCAAAAGTTTTTTGCATATTAAAGGATAACACCCCAGAAGTCAAGAAGTTATATAGAAAGAATTTCTTGATTAAGTAAGATTTCCCCCGCGAAAATTCACAAATGCCTTCAAAGGCGTGACAGAGGAAAGGTATACACTGCTAAAAGATATTTAAAATTTAGTAAAAGGAAATGTCCAATAAAAAGAAGAGACTGAGGTGAAAGCATCCAAAAAACAGTTTGAAGCAATGAATTTTCAGTTGTAAAGAACATCTTAGAGATAGGCCAGTGATGATGTAATTACACAAGTAAATATGCTCCACAGTAGTAGGTCCAAGTACCGTATGCATATTGAAATTTATGCTCTAAATACTCCAGAGAAAATATAAAATTGCAGATGTTATCTGTTAAACAGTGAATCCAAGCAGAGCATACGATAAACCTATTCTACGACCTCATCCAAATGCACTCGAGCATTACCATCTAACTTAAAGATTCTCCATATTTAACTAACAATAACAAGAAGAACAAGTGGATTGACCTGCAGTGTTGCATGTCTTAGTTCTGTAAAAGCTTTTTCTAGTCTTCCAGAAGTATGGACAAACAATGTATTGGACTGGATTATTTTATTGAAGAAAGAAATTTCACTACAAAGAAGAGGAAAATACAACTAGAGTAAGAGCAAGATATCATCCAAGAAAAATCCTAGATAAAAGAAAAACGCGTAAAAGCATAAGCACGGCTGAACACTAAAGAGGGGCCATAAACGTAATTATATATATAATAAGTTCAGTGGCAACAAGGATAAAGTAAGCATCTAACCCAAACTAGAGATTTGGATCCACCTCCAGTTTGCATGTTATTCATTACAAATAATTGATTTCAAAATCATATCTTCACTGTTTACGCCATAGTATGAAGGAAAACAATATCTCAAAGAAATTATACGGCATGAAAAATAGTAATTATTATTCCAAAAGAAGAAGAAACCAACAGACATAAGCTGGCAACAACAAAAATTTGAGTACACAACAACCAAAAACAAGGAAATCTTTTTCCCACTACGTGGGATTGGCTACATGAATAAAACAACAGCATAACTTATTATCATAAATCGTGTCTGTAGACAAACTATTAACCTCTAACTCCTTCAAAATGGTTTTACCAATATACTGATTGATCCCAAATTTAATGAATGAAGAGTAATTTATCTGACAGTGGAACTTTAAATTCAAATAGTAACAAACAAAAAACACCTCTGTCTCTCCTTAACAATATTAGATCAATTAAATGCACAATCATAGTTTCGAACTTTTATGACACATACCACTATGTCTCCATTAGGTAAAGCACAGCACTTCACCGAATTTCTCGCCACTCCACCAGGAACATTTGAATCAAAATTTCCTCTATCAATAACAGCACAAAAAGAAGACAATGTGGACCCTTCGGATGTCATTTTTGATCCCTTTTCATTATTTGCATTACAAGTGTTGGGAGGATTTTCTGTAGAGCTTCTTTTGGACCAAAGGGGATCATCTGACTCGGAAATCCTCACAAAGAAGTGAGAATTTTCTAACTTTTGCAACAATATTGAAGTTTGTCTTTTGAGACCCTCTTTTTGAAGAAGGTTTTCAACATCAGAAACATCATCCCGCTGCTCTTCACCACCGGTACTCAGTTCCCCTTCACCAGACACTGTATTATTTCTGTTTTCAGTGTTTCCATTTTCTTTCATGGGGTTGTGGCCAGTGCCATTCTCACTTATCGCTGCAGCAATTTTGAACGATGACGTATCCTGCTTACATGCAGACAAGCATGCCAATATATGAACTTGTTCACCTGAATTACAGGTATAAATTAGGTCTGCTAAACTTTTTTGTGAAAGCCAGCTGACCAAATTACACATGCCAAAACTGATATTAACATATTTAAAGAATAAAACAATCTATTACCAGGGAAAAGAAAGGAACGATCAAGAGAGCGCAGAGACAGTATATCTGGTGTACAAGTCCAGTTTTCTGGAAGTTCCTCTGCAAAATGAAATCGAGCATTGTGTGTATCGCATCATACATGCAGAGAAATCTGGTCCATAAAATCAAATACAAGAGGAAGGACTTAAAACAAATTATTCTGTTTAATTCAACCGTTGAACTGGATGCTAACAAAAACACTGATATGATTTTAATTTTAGTCATATGCTAAGCATATATATTTGCAAAGGGTAATGCAATACGATACTCTAGATTGACGAGCAGCAGAAAATGATGACCATGTCCTCTCACATAAATATTTGCAAAGGGTATGTCGGGGAGTTTTGTTTTGAAGAAGGTAAATATTTATTTTTTATATCCATATATGTAAGGTTAATAAACATTAAGTTTACATTGATCTATCTTTTTATTTTCATTTTAAAACTGATCACATTAGAGAACATTTACCAGAGATAAACAAATTTGTCCCGAACATACCCTAAAATTACAAGTGAAAGCTGGCGGTATCATTTTTATTACCGCTTGCAAAAGAACAACCCATTCCTCCCATTTTTCTCCCACAATGACGAGTAAGTTTCTTTCTCCACACTCGATAGCAAGTGTGGCAGATAATATGTTGCTTACATTTCTCGGATGAAATAAATAAATAAACAATTGTCATCTTGGGCAAACATTAAATGTAAATAAATAACACAGGACAAATTCGAACCATATTGCCATCAGATTCTATATCCATGTCCAAAATTCAGATACCAGACCAAAGTATCAACAATAATAGAAAACAAGCAGGAAAATGATAGGTGAAGAGAAGATATACTGCATGGAATGGTAATCCATCCTTCTTCCTCGTCAACATCGGAGTGCTTATTAATGACGCCAAAATCCACCTTGGCATCAGAGCGTGCATACGGATCATTAATCACAAGAGTCTCCAAAGAAGATCCAGCAGATACAGACCTTTGATGCGTATCAGAACGAGGCTCCGGAGCAGGAACAGGTCCATACATGCCACTTGTAGACCGCATCAAAAAATTCATTGCGCCACTAAAAAAAAAACAATATCGTCTGCAAATTCACACGATTCAATTTCAGCAAATAGCAATGGAATCTACAATTATTACCGAATCGTAAAGCGCGAAAAGGATTCTACTGGAACTGAGTGAACAAAACGAGAGTGAAAATACGAAAGCGGAATTGGAACAAACGAGTAAAGCGAATTTGAAACGGAGAATTGATTCGAATTGGATGGTTACCTGAAGAAGGATGTAGCGTTGGTGCGAAGAGATTGGGAAGGGAAGTGGCGGAAGATCCGAAGCTGGAGTCGCGATCAGTGAGAATGTTCGTATGCATGCAAATTGTGGCAAATTATTAGCTTAACTATTTTCTGGTGGCATCAACTTTTTGTTCTTCAGGTGCCTTCAACTTCAATTCTATATTTCTCTCATCTTTTTTTATTTTTGTAAATGGCATAAATTTCTTATAGAATGATGAATTTAAAATATTATAAAATAAAGTATAAATGATTCTATTCTTTGCTTAATTTAGTTCAGCCTTTCTTTTCAAAATGATAATTTTTCTTATGAACGCCGGACTCAAATATAGCAAAAAAAAGGTTTATATTTGGTGGACAAAACTGAATCCTCATTACCATTTCAAAATATTCCTATATTTAAAATCCATATTCTCATATAAGGATAATTTATATACATATATATATATATATATATATATACTTTTATTATATAAAAACAAAAGTACTTCCATACTTATTTTTAAATGTCTTATATTATATTTCATTTTACTAATATAAAATTAATAAAATAAGTATTAAAAATATAAAAACCCTAATAACTATGTCAATGCTTCACCTATATACTCCATGGATCAACTAGAAAAACGTTGCCTTAAACTCACATCATTTAAGGTGATCATTGCAAAAAAGAAAATAAACACATACAAACAGACAAAAACAAAACGGTAAACTAATATAAAAAATAAATAAAATATGGAATTCACAAAACTATCATATATTATATTTCACATTCAAACTTAAGCACAACATCTAAACATATTATAACATCTAGACTCAAATATCTGCACACATGCGTTATTGTCGAGTTATGACAAGTTGTACACTTGTAGTTGTGGAACAATTTGCCCATCCCAAGCTAATACACAAGATTAATGCGTTAAAACGCCATTGTCAACGGTAAATGCCTCAAACTAGGACATCCTACTCTCACCACCTGACCCTTCTCTACTTGAGAATAGATAACCATTAAGGTATCAGGATAACCCCAAAAGTGAACTCCTACAATAATACATACACTACTTGAAACAACCATTAAAAATTTCAATTTAGAAACTCTTTTTAAGCTGTACTTGGAAACATACATAACTTCATCTATAAAACCTCATAAAAATTTCATTATTATTACTAAACAAGCCTTACATTTCCATCCATAAAAAACAAAAAAGAAGAAATAAAAAGAAACCAAACATGCATATAGAACACCCAACAAAATTTAAATTTTAAGTTTTTTAATGATAATTGATTACCACACCTGATAATCGATTATTTTAGAGAAAAATCATGCAAAGGCGACATTCTAACTGAAATAATCTATTATCAAGTAAGATAATCGATTATCTCTATCAGTTTTGACATTAACATGTTTTTCTAGTTTGGTTGCACCTAAAACTCGTTCAAATGACCAAAATTAGTATTCTTGACCTATAATTGATTCAAGAACATGTTTATATTCAAAAGAAGATACCATTTTTATCTTTTGGCCAGAATTTAGTTGTACCAACTCATACCAACATACCAAAAGCTAAGATATCATATTTTTACACATTACCAAACATATTTATATGAACTAAGAGTTTAAACATGTTTTAAATAGCCTAAAAACAAACCTAAAAATTTTGTTTCCCCATACAACCCTACATCAACTTGCATATTCTAACATTCCTAAACTTACTTCCACCTTTAATTATTTAAAGATTAACATCCTAAGGGTCTAAACCAGTCAAAAATGATTTAACAACAAACCCCAAACTCTTTAATTCAGCCCAAACCTACTACAATAGAATCTCACTAGCCAAAACCTCTAAAATTGAACTTAAAACCTTCCAAAACCACTCTATTGACTCATACCTATTTCTATATCAAATTTCTATTAACTCAAGGTGCCAACAAGTTTCAAATGACCATACCACATGTCCTAGATTACAGTTTCTCCCCTTAGACCTTTACTTCTAAAACTCACCTATCAAAATATTCATTTTTGACCAAAATGACTTATAATTCAGCCTAATCCACTTCTTCTCAACATTAAAATCAATTTAACACCATCAAACTTCACAACAACAACATTCATGACAATAATCATCAAAGTCCACAAACATCACTCAACCAAGTACATTCATCCAAACATACTTAATACTAAAAATAATCATTTCAACCATAACAATCAACATGCATTAATCTCACATACTACCAAATTTTAGTTCATACTTTATAATCCAAATTAAAAGAAAACATTAGCTTCTCTTACCTGATTAGGAAAACCACCATGGCTTTATACGGTGTACTACTCTTGCCTCAGTTCAAGGAACTCTAGAACTCTTACAAAATAAAGAATCATGATCAAAGTAAGTCATTAGGACCTTTGATCAACAAGAAGCTAGAAATAGAGAGTAGACGAAACATGTGAGAAATTCTAATTGCATTTGTCTTAAACTAAGAGTTAAAGAAAAATGACTAAAAACATCGGTAAGGAATGGAAAGTGCACTGTTGTGATCTCTTAGACACCTCTTGATCGTCAAATAAATGAGTCAGGAGTCAGAAATCCTAGAAAGAAAGGATAGGGAACTCAAAGAAAGAGTTCTAGAGAGATAATGAATGTTTTAGATAATGAGACGCATTTATAAAATTATATTTATATTATCGAATTATTTTATCATTAAAATATTCGGTCTCATTATTTTTTCTAGGTTCTTGTATTATATATATATATATATATATATATATATATATATATATATATATATTTGGAAAAAAAATTGATATACATATTGAGGTAATATAGTTATAATTCAATAATGAATTGAATAAAATTTATATGAAGTTATTAATGGTGTAACAATAAGAATAAGTTATACCTATGTTATTAATGTATGTATTTTTTTTGTACTTAGATATGACAATAAGGTACGAACCCAATCTCACCTTTCCATTTAGATGGAGAATGATTGTTTAAAATACAAGAAGTATCATATGACTACTTGTACTCATACTTTTTTTTTCTTTACATGTATATATGTATATAATAAAAATTATTGTTATATGCTTGTTTTTGTGATTTTTAAAAATATAAAGAAATTATTTAAATAGTTAAGTAATTTAAATTATAAAATAAGTAAAATACAATGGTTATTCTATATTAGGCTTTACATAATCATGCAGGCTCTTTCAAGATGTTTTTTCTCCGATTTTATGCATCATTTTAATATATATTCTTCAATATATTTTGTATATGATTGGCATGCTCAATATTTTGTAGTGTTATGTCATGTTTTGGTCCAAATTCTTGATGTATATGATTATTATGCTGAACATCTTCTTGTTCATGAAGTTGGTACACCTTGCTTTTTTCATTTATAGGATTGGTATACTATCCACGAGATCGATACACCTTATTTCCATCATCATATAGGGTTGGTACATGTTGTTCATGAGGTTGGTACTTCTTGTTTTCTACATCCATAGGGTTAATAAATCTTGTCCATGAGGTTGATACATCTTGCTTTAGTGACTTTCGAGCTAAGGTTAGTACACCTTGCTCTTTCCTATTGTTGATGTAATTAGTGTACACTTTATTTTTGTTATTTTAGACTAAGATTGATACACCTTGCTCTTTCTATTTGAGTTAATGGAGTCAATGTTGGTACACCTCACCTCTGTTGCTTGTTGCTGTCAAGCTTAGGTTGATACACCTCACTCTTTCTCATTGTTGAGTTAAGGTATACACATTGTTTTTGTTGCTTTCAAGTAAGGGTTTTGGATACATTACCAAAGTTTTGATATATTGCTTCTTTTTTTCTTGTAAAACAAGTTTCTCATATCTTGCTCGTGTTTCTTGTTTTCTGACGAATCCAAACGAAATGACTGTTTTTATCTTTATTTATCTTTCAAGACAATAATATGAGAAATTTTTATATTATCTAATAAAAACTAAATAAGAAAAAATAACCGTCACCATCTAATTTTGTTAAGGTAGTAATAAAAAATTATAAAGTAGAACTAACTTGAAAAAATAAAATGAAAAAAAAATATACAAATTTAGAAAAAAAAAATACATAAGTATTAATTTGAAAAAAAAAATTGTTTGACTTGATAAAATTTGAAAACAAATGAAAAAGATTGGCTACTAAATATAAGTTTAGATTATCCTTTGTTTTGAATAGTCTTAAAAATTATATATTAAAAATATAAAATATAATAATAACAACTGAAAATGACGAGAGGTAAAAATAGATTCATGAAGATTTAATTTTTTACCTATACTTGCCTCTTGCTTTTTCCTTATCCGTAAGGGGTGATTAGCTAGAGCCAGTTCGCTGTGTTTTTTATTCATGAGTGAAAGCGGCAGAATGTCCAAAGTACACAAGAACTCGTATTTTTATAAATATTAGAAAAGAAGCATTATAAATCATTTTTAAATTTTTAAAAAACAGATATTTATTTAAATTGATAGACTCTAAATGTGAGCTGACGCATGCAGTCATACACATATAACTCTCTAATATAAAAACAATAGTATAGACTACACAATTATACTAATAGGATTGGTGCTGAAAAAAAAATGATGGTGTGAGTGTCTCAGATCTCATTAAAAACGCATCCAAAACCCCTCTAAACGGACGCCAGGTGTTAAGCAATGAGAATTTGGAAATCAGATAGTGGAAGGCAAGTGTCAGCAGATGAGCAGACGTTCGTTTTAACGTGGGAAGCAAAACTGTGTTTTTCTGAAAACCCCGTCCCACTCTCTCTGCATGCACCCTTCTTCTCCAAAACTCTGATCTTTCATTTCTCCTCCTTCTCTCTAAAAAGCTTTCCCTTCTCTCTACCGAAACTCACCATTTCTCTACTCCAATCTCCGTTCAGGCACCGTAGAAGCACCCCCGGCGTCCCAAGCTTCAGTTTGAACCGATCAGTTTCGAGTTCTGATCTGGTAAGTCTTCTTCTCCGTTAGTCGTTCGTTCCTTGGGACATGCAAACCAACTTCTGGTTGCATGGGTTCATAGTCTTCTTCTGAACCAGTTGGTTTGTTGTTTGTTTTGATTTGAAGAGTGGATTGAACGTTGAGGGTAGAAGGATTTTAGTCAGACAAACCGCATTCTATATCTAGTACGCTCGTTCACGCTAGAGGTAAGGGAAGCTTATTTAATTTAATTAGTATGTTGTTGTAATGTATGAACGTTCGTTAGTTGACTGAATGAATTGGATGCATGATGATTGATATAAATGTAGTACGTGAACGTTCGTTTATTTAATGAGTGGAAATGAAATATGATTGAGCTATGTTATGATGTATGAAGTATATGAAATCTCTATGTTGAATGGTATGAAATATGAATGTGATTATGATATGAATATATAAAGTTGTGGAACTATATGTTAATAAATGAGTTGGAAAATAAATGATCCAGATATGAATTCCCCTAAGAAAGTGTACGTTCGTTACTGAACAGTCTTTGACCATTCGGTTTTCTAGTGAATTTGGTTAGTGGTGAATTCTTTCATTTGGGAAGAATCCTATTTGATGACGAGCGTAGTCATTTCGAAATACCGTGCTTGAACGTTCGGTCAAGCATAAGTTTTGTCTTGATATCCTGTTATAAACTTAAGTGTATATATATATATATATATATATATATATATATATATATATGAAATTGTATATTTCGGTTATTCTTAAATACTACTTCAATAGTCTCTCAGTATATTTATCAAACCTTTTTTCTATAAGTTTGAGTAACACCTGGTCTTATACCAAGTGTTCGTCCTAAGCAAGTGTTTGGTCTCATACCAGGTACTCGTCCTATCTCCTTAAGCTAAAATTCTTAATACGAGCGTTCGTTCAAGCCTCTAGGGTTCGCTCACTATAGTGTTCAGTCTTCGACTAGCATTTCGTATTTCTTGATACTAAACCTGAGTAATCTAAGTTTTCATAAGCATTCAATTTCTTCATGGGAATTCCGCTAAGTATTTTTCTTTGAATATCTTGAAGTGTCGGTGTCCATTGATTCCAGCCTAGAGCCTTAGTGCTGAGCATGGTCATTTAGATGTTCGGTTAAAACTCTTAAGAGTCAGTTCATATAATTGACTCATTTTGTAAGCTACATTCGTTCTACTCGTTTCTGGTAATATATGATTGTACTCGGTTTCTTTCTAAAAACCGATAGTAAACTTCTTGGTCTAAATCCTTTCTAGAACTGGAGACCTCTCGGTCTCGTTCCAATTATTCGGTCTCGTCCTGAGTTAGGGTTGAACATTCGGTATTTGGTACCCGTACGAATCTTGGTGATAAATGTTTAAGTGAGATGATTATTAATGAAAGATGAAGAAAATATGATATGGAAATGTTGTGGATTATGGACGAGCGTTCCGGGGAGGAACGACTGATGTGTGAATATTGAAATTTGTAAAGTATGACTGTGGGTAAGCTAAGCTGGCTGTTTATCCTGATGTTCCGTGAGTACTCGTCTTCACGTAGAGGAGGGTAGGTCATATGTGGGAACGGCAGGAGGTCCTAGTCCTTAGGGTTACTTTGGACAGATAGGGCTAACCTCGGGTGGCAGCTGTTGAGGGCATCCTAGTTACTACATCACCCGGGTGCACGAACGCTTGTAGCTACGCAAATTTCATACAGTCCGGACAGTCAGTCTAGTATTAGGATTTGTGTGAACGAACTATGAATTATCTTATTTGAATGATGTTGTGAAATGTATGTTTATGCATGAATTAAATTACATAAGCTTACCCTGTGTTTTTTTGTCATGTCTCGTCTTGTATGTTCGTCTTGTCGTTGCAATGATCATCCGTGTGGATGTGAGCAGAAGGGGACGCGCTGTTGGAAGATACGCTGGAAGAAGAAAATTTGGTTGAAGTTGAAGTTAAGACCGAACAGTAGGACGTTCGGTCAGTAGTTTAGTTTTTGTAGTAAGGTGGTCGTGTGATCACATTCTCTTTTGATTTTATTTGACCGTTCGATATAAACTTTTGTAAACCGTTCGGTCACGTTTGCTTATCTTGTACAGTTTTAGTTGTAACCTTTCTGTAAGGCCGTTCGGCCAGAACCGTTCTTTTTCTTAATGTAAAACTGAACTGAAATATTATTAAATGTAATTATTCTATTATATAGTTTATTGCTGTATTTTTGGGATGTTACATAGTGACCATATTTATTTAACTATTAATTATATAATTTAAATTCATAGCTTTACAATTGAAATTTAGGCTTATAGATATATACCTATCAAAATTATCATGTAAGTTTCAAAATATACAGATAATATAGTCATCTCTGCCCAACACATGCAATAAATGTCCTGCATTCTTCGGTGCATTTGGCTTCAACATTTGGGCTTCTAAATTGAAATGCAAGAGATCTGATACAAGCAAAATGTATATGATGGGATGTTCTAAAAATATCTATATAATAGAAGTATATGGACCCCACAAATGCATATATGCTACAAGAAACTTGTACATGACATGGCCCACCAAAATGTATTAAATCATAAAACAAGACCACACAGATTAATAATTGTATGAAGAATAACTTTGTATACTTGTGAAAATTCGAAATGATATTAAAATAAAAATATTTATGTAACCTTCTTATTATCATAATAATAGAACTCTTTAATGTCTTCCTTCTTGAATTAAACATAGGCATAGTTCTGATTAAATTAATTAGTATAAAAATAAGTCTTATATATATATATATATATATATATATATATATATATATAGAGGATTCTCTTTTTTCTTTTTCTCTTTACATTTATTTCTCAATTTACTTTTGAATAATTTTTTAAATTAAAATAATTGTTTTCTCAACTTTATTATTTAAATGTTCATTTCTTTAAATTAATCGTATTTTAATTTAATATTTTTTAATCTTAATCATTTTATTAATTTTTATTGTCATAAATAAATTACCACACATGCACATGTGTTTCATATATAAATGGATATTTTGTTGGTATTCACGCTTTCTAAAACTAAAATAATTATTTTATCAATCTTATCATTTCTTTAAATTTAATATTTTTAAATTTGATCGCTTTTCTAAAACTTAATCATTATTTAATTATAAAATTATTTACAAAATAAATAAAAATTATTTATAATAAAATTATAAAAACTATTTATGTAAAGACTTAGAAAATGAGATTTTAGAAGTGATAATAGTTTTAAAATATTGAAAGTCAATTATTTTAATATTAAAATGTTTTAATATAAACAATTTCGTTGTAAATGAGTTTTATTATTTTAAAATATATTATCTCTAGAAACCACTTTTCTACAGTTATTTGACTTTTCTCTAAAGATTATAATTCTTTGTTCATCTGTTTGAAAATCAGAGACCGTTTGAGTGATCATAATGGGAAGATCTTCAAGTCTAACCGATTAGTTTCTTGATCAATAGAGTAAGTTGGCTTTCTACTCCTTTTTTGGTCAGTTTTGTTATCCTTGCATGCTAGTTATCATTGTTTGCATGTGAAGTTTAAGTCTTCTATAAGACTCCCTGTTAGTCAATAGTTATAACAGTGTACTTTGATCGTGTTTCTGTGATTTGTAGGAGTAGATAGAAATTTCTGTACGTTGGAGTTGTATTAGGCTTTCTAAAGCGGTTTGGTCTTATATTAGATAAAGGAAGCTAATATTTGGTTTATTTTATGTTGAAAAGTATGAAATTATGTTGTTAGGTTGTGAGAATGATGTTTATTGAATAAGTTATTAAAATGGATTTTGAGTGACGTTTGTGTATGGATGAGTGTATGTTGTCTATTGATGAATATTGTGGTGTATGATTGTGATAGGATGCTTGTTTGAACATGTGTAGCTGTTGTCTTGAAGTTATGTGAGGTATAAATCTATTATAGAGTTGAAAACAAGTGTTTTTAGGTTGGCTTTTGTTCTAAATAGAGATTTTGGTAAGTGAGTTTCTAAAGGAGAGACTTTGGGATAATAACTAAGATTTGGGAGTTGCATTATAGTCATTTGAAACTTGTATAGGTCCTTAGATAACCAAAAAGATGATGTTGAATAAAGAAGTAGTAATTGAGTTCAATTGAAGGCTTGTTTTATGTTAAATAAGGGGTTTTGATAGATGAGATTTTGAGATACTGGTTGGATGGGAAAACCTGAAGTTTAAGGCTAGTTTTTAGACCATTTTATGACTTGATTGGATACTTGGTTTGTCAAAATGTATTTAGAAATGGGTAAAAGTGAATTATGTGCTTTTAAGCGGTAAATTGGTGTTGGTAAGTATGAATTATTGACAAAATGATCAAAGTAGAAGTTAAGTTTAGTCATAAACAGGTTGGTAAATTACAACTAAGGTTTATAATAGTGAGATTGGATCTATGAGTATTGGGAGATATGTTGAGGTAAAGAAGTTTAAGGTTGATAGGTGATGAATCATCATTATGTCATATTCACTTAGTTTTTCGCACCGAATTCAATTAGTGAATTGTGCTTAATTGTCCATTATTTCCTCAGTTTTGCTATTTGAGCTTAATTTGACAAGTAATTCATATTTTAATTAATTTGAATTATTTGAACTCAATTATTTCCATTATTATTTTCAGGAGAAAATTTTGGATCATATTTTTGGACAACAAGAGTGTTGCCACGTCATTTGTTATTTTCTACATCAACATTTGTTTTTAATTTCGTTTGTAATTTTATTTCTTTCAATTTTTGGACCAGATTTTAGATATTGGGCCTTTTTTGATGAATTAAAAAAGGCCCAAACAAGGGCTGACCTAGGTTATTGAGCCCATGCAACAACCACCCTTAGACACTCTCTTTCATTCTCTATTTTCATTTTTTAGAAGGCTAGGACGTGAACAGCGGGAGCTCCCTTTAGGTTTTGTTTTTCATTTTCGTTTCTCTCCTTATTCATTCCTTGTGTTTCTAAATTTTTTTGAAGTTTAATTCGAATTTGGTTTTACTATGTTTTTATTGTTCTTGCCTCTTCATTTTCGTTTGATTCTGCATTTTCAATCTCCATTTCGTTTCTAAATTGAATTTCGTTTTGGGTTGAGTTTTGTTTTCTGATTCTGTGTTCTATTGGTGCTTCCAATTTAGTTTGGGTGTTTTTTCTAGTTTTGTTTGCCTCTGTTATGATGTTTTCACTTCCTAGTATATTGCAATTAATTGCATATAAATTTGATTCGAGTACAACCTCAATCAATAGGTTCAAATTTTGTATTCTCGCTGAACAAATATAGTCACTAAGCGAGCAATTTTTGTACTCGCTAAGCGAGTATGGGCATTGAGCAAGCAGAACCCACTGTTTTTGTATTCGTAGAGTGAGCCATGGGGGCTAAGCAAGTTAGTTTAAGGTAGAAGCTTGTTGTAGTAGTGGATGGGCGAGAGTACTCACTAAGCGAGACAGTTTCCCTTTTGTTGAGCGAGTACTTGCACTAAGCGACCTATGCAGATCATGTTTTGAGTTTTTCTTCCTTTTTCTTTCTTGTAACTTGAATTATATTAGGGCTTTGTGGATTATTTAAGAGTATCTATTGAATTGTATGATGTATGATTGGGATGAGTATGTATTGATCATGTGCATGGTAGATGGACATAATTCCATGACTCTCGTGGAGAGATTCCATGAGTGTAGGTGTTGATGTAGGAAGTCCAGTCTTGGGGGTTATCCTAACGTTCCAATAATCGTTCCATCTTAGGTAGAGAAGGAAATTATATGATGAGAAGTAGAAGAAGGTCCTAGTCTAGGTGTTTCATTTTGGCCTAAGACGCGGAATGGACTAACCTTATGAGTGTGGTATGGTGAAACTCATTGACAATGTCTCTGCAGAGTAGTAGACCACAAGTGTATGACCTCCCATAGCTCGACATCAATACCTATATTCGGATTTTTCAAGTCTAGAATATGTATATATTCTTATATTCTTGTTTGATGTTAAAGTAAAATGTGTTGTATGCTGAATTATAATTACGTGATTTGCTTATTTTACAATATTAGCTTACATTTGCTTTTGTGTTTGTTTGTTTGTTTATCATCTTTTTATTTGTGATGATCACCTTAATAATGAGAACAAATAAGGATGTCTTGTAATTGATCCAAAATTGGGTGTAAGAAAAGCATTGGCATTGTTAAGTTGTAGTTATTCAGGTGTAAGTCTTCAACTTTAGAAGTCTCAAATTTCTAACCAGTTACCATATTTGTAGTACTTATTTTAATAATTTTAAATTTATTTTAATAGTCTTATACTAGTAAAATAATGTTACAATTATATATAATCATTTTATTACTTTGTATTTTCATAAAAAAAAAAATACACCTGCTTTCACTATTATATATAAAATTAGTATATATAAAATGTATTGGAAATTATATTTTGTACATAACCAACGTATACAATAGCTATAAAACAAAAAGAAAACTTATTATTTATTTCTTAAATAATAAAATCAAGAGACTAAAACTATGCATATTTTTTTCAAATTTGAATTTAAAATAATTTGTGAAATAAGTGATTTGTTATTACTTAAGAAAAAGAAGATAAAACTTCTTCTTAGAAAAAGAAGATAAAACTTCTTAGAAAAAGAAGAAATGTTTATATTAAAATGTATGATTAGAAAAAATATATAAAAAATATGCTTATTTTGTAGCAAATAACATCTATAAATGTAATGATTGAAACTTTCACAAAAAAACAAGTTTTGAAAGGTCAAACAAACACAATCCACAAAACAAACTAAAAAAAGAAAATTTCAAGACACTGCACACCATGACACATGGTTGCCTGTGACATGTGGTTGTGTCTTTTATTAATGCATATCCACTTAATATATAAATCTAACAATTGAAACTGTCAAAAAAGCAAGTTTTTAAATATCAAACAAACACAATGCAAAACAAACTAAAAAAGGAAATTTCAAGATGTTCCACAACACAAGGTTGCCTAATAGTGTGAGCTGTGATTGTGTCTCAAATTGACATATATCCATCTAAAATGTTAAAATGAACAATAATAACAAAATGAGATAAAAAGTTTTAGGACCACTGCAGGCATGATTTTTCTATTAAAAGTTAAAATAAAAATATTAAAAAAATAAAAAATAAATAATAATAACGTAATTTGAAAAATATAAATATTGTAATACAAATATTACTTTTACAATAAAAACAACATAGTCAACATTTTTTTCCATACCGTTTGATATATTTTTTCTATTAAAAGTTAAAATAAAATATGTTAGAAAAATATGAATGAATAATAATAATATAATTTGAAAAATATAAACATAGAATAAAAAGTAATTTTGACAATAAATATATTATAATAACATAATATAAATACTAATTAAACATTAACCAAATTTTTAATTCACAATAAAAAATGTGTCAAAAGTTTAAAATAATAACAAATCATAGACTATAACATTAACATATAATACATATAAATACTAATTAAACATTAATCAAATTTTTATTTCACAATCAGAAATTTGTGTTAAAATTGTATTTATGAACTAGAGAATAAGTGAATTTATAGATTATCTATGACTTTCATAAGTTGATCAAAAACAATAAAGTTTGGAACACGTCATTATAAACTTTTAAAATTATAAAGGTATAAAATTTTAAAATTAAAAAACATTGGAAATAATACTTTATTTAAAATTGTAATACGCTTATATTAAATTCAACTAATTTCAAGATAATTTATGTGAAAAATTTTGGGATTAAAAGAGTAGATTAATGTATTAGACTAATAAACCAGATTTTCATAGTATAAATAGATTTTTTTTAACAATCTGGCTCATTAGCCTACTCCCATTATCTCTCTAAAATCTCAAGTTCTTCCAGTTCTTTGCCCTCTCTCTACCATTTGTCCTCTCTGAGCCATTTGATTTTCGATCAAGTGGTGCCCAAGCGTCCACGGCGTAGAGGACTCCGTCTTTGACCGATCAATTTCTTCATTCTGACCTGTAAGTTGTTTTTCCTTTTCCTCGTTGTTTTCGACCTAGCACATGCAACCTTTGTTGGTTGCATGCGTCTTGTGTTTTCCCTTTTCTGTTCTCTGCTAAATTTTGAGCTCTAAGAGCTATTTTCTATCACCAATGTGGTGGTTTTTAGGGTTTTGTGAGTTCTTGCTGTGTAAGGTGATGTTGAGGAGTTCCTGTGAGTGGGCTGTGATTTTGAAGTAAGGAGAGCTAGAACACTTCTTTATAATTAGTTGTATGTATGTGTATATACCGAGCTTTTGTACTGCTATGCTGTTGGTATTGTGTTTTGGTTTGGGAAAGATTTAGTTGCATGTGTTGGACTGTATGACTGTGGAATTGGAGTATGATGGTTGTAAATTGTTTTTGATATATCTAATTGTTGTAATTAATCATGTTGAAGTGCTTGGGGTGAGGAATCTGTTGTAACATTGATTAGGTAGAAACTTAGTGTTCTAGTAGGGTTTTAGGTCATTTTGAGAGGAAGTGAGGTAGTGATTTTGGGCATTTGAGGTCTAGAGTGTTTTTGGGCTGTTGGGGCATATTTAACCAGTGTATTGTGACTTGTTTGAGTCACCAAAGTGGTTCAAATAGGTGCAAAGTATCAGATTTGGGTTGGGGTTCCTCAAGTTGTGGAAATTGATGTTGAGGATAAAAAGTTGAGTTGTAATCAAGTTAGAATTGTAGTAGGAAGGTTTAGGAACATCTAGACAAGTTTAATTAGGTGTAAAAAATGAATTAGAGGTGTTAGAAATTGGAGATAAGGCCTAGAAATGGTAAGGGGTGTTTAAGTGCATAATTATGCAGAATTTGCATTTTGCAGATTATGCAGACTCGCTATGCGAATGGTCTCGCATAGCGAGTCCCTGCCGAGGGTGTTCTCTGTTTGAGTCATTCACTGTGCGAACTGGTGCGCTATGCGAATGGCTGGAGGGTGCTGTTCTCTGTTTGGTGATTCGCATAGCAAATATGGGCGTTGTGCGAATGGTGGTTACCTGGGAAAATGCTAGTTTAATTCGAATAGCGAATTTGGGGCGCTATGCAAGGGTTTAGGGTATGATAATGTGTAGCAGAATTTTCAGTTTAGCATAGCGCACAGACTTTGTGCGCTGAGCGAATGTACTTTAGCTGAGCGCACAGGCTTGGTGCGCTGAGCGAATGTGAGTGAGTAAAATCCATTGTTTTTGTTATTCGCACAGCGAGTTTGGTGCGCTGAGCAGCTTGCCCAGAACCTGTTTTTATTCTTTTTATTCCTATTTTCTGATAACCTTGAACTATGTTTTGATTATTAGAATGGTGTAGAAGTATCTACGATAGTGTATGATCAGTGAGGTTATATGTTTGGATTCAATGTGATAGTATTATGGTATTTGGTTGTTCATGTCTTGAGTTAAGTTTCAAAGTGACAGTGTGGTTGATGGACATAATTCCATGGATCTCAAAGGGGGTTACATAGTGGTGCCCTATGTTATGGACGTAATTCCATGGATCTCAAAGGGAGGTTACATGATGGTGCCCTATGTTATGAACGTAATTCCATGAACCTCATAGGGAAGTTACATGGTGGTGTCTTATGTTGTGATCCACAGTGAATTCTCTTGATGAGATTCAAGTATGTTTAGAATGAATGCAGGAGCTCAGTCTTGGGGGTTATCCTGAAACTCCAATGGTCTTTCATTCTTAAGTAGAGAGGATTGATCCATGTCGTGAGGAGTAGCAGGAGGTCCTAGTCTTGGGTGCTTCCAGTATGGCCCAAGGTGAGTGATAACGGACTAACCTCGTGAGTGTGGTAGGATGAAACCCATTGGCAATGGCTTTGCAAAGCAGTAGAAGCCACCACGAGTGCACGACTCGCCATAGCTTGGCAATCATTCTAAGTCTGGACGAGTCAAGTTTAAAGTATAACATGTTATGATGTGTGATCCAGTTTACTTGAATTAAACATATATGTTGTGTGTTATTGTAATAGTATGATTTTTGTTATCCAGCTCACCCTTGCTCCTGTGTTTGTCTGTTTGTGTATTGTTTTCTCTTTTGCGATGATCACCTTAATGGTGTGAGCTTAGGGATGCAATCTTTTCAGTTGGCTAAATGGGAAGTTAGATGAGAAGTTTGAAGTGTAGGTTGTGCTTTTGGTCCTTCAGGTGAAGAATTTCATTCTTCGCAAATCTATAGTTTGTTGTATCATTACCTATGTAATGTTCATTTTAGTAGTTTCATATTCTAAATTGGGATGTTACAATTTCAACAATTATATTATTAAAAAGTAAAAACTATAATTTTTTAACTTTTAAATATATAAATAGAATTAATTATATCAGTATTTTTTTTTTCTAAAATTAATGTTTATATTAACAAATTTGAAATTTGAAATATACAGTAACAAAATTTGAATTTAAAATTCTAAATATAAAAAAACTGAAAGCATATGGTAACAACTTTAAATTTAAAATTCAAAAATCTAAAAATGTTATAAAACAAAGGAAAAATTGTTAATTGACTCTTTTAACGCTTTAAACAACTTTCACACATATATATAGCCTATGAGAAAATTTCTTAATTAAGATGGAACCAAATCGAAAAAAAAAATAAAAAAAATATGAAAATATTGAATAATAAAAAATAATATTATAAAAATGAAAATATGTTACAAAACAATAAATAAATAATTCAATAATAACATAATTAATCTAAAAATAAACTAAATAATAAAATATTAAAAATAATACTTCATTCAAAATTGCAATACATTTTAAATAATAATTTAAAAAATAATTTTAATAACTGAATTATTAAAGGTAAAAATTATAAATTCTTTAAATATGTAAAAATAACCATAGATTTCAATTTAAATATTTTTCTAGAATTAATATTCATATAATCAAATTTGAAATTTGAATCTAAAATAATTAAAAAACCTAATAATAAAGTTTGAATTTAAAATTCAAAATATAAAAAATAAACTAAAATAAAATTAGTGGACAATTTTATTGTCTTTAAACAACTTTATTATATTTTTTACCTATCAAATGAAGAATTCAAAAACTTTAACAAAATTACGCGAATAATGACAAATAATAATATTAGAAATTAAAATATGATACAAAATAATGCATAAATAATTAACAGTGCCATCATTAAAATCTGAATAATAAAATATTAGAAATAATATTTCATTTAAAATTATAATACACTTATAGAAATAAGTATTATTAAAAAATGAAAATTATAAAAAATTTCAAACTTTCAAATATATCAAAAAATTTAATGATTTCAATTTCAATCTTTTTTCTAAGATTAAAATTAAAATTTGTAAATTTGAAATCAGTAATATATAATAATAAAGTTTGATTTGTTAGTAATTTACGTCATATATATATATATATAGTAATTTATTTAATATGTTAGGATTATTATATTTTATTATTAATTTATTAAAATAATTTAATTAATTAAATTATAGGTAGGCAATATATATGTTATGGGGCTATTTTTAATATGTACTGAGGTTTTGATACGTGAATTTATCAAAGAGTGATATTGAAACTAAAATTAATGTTAAGGAGTTGTTTTTAAATCATTTTAAACTTATCTAGAATTTCAAATAACCATAAATTTGATGTTGAATTAATAAGTAGTTAATAGGTTGAGTTTAGGGTGCTTTTGGTTCATTTTTAGGAGTTTTTATAGGTGAAAATTTAAAGGAAAAAGTTTGAGTTAAGAAAGAAGGTTTATGGTCTATTTTTGAGTTAATTGTGACTTGTTTAAACTCCTTAATTTGTAAATTTTGGTTTATAACGTGTGAAATTGGTTATAAGTGTTTTCGAGTGGTTGAGTTGATATAATGCATCTTGTTTCTGAAAAAATGAGTAAAGTAATACTTAATTTCATCCATAAACATGTTTTTGCATCAATCCTAGTGTCAAAAAAGTTAGTTTGGCCATTTGAATAGGTTCAAGATGCATATAAATTAGTATAGTAAGTTGTTGTCATCTAATATGGCATTGAGTGATCCTGTGTGATGTTCAATGTTGTTAAACCCGAGAGCCCATGGGTTCCAGGACGTTGAACGCTGAGCACCAC
Organism: Vigna angularis; assembly: GCF_016808095.1. Taxonomy (NCBI): domain Eukaryota; kingdom Viridiplantae; phylum Streptophyta; class Magnoliopsida; order Fabales; family Fabaceae; genus Vigna; species Vigna angularis. The sequence goes on along the minus strand of NC_068979.1, from coordinate 23,199,547 downwards.
AAAGTTAATGAGCTTTCTAACTTCTGGGGTATTAAGCGGTGTGTTTGGACGCTGAACGCCACTTGTCTACTATAGGTATGGTGTTGGGCGCCTTGTTTATAGTTTGAGTTTTTACTTTATTTTCTTTTATGGATGAGACACATATATTGATACTTTAAAGTTTGTTTGGTAATATATTGAATATTATGATAGTTTATACATGAGGTTATATATGTATTAAAGTATGGTTTGAAAAGAGTTTATAAGGTTACATTCTTGATAGTTGTTTCAAGTAGAGTAATGCATTGATGTAGGGACTGAGTCTTGAAAGTTATCCTGATACTCCAATAATTACTATATCTCAAGCAGAAAAAGGGATTATGTGGTAAAGAGTAGCAGGAGGTCATAGTCTATGGTATGGTGTTTTTTAGTCATATGTGATAGATAGACTAATCTTGTGTGATAGCTTGGGGGGCAGCTGTTCCACCACTATAAGTGTATAACTTGTCATAGTCTGACATCAATGCAAATATTTAGATTGGTCAAGTTTAGAATTTATCTGAATTATTAGGTTTGTTTTGGTTTGGAAATGAATTGTGCTATACGATGATTTAAAATTGAATGGTTTGATTATTTTATAATCATAATTTACCCTTTTTGTGTTATTGTTTAGTTGTGTTTGTTGTATGATTTGAAATCATCACCTAATAGATGTGAAGAAAGGGAGATACGATTTCTTTGGAACAACCCTAGGAACTCATATACTTAGTTGCTTAGTATAGATAATGTTTTCTTTTGGTTATAATTTAGAAATCCTCAATAAATAATTAAATAGTTTTTTATTAGAGTATGTATATGAATATGATTTATAGTTATGTTTTATATATAAACATTTTTATATACTTTCTACATGGTTAAGTGTTCTAGTTTATTGAGTGTGTTATATTTTCTTAATAATATTTAAACTATTGAAATGGATTGTTACATAAATATATTTTTAAAAAGTTAAAATTATAAATATTTAAATATTTTAGGATAAAAAAACTAACCATTTCAGTTTCAATCTTTTTTAAAATTAAGATTCCTGTTGTCAATTAGAAATTTAAAATTTAAAATATATGGTTATCAAGTTTGAATTTGAAATTACAAAATACTGCATAATTTGTATTTCATATTCAAAATAAACAATTTTAAAATGAAGTATTTTTTATGGACTTTTTCACTGTCTCTTAAAAACTTTCAAATATTCTCGATCTTCAGAAGAGTTCACATTTAAAATAAGAATAAGTTAACGAAAGAGTTTAAAAGATTTGTCCGTTCTTAATAACATAATAATATATTATAATATATAATAATATTTAATAATCATACAATAACATAATATTACTAATATAATAATAATAAATTTTAAAATATTATATAAAAACAATAAATAAAAAATTAAATATTAACATCAAACTAAATAATAAAATATTAAAAATAATATTTTATTTAAAATTATAATACATTTGTGTCAAAGTTAATGTTTTTTTATTAAACTTGAACATTATTAAGTTAATATCTTTTATTTTGAAATCATATTTATTATTATTATTATTATTATTAAAAGTATATATTTATTTTTAACTTTTTAATTTACTTCTAATTACTATAAAAAATAAAATTTAATGGTCTTGAAAATATATTCGTACATGCACAGGTAAAAATACTAAATTTTAAGTATTTTCTAAAAGGAAATAAAATATTTCACGTACAGTATGATACTTTAGCTTTTTCTAATTAAATTCCGAATTTTTGTTTTCAAAATTAATATTGAGCAGAGTTAAATGTGTTATTTTTTTTCAAAATAAATTAATTTTGTCATAGGAAAGTTGTCATCAAATATTTGATTAAAAAAACACAAAATTAATCAAATAACAAATGTACTATTTCAAAACACAGTAACTACATTTAAGTAATATGTAAGTTTTGTCCATAAACCAATTTATCTTAAACCAATCCAATCAACTTAGATTATTGTTTAAGTATTATATGTACAATTTATCTTAAACTCAACTAAACTCTCCTAACATAATATATGTACAACTTGGTCATGAGTTTTACCTTAAAACATTTTGTTGCCAGTTTCAATACATGTTATTAGATTTTATATATATATATATATATATATATATATATATATATATATATATATATATATATATATATATATATATATATATATATATATATATATATATATATATATATATATATGGGGTTTGTTAAGGCACGTACGTCTGTTTCTCAGTTGGTACAATTTTAGCAATGTGTACCGGGTTTTAGTAGACAATAATACCCTTATATATATATATCATGGATTATAAGTTTTAAAATTAAGGGTATTTTAATAATTTTCATTCTCAAAACTAAAAAAAAAAACCCCTGAACCCTTACTGATCTCTCTCATTCCTCTCAATCCTTTCTTTTTCTTCTCTCTCAACTGAAAAAAATCAGAAACACTTGTCTAACCCTAATCCACCTTCCTCAGTTATCCAATTTGTTTTTCTCTCATCTCCATACTCTCCCTCACCCACACACAACAACCAGCGACACCGCAATTTGTTGCTCTTGCTCTGTTCGTTCATTTGTTCTCCACTTTAATAACAAAATAATTGATGATGTTAATGTTGATTTTTGATTAGAGAATTGTGTTATATATTTTCCCTCTGATTATTATTAAATTTCATTTTTAAATTTTAGAATTTTGTTGTGTTACAAACTCCCCCTCTGCAGGCACACTATCATCAATAAAACAAGATCAAAATCAAACCAAGTTTAACCAATTAAAAATTAAGTCAGAAGAATGTAATGGTAAATAAAACATTTAGCTTCACAAATCACAGAAACAAATTAGATAAGTGAGGAAAGTAGATTAGTGTTAGGCTGAGTGTTTATGATTTTTTTCAATTGAGACTAACATAAGGATAACAACAGGGAAAATGTTGGAGTGAGAGATGAAAGAGAAAGGGTTGAAAGAAATGAAGGAAGTGAACAAGAGTTTAGGGGTTTCTTTTTTTATTTTTGAAAATGAAAATTATTAAAACATCCTTAACCTTAAAACTTATAATTTATGATATTAAGGGTATTTTTGTCTACTAAAATTTGATACACATTGCTAAAATGTATCAACTAAAAAAACAGGCGTAGATAATTAGCAAACTTTTATATATATATATATATATATATATATATATATATATATATATATATATATATATATATATATATATATATATAAATGAAGCTCCCTTCTGCACACCCAATGCCACAAACACAACCTCGTGATATGCAAGGTACACGTGGCGGTGGACAATTCGCATTGCTTCAAAGCTCGAAATTTCCTTTGAATTTTGGCAACAACTACTGGTAGTGAATTTGGGACACCAACCTTACACTGTATTTGTCTTTATAACATAAAACTACAAAACCTACATGTCTTTATACTATCGATACTGATATTTAATAAAATTATTATTATTAGTCTAACCGCAATTTAGTAAGACTATCTTATTAATTGAAATATTATAATAAAATACATAAATAAGCATAAGTATAAAATATATATTTTTGGTTTTTTATGAAAAAAATTATGTTAATATTTTTAAATTATAATTACATCCATATCTTAAATAACAATTAAGAAGGCCATCGTTAGTTTGACTATTCTGTAACTTTTCCGCTTGTACTATTTATACCATCTCTTATTGAATTCTTATGTAACTTTTCCACTTGTACTGTTTGCACTGTCTATTGCTCTTGCTTGTGCACAAAATGTGATCACAAAAAGTATATAAACAAACAACAAGAAAGATATATATAATATAAAAATTACATACTTAAGTAATAATTATTTTATTACAAAAAGACTCTCAATTTCACAACTCTTCCACTTGTACTATGCTCATACATAAAATGTAATCATAGCAAAAAAAATCAAACAATAAGAAAATGATAAGCTAGTAATATTTTTAAACAATTAAATATATAAATTGATATACTGTATATAGGGCTGGACAAAAATAACTGATATGTACTGTACTATAGTTAACTATACTATATTATACTTAAAAAAACTGATCTACTTTTACTAAAAGTTCAGTATACTATTTTATTTTTTTAGTTTTTAAAAACTAAACTTATAACAGTTTCGGTTCAGTTAACTGTGAGAACTGTATCTACTCTTTTATTTTCTCTAGTTCCCGTTCAATTGCTCCGTCTTGCTAAGAAAACGTTAATATTAATAAAAGAAACCGTTCAAATAAAAAATTAATAATGAATTTCTTAAGACAAAATATTTTTATCACAAATTTTTATATTTTTTTTATCAATAAACATATATTACTTTTTAAATAATATTATTTTAAGTAATAAAAGTAAAATATATTTTTTTAAATTTAATTTTATTAAATGATTAAGTAATATAAATCATAAAAAAAAAGACTATATAAAAAAAATAATACTTTAAATATATTATATTCTTTAACATATTATTAAATATGTAAAAATATGTTAAAAAAACTTTTAATGATATTAAAATGTGTGTAAGCGCACACACTAAAACAACTATTTATTTTAAAAATCAACTTACTTTAAAATAAATATCAATATTATTATTTTTAAATGATAGTATTTTACATACTAAAACTAAAATATATTTTTTAACGTTAAATTTTATTAAATAAATATATAATGAAATATCATAAAAAAATAGTAATGTAGTAAAAATAATTAGGGTTAAATATGTTTTTAGTCCCTAAACTATTGGCCGTTTCTGGTTTTCGTCCCTCTTTCAAAGTAAGGTACGATTTGGTCCTCAATCATTAAAAAACGTTCGTTTTAGTCCTCAAAATTTTGTTTTTAGTCCTCGTTTTAGTCCTCAAAACGTTCGTTTTTTCGACTAAAACGAACGTTTTTTAAAGATTGAGGACCAAATCGTACCTTACTTTGAAAGAGGGAGGAAAACCAGAAACGGCCAATAGTTTAGGGACTAAAAACATATTTAACCCAAATAATTAATATTATAGAAATATCAAATGACAAAAAAATTAACAAACGTTATTAAGAGTAATTTTTCTAGTATCATATTTTATTATATTATAATAATTAATAAATATTAGTTTAATTTTTACATAATAAAATATAAATAATAAATAATTGATTAATAAAACAATTTTACGAGAGAACAAAATAAATATAAATAAAAAATTATTTTAAAATAAAATAAGTAAATAAAAAGATAAAATAAATTATATACACATATAAAACAAAAAATTATAAATAAAAAATTAAAAAAATAAATATGAAAGTAAAATAATATTCATGACAAAATAAATATAAATAAAAAAAAATAAAATAAAATAAATAAATAAATAAATAATAAAATAATTTCCATACACATATAATGATAAAAGAAATATAAATAAAATAGAAAATAATAATATCAAATAATTAAAAAGTTAATTTGTAAGACACTTATGAATAAAATAAAATAAATATTAAAATAAATTTCAATTAAAAAGAACATGTATTGTTATACTATTCAGTTTAAAAACTAGTACAATTGAGTTTAAAAACTAGTACAATTCAGTTTAAAATTATTATAGTTAGTAGTTTAGTTTAGTTTATATTGTAGTTTAGTACAATTTAGTATAGTTCAGTTTAGTCCAGTTTAATAAAACAAAAAACAGTTCAATTCAGTTTGTCTGAACTGTTTTATAGTTCAGTTCAGTTTAAACAAATTAGTTTTTAGTTCAGTACAGATTTTAGTAGTACAGTGCAGTTTAGTTCTATTTGCCCACCCCTAACTGTATAATGTAACAACTCAAATTTATTTATGAACAAAGAATCTAATTTAAGGGCATTGTTATACACTCCAAATATAATTTATTCTAGACTCAATTCCGAAAGACGTATGCATTAAGTTATCCATGTAGTCCTACACCTATTATGTAATGGTGTGACATCGTCAAAAGTTGACTCCTTGTACCAAATCTCATCATAGATCTTCTTCAACTCTTACCCCTAAACTTTATCCTCTATATGAGTCTCTGAGTTTAATAAAATAAGGATGACCACACCTTTACACAACATTAATGATATGATATTCCTCCTTAGGAACAATGTTATCCCTACAAAATACACAATTCTCATAACATTCAAATCCAATTAGTCCTTTGTCTCATCTTATTGAATATCTATTATATGAAGTATTCCTCCAACGTCATACCCATTCTTAATATACACTAAACAATTTGTTGTGATCGCGGTTATTATCGTGTTTAAGATAGAGAATAATAAGAGCAATGTTGTAACAAATGGTCGTGATGAATTTTTGCAATGCAGATAAAAGAAAACTTTGTTATTAAAACAATTAGAAAGAAGAAAACTATAGATGCATACATGGACTCAGGAATGGTTCAAGACCCCAATGTATTGTGGTTCATTATTTCTTATGATAGCATAGTTTGTATGTAGAGTTTGGAAAGAAAAATATAAAGAAATCTTCAGCAACATGCAATTTAAATTCAGTGGAGGCTCTATGTGATCTAATATTGGTTTACATTTGAAATTATGAAATATTGATTGAAGGGGAACATGAAACTCTTTTGGTTGGGGTGATGTCGTTTAAAATTTGTTGATTTCATTGCTTAATTAAGTTGTATATATAAATTTAAGTTGATGTGAAACTTTCGTGTGTTTATGTCCAATTCTTGCCTAAGCGACACAATTCTCACTTAAGAAAGACCCTATTTTCCTAGTCCAATCATCTCAGGAAAATTAAGATTTTGGTTTTGTTAACTGTTGGATAAGGCTGAAATTTTGATAGTTAATCCTAGACATATAGTTCTTTAGTTTGATTGGTTACAGCTTCGATTGGAAAATTGATATATTTTAAAAAGATTTGATTATGTATTAGGTATGTTGAAATTATTAATTGAGAATGATTTGAGAATTGAAATTGGAAATCTTGATACATAGTTGTGTTATTGGTTTGAATCACAAAAGCTATGCATTATTGTTTTCTTGAATTGTGTAGAGTAGTTTGGAAATGCTTTGATTGGTTAAGTGGCTTTAGGGTTTTACATAAAATTGAAAGTAGTTTTATATGAGGCAAATTAAGGGGAATGTCTCGAAATGATTACTTTTAGGAAGAGATTTTAAGGTTAATGGAGAGATTATATTGCTTGTTTAGTTGCATGGTTGAATTTTCCTAAGGAGGTGTGGCATTTGGAAAATTTGGGTTAGTCTTGATATACATATTTTAGTGACTCGTAAATTTGGACCAATCTTGATATATTTTATTTTGGTGACTGGTAAATTTGAACCAGTTTGGATATATTGTATATTGGTGATTGGTAAATTTGGGCTAATCTTGGTATATCATACTTTGATGATTGGTAAATTTGGGTCAGTCTTGATATATCATATTTTGGTAAATTTTGGTTGGTTTTGGCATATCATATCTTATAGTAACCTCCTTGGCTAGGTTGGGCCAAAGGTAGGAGATGTGCATGGAGAGGTGTTTTCTTGGATGAATGATGCGAAAATGATCTAAGGATGATGAACTAAGGTGTGGATGGTGTATAAGCTCATGACCTCTAGGAGATATAGTGGTGATGGTGTAATGTTTGGTGGCTCCAAGAGAGGTTAGGCAAAGAGGAAGGTGATTAGAGGAGCCTCATGGGTTGCTCTAGTATTGATTTAGGAAGTTTATAGCCTAAATTTGGCAGCATAACATTACATTAATCCAAGATCAAATACAAGGGTAGAGACACCTTTATTTATAGGCCAAGGGTGTCTCCTTATAACCCTAAAAACATGATCTTCCACCTTTGCTCTCATTGGATAAAAGAAGAGGTCTTCTAAGGAGTGGACAAGTGTTCACAAATCCTCCCCAATAATGTGAGGACATGTGGCCACTCACAAAACACAATATTCTCTATTCCTAGAGTGTCATGTGACCACTTCTAAAAGCAAACACTCTCTAATGGTGAGGAACATGTGGCCACTACCAAAAAGAAATCTTCTCCACTCCTAGGGTACCATGTGGCCACTTCTAAAAAACAAATCATCTCCAATGGAAGCATGATACACACTTTCCACTTGGTTTAGATGTCTAACTTAAGGAAAATCTTATGTTACTTAGGCCTTAATACAAGCCTTAAACGAACCTACATTACATGGCCTATATATCCTACACTACTCTTTAATCTACAGTGCATGATGGCTTCAAAGGTGACCCACAAGGTAAAGTTGATGTCATCTTCATAGATTGTTTCTATTTTCTTGAAAGTGTTTGACCATGGTTAAATAATTTTCCATCAATATCACTCTATAATTAAGGGCTCTAGAACATGTGCACAACTTTTAAAGTTTGAACAATTGCATATATCAAGATATTGAGTCTAGTTTTATAATTACATAGGTATTTGTGAATGGTGTTATGATATGATTATTCGTTGGTTTTATAATCTCATGATAAATATATGACTTTTAAGGTCAAAATCAATGTATAAATTCATTTGAGTATAGAATAAGTACATTTATGATTTCGATTACAATATAAATTGTATTGTTACGAATGATTTTATGAAATTTAATAGTATAGTTATATATCAGAGTAATAAAAGTTTAGAGTGAATTATTATATTAGTATGATGATAGACTACATGTGAAATTTAATATAAGAAAAGAATAATTCATTTTATATATAGTATTTAAATTCCCGTGATAATTATTATAATTTCATTAGCTTATTCTTATATTATGATTATAGTTTTCACGTACAGTATAAGTATATTTATATACAGAAAAATAAATATTCACAATCGATAACGAGTATATAATGTTCTAAATAAAAATAAATCATATAATGTTCTAAATAAAAATAAACATATATACATTTATATATTATAGTATTTAGCAGATTCCTTTGCTCAATAAAAAATACTTTTATTTTAAAAAAGTTAAATTTAAATATTTTATAAAAGTATAAATATTTAATATATATATATATATATATATATATATATATATATATATATATATATATATATATTATTTTGAACTAAGTAGAGTTATTTTCATTGTTTTCTTAATTAGAATTTTTATTTATTTTCTAAGTCATCCAACAACCCTATTATATTTTGGAAACATTAAACTGAATACTTATACCATTTTTTTTATTATAAATTAAGTTAAATTTACTTCACATAATAACTATATTATTATTATTATTATTATTATATAATTAAAATAGATGATTTAATCCACCTGCTTATAAAATTATAATTAAAATTTTCAGTTATTTAAAAAAAAAATTAATTATATCTAAAAAATTATTTTATCAAGTAAAATCACATTATTAATTTATATAATAAATAAACAAATAAAATAACTATTTAAATATTATTAAAACATAAAAAGAAAAATTAAAGTATAAATCTATGATAAAAATAAAAAATAATTATAATAAAAATATACTAAAAAAATACAAAAATAGAGTCACTCCCAATCCACCTTAAAATGGTCAAATCGAATTCAATTTTGATTTATAAATTAAAAAATATTACTTTTTCAGTCCATTGATTGCAGTTCAACTAATGCAAACACGTGGTAAGGTGGATGTTTAATCTCAGGTTGAGACCTTATTATTAATTAGTTAATTATTTATATTAAACTGTTTAATACCATACATAACAGTATCCACAGGAATATAAATGACTCTGAATTCAATTATTAGTTCTATCAACTAAACAAAGATGTATAGTAATCTAACAAAACCAAACAAATTAAAACATGCACACCGAGAAATGACGTGGATTGGATAAGAATCAACCCAACGTCCATTTCTCACTTCCTTTTTTCTTGGTCAAAATTGAAACTTCCTTTCAGGTAAAATTCAAAACTGTAGCTAAAACCACATCCATGGTTTCAAAAAATTACAAATAAAAAAATCAAAGCTTCTTTTTTTCATCCTCCAAGATCAAAACGTATGGTTGCAGCTTCACCCCTTCTTTGTGTTGTACACGTTTCCATTTACTTGACCAGAAAACTGAAATCGTGCCATATTCAAAAATATCTTGCATTTTACTGTCAATAATTAACCAACTCCTATGGCGGTTTTGTTAGAAAAATTAAAGTAATTTTAAGAAAAGAAAAAGGATAGAGTTCTAAGAGAATATTTTAATTATATATATAAATAAAATAATAATAAAAAAAAAATAGAATTATGTGTGACTGCGGTTACGGTTGGTTACTCCCTCAGTTGCTTCGTCTTGTGGTAGTAGTGACACTCTGCGTTTGATTTGATCACACATAATTCCCCTTTCGTTTTCCATCCAATAATTTCTCCTCACACAAAAACCAGTTAATGGCTACCCTTCAATTCCACCACAACTTTTCTCAGATATTCTTCTTCTTCATCTTTTGCTTTCCTTAGAGCTAAGCAATAATTTCTCTGCCCTTCTCGCCCTCAAAACGCTGTCGTTTTCATGTCTTCACAATCGGCACGCTGGTAGCACCTGCGGAAGAAGAAGAACCAGCAGCGGTAGTTCACATGGGATTGGGAAAAACTGTAAGAAGAAGAGGAGTCATCGAAGGTTCTAGAACCGCCGCCGATGCCGATGGACCTGTGTGCCCAAATCCAGAGATCCTTCGACCAACGTTACACCTCCCACGCTCGCCACTCGCTCGACGAATTGCCTGACAGCTTCACCATCACTGACCCCCACATCCCGGGCCACCCTATCGTTTTCGCAAGCCCGGGCTTCCTCAAGCTCACGGGCTACGCGCGCTGCGAGGTCCTCGGCCAGACCGCCGCCATCTTCCAGGGCCCGGGCACTTCCCGGAGGTCCGTCATGGAAATCCGCGAGGCCGTCCGAGAGGAGCGCACCGAGCAGGTCGTTTTGCTCAACTACCGTAAGGACGGCACGCCGTTTTGGATGCTATTCCGCGTCTGTCCCGTGTTCAGCGCCGACGGCGGCGCCGTCGTTCACTTCGTCGCTGTTCAGGTCCCGCTTCATAAAAAGGACGGCTCCGGCGTCAGGGATTTCGGCTTCGGGTGCTGTCGGAAGGAAGTGTGCACTGATTCGTTATCGGAGCTTGGTCGCGTGTGTTCCGTGGAGCAAGTGTTGGAACGTGATGTCATTGGTTGGTTTGTTTGTTTTTGCATTTTGCCATTTTCCTTTTCAGTTGAGAGCTTTGTGTTAAATATTGCTTCACCAACTCTGAGAAGTGTTGGTTGCGCACAATTAAAAATGATTTCAGGACAAAACACAGATATGTGTGCTTCTGTTCGTGTTTTTTTAATTAGGATTGTAGTTTAATCTTCTTAATCTATCTAAAATATACTTTTATTATATCAATCGCGGATATGGAATGGAACTCATGATTAGAATTCGGGCAATAAATTTTAACCTGTATTCTGAAAACCATGAATACCCTTTTTGATGTTGTGTTTTTAGGGAAAATAGTTGCATCTTCAATGGATTTAAAAATGTTTACAAAAAAAGTCATCATAAATTGATTAAGTAAAACATTGAATGAAAAGATCAAAATCACAAGGAGAACTGGATTTAAGTTTTCTGCTAGTTCTAAATCTTGCATCCTTTTCTTTATTCATACTTCTACTTGCTGAACAGAAGAAGTTAAATGCATTTTACATTTGATGCAGAATTAATGTGGTAGCCTCATGTGGTCTCGAAATTGTGCTAGTGGTTTGGTTTATACTGATTTATTAGCTTTGTCAGATGCAGAATTGGAGAGGGAAGATCCGTGTGTGGCGAGTGATGAGGAGATGCGAAGTGCCGCCACTGCCATGGACAATATCTTCTCTGTGCTAACCCATTTTAGTGAAGCAACTGGCAGATTTGTGTGTAGGAAGAGGTGCAGCATTCCTGACGTGGGTCTTTTAAGCACATCCTTGATTATTTCTCTTGGTAGAATCAAACAAAGCTTTGTATTGTGAGTTATTGGAAATGTCTAGTTTTGGTATTACTTTACCAAGAGCTTTATCCTTTTTGCAGATCCTTAATTTGTTGTTTATATGGTTTTGAGTTTCCTTGCAGAACAAATCCTCATTTATCGGACATGCCTATTGTTTATGCTAGTGATGCCTTCTTGAAATTGACAGGTTCTAAAACTATTTCCTTGCACAAATTGAGTTTTGTTTTGATAAACTTTTCAACAAGTACTTATAAGGAAAAAAATAAGGCAAATGAATTACACTTTTCTTTTAGTTAAAATCAACTTATGGATTCCAACTTTTATAGAAGTGCTCTCATCTAACTTTTTCCAACAACTGATGTGCATAAGTTGATTGAAGAAGCTTGATTCATTTATCTTTTCTTTTCTTTTCTTATGCTACTTATTGAAAAATTTATCCACCATAACGAAAGCCTCACGCTTATTTACAGCTTAATGCTGGGATCTGATGTAAGGATATAAAACCAATAGCTGAAATTTACTTATGTTTTAATTATTCCATTACCTGAATAGGTTATGAAAGAAGTGAAGTTTTGGGTCGCAACTGTAGGTTTTTAGGTGGAACAGATACTGATACCTCTACTTTATATCTGGTAGTATGATTTTCTTGCCATAGTTTTTAAATGTTGTCTTCCTAATTTGGCAACTTGGAGTCTCGGACTAATGGAAATTAACTTTGGGATTATGCCTTTTTCTTGTTGTTTACAGATAAAGGAAAGCATTAAAGCTGAACAACCATGCACAGTACGTATTTTGAATTACAGGTTAATACTTCACTTTTGATTCTGCTGCCAAAGCTGTGAAGTTTATTTATTGAATATACTAATATTTTGGACACTGGCAGGAAGGACGAAAGTTCATTTTGGAATTTTCTTCACATCTCACCCGTTCGTGATGCTTCTGGCAAGGTAATCTTGGCAAAGTATTCCTTAACTGAGCTACAAATCTTAAACATCCGTTTTCTAATTTCTGTCAGTCATTTGTTTTTCTAAGTCTAATTGGAGACAGGAGAGAATTTTAACTCAACCAAACATGAATATGGTCTTGATATTGGTAAATAGATGACAGCTACTATTTTTCCTGCTTTGAACAGTACCATTTTTTAAATATTATAATCAGTCAGGTCCTAATGTGTAACTATATTTAAAATTATGAATTTTTTGTGGTTGTTTGTTAACGTATTATATGATTATGAACTCTTAAATTTGTCAGTCGTTGTGCATAATAAGTTGTTTGTTGCACTGGAAAAACTTTCATTAAGGAAGAAATGGTTCATATTGTGATAAAACTTTTCCTATTTTGTTTGCTTTTACCTCTTGTTACTCGTCTCCGCCGCTCCCCCAAAATTGAAAAAAAAATAATTCAAGAAATGAAGTCAGTGAACTGATTTGCAAAATTTTACAATGTATACAAAATTGCTTCATTGGAGATTGCACGACTGTAATTATTGTGTAAGTTTGGGTGATGTATCAGCAGATAACTTGATGGATGTATCATTTGCTGCTAAAGTGTTGTGGTGAATAGTAGTAGCTGAAATTGTAGATGATGGCTTAATAATATTCACAATTCTGACGTGGTTATTTAGGATAACTTTGATAGTCCATGGTATGGTATTGTCTGGTTACAATTTTACATGCAAACACTTGGTCTTTTGTTTGCCTGTTTGATTGGTACCTTGATGTTCCCACATTCTCATTTTCTTTCTGTGGTTGAAGTAATGAAAAATCCTGATTCTAGCCTTCTCTTGCCTCCGTGGTTTGAGTTATCAATAATCGTAAGTCAGTTGGCTGAATTTGTTTTCATATTGATGCAAATCATATATGTATTCTTATGGGTTTTTGCTGAGTTAAGTTAGTCAGGGATGAACATCCATTACGTGCACTTTGGGAAAGACGTGATCCTTCATAGATGGGTTTCAAGTGTGTATACATCATGTGATGGTCTTTCACATTTATGTGTCTTGAATCTGATGATTTGTTACCCAGTTTATCATGCTTCCATACAAGCTAAATTGAAGCCCTACTAATTAGAGTGATCGATGCTGTTGTTCAGGTTGCATACTTTGTGGGAGTTCAAATAGAAGACAGCAATAAAAACGACGATAGCCAGTGTTTGAGTCCAGAGAAAAGGCAGCTTAGTGTGGTTGGTGTAGTGAAGGTTGCAGTGAGGAGTTTATCAATGAGTGCGGGATCTTCAAAGTCGTAGCACAAGGATCTTGTGAGTTCGTTCCTTACAATATTCATCCATTGGGGACAAATGGTCAATCTCAACCAGGGATCGTTGAGATGATAGAAAGAAGCTAAAAAATTAATTGTGAAGAGAAAAAACAATCCATATATTGTAAGAAAACATTCTGCTTTCCAAGTCTATAAATAAAATGTATTCTATTTCCGCCTACTGCTTTGAAAAGCACTTTATTTACCGTAATTTAGCAATAAAAATTTACTTGCACTAATTTCACCTTCTCCTTCTCTATAATATACAACTCTGTAGTTACTGATATATACATAATATGTATATATGTATGTATTCAGACTTTAATTAAGCAATGAATGCCTTCATATATTTATACTAGGCATTTATTGCAATTCGTAGATTAAGATCTAATGATAGTTTTTATAACAGACTGGAAGATGAATTGCAATCTATATCCAAGTATTAGAACATTAAACTTTATTTTGTTCTCTCTCTTCTTTTTCTAAAATACTACAATTAATGAATGAATTACTTAGCTTAGTACTGCTTTACATAGTTAGAATTAGAATACTTCAATAGGATATTATTAAGGACCACTTTAATTTCGTCCTTCTAATGCTCAGATTTTTTAATATTTTATTTTTATTAATCCATTATTTGTAAAATTTAATGCAAACATGAATTACTCTTGTCAAATATATTCTTATTTTTTCACTTAAAATTTGATTGATTTGCATAAGTATACATTGTAATATGAAATGAAAAGAAACAAAGTGAGAAATTATATAATTATTTAGCTAAAATAAAAGAAATACATTTAACGTTTTTTTTGTTTAAAAGCTTTAAAAATATGAACAGGAATGGAGTATTATTTAATTAAAAATAAATATATTATTATTTGTGAGTACAGGGCTTTTTTTATCCTAAAAAAGAGAGTAAATGAACACTTTTCTCATAAAGAAGTGAGAGCAAATCATTCTTCATAAATTAGTATGGTTGATAAGGTTGACTAACGCCTGCTGTTAGTCTTTTGATTGGTCATCTTGTGGTTGATTGAGTTAAGAATTAGGAATTGACTTAATCATCAGACCATTAATCCCTAACCTAAATAAAAATAAAAACAAAAAAATAAAGTGAGTGATGAGATAAGATTAACCAAAAGTAATGGATATGTTAAATAGAATAGAAAATTCCCAAGGTAAGATGAAATGGGAATTAAAAGATGTAAAAGAATAATGGTCAAAAGTCAAAAGCTCAAACACTCTCCACCCCATACCCACATGCATGAACAAAGGAAAAATGAGTAATTCAGTTTCCTCAAACACTTTCTTTCTGTCTAAACCATTTTCATTTCACCTGAACCCAAACCGCACCGCTCGGAACTCCAGCGTGCACGATAAAAAGCATGTAGAACCCAGGTGGCGCCACAGCCAGCGAGGGGGGCGCACGCGCCACCACTCTGTACCCTGACGGCGCCACCTGCTCAACCCCCACCACCTCCAGCAAAAGCAACCTCTGGTTCATCGCGAACGAGTGCGTCGTAAATGACGGCGCCACCAGCGTCACTCCCACCCCTCCCACACGGTACTCCCGTACCAAAAAATTCACCGCAAACACCTTTCCATACGACGCCGTATTGTTCGTAGCCTCAACAGCGACTATCGAGGGACGCAATGAGTCAAACTCTGTCCCCAAATACTCCGGGTAATACGCATCCAAACTCAACTCCGTCGGGTACGGGTTTGCCCGAAAATCATAAACCCTATGCGGGTTGCTCCCGCCCACTAAAACCCTGCCATCTGGTACCAGCACAGCGGACGAGTGATACATCCTCGGAGTACTCGCCGGCGCCAGTAACTGAAACCTCGGAAACTGGTCAACCAAACCGGGTCTATACAAAACCGGATGCAAAACCGGGTTGGCCGCGTTCTCCCACCCGGCGGTACCATTCATTGCACCGTTCAAGATAATGACATTCCCATTGGGAAGCAGAACCATGTCAGGCATAACCCTCGGCGTGGGCATTGTTTCCATGACCCACACAGGGTTCGAATCCGTCACTCTCAACCTCCCGCACGTTCGGGAAGCTTCTAGAAAGATCTTCAACGTGTTGGCCAAGCTAAACGCGCCGGGGTAGGCCCCGCCGCATATCATAATTTCGGCGTCGGGCAAACGCGTTCCGTTGAGACCCGTGAGGTTTAACGGGAGGAGAACGGAGGAGGCTGTGCTGGGGTAGTTTCTTTTTTCTTGGCCGGGGATGGTGGGGAAGTTGCGGAGGACTTTGTTGGTGGTGAAGTTGAAGAGGATGGAGTTGCGGTTGGCGAAGATGAAGAGGTTTCCGTCTGGTAAGAGGTGCAAGAAGGGGTAAAGATTGTTCTCCTCGCCGCGGTTGGGGTCACGCGTGTGTTTCAAGAAGGGAAGGTAGTGGAACGACGAGGAGGCGACGTCGTTTTTGGGGACGAATTCGTAGGTGAAGGAGTTGCGGCCACCCACGACGATGATTTTCCCCGAGGGAAGGATTTGGTTGGAGGAGTACCAGCGGCTGTTCGAGAGGCTGTGGTTGCGAAGTTCGCGCCAGTCGCAGGTATTGTGTTGGGGGCAGGGGGTGAAGGAGCGGAGGGTGGTGTAGCCGTCGTTGAAACCGCCAGTCTGGAGGAGGGAGCCGTCGGGGGTGAGAGCCCCGGAGGAGCACCAGGCGTCGGTGCGGAGGGTGAGGGGGCGGAGGGTGTTGTGGGAGAGGTCGTAGAGGATGGAGTGGGCGGTGCAGTCAAGCTTGAGGGCGAGGTCGTGGGGGTTGAAGCGGCAGCGATGGTGGGAGAGGGAGATGTTGGAGGGGCCGAAGTCGGTGCGGTCGAAGATTACGACCTTGTTGTCGTACATTACTTGCATGTGCATGGCGGAGATGCCTATGCTGCGCTGCAGCTCCACCCAGTGACCTCCTTTGGTGGTTGTACAATTTTCAATGCTAATTACGACCTCAAAGAACATGCTTTGAACAAGAATAAGAAAGAAAGATGGAAGCTTCTTGATCTTGAAAGCCATGGTAAGTGTTGGGATATGGTGCTGTGTGCAGTGTACTTTTACTAGTTTTGTGGTGAGTTGTTTCTCTTTCTAATTTCTTTTCAATGGTGTTTCTCTTGTCATGATAGGGTGCAGAATACATGTATGAATTGCAGATGAATTTATTGTGGATATCTAGTTTGTTGTGAGTGATGAAGAAAGAAAACATGCAACAATGGCACGATCAGTTCGTCCGAGAAAAAACAGGGACCCAAGCCTACCACGGTTTCAGGAGGACACTTGGAAAATTTGTGCTTTTGCCTCATTTTATATTATTACTTTATTTATTAAATAAGTAATAATTCTTACAAAAACAAAAATCTCATTTCCATCTAATTTTCATTTCTCTTTTTATACGTATATGTAGAAGGACAGTTTAATTTTAAAGCAACATTTTTGTGTTTACAGATGTTTCCTTTTAAGTAAGGATTTATAGGGTTATGAGACTAAATGATGAATCGTTCTTACGTGTTATTAATGATTTCTTAAAATAATGTGTAATTGATATTAATTATTCTATTCCATTCACAAAACTTAATTCTAACATATAATTTAAGAAACTGAACTTGGTATAGCGTCTAGCTTTTGTATTTTGAGCATTTTCTATATATTTTAAACAATTTGGCATACATTAATCACTACATATTCTTTGTTTTTATATCTGAAAAAACAATTGATTGCAGGGAGTGTGAGTGAATGGGGCCAGCAATTGAAACACTTTAATTGGAAAGATTGACTGTGTGGAGGTTAGACCTCTGATTAACTACATTGAGTAGCATGGATCAGTTTTGTCTAATTTGAATAGAAACTCAGCTTGCACAACAGGGAATTCCTCAGTAATTATGAAGCACGATGTCATCGAATTGATTTTGTACTCTATATAACTAAATAACTATTGGTCCTACCAAACCAGACATATGATCTACAACTTACATATAGTTGAAACACGACTCCCTAGACCGGATGATGCAAAATTCGATATCTATGGTCTATTAATGATACGGCTCGAAAAAGATTACATATTGAGTTTCATCGTAATTCGATAATTGGGCTTTAAGATTCATGGGCTTTTTTCCACATGTATCTCCAATTCTTTCCTATTGTATTTTTCATTTTTATAAGGTTTAATCATTTCGAAAGTTTCACAATCATTCTATTAGGTTCTTGTATTATTTTCTGTAAAATTGTGTGTCTTACTGACTACGCAAATTTTAACGACGTGTAGTGAAATTTATTTTATTTTAAGTTTTAAATAAAATCTCAATTCCAAACAAATTATATCAAGTGTCATGTTTGAATTCTGTTATCTCTAACACTTTCTCCGATGCCATAGAATCCAGTAGCCCCCAAAGTTTTTTTCTCTTCTCTTCCTTTGCTCTTCTGGTTGCCAAATAATTTCTCCGACGAACTCACAGTGGCCGGATAAAATAAAATAAAAAAGAAAAAGAGAAAGACGAATATGGGTAAGATTGTGGGTGTGTGTGAGTGTTGGAAGGGAATAAAGATGGGAGGGTTTACTGGGCATGACTGAACATTGAGCAAGGTAGTAGTCTAAAAATGCAAAAGGATACGAGAAGCATTATGGTAAAATGGTGGTGTCAGAGAATAACAAAAGCAATGATGAAATATGTATGTGAGATAAGAAATGTTACTGGGGTGATCAAACAGTGGAGGAGGAAAGAGAAGAGAAGGTACCATAGGAAAGGAAGGCAGTGAGATAGAAGTCAATCTAGAATGCGTCTAGCACCAAGGCGATCGAGCTGCAAGACTTTTGTAGAAACCTTCAAATTGTCGTGGCTAAGAAAGGCGTGAATCATGTGTTTTGGCAATGGCATGTCTGGTGGGCTCATCATCAATGACGACAACGGCGTTGAGGCCAGCGCCACTAATGGTATAGCCAAAGGCCCCAGCCTAAAGGGCAACCTTCTTAAGAGCCTCATGCCGGGAATTAAGGGGCCACGCCGGGGCTCAACGATCTTGTTAGAGGACCAAGCCTTCCCCAAACCAACCATGTCACCCTTCAACACCGTCGCCACCAAAGCGCCAACCTGACTACAATTCCAAACGTGGTGTGCCATCCCAATCTCGCCGGGGTGCGTTGTGTGCATCTTCTTCGTCGGGGCTTCGAATTTAGGACTCACTAGCACGAAATACAACTCCTTCTTCGTGGGAAACTTTAGCTCTATCAACTGCAGCGGCTCATAGCTCTGAATCAGCACGAAACGCCCCATGATCGATGGGGTCACGTCGTCCGCGTGATACCCCGAAACCTTCTCTTCCGATTTCAACGATGCCACAACAAGATCCTCCACGCTCAATCTCTTCCCAAACATCTCGTTCACCGCCATGGCCGCAGCGGCGCCGCTGGCAGTGCTCGATCCCAAACCGCTTCCCAAAGGCAGGCCCTTCTGTAGGGAGAGCGAGAGGCCGACGGATCAAATGTAGAGCATTTTCATGACTTCGATGGTGGAGATGCTAGCGCAGTTCCATAGAGGGTTTTTGCTGAGCTTGTCGGGAGCGTGGCCGGTGATGTCGGAGATGCATATCTCGTCTAGGTGAACATGTGGGTCGACCTTGACGAAGACAATTGCCCCATCCCGTTGATGACACAACCTAGGAAGTTGAAGCTGGGACCGAGATTGGTGTTAAACTGCTTTTCGGTCGCACAAAAACATTACAGTTTCCCACTAATGAAGTACAGGGACTCAGTTTGCCCACTAATGAACTATAGGATAACCAAGGATAAGGACTTGGAAAAATTTAGTTTAAAAATGTAGAGTTAAATCCTTTTATTTTACTTACTATTTATTAACTACAAGGTGGGAAAAAGAAAATTGAATTTTAAAAGAAAATAATTAAAAATTGAAATATGCTTAAACAAAAGGTTTAAATCCTCGGATGGTCCTCTTATTTATATGGAAATTTCAAGTGGGTCCTCATATTTACAACTGTCTCAATTGGGTCTATATATATGCAAAATATCTCAATTGGGTCCACATATTTGTAAAATTGAGCCAATTTTATCCTAACAGTTAAGTTGTTCCAAACGGTGTTAAATTGAGCTGAGCTTTATTTTTTGTTTTGATGGCATGACATTGTGCATTAAATTAATCAAATCCACATGACAACGGTGCTTCTTCTTCCCTCAAACCACTTATCACCTTTCACCTCTTCTGCTCCTCCGTCCAAGCTGCTTCTTTCCCACTCCCACCCTCAAACCCTCACTCCCCAGACACACACCCTTTCTCCCTCTCAAACTAAAAAACACCGCCGTCAGGGCCATGACAAACGTGCCCAGAACAAAACACCAAATATTCAAAACTTTTCCCCTCTCGCCAGCAACGTCGTTAGGACTACCAGTCACTTAAAAATATGTGATATTGTGCTCTTCAAAAGTGGCATCAACAAACTATAATCGTTAGGAATAACGAAAATCCAATGATGAACCCGGCATAAACCGGGTCGTCCACAGTAACATCATTTAACTTACAGATAAAACAAACCCCTCAAAACAAAACGTTTCCACATATAACTTGCCTTCAACAAACAGGCTTAAGTATTACAAAAAATCCATTTTAGCACTCCGATTTCATACTCATAGCTCCTTCAAAGCTACACCAGTAACCATCTCATGTTTCATGTTTACTCTGTCTGTTACACAAACTAAAAAACACGAAGAGAGTGAATAATCGATCCACATATTGAATGACACAAAAAAAAATACATTTAATATGATTCAGGAACCCCGAAGAAGAAAAATAATGAAAAAGGAAAAAAAATAATAAAACAGAGCAAGGTAGAAGATGAAAGAAGTGGATTTTAAGATTGAGGAATAAAGGAAATAATAGAAAAGAAAGGGGGTTGAGGCAGAGATAAAGGCTTTGAAGAAAAAGTGGTGCAGGGGAAGGGATTGAGGTTGGAGAGAGAAAGAAGTGGTATTTAAGATTAATTAATTCATCAACTTCTTCAGGTAGTTTTTTTCTCTGGGTTTGTGAAGAAAAATTGATTGTGTTTGAAGGGGAAATGGTTTGCGTCTCAGCGCTAATGTCTCTACGGCGACGAGGGTTTTCGTCCTCCGGCGTATTAAGGCTCTCAGTTTCGATTGGGGATTTTTGGGATTGTTCATGTAAGCTTCTCTGTAGGTTAGGGATATGATATTGGATGGTCTGTTGTTGTGTTTGGATGATGCAAGGATTGATTGCAAACTGTGATTGAAGAGATGGTGAAAATGGTGACCGTCGGCGGGTGACGGTCATGATGGACCCTATAATTTGAAGATAAGTAAAACCCTTTTGCCATGTCATAATGTCTTAAATTAAATAAAAATTCTACATAATCAAATACTTTGACATCAGCGTGCAACACATCATCTGCTATTAACACCGTCTGTGAAGATTTAACGGACAGGACTCAATTGGCTTAATTTTACAAATATTTGGACCAATTAGCTTAATTTTACAAATATTATGACTCAATTGAGACAGTTGCAAATATGAGGATCCACTTGAGATTTCCATATAAATAAGAGGACCATCCGAGGGTTTAATCCTAACCTAAACAGAATAAGAAAATAAAATGCAAGAAAGAAATTAAAGACTGAAACCTAAGCTAAAGTATGGAATCTATGTATAACAAAACAAAACCTAAACTAAAATGAGCAAGTAAAATGCTAAAGATAAAAGACATACAAGCATGGAAATTGGAATTAAATCACGGACACATGACAATAGCAATTTAAAAGCTATACAACGCATCTAACCTAAAGCGAAACAACAAAATACTAGTATCAAAATCCAAAACATAAGTGCAATCACAACAATAATCAAAATGCAGAATCTAAACTTGTAGAGAAAGTAAATCAACACCAAAAATTAAATCGAACCTAATCCAGATGTTATCAGAAAGAAATTGAAAGTTGTAATTGAACTAAGAAAGCAATTAAACTCCGTTGAATCAAATTCATAATCATAAAATGTACATGAAACAGAGAAAATCAAAGTAAATGAAATTGCATTGTAAAGAAAAGAAAGATTATAAGAACAAGTTCCGATAGAGGAGCGATCAAAGCCACTGCGGGCTATCACCACTGTGAGTGCTTAATTCAAAAGCAAGGAAACGAAAGAAACAATCGATTGAAACCACCACAGTCTGTCACCACTGTAAGTGATCAATCCAAATCCAGAATCTATACTACGAAAAACAAGTAAAAACCCTAAGAAAATTGAAATCTCTCACAAAGAACTCTCGCGCGGCGTCTGTCACCCTCCTAGAGCTAAGAATGGTGCCTGTCACCCACCACCCGTTACCGCAAAACTATTTACTTGCCCTTTTTATAGGGTCAGAGACATAGGGAAAGGGAAAAAAAAGGAAACCTTGACAGCTCTTGAAGCTTCTCCTCTACGCTTCCTCTTCTCGATCGGACGACTCTCTTTACTTTTCTCACTTTGCTTTTCCACCCTCCGATCATCTTCATCTCCTTGCAGAACAACCTCTGGTCACGTGCGTGCTTTAGGTCTCCTTTGGTTCATCATCACGAGCTATGGAGCTTGAACACTTCTCTTCTCGCGTAGGAAGCCCAAGCTTTTCTGAATGTTTCCTCCAAATGAATTGTTAGGCAGAGAGACCCATAAAGAAATCAGCTTCAACCTCTCCCAAAACGTTGCGTTTCACTAGACTTCTTTAAAAGGGCTTCAGCTCATCTCCATCGCAGCCCATTTCAGTGCAACAAACTTCTTTTCCCCTCCGCAGAGCATCAGCCCGCCAAAAGCAGTCCAATTCCCTCACAGCAGCTCATATATTACTTCAGGGTGTTGCTCCCTCCACCACCACACCTTTCTCCCTCCACCTCCCCTTTACTATTTTGTCCCTCAGTAAAATTTTATTTTTAGGGTTATTATTTTTTAATTTTACCCATTCACAACTTATTTCACTAATAACCTATTTTAGTCCCATACATGAGTAAAATACTTTTCTTTCATTTTAACATTATATTTCTTCATCTCTTTCTTTCGTCATTGTGA
This sequence comes from Vigna angularis, assembly GCF_016808095.1. Classification (NCBI taxonomy): domain Eukaryota; kingdom Viridiplantae; phylum Streptophyta; class Magnoliopsida; order Fabales; family Fabaceae; genus Vigna; species Vigna angularis. The sequence continues at coordinate 23,176,265 of NC_068979.1, read as the reverse complement.
GATACTAGAAGTTGCAAAGGTTGGTGGTGGTGGAAAGAATTATCAAGCAGTCTCCCTCTCGTGGTGTAGTGTCGCTCTCGTGGTGCAGTGTCGCTCTTGTGGTGCAATGCGTGGAGTGGTGCAGTGCGTGTCCTGCTTCCTCGTATTCGAATAAACCTTGAAATAAAACCCTAAAATAAAAAACGTAACCTTTAAACGGATGTGACATCCTTCAACGGATGTGACATTCTTCAACGGATGTCAACATCCGTTTAAGGAAAAACGGATGTCGACATCCGTTTTACCTTAAACGGATGTTGACATCCGTTTTACCTTAAACGGATGTTGACATCCGTTTTACCTTAAACGGATGTTGACATCCGTTTTACCTTAAACGGATGTTGACATCCGTTGAAGATGTCACCTCCGTTTAAAGGTTACGTTTTTTATTTTAGAGTTTGTTTTATTAGGGGACATCCATTGAAGGATGTCACCTCCGTTGATGTATACTTCCTTACGCTGGTTGATGCTCTGAACGCTCCTCGATGTTCCTCCACACCATGGCGGCGACGCTTCTTCACACCACGGCGGCAATGGAAGCTTTCAAACCAAAAAAAAAAAACTGGGAAGAAAAAGGAATGGAAGTGCGGGAGGTGAAACGGAAATGGGGAAAGGGGAAGATAGTTTCGTGGGTAGGTGCTGGGAAAGTAAAATTAGGGTTTCAAATTATTTAAAATAGGGTAAAAGTAAAAATCTTTTTAACTTAAGGATATAATTGTATTTAAAATAATGTGGGGAGGTGGATGAAGTATAGGGTGGTGGTGGAGGGAGCAACACCCATTACTTCAGCTTTTAAGTTGTTCTTGGCCCAGTTTTATTCGGCCCAATCAGCAGCACCAACCCAATCTATTTTAGCTCAAATTCTTCTTCAGCTCAATATAGTCCAAGGTTCCTGCTAGCTTTCCAAGTCCAATCAGATCCAAATCCTAAAGAAAATGAATTAAATGGTTAAAATGAAAATAAGAAGAAACAAAATATGAAATAAAAACCTAATTAAAAGAAAAACATTTTTATTGAAAGAATTTTAGAAAAATACTCCTAAAAACCTATTTTTGACTACAATTTTACAAAACTACAAATTTAAACTAAAATCTTAAAACTAACCTAATTCTAGAAAATTAGAAACTAAAAGAAACTAAAAATACCTTTTAAACACAGAAAAATGGGGAAAAATAGAGAGTTAGCAATTGGCGACGGTGGCGGGAGCAAACGCTTTGACGAATGTGGTTACGGGTCGGCGACCGGAAGAGGGAAGGAGCAAGAAGACAGAAAAACTCACACTTAATATAATTTGTTTGAAATAGGGATTTTTTTTAAATTTAAAATAAAATAAATTCCACCACATTGTGCCACGTCATTAAATAATGCGCAACCAGCAAGCCAAGACACACAAATTTTAATGTCGTCCATTGAATTTAACGGCAAGATCAAAATTTACTCAATTTTACAGAAAAATAGACCTAATTGGGATAAAAAATAATAGACAATTATGCACAAATAGGGACCTCCAAAACGATTAACCTTTGTATAAATAATCTCTAATTAATGTAATTAACATAGATGATTATACATTAAAATTGATTTATTGGAAAATTTTGTGTGTGCATTAAATGAAACATTTTTCAATATTGAATATATTTTTTCGAAGACTTACACCTCATTCATTTCTTTGTTGAGTGTTTGCACTCCATTTTCTTTAGTGTTCTCCTGCTCCTTTTTGTTGGGTTTTGAGACATTGTTAGAGTATTTCATTCACATTTGTTCAGTGTTTGCACCTCAAGCACCCTATTTTCTTCTGTCTTAAGTGTTATCCTATTCTCTTTCATTAAGTTTTAAGATATTTTTAGAGTATTTCGTTGATTATTGAAGTTGTTCGAGATAGCTTGGGAGCTTGGAGGTGTTGGAGGCAGCTTGGCTGTGGAGGTTAGAGGTAGCCGGAGGCGGTGGCAACTTCAACATCGAAGTGTTTTTTTTAAGATTCTCCTTGGAGGTGCATGATTTTAAATTATTGGATTTGTATATGATACATTAAATGTCCATATCCGAGAAACTTCAAAAACATAAACCAGATATGAAAATCTGAACATATATCCGATTCATGTTTTAAATGTTTTTTTTAAACCTTTCATTATATTAGTTTTTTAATTATTGTATTAGTTTATACTTTTTTAATTTTTGTATGAATTTTTATGTATTTATAAATCTTTAATTACATAATTTTTAATGTTAAAAAAGAATTTACATGAATTTATTAAATTTAAAAATAAATTGATGAAAAAATAAAAATAAAAGTATAAAAATGTATGAAATCGGATATAAAAATCCGAAAGGAAGAGTATATTCAATTTTCCTTGTATCGAAAGTCAATAGCCTATGTATGTTTTGATAAAATTTGTTTATCCCTGTTCGAAATGCTATGTATGATTTTAAAAATTTTTGTTTTGTAATTGCATATATGGTGAATATTACTTTTAATGTTTAATTGTATTATATTATTTTATAATGTAAAAGTTCATTACATTATTTTAAAATGTTTAATTATATTATTTATAAATATTTAATATGATAATTTTAAAATTTGTTATATTATTTTAAAAGGTTTAATTATATTATTTATAATGTAAAAGTTTGTTTTTTTAAAATCTTTTATTATATTATTTTAAAATTTAAAAGCTTGTTTATTTTGAATGTAAAAATTTATTAGATTAATTTATAATGTTTAATTATATTATTTATAAATATTTAAATAGATAACTTGTATACAAATTATTTGTATGAGTGTTTTAAATTTATAAAAATATAAATTTATTTAAAAATCATATAAAAAATTATAAAAATTATTAGGTAGTTTTAAGTATTATTATTTTTTTGGTGTTTTAATTTTGAAGTTTATTAGAATATTTTTTGATTTTATAATTTGATTTAATTTATTCTATTAGTTTTTAATTTTGTTAAAATTTTGTTATAAAATGAATTGTATGACTTTTTTTAGTTTATTTAAAGAAAATTGGTATGTAAAATTCATATGAAAAATTTGAATGATTTTTTAGGTATTTTATGTATTATTATTTTGGTGTTTATTTTTAAGTTTATTAGATTTTTTATAATTGTTTAATTTATTGTATTAGTTCATGTTATTTAAATAATGTTATTTGTTTTTTGATTATTATAAATTATATTAGATATTGAGGAATGAATTTTATATTATAGGTGATTATAGTCTAAATGGACGAATATCTTTGTTCTTAAATAAATTTTAGCATGATATCAGATTTTTCGTCTTTTATAAATGAGGTTGCCGAGGGAGATTTAATGAATAATTTCACAACATATGAAATATTTTTTTCTCGTGAAAACTTAATTAAATTGGTAAGAGGGATTGGATATGATCTAGGATTTGTTGTGGTGACTATAAGATCCGATAAAGCTGTTGGAAGTCCCACATCGACTAGAGATAAGACCAAATTATAATATATAAGTGAGGTGCAAACCTCACCTTACAGGCCGGTTTGGTGGGGTTGAGTTAGGCTTAAAAACTCACTTTCTAATATGGTATCAAAGCCATGGTTAGAGTCTATCCTAACGAGTTCTAAGTGAGCATTCTATTCTTCTATTCCACCCGTTATTGGGAGCCATTGAAAGAGATACAGTCTCATTAGGCGCCATCTAGAATTAAATTCTAAGGAGCTTAGATGTTAGGCGCTAAGTATTTGTTTTTTAGCACCAAGCATGATGTTGAGTGCTGGAAGGTGCAGATTAAAACTTAGGTTTCAGCGAGCCTTTGTGTTACCTTCGTTGGATGAAAATGAGTTAGCGCTTCGTGGGGTGTACTGAGTACTATAATAGGTAAATTTCTTGAATTAATAATGTATTAATAATATGCTTTGGATGTATATATGATGATTAATTATTGAAAACAGAAATATGATGTATGAATTGTTTATTAATATGCTTTATATTGTATACATGTGATGATAGATGGTTTGATACGAGAATTATGAAGAAAATTGTCTATAACTTATTCAATTTTTTTCTATTATTATCCCTTATATTTTAATATACTTTCTAGTATTAATTTTTTTTTACTTACTATTATTTATTTTAATTTTATAATTAAATAAAAGCTAAACATGATTAATATTCTATGTAAGAACCCCACTTATCCATCACTTATTTAAATTGAGATTATATATATAATGCATAATATTATTATTTTTGGTTGCACAACTCATAACTGTTGATTTTACGTGTTTTTGTGTAAATATTTTGGTGAATAAATCAATTCCTTCACAGTTTTTACCTTGTTTTATCCTCAAGTTTAATGTGTTTTCTAGATTTCTTGTGTTTTAGTTACTATATGATTGTTTTTACCTCTAATCTCTTTGTTTGAGTGTGTGAAATAAATGAATAGGAAGCAATTCTAGTGGAGAAAAACAAGCAAGGACTCAAGGGAACATGTTTTGGGACAATAAAAGATCAATTTGAAGCAAATATTCATGTTGGACGCCTTTGAAATCACACAAGAACTTCAATTTTAGAATGTTGTTAAAATTGTTGTCGTTGGGCGACCGTTGAGCGCTCTACTATCTAGAATGCTACTGTTGGGCTGCCGCTGAGCGGTGACGACGCTGATGTGTCAAAATGGGTTATTTAAACATGAGTCTTGCGATTTTTTGGGCATTTTTTTGCACCAACTATTTGATAAAATACCAAAAAGAGTTCGTGTGTTGTTTTGTGCACTTTGATGTCTAATTGAGTTATAAAAGGTTTGTCATGTGTTGCACAAGTCCCTTGAGAGAGAACGATATTTATCACTTGTTTTGCTGCGATCGGTGCACTTGCCGTTGATTTTGCAGCCAACAAGTTTTTGATCAAGTGTAGGAGGAGAAGAATGCCCAAAAAATCGCGAGACTCATGTTTAAATAACTCATTTTGACACATCAGCATCGTCACCGCTCAACGGTAGCCCAACAGTAGCATTCCAGAGAGTAGAGTGCTCAGCTGACGCCTAGCGGTAGCCCAGCGCTAGAAATTCCAGTGACAGAGCGCTCAACGGTTGCCTAGCAGTAGCCTAGCGGCAGCAGTTTTGACAACATTCTAAAATTAAAGTTTTTGTGTGATTCCAAAGGCGTCCAACATGGGTATTTGCTTCAAATTGATCTTTTATTGTCCCAAAATATGTTTCCTTGAGTTCTTACTTGTTTTCCTCCACTATTATTGCTTCCTGTTCATTTATTTCATACACTCAAACAAAGATATTAAAGGTAAAAACAAACATATACTAACTAAAACACAAGAAAACTAGAAAACACACTAAAATAAAACAAGATAAAAAACTGTGAAGGAGTTGATTTATTCACTAAAATACATACACAAAAATACTTAAAATCAACTGTTATTAACAACTCCTCTCTTCCCTTGAGAACCTTTGTTACTTATCATCCGGATTGGAACATCCTTACCTTTTATTGGTCGAGGAAGGTTAATGTTTAAATTTCGGTTGAGACAATTCTAATACTTGTGCTGATAAAAACAATAGATGTCATAAAGAACCATTTTGTTCTAACTGTTGACAAACGAAAGAGAGTTAGAATGATTACACAATATGCTATAACATTATTTTTGTTTCTTTTTCTGTTTTGTTTCTATTCTATTAGCTAACATATATATAGATTCATAAAGGGTGTTCCAATGTTATCTGAATTGTGGTAAATGCTGTGCACCTTGTTGAACACAACTCTAACATAAAACTGGCTTGGACAAAATTTGATCGATGACTGAAATCCTCATATATGGAAATTCCACCATGCTTCCTTCATTAATTAGTAGTCCCTGTCCCTCTATACTTGTATCTAGTGGCCCAGAACAGGTAATGTAGGAAGTTCAAGCCACTTAGCACACACATGAGCCAATAGAACTTGTGCAGGTGATAGTGGTTAAAGTTGGCACCAGAAAGCCATGGTTCGTGGGTGCCATTTCCAGTGACACTGTTTACAACAGATACAACCACTGAACTTAGGTAATACCCCATTGCCAAAGAGGCCCATGAAAGAGATGTGGCCAATGATCTCATCCTTATTGGTGCTTCTGAGAAGAAATATTCCAACAACCCAGCCAAGGTGAAAAGATCAGCAGATCCAAGGAACAGGTACTGAAAGGCAATCCACAAGAATGTGATAGGTAGTGGTTTCGTTGGATCATCAAGTTTGCCTGACTCAGTGGCTACCCTTTTCCTTTTGATTTCAACAAGAGCAGCCACTGCCATGGCAACTATAGAGAGTACTAATCCAAATCCTATCCTTTGGAGGTGGGTGATCCCCATTTCTGATTTGGTGGCTTTCCTTGTGTAGGGGATGATGATGTGGTCATAAATTGGTGCAAGGATCATGATGAACACAACTGGGAAAACTGGTAATGAAGATGGTGGCACCTTTAGGGAACCAAGCTTTGTGTTCATAGAAGCGGCTTGTTCAACAGAGAATGTAGACAACTGAGCCAGGCAACAGTTAAGAATGATTGTACAAGCAAATATGGGTAGTACTTTCAGCACTACCTTCACATCTTCTACTTCTTCCACACTGCATTCTAGTGATGAATACCTTGGCTTGTTTGTAACTGCTTTGTTGAGAAATTTTAGCTGCCCTGTTGGGGTTTTATTTGTTGTGTTTGCCTTTACAGTTTCTTGTTCTGATTTCATTCTTCCCGAGTGTGGATTAGAAGGGCTAGAAGCCATGTTAACAACAGCACTGCTAGAGTTTTTGTATGTGCAGCTATTCAGTACAGCAGCAAAAAGAACCTGCTCAAATTAAAACAAGAAATTACCATAATTTCTTATCAGTTAACAGTGTACAAACTTTTTCATTGGTATTGTAAAGAAATTAAAATGATTAGAGATTGACGCTTACCTTTAAAATGGTTGTGAGTGGACTTCCAGAAGGGATCTTGTTCTTGTAAGTAGGGGAACCAGAAAGAAAAACTGGGATAGATACAAAAATGCTAATGGTAGAAATTGCAAAACCCCATTGCCAGCCTTTGTTGTCTTCAATCCACACAACAAAAGTAACTGCAATGAGGGCACCGCATGACAGGCAGAAGACAAAGTAGTTGAAGAAAGTTGATCTCTGCTTCCGACCAGACGGGGTGGTTTCATCAAATTGCTCACCACCATGTGCTGGCAGTGACCCTTTGATCCCTCCAACCCCCAAAGCCACCAGATACAGCCCAACAAACAACATTGCTGCTTTCCCACCATTAACTTCTTCACACCGACTGTCTCTGTCACACTTTGGTGCCTTTAACGAAGGATCACGAGCTTGGATGGTCAGAACAATCAGACCCTGCACAAATTGTACACATTCTTTAGCCAACCATGTTTTTCAATTAATATAAAAGGCAGAACCAACTTTTAGGTTGTAAGTGGTATCCTGATCTATGAACTTTTTCATGACTCATTGCCAAATCTATAGTAAGTTGTTTTTTTTGTTGATATCAAGTGTGACAAATGGACACAACCAAAATCTGTAACAGAATACCAAGCAGTGGAGCCCAGTACCAAAAATGCTCATGGGAATTGCTCAGAGAAAGAAGGCAAAGCAATAAAAGAAAATCAGAATTTCTCCATATGCTGCTTTTGGACAACTACAATGATCAAAAAGTGTGGCCAGTGCCTACCATTTCTCGAATATTTGTCTTACAAAAGAATGGTCCAATACTATGCACAAAAGTGTCTCACGTCTTACATAGAACAAGGTGTGGCTAGTTCCTTGGACCGTGCACGGACAAGGACAAGGACGTGTTATGATCCACTGGTACCATTTTCATTATGAAATATCACTGTTTTAGTTGGCGTTTTTAGCAACTTATGTGTGTTCGCAAATGGATCACCACGACCACACACGTGGTTCGCAAACTTACTTTGCTACAACTTCCTTGTAAGTGCCTTTACAACTTCTGGAACGTGCAGATTTTACAAAAGAAAAACATTCTAGAATAAAAACATAGTCATTAGAACAAGATGCTCATCATGAATATCTTTTGCCACAAACATTCCAACGCAGACATGGCACTTAGCTAAACTTGACATGATCCACCAATGAAAAACTAACTTTATCTATCATCATATCATCCATTTTTTCTCTGAACAAATAGATATTTTAGGTTAAAAAAAGTTGTGATTCAGGCTCAGCATGTTTCACACCCATAACATTTTTTTCTTCTGATCAATTTGTTGACCAATTCAAGCAGTTTCCAAACAATAGCGTGAAGTAAAAATGATACTTAATTGTTGTGTTGAAATTTGGTGAGCACGTAATGAAAAATGTTTCTATTTACACATTAAAATTTAAACGTTATAATATTATTAGTAAATAAAATATATGATTTTAAGGTTATCTCTCATGGGTACCAACAAAACACTATGTATATTAAATAATGTAAAAATAATTAAGAGACGAGGATGAGGTGTACAACGTGATGATGACACGTAATAGTTGGGGGCAAGATTTGAGGAGGCAAAACGACAAAAGTTGATGCACTAAACAAAGGGGTCCTAGGCATTTGATCAAATTAAATACGTTGCATGAAAAATAATACGTGGGTCCTCTTATATTTAATAAATCAAAGATAGGCTTACAAGGATACTTTTCCAAAGAATCGAAACAATATAAAAATTACTTATTTAATTAATAGTTTTTAAAATAAAACACTCTTTAGCCTTCTCTCTATATCATGCATCTCTTTGATTTCACTTCGTGTAACACCAAAAGATCATAGTATGTAGAAAGACAAAATCTCCCCCACCAACATTATTTTATCTCCTCCACTCCAAAATCATAAAGTCGTCTAACACTATCAACCATATTATGTGCCCTTCCCATTTAAATTAGATGGTGACCACAAGAACAATTAATATATATAATTATTTATGCACATCATGCTCATACATTACTTTTTTTTTGTTTCTCTCAAATCTAATTCTTCCTTGCCCACCACTAAGATTGCAAGTTCAAGGTTATAAACATATACACATATAATAATATTTTACTATGCTTCTAGAGATAAAATGAGAAGAGACAAACCATGTAAATATTGTGAATCTGTTAAAGTAATAATTATTGTTGACTTGCTCTATGACTTGTGTATCTCAGTGGGCATTAATGAAATTCATATCATATCATAAGGTTTCGATAGACCAAGTGGAAGAGGGAATGCAGGAAAAAAGAAAGAAAAAGAATCCAGGGTTGGATAAGTGTTTTTAACACCATTCATGGTTTTTAAATTCTTCCATGAGAATTTAGTTTTGCACCATTTGATTCAACCCTACCAAGCAAGTTGCAAAGCTTTGCAACGACTCAATCTTATTCCTGTAGACACGTCACATCCTTTTGCCGGACACGTGTACTTTGAGTCACCCAGAAAAAAAATAAAACATCTTTTTTTACGAGATTAATTAATATTCTCTCCTATATATTTATCATGGGTATTAAAAAAAAGACAAACAAAAAAATTTGATTTTCCTTTTTCTTTGAGCGACATAACATGGAAAAGGGAAAACAATAAGTGCAAAAGCAAGGATGAGTTTGTTCAACATGTTTGTGTTGAATGAGTGAGTAGTGAGAGAAACAGAAGCACTTATGGAGAAAGCAAAAAGTGATGTTGCTGATCACATGGAAGAAAAGATGAGAGAAGAGTGTAGTGGCTTACCATGAACTCAATAACTGCACTTATCAGGTAGACACGATAAGTGGTGAAAAAGGCATCGGATAAGAAACCACCAAGGAGGGCAAGAAGGAAGGCAGTTCCCATGAAATTGGTGACATTGTTAGCAGATTTCGAAGGTGACATGTGCATATGCTGTTTCAGGTACAAAACCAAGTTGCTAGCATTCGACAGAAACGCCAGATTCTCCAATATCTCGGCCACTGTCCCAAACACAACAACCTCGGAATCAGCAGTGAATTGTCTCAAATAAATTATGAACATTTCTATGTTTATCCTTTCTGTCTTTTACATAAGAAGAGAATTAAGGCTGAAACCATGCCCCCAAGAAATTAATAAACGATCATACATTCTGATTCTAACAACACCAGTCTACATCTGTTTCAAATTCTGAATCGAGTAATCTTTTGATGATGGAAAAAATGGGTATGAATGAAATTTTTGATTGAGTGAAAAAAAGAAGATTTTGAGACAGACCCAGAACAAAGGAAGCTGCAAGCATGCCTCCATGGCGTCCTCTGAGAGCAGGTTTGTTGATCCAATCCACATAGCCTTGCCATGTGGTAAGTTGGGGAGCTTCAAGTTCCTGCAAAATTAATTTGATGGAGTGTGTTATGTTAATGCAACAGAATATGTTTATGAGAGTGAAAAGCGAGAGAGAAAGAGAGGGAAGTGACCATGGTGGTGTGTTGAAGTTGGATCTGAGAGAGAGAGAGAGAGAGAGAGAGAGAGAGAGATGATGGTTGTGATGAGTGTGGGAGAGATTTATAGGGAAGAGTCCAAGTTGGGCATAATGGGCATCACACACTACACCTTTGACATTCAAATTCACCATAGTCCTTCTTTCACATTCATTTTCCTTATTCCTTGCTAAATCTACTTTATATTTCTTTATAATAATAATAATAACTATACTCGTCAGTCGTCAATACGTTAAAGGCTTCTGTATTATATTTAAATGCGTATTTTACACTTAATTTATATATCAATTAAAACTTATAAATAAATTAAAGCTACTATAAGTGTTTACCAAAATACATCTTCACTGATATTGTGTTTACGTAAATGATTATTAATGATGCAAAAACTTGAATTTATACTATATTAATAACTTAATTTTAAATTATACAATTCAAAAAATAAATCGTCATAAAAAAATATTTTGAAAATCAAAATCAGGCACACTCTATTAAAAATATACTTTTAAAATTTTTATAATTTCTAAGCTTTGAATCATATATATATATATATATATATATATATATATATATATATATATATATATATATATATATATATATATATATATATATTTAATTTCTAAATATATTATCGTCAACAACATTATCATCACCATCATTATTAATTAGATACGACTGCTAATGATATCATTAGTTATAAATTTTTACAATTGTTAATGCATGAAAATACTCGTAATTTTGTAAAATAATTTAATATAAAAATAATTTTATAAATACAAATTAAAGTTTAAATAAAAAAATTACTATCTGAAAAGAAAAATTTTAGAAATATAGAGAAGGTTAACCCATGCCTTCCATCTCCATCACTACATAATCAAAGAAAATGCAAACATTCATACATGCAAAGGAGACATTTTAGGATATTTGGAAACATCCAAAGTTTGAAATTTTTTAGACGACGATAAAGCAAAGTAAAAAAATGACATCCATACTTTTTGAGGTACTCTAGAATTTGAAGTCACAATTTTCACATTATTGATTTTAAAAATGTTTTATTTTTACATAAATTAAATTTTAAAACTGAATCAATATAGGAGAAAAATCGATGAAATCAAACAACTAATTTAACTTTTAGATTAAAAAAATTGAAGCAATCCTACCCACTATGTACTTATGACATAGAACTTTACATTATTTGAACTATTTGTCACCTTTATCTTTCATGACCACTTTACTAATAAAGCTTATAATTAGTAGTACTAAGAAATTCCATTTTTATAAACTTTTTCCCTATTCAGACACCCTCAAACTTCTTCACACTAATTAAAGAAATTTCCTTTTCCCTTCCACCCAATCTAAAAAAAGTCTAAAAGGAGATTAAGCAAACAAATTATTCCTAGGGGTTTTTTCTTATGTTCACATGCAAAAAATTACAAATATTTGAATTACATGGACTTTTACACTACAAAAAGCATAAGCACTTCTATAACTGCAATGGTTTATTACATTAGTACCTAACATTTCGCATGTGAATAGCAAACATACGTTTAAGTGTCAAACTTCCTAAGGTTTTATATGCTCGAAAATATTTATCAATGTACATTTTTGTAAGCTAGATTATTGTAACTTGTGTGATTTAAAAAAATTTTATAAGAATAATGTTATCATGACTAGTGCAAAAATAACATCACGCGTTTAACGTTTAACGACAAAAAATTCAACGTAAAAAATGACTGGTGGTAGTTTTGTAAATAAAACGTCATTATAGACGTCGATTCTTCTAAGATTAGATGTCAAATAAGGTATAGATGTCGGTTTCCTCAGGATCAGATGTCAAATGGTCTACATACAAAACTGAAAAGTCATTGTTTTATTGTCTTTAGACATCGGCTACAGGCCACCTAGCGTCTAATGCGTCTAACTCAAATTAGACGTCGGTTTCTCCGTCAAAAAGGTCTGAAAATACCTCATTTTAAGTGTCAATATTAACTGTTTTACGATATAGACATCGACCCCCCACCCCCCAGACCAGACATCAAACCCTCTGTCAGAAGTTGCAAAATCAGAATTGAAATGTCACTTTCTCAAACACTAGACGTCGGATCCCTTCCCTGAACATCAATAAGTTGTGAAAATACTCCAAAAGTAGCACAAAAATGAATTCTTTTAGCATTTAGACGTTGGTGGTGGAGGGGGGCCGACGTCAAATGCCCTTTTAAACCCTAAAAACTCAGCATATGAGTCTCACTTTCTTTCGTGTTTTCGTTTCGTTCGTGTTCGCATTCGCCATTACTGCTGCAAGGTATGTTTGATTGATTTTCTTCCAATTAATTTATTTTGCACCAATTAACTTTAGTTTGCATCGATTAAATTTCATTTGCACAAATTAAATTTTGTTTGCACTTCACGAATCTCGACGGCGACATTGAGTGTCCAATCTTTGGTGCTTGAAACTTATAGTATATAATTTTGTGATATACTGAAATAGTTTTCTATATTTCAGATGTGGTAATATTGTAAAAACAAATTGGAGGGGTCTAACGTTAAAATTAATGTCTGAGGAAGGGAATTCGACGTCTTTCAATTAAACGTCAAATCTAAATTGGACATTGAATATCAAAAATAAAAAACCTCGAAAAAAGTTATTTGTTGTTACATTCTACTCCTGTCAAATTTTTATAATTTATGCTTTAAGTGAGCTGGACTCAATTTGCCTTACATTAAAAAAAAACTATATTTTTCTTATGTATTTGAAATTATTTTGACTTTAAACTACTTATTTTTAGAAAGAAAAATAATTAGCCTTTTGGTTAGATTGCTTCATATTAGGAACCTGATTTTATACGACGTAATCTTTGAATATTTTGATTTCTTTTAAAATAATCACGTTTGAAATAGTGTGTTCTTCCTACCAAAAGTAGGAGTATCAGATTCACGCTGAAAATCTAAAGGAGGGCAAGATCGCAATATATGATAAAACACATTGTTTGACCAAAGACCCTGAACTTAGATGTGTAGAAAAACATAAATATTTCATTAATAAAAATTTTAGTACGCTCTAAATTAACTTAAATAAATTAAAAATATTGTAATAATTAGGTGCTCAGCATTCATAATTTACGGAGGATACTATTTATGTAATTAAAAATTTGAAATTATTATTTTTTATGTTGTATTTTTTTTCTAAAAGATTAATAACTTTACAATAATTTTATTCCTTTAACTACTATTGGTATTTTTGAGTCTATTTGATAACAAACTAATCTCTTTATTTCTAAAGTCGGTTTGTTATATATTATTATTAATTGTATGATGTTTGAAGAAAAGATTGGATCCACCCTATTTCCACTAACATGTGTTGCAACACACATAAGTAAACGAAGGTTGTCCTACGTACCCATCAGGAATTGATAGCTTTGTTCCTTCATCACGAAGGTGTACTTAATATTAAGTAGACTTAATACAGGAGAAGAATCCATAAATACTAATTTTCTTTTTTTCTTTTTTTTCTTTTTTGTTTTATGTTGTATATATTTTATTATTTTAATTTTTTTTTGTTGATAAAAAAAAACCGAAGGTGTGGAAGACATGTTTACGCATGCATCACATTCACACACATTGGTGCATAGTTTTAATTGGTACGTAAAAGAAATATTAGGCATGCAGCTTAAGACAGTAACACGAAATGTAAGAACCCTAGGTTGGAGAAGTTAGTGGAGTTTCCATTTATGGTTAAAAAATGTGATTTTTTTGTTTTTTTGGAAGAGTTCATGCATGGTGCTCAAAAGAGAGTGAGTCAAATTTTCACCTTTTCAGGACATACCTAACCATCGCACACTCCTTAATGTACAGCTAGTGACAATAACTGGATCCTACAAAAGTCATTATTTAATCAAAGGAAATTAACAAAGTTTTTTTTTTTCACACTTCATGAGGTTCAACATCCTTTGACCCTATCCCTAAATGTCAAATGTTTTGACTGATGAAGATATTACCCTCACTCAAACCACATTCATGACCTTTATTTTTTTCTTTTTTGAGACATGTGATTCTCCCTCTCACGTGTTTCGTATATTGGTACGTCATGAAGCAGTTTCAGTCTGCCATGAGAATTGAGAAATTCAAAACAAAGGGTTGTTTTCCAGAACAATATTTAATTAAATTTGTTAGAAATGTTTTCTACTTGGTAACACCTTCGAGGGGAAAATGTTATCCTTACGTGTTTAAGTTGCAATTTTTTGTTAACGTCTATCATCTTGTTAGATGTATATAAGTATATTAATTGGTGATTATAATCTTATATACATTATATAAGTATATAAGTATATATTGTTGGAAAATTTGATAAGAACAATTTAAATCGATTTCTTATGCGTAACTGATCATTATCTTTAAGAATTTATTTTTAGTATATGTACAAAATTTCCCAAAGTGTATATAACATGATTTTTTTAAAAATAGCAAAAACTCTTTTTAAAGAGTTAATATAAACTTTAAAAAAGGAGAAAATAATAGAGATGTGAGAGAAACTGAAGAAAGTGTATTTCTTACTTTGGAGAGAGAATACACCCATTTAGAGGTGTGCAATGGGCTCAGCCAAATACGAGTTTGACCACAAGTTCAGCTACACAAGTTCAATTGGAGTGACCAACATGATGTAACATCTCATAATCTCACACTTGATAATTCATAATTTATATATAACATCCCATAATCTCACACTTGATAATTCATAATTTATATATAACATCCCATAATCTCACACTTGAAAATTCATAGTTGATATATATATATATATATATATATATATATATATATATATATATATATATATGTTTTAAACTCAGATTTTAACTACAAACTCATAAATATAACTCGAATTCTTCTAATTTATTTTTCTATCTCTTTCTTCATTGGCATTGGATCAGACAACATTCCTTCATCTGCTCTCATATAACGAATTATACGATCATCGCACATACACAAACACAAACAAGTAGGGTGAGCTAACATGCAACAAATCATTTATAAAACATGCATAATTACTTTGATACACTCAACAAACATCATATAATAATTATGTCAGACACCCTCATACCATCATACCACAATCACACCATAGATACTAATCCCATCATATCACAATTCCTAATAGACACTCGTTCCACAATACCCAATAAACACTCATCCCACAATACCCAATAGACACTCATCCCACAATACCCAATAGACACTCATTCCACAATACTCAATAGACACTCATTCGGATGATACGTTGATGAGCGGTCACGGGAGGTTATGCACTTGTGATAACTTGTACTTCTTCTTACAAATACACTTCCAAAATAATCCATACCATCCACAAGGTTAGTCCTCAACACTATGTCCAAAACCGGCACATAGACCAGGACCTCCTGCCCCTCTCACCATATAATTCATCCTTCTCTACTTGAGACTGGATGATTATTAGAGTATCAGGATAACCTCCAACTACAGGATCCTCAACATCAACATATACTCAAATACCATATCATTACTGAATCTCTCCACGAGACTCATACCATGCTCATATTCCTCAACTCACATTATACCCTTACAAAATCTCCCCATAATACTCATATCATGTTCAGATGCATAAATTCAAATCCAATAAAATCCAATCATCCAGAAATCATACAAAATGGATATATCACAAAATAAATTAACAATACTAAAATATTACCATAAATGGTCACCGGAGAAGAATCAAATGTTTGACGAATCAAACTCACCACAGTAACATGAATTCATCAAAATTTTCTTTAAATTTTTTTAAGAAAAAGGTAGAAGAGAGTTTGAACCCATGTTCTTGAAATCACCACAATTTTCTACCAATTAAGCTACCAAAATTTCTTATTTTGCTTTCCACATTTTATTTTTTTACATAAACTTATTATATTTTCCATTCACAAAGAAATCTAGTAATAAAATTGTTACTATTAAGGTAAATATATTTAATGGGTCTTACACATGAGCTCAGCCAACATGAATGTAGCGCTTATTAATGAATCTAAAACAAAAAGAGTATTTAAATTGAAAACTTTCAGCATTAACACAAAAACATCTTATTACGTCATTGAATTTACATCTTACATGTAGGTAACAAATGTAAAAAATACATGATGACATTTTTTTAATTAAATGGTCAATATTTACGTCTAGCATCTAACACGTATATAATAAACATGTAAGCGTTAGATGAAAAACTAATTTTTACGTATAATGCTTAGGTCAGACATAAATGCATTTAGAAAAATCTACAAAGTTCATTTCTCTTCAATTTCCCCCTTGTGTGAAGTTCTCTTTTTATTGCAGACCATTTTGTGTGAGTTAAGACTATCATTGATGGCCAAAAATTGAATTTTTAGTTCTTCTTGTGTGTGATTCATTGTAAAACATCTTTTCCTTCAAATATTTTTCTGCATTAAGGTTAATTTTTCAAATATTTTTCCACATTAAGGTTAATTTTTCATCCATCTTGTAATAGTGTTGGTGCGATTTTGAAAAAATTAATCATTGCTATGGATGAATGTCTTCCTTGTTTGTCTTGAACGTAAGTTTTATGATTTTTTGTTTATATTAAATATTTGATTAATTTTGGATTTATTAAATGAATAAGAAGAAAAAAAGAAAAAGAAGACAAAGACAAATAAGTAGAAGGAGAAAAAGAGAAGGAAGAAGAAAAAAAAGAGAAAAAAAAAAAGAAGACGAAGAAGAAATTTAGTACGAAAAAAAAATTTACATAAATTTACGACTATTATAAATACATCAAATACAAATTTACGTCTATATAAATGCAACAAACATAAATTTACATTTGATAAAAAAATTAAATTTACTTTCCCACAATTACGTGTAACCCTACAATAAATATAAAAAATCTAAAATAACATACATAAAAATACCTGTTAGTGCTAACTATGAATTTCTATTCAATAATTTTTCTCGTTAAATATTTTTTTTAACTTATATATCAATTGATTTTATTTCACGGATTGTTTCATTTTCTCTTTAAAAAGTATGTATGAAGAACTTTATTTAAACAAATTTTATTTATATACTTGGTATATATTATATGAAAAGTGAAAATATCAAAATTAACAAGATAAAAAAATACTGCAGTAATTTTCTTTGCATATAGACTAACCCAATTAACGGAACAAATTACTATACATACTAAGCAGGAAACATGTGCGGAAAACGTTATACATTAAAAATAAATTCTTCTTCTATCCTAATAGAAACATATTCTTTGCTGATAAAAGAATTATATATTCTTTCAGATGGATTATTTGTTACATTCTTTCTTGATACTTATAATTACTTTACATATAATTTAACCATAATTTTGTTATACTAAAATACAATTTTGATATACTTAAATAAATATTACATAATTTTGAATACTAAAATGCACTATAACATTGCCATAAATGTGCTTTTTTTGTGTGCAAAAGGGTGAATCCTTATTTTACATGTATATGTATATATACACGTTTCTTTGCTAAAAAAAATATTCAAAAACATGATAATTGTCGTTGTTAAGGATTGAGTCAAATATCATGTGTCATTGTTTGGATTTATATGCAAATTCTTCCAACTCAAATTTTGGCTGTAACCGTTCGTGTATATCAATATATAAAAGAATGCTAAAAATACTATTTAATTTTTAAAAAAATAAATTATTCTAACCACTCTTAAAATTGTTGTTGATGAAATCATACAATCTTTGTCTGAAAGTCGATATTAATAAAAATACTTAAAAAAAATTTACGCACGTCTCACTTTTATAAGTAATTACGTTCCGAAAAGAAATTATGTACCGTATTTCAAATAATATACGTAATTCATTTCGAAGTTATGGTAGTTATATAAAATATGCTTATACTCTATATCATGATGAAATTCTATGAGGATGATGTTTGGACTGAAATTGCATGCATATGAACACGTTGATTTTTGTAAAAATAGACTATAACCTACTTCTCACTACAAAATAACAACTCAACTTTTCAACATGATTTTAAATATTGATAAGACGTTGAGATGAAATTCAACTAGACAATTGAGTATAAATTATCTTTTAGGTATGATGTACAGAAAATATCACTATTGATAAAATGGAAATAAAACTTGAAGTATCAAATCAAACCATTTTTGGATTTGAAAATTATAATTCTAAATTAATCTTATAATTACTTATAAATTTATTTTATTGATAATTAATGTAAGATATTTAATATACTTTTTCACGTTAAAATATAGAAAATTAAATATTAATAAATAATTCAATAAAAATCCAATAACAATTTATACTATAAATACTATTAGAATAAACTTCATAATTATTAAAATATAAACTTTAAATTTAATTAAATTATAAAATTTATTAATAAAACAAAGTTCACATCATATATATATTATTGTAAATTTGTTTTATTGTAAATTTGTTTTAATCAAAATTTACATCCAATTATATATTATAAATTTATTTTAGTTGAGATAAAATTCTCAATATTTTGATTTACAGTGGTTCACTCTAAAAATATTATTTCAATTTAAGATTCGGTGAAGAATAATTATTTATTAATTGATTTACAAATTTAATGATAAGAAAATAAAATGTATAAAAAAATGAATAAAGTGTTTGAATAAATGCTACAGTGTAGAGTTGAGTGTACATATATCTTTTTCCTTGTGCAGAGTTTATACACGCAATATCAGTGTACCCTATTGACCATTAGTGAGAGTGAAAGAATGAACATGAAAGATGCTTTAGTAAAGTATAATTAGTCTATGCTTAGTTTTGATGTAAAGATTCAATGAACATTATTAACCTTTTACAATGAACCAGTCGGTATATATACATCAGTGCATGCATTGTCAAATTTGTGGTACCATTTTATAGTTAATTTCAAACGTTTAATTTAATTATGTGGGTCAAACTATGATAAATATTCCACAGAAATTGACAGAAGGGTATTGAGAAAATATGCATAATATTTATATAATATAATTAACGTGGAGAACAAAATCTTACCTAGCTAGAATGTTATATGTACCAGAATTGGAAAATGTTATTTTATAGAAGAGAAATACGATATTCTAAGCCAACCTTATCTCTTTTTGACAAAGTCGAGTAAGCAAATCAAAGAATGCCACATTCAAATATAAGCAAATAAGTCATTTTTTTAAATTTTTTCTAAACTGTTATGTATGTATTAGATGTGTTAGGACTTGTTTGTGGCTAATAACTGGTTCCCAATTGCTTATGTTGTCACATCATGAGCTGTGGAAGGTATAAACATTAAACTACCATTACTTTGTTTCTTTCAAGTTCCAAACCAAGAAATTATATATATATATATATATATATATATATATGAATGAATGATTGAGGAATAAATAAATAATACAAATTATTAGACGTTATAAATTGATTTGTGCTAAGAGTTTATATCTATAATATTCTTTGATATAATAATTATAAGATAAATAGTTTGTTAATATTTATGAGATTTATATTATACAATCATAATTAATTACTAGTGAAAATATACGTGTTTCATTTTCTTATGATAATAACAAATGGTAAATTTATTATTATTTTATTGATCTTGTTATTATTATAATTATGAAATTAAATAATTTTTATAGTTTTATTATAAATAGTTTTTATTTATATTATAGGTAGTTTTATAATCATTGTTAAGTGTAGAATATTGAAGATGGAAGAGTAAAAAAAATCTTAGAAGTTAAAAAATGTTCATATTATATATATATATATATATATATATATATATATATATATATATTAATTGTAGGTGGATATCAAAATATCATTAAAAAGAATAAAAAGTTTATTTATTTTAAAGAATTCTATCATAATCTATAAAGATTTTAATAAATTTTGTAATACCTATTTTGAACATAGAGTCAATACAACCTATCATGTCATTCATATAAACAAAAATATTTATTAAAATCTTAATATGATTTAGACTAAATTTCTAAAATGCTTGTATATTGAGTTCAATATGTGTGCTAGTCATGCATTATCATGAACTATTACAGTAAAATACAATCCACATTTCTCTTATTCCAAATCTTCATCCATCCCAAAATAATCATGACATGATTAATTTTTTCCATCATTTAAGTCACATTAACTTCATACTAATATGGTAGACTGAACCTCTATATGATTATGAGAGTTTAATAAAATCAAAATGATTATGTTACTATTTGATATATTAATACAATTCTCACCATCAATATCATTTCAACTAGAAAAGGTCACACAGATAACTACATGTGCAACAATTTTAAAAACAACTAATAACTAATTTAGTGCAATCAAATTATAGATCATACAAAAGATTAATAATTAGAACTTATAAAAGTTAATAAAATAATAATTTAAAACTTATAAAAATTAATAAGCTAATAATTTAGAATTAAAAATATAATGATATAGAACTTATAAAAATTAATAAATAATTTTTAATTTTTAATCTAATAATTTGGAACTTTTAAAAATTAACAATCTAATAATTTAGAATTAAGAATTTATTAATTCAGAACTAAAAAAAGTTATAAGCTTTCCTTACTACTACAATTATCGCAACAATCTTATTATTGGAAAAAAAAAACAAGCTTTTAATTTCATTGTAAAAAATTAATATATATTAGGTTTAATGTAAATTTTAGTCTCCCATAATCATATGATTTTATTTTTTTCGTCTGATGTACAAATTGGATTTCTCATATATATGAATTATGTAATATTCTTCTTTCCATTTGCATAAAATATTTTGTAAATTTTAATGACGTGACAATAAATGATATTGTGAAAACTTGACTACTTATTATTTATTAAGTCAAGGAATCAAAAAGTGTTAAGTCATGGGAAAGTGACTAAAGCTACGGAATGTAATTAATTAATTAATCAGAAATTAATTAATTAATTAATTAGAAAGCCTAGAACAGCTATACGTGTGTATATTGTAGTTAATGGTATGGTATCTTTGAAAGAAGATGGCCTAGGTAAATGCATATGTAATAAACAAGAATAAACAAATAACTTTTTTTGCTGAAACATTATTTTTCTTACCACTTTATAAGTCCAAAGCATCCACCGACTTTGTCTATATTTATGTTAAAAAATGGTTGAAAGATCTCAATAAATAAAAATATTGTATGAAAAAAAATAGAAAATTAATTTTATATATTCCTAAACGTTTTCCTAGCGGTGTATTTTACATAATTTATATGTTTAAGAACTTGTTAATGAATAAAAAATTGACAAAATCATAAGAAAAAACAAGTAATATGTTACCTTTTTCAATTCACGAACAACTGAAGAAGGATTAAATTAATTATGTTTACTCTCTCTAGCTATACAAGGAAATTTTGTGAAGAACTTTAAAATGATATTTTAGAAGTGATAATGAATTAAAAATATTAAGACTCGATTATTTTAATATTAAAAGATTTTAATAAAAATAGATTTGTTATAAATGCGTTTCATTATTTTAAAACATACTATTTCTCTAAAACTATTTTTCTAAAGTTCTCTACCTTATCTCTAAGGGGTTTTGCACCATGTTTATTTGTTTGAAAATCGAAGATCGCTTGTGTGATTCTCGTGGTAAGATCTTCAACTCTACCGATCAGCTTCTAAAAAAGAATAAGTTAGTTTTATGCTCTTTTCTCTAGTTTCACATTTTCCAATGCATGTGATGTTTGGTTTTGTCGCATGTATGGTTTGAGTTTCTTTTAAGGTTCTCTATTGAGTAGTGGTTCTAATTACATATCCTGATTATATTTTCATTGTTTATAGGTGTTATGTGTCTCTTTGAGCAGAGAGAGCAGAGTAGGGGCCCCTAGAGCTGGTTTGAGTTTCTAACAAGTAAGGGAAGCTAAATATCTCTTTTTCTATTATGTCAATGCTTTGATAATATGAATTGGTATATTAGAGTTTGCTTTAAAAATATTTAACTTGTGGAGATTTTGATGTGTTGTGATGAAATTGCTTGCATTGACTTATATGTGTGATGTTTGATATTGGAAAAGGATTATTATGAATGCTTGTGGTATATTGTCTGTTTTAATCATATTGAGTTGTTGTAATTGAGGTTGTAATCTAAACTTGAAGTAGTGGAAGGTGAAAGTTTTGGTTAGTCTTGTGTCTAATTTGGGGTTTTAATAGGTGATGTTTTTTAGGAATGGTTTTGGAGAGAAACTTAGTGTTTAAGGTTGGTGTCTAAGTTATTTAAGACTTGTGTAACCTTTCTGGTTCAACAAAATCTGAGGTGAATTACATAGAATCTGATGCATAAGTTTTTTTAGAATTTTGGTTTGACAATAGAATGATGTAAGGATCAATATTAGCTAAGAAATAGGGGTTTTAACATGTGAAATCTTGGAGAAAGGGTCTTAGGAGCAAATATATTGTTTGGTGTGTACCTTGAGGCCATTTAGAACTTAGTTGGCTAGTCAATACTTTAAAAATATGGTTTAAAAAATTGAAGTATGATACATGAGTTGTGAGTTGTAGATTAATTGGTTGAAACTTGATTCTTGATCAAATCATTAAATTGGTATCTAATTTGAGTTTTAAAATTGTTCTTCAATCATTCCTATTGTCTAGAATGCCATTTTGATAATTTGAATAGGTATTGGGGTCAATTAAAGCTAGTTTTAGAGTTGTTGATTTTCTGGTATAGGGCTAAGTGTCAGGATTGTAGGGCTGAGCGCAACTCTTCCAGTAGTGTTGGTGTTGAGCGCTAGTTTTCCAGTGAGGATAGCGCTGAGCGCCAGAAAGTTGGCGTTGAGCGTGATATGTGCAATATTGATTTATGTTCTCTATTCTCTTGTTCTTGTTGAGTTTTGAGTTGTATTTGGTACTTTGATGCTTGTTTGGTAGTATCTATTGAATTGTGGGATGATGTTTACATGAGACTATGTATATTATTAAGTATGGTGAAACGTATGGGAGACATGTATAATAATATTCAAATGAAATGAAAAGTGTGGATTTAAATATGATGGAGAAAGGAATTCCACAGAGGAATATTCTAGTGTAGTTATGTTGTGTAATATATTGAAATGGGAGCTCCTGGATTGAGGAATGATCGTGACACTCTCAGTAACCCATCACAAGTAGAGATGGGTGATTATGTCATGGAGAGTAGCAGGAGGTCCTAGTCTATGGTCACTGGTTTTGACCATAGATGTTTCACGGATTAACCTTGGTGTATGACATTATGGTTGTTGTTATTATTCGGAGCAAGTTACTCCACCATACATGTGTACAGGTTCTCCATGAGTCTAAAATCAATACATCTATCCAAATAGTGGGAGTTCAAGGTTGATGGGAATTATTTCTATGTTTCTTGATTTATAATATGGATGTGTTGTTATGGTTTCAAAAATATATGTATATTCTTTTGGTACTTTAGTTTATCCTTGCTTTTGTGTTGTCTGTTTGTGTATTGTTTTCTCTTTTGCAATGATCACCTTAATGGTGTGAGCTTAGGAAAACATCTTTTCAGTTGCTCTAGCGAGAGGTGAGGGTAAAACATATGTATAATTAGATGGTTCAATAGGTGTAAATATCTTCTTTGTAGTAGGTTTGTTTTACCTAATTGTTCTATTATCATCTTTTGTAACGTTTTATTTTAATAGTTTTATACTATTAAAATGAGATGTTACAATTGGAACCCACCATAGAATAAACAAATTGAAACATAATTATCTAAAAAAAATAAAAAGAATAGTCATAAGCAGTACAAATAACTATGTATTATATTAAGGTTTAATCATTTTGGAATCCCTATTTGTGCAGAATCGTCTCAAATAGGTCCTCGTATTTTGAATGTTCTCAATTAGGTCTTTTTTTGTGAAAAATTGAATCAATTTGAACCTCGCCGTTAATTAGGATGGACGACGTTAAAAAGTGTGCTTCGTGGCTTGGTGACTCAGCAAATTTTATTGACGTGGCAGACTTTGGTGGCCTGAGGTGGATTATTTTTATTAATAGTTTTAAAAAACTTTAATTTAATCAAAACACAATGTTTTAATTAGGGGAATCTAATTAAAAGTTAGGGATTTGTGGTTTGCTTCTTCAGTCTGTGCCAAATTGGGGAAACTTTCTTACAAATCGACGCCGTTTGAGCACAACCAACAACGTTTCTCTTATTCTGTTCTACGATGCGCGACAAACTTGTTCTCGTCGTCGACGAAGCTTGGGCACGGCGGGTTCGGTTCGGTTCACAAAGAAACTCTGCCTTCTGGCTAGACCGTGGCGTTGAAGGTTATGGACTCGCCCGGGTCAATCCCGGGGGAGAGAGAGTTCCACAACGAGTTGACGCTATGTTCGTATCTGAAGTCGCCGTTTGTTATTTCGTTACTCAATTTTTTTTCGGACCGGCGTAGTCGGAAGCTGGTTCTGGTTTACGAGCTGATGTCGAACCGGAGTTTGCAGGACACGTTACTGGACCGAAGGTGTCTGAAGCTGATGTGTTGGGGGAAGAAGTTTGACATCGCCGTTTCGGTGGCGATGGGGTTGGAGTATTTGCACCACGCGTGTGAGCCTTCGGTGATTCATGGGGATATAAAGTCGAGTAATGTGTTGCTGGATGAGGATTTTAGAGCGAAGGGATTTTGGGCTTGCTAGGGTTAAGGCGGTGGAGGATTTGGGAATGATGGAGGGGAAGAAGGAAGGGGTTGTGGAAATTGCGGTCGAGGAGTTTGGGGTGATGGAGGAGGGGTAGAATGTGAGTGTGATGGATGTTGACAGATCGCTGGAGAGTTGTCCTATGAGGGTTGTCGATTACTCGGACGTGTCGCTAGTGGGGATGATAAGTTGAGTGTGGTGTCGGATGGGTGCTTTGAGAGTGTTGATAATGAGAATGTGAATTTGAATAAGAAGAAGGGTGGTGGTGGTTCAGGGAGGGATTGGTGGTGAAGGCAGGAGAGTGGGGGAGGGAGGGAATCGAGGGGAGTGAAGGATTATGTGATAGAGTGGATCGGGAGTGAGATTAAGAAAGAGAGGCCCAAGAGTGATTGAGAAATCTGATTAAAAGTTGTGTTTTGATTAAATTAAAGTTTTATAAAATGGTAAATAAAAATAATCAATCTCAAGCCACCAAAGTCTGCCACGTCTGCTCAGTCACCAAGCCATGAAGCACAATTTTTAACGTCGTCCATCCCAATTACAGCGAGGTCCAAATTGATTCAATTTTTCACAAAAAGAAACTTAATTGAGAACATTCAAAATACGATGACCTATTTGAGACGATTATGCACAAATAGGAATGTCCGAAATGATTAAACCTTATATTAACATAGGATAGAGACATGGGTCTGATCCAAAATAAGAATAAATTAATAAAACGATGTACTTTTAATTATTTTGTATTTTTTAGAAAACTATCAATATTATTTTATAATATTTTAAAACAAATATTTTGTAATAAAATCATAGCAAAATTACTTTATCTATAAATTTGTAATGTAGTATATCTAAAACACTATTACAAAAGGTTGCATCAAGGTAGTTACATTAGTTATTGATCATTTATTTAATAAGTAATGTAAAAAAATTTAGTGTTATATATAGGTAAAAATATAATTGATACATAAATTACCATTCAATATCGGTTATGTTGAATGTCATTCTATAATTAGTATTTAAATTATCTTGTAAGATGATTCAAAATTACTTGTAAGTAATATAATAGAGATATTTTAAGTTGAATATTTAAAACTAATTACATGTGCTAAGAACTCGACGGTGAATAAATCTATGTTGAACAAAATATTTGACATAAATTTACATTTAACTACGTACCATTCCTCATAAATTTACATTAATTTTAGTAATGTCAAACGTAATTTTTTAACATTTTTTAAATTTAATTAGTTCTAGTTTAAAATTAAAATCTAAAATACATAAAAAAAAAACTAATTATATTGTTTTCATACATCAAGATGACAACATTATATAAATTAAAAAAAATCATAAAAATGGAAAATTTTGAGCATGAAAATATGAAATATATAGATATAAAAGTTTGATAAATTCTAATTTGATAAAAAAAAAGCACCAGGACAACTTTAAGAATTTTCTCAAGATATTATTAATATGTAAAGGATATTTTAATGATATTTTAAAGCTTCACATTTTTTTCAAGTATACTTTAACTAACTTGTGTTAATTTTTAAGCTATATTTTATTTTTATCTTCATTAATTTATTTGAAATCATTTTTTATCTAACATAATTGAATTTTTTTATGTCATTTCATATTTATCAATTAACTTATTACTAGCTCTTGTTAACTTTGAATTCAAACCAACTTGTTTATAAAGCCTTTTATTTTGAACTTTTAGTTTATAGCGTAAAATTAGTTTTGAGATAACTTATTAATGCATATACTATAAGGTGTTCACTTCATGATAATTACTTTAAAAGTTATACTATTAAATAACAATAGACGATTGTTTTAATTAAAAGGAAAAAACTGTGTCAAATTTGGGAGCAATAAAATAAATGATCGAGGAAAATAACTTTTACTGTATATGTACCTTAATGTTTTGTTTATTTAAAAGTAATAAAACTAACATAAGTTGCTAGGTAAGAGAAAATATAAGAAAAGATAATTTTAAAAATGATACTTATTATAGTTTTTCTTCCTTATTTTTACTGTACTTTTTTTTAACTAAGTATACAACTATTTTTCATTTAATTTTTATATTTATTTTTAGATGAGTTTCTCTATAAGAATTTTTTAAGAAAATACGTAAAAAATAATACGATTAATTTATTTCTAAGATAAAATTAAGTCATGTATAAATTAAATTATAAAAGCTTTCAATTAGAATATGGACTTACAGTTTATTTATATATATTTAATTGACATGAAATCTTTTATCACAACCGAATATTTAAAATTAAACATTTCTAAATAATATAATAATGCTTATGTAGGAATAATATATTAAATTTAACAAAAATAAAATTCTAATATAATATTAAAAGTGAATTCATAATTTTAAATTTTGCATAAAGTAAAATAGGGTTATAAAAAGATAATTCTTTTATATTTTTCTCCCTAGGAAAAAAACTGACGAAATATATTTTTAATTTTTAATGCTTCTTATATTTTGGTTTTAATGTTTAATTTTAGTTCAATCAAGTATTGTGTTAAATTAATTCAATGTGTTTTTTCAGTTAAATTGACATTCAATGTGCTAAATTGATTTTTAGTTAGTTTTTATATTTTTCTTCTAATTCAATTGAGATCCTATATTTTTTACATAAAGACAATTAGATTTCTTTTCATCAACGTTGTCTTCCACAAATCTTGATCACAAAATGATTCATTTGTGCATCTTGACGATGAAATAAACAAAAATGAAGATCTTATATCTAAACAAGTCCATCTTAGATATGAATGAGACAATCTTTGTATGATTGTGTCGTAAAAGAAAAAAAAGATTAGAGAAGTAAAAGAAAGTTTAAACTCATGTGATCACCTCCTAACTATACTAATATTGATTTCGCAAAAGGAATCGCATTTTTTTATTTAGAAACTCAATTGAGTAAAAATAAGAATAATATAAGAACCAAACTAATAATTCAACATTTTATTAAAATGATACATGGTCATCTTTTATATAATATAGATAGAATCACGTTAAATCAATTTAACATATAATAAGAATTGAGTGAAAAATAATATATTAGAACCAAAACAAATTAGAATATAGATTATATAGATTAAAATAATAATTAAATCTAATTTTAACAAATATTTGGAAGATAAACAAAGTGAATTATGTGGCAAGATAATTTTGCCACAATATTACGAGGTGAATTTGACATGGATCTTATGAGAAAAGGAAAATTTATGCTTGGTATAAAATGGTACATACAAACCTTATTTAATAATATGAATATATTAAAAAATAATGTAAGAAAATATACTATTAACATTATTTGTAAGAAAAATAATCTTATTGTAACGCACGAGCAACAAGGTGGCGCGCTATCCGGGTCAAAGCGCTTTCCCTAATTACTTTAGAAAAGAAAACAAACGTTAACGACTATTAAAACAGTAGATTAATGGCATTTTCTGTTTTCCCATTTCTACCCTTTTCTTCTAAGGTCATGTGCATTACAAAACCATCAATATCTATGTATATGGGAATGCATTCAGATGAAATATTAAAGGACTTCCTAAAAAATTATATACATTTTAATCGATAGATAGAATGTAATGATTTTTTATTTTTCTTCTAAAAGATCTTTATTATTAGAATTTTGTAACTTAGATTTTATAAGCTCAATTCTTGAATGATAAGTTCTTTCTCAATAGTTATAGAACTTTCATTGGTGTACCACGTATCCATTTGTCAAAATATTATTTGTATGTATAAATATACTCTCAACTTAGTAGTATATACCTCTTGAATATTAGAAGAACTATTATTGTGATTGACCAAGGTAAGGTTTTTCAAACGGATGCTATTCTTAGACTTTAAGAGATTGCAAATGGGATAACTACGAAAACTTCATATATAACACACAAGAATATAAAATATATTTCAATGTCTAATGCTTGATTGATTAATAAATCTAAAATGTCTAAAATACAACAAATACAGTCAATGTACACCCACTTTAAAGTGTTGTTTTTCATCCACACAATTCAGACTATACAAACATAACTTCAATAAAACTTACCGACCTTCATAATTTTCTTAAAAATTTAACTGTTCCAGTAATTTTTTTAAATTATGCCACTTTTATAAAATTCCCAGTAAAGTTTTGTACAGTTAGACCATATAGCAAGCAGGTAATACCTAGGTCTATTTCGTATGTGTTGTCCTCATTGGAATCCTACTTAAAAAATGAGCATATTATATCATAATTATAAAAAATAATTTTAAATTTAACTCAATTCCACAAAACTAATTTATATAATAAAATTTACGTTCCATTTATATATTATAACTTAACTTTATTTTTTATCAATGCGACACTTTCAGCGTTAATTTATTCTAAGATTATAAGTTTTGCTACTTCAATACTACACAGTCAAAACCTAATAAAGCATTTAGCATACGGATAAGTAGGTAAATGAGTCTAACAGTTGTCATCATACAATTTTTTTTTTTCATGCCATATCATATCATTTTTTCCATACGGATATTACCGTGAAGAATGGTAGGTAATTGCCCAGTATAATCTAAAAATGAAAAACAAAAATACGGATACATGGTCATTGTTAATTTGTTTACTTACAAATCAAAATTCATAAACATTATTATAAACTTTAATATATCAGTTATCCTAACACTTCAAATCTCATCAATAATTTATTATCATATAAAAATTTATTATAGAGAAAAATAAATGAATTATACTTATTATGAGAAAAATCTAAAAAGTACATGAAGATAAAACATTAGACCACCTATATTATTTTTTATGAATCAAAGCTAAATTAACTAACTTATTTGTATAATGATTTTTTTTACAAAAAACATGAAAAAATTGAACTACAAAGTACTGATGTCACCCTCTTTAAGACTTCAAGGAACCACTCGTTGATTCTAAAAATGTGACACACTAAAAAGAATAACGCTCCAACCAAAGCCTTTGAAAGTCCTCCTTTCAAACATGCTACAATACATAAATGACCCCTATAAATTCAACATAAATGGAAATCTATACTTCTAAAAAAACTGAAAAACTATCACATATTTATCTTGACTTCTTCTAAAAATATGAGCACACAAAAAGTCAAACCAGAACAACTCTTAGTTGCACCATCAGTATTCGCCTTAAGCCAATTGGCAAATGGAACTTGCCATATTACTTCTATAAATGAAACCATCTTACCTTCCTAGTTTGAATATTAAAAAATTTCAGCACCAAAAATTCAGAGATAATATTACTCATATGCTTCTTAGATTTATTTTCAGTCATATGCAGTAACTCCTTAATTTGAAAAATAGCAAAAAGAACCATAATTGGATCCTGAAATCTACTATGATTAAATCGTCCAAATAACTATAGTAATGATAGTAACTTAGTCACTTTAAGCAAAAGACTATAAGGAGACTTCATGAATTAAACAACCAAATCCAAAAAAGACAATTACAAATCCTGAAAAAGTTCCTTCAACCATGTCCACAACCGTATAACAATAGAAGAATGAAAGAACAAATGAGAGAAAGATTCAACATTATTACCACATAAACAACAATAGGATCGATATGAGAAACAAAGTTCAAATGTTGCAACTTTGAGATTGTTTGGATAATAGTAGAGGATAATGTAAATGACTTATTGACATGATCATTGAGGCATTTTCTCTCAATTTAGAAAATACTAGATAATATTTTTAAACATTATAAAGGTTTAATTAGTTATTTGGTCTTGTTTTGTCAAAAAATGTTAAGTCGGTCCTCTAGTTTTTTTTAATATCAATTTGATCTTGATTTGTGAAAATTAATGCAATTTGGTTTTGATTTGTTAAAAATTAATACAATTTGATCCTTTCTATTAAATTTATTAAAACAAATAAAAAAAATTCATCAAAATTGAAGCGGTTAATAAGGATTATTTGTTTTGTTGGTGTAATTAACAAAATCCTAGTATCAATTTTGATGAACAATTTAATCAAACATCAAATTCCATCAATATTTACAAATGGAAATTAAATTGTGACTAGAATATTTGAATGACCAACTTGATATTTTTAGACAAAAAAAGATAAATGAGTAATTAAACTATTGTAAAAAATGAAAAGAAAGCATATTTTAAAGAGAATGAATTTTAATAAATAAAAAACGATTCATTCAAGTTTATTTGTGACGTTTTTAAAAGAAACAATATTTATTATCTACTTATGTTAAAAGTTTTTTCTCTCTATTCTATAAAAAAAATTAGTCTTTGTATAATGTACTAGAAAAATAACTTTACTTAACGAACCAAAATTTCAAGATGCCTAATTTTACCAATAAGAATTAAGAATGATTTTAAGTGTGAATTAAAATATATTTTTTTATGTAAATTTAAAAATAAAATGAAAGTGAAAAAAATTTACGAAAACATATTGATGTTTAACCATGATAGATTTTTTTTTTGGAAGATATTTAAATATTTCTTTCGTTATATAGCAATGGTTTTAAAACTTGGATCTATGCAATATAAATTAACATATCTAATCATAGATTCTGTATATTATCAGCCATTGAATTCTAAATCCTATCAAAAAGTAATCATCATTAATTGTCATTATTGGTTGTCAACAATATTTTATGTGGTCACTAGTTAATATCATATCCACTAGTTTCTTATGGTGGGTAAAGAACTTGTGATTCTACATATTATCCACTTCCTTAATTATCCAAATACAAAAATTTGGTTTCAATTTTCTTTTGTAAACATGTGTTGTGGTTGATAGTTTGTTCTTTAGCAACATTTGGACGTATAACTCAATATATACAGACACGTACGTTAATTAAAAACATACATTAATGTAGTACATGTGG
The DNA here is from genome assembly GCF_016808095.1 of Vigna angularis. Taxonomy (NCBI): domain Eukaryota; kingdom Viridiplantae; phylum Streptophyta; class Magnoliopsida; order Fabales; family Fabaceae; genus Vigna; species Vigna angularis. Next base: position 23,144,197 of record NC_068979.1, on the reverse strand, counting down.
GCACGTGAATCACACGCATATTGAATAGTGTCAATGCAAATAAATTTCAAACAAATTATACAAACTTATGATACAATTTTATCCATTAATGCATAAAGACCCTATTATTATATAATTATATATGTATATTATATTATTTTCAAAGCACAAAAGCACTTTTTTTTTATAATTACTTTATGTAACATTCTAAATATATAGAATTAAAACTAAAGGAATTACCACCTAATTAATAAAATAGATCAATTAACAACTAGGAAAATATAAAATCTTATATACCAGATTTTATGTTTTCAAAACAATCAAAGAAGAAAAGAACTATTAAAGAGTTATTACAAAAATTACTAAGTTGTTGGGCCTTCTCCACCTAAGGCTTACTCCAGAGTCACATTATCATCCTCTGCTCACACCCATAGATAATCATAGTCAAGACAACAATGTACAAGAACATATCAACAAGACACACAAACAAAAAGGGATAAGTTAGTGATACAAAACAAATCATAATATACATTAACATTCCATACATGAGTCACATTTCATATAAAGAAATCTAAACATCTTAAACATGCCAATAACTAGATTGGACCATCCGGATTTAGTATGAATGTCGAACTATGGCGGGTTGTGCACTTGTAGTGGTCTCTACTACTTTGCAAAGCCATTGCCAATGAGTTTCGTCCTACCACAATCACAAAGTTAGTCTGTACCACGTCTTAGGCCATATTGGAAGCACCTAGACTAAGACTTCCTGCTAGTCTCACCACATGTATCAATATTCTCTATTTGAGAATGAATAATCATTAGAGTATCAAGATAACCCCAAGACTGAGTTCCTTGCATTCATATTAACAACACTTTGATACAACCATTAAGAATCCTCTTTAGAACTCTTACACACCTCATTCCATTCACACATATGTTCCAAACCTTACCATAGATAATACAACAAACCATTATAACTTTTAAAATCATAATTGAAAAGAATTCAAAAATATCTAAAAACACATACTCACTCGCCCAACGAACAACCTCTGCTCGCCCTACCAGAGACAAAACAACAACCCTCCCAACCTAAGTGAGTTGGCTCGCTTAACCTCTGAAACTCTCTGCCAAACACCCCAACAACTCACCTAACGAGCTCCTCCACTTATCCCGTTAGAACCAAAACAATAAGCTCTCCAAGCAGAGCATGTTGGCTCGCCTAGTTACTGAAACTCACTACTAGAACTTCTCTAAACTCGTCCAACGAGCCCGTTTCCTTAAGAACTTTTATTATTTTATAAAATTAATTAATTGATTTAGAAACAATAAAAAAGACATATGAATATGGATACTAACATTGGTATATATCTCATAAGAATATAGATAAAATAAAATTTTCATACTTAAACTTTAGGTGTGAAAATAAGGATAATTTTTTTTCTTAAAAATCAAATGGGATAACAAAACCTGTACTTTTGCCATCCCTACCAGTTTTCAATATCATAAACAACTCAATTAAGTTGCTTCCATTCTATCATATAAAAATAATTATGATAAAAAAATTTGATATACTAGGAATCATGATGATGGTGTTCTAAAAGTAATAATATATATATATATATATTATTTTTTCTAATGGATAATGATTATATTTGTCAAACTCTATTAAAACACACCCAAAACCCTAAGTAGTGGGATTCATGTGTCAAGAAGTGAGTGAGCGTCTCAGTTAGTGGAGAACAGGTGGCTGCAAGGGAGTGGCCGTTCGTTTTAGGTGACGGCAGTATTTAAGGCCAAATTTCAAATGTTGTGCCACTTCTCTGCATGTCTTTCTTCTTCCCCACCCTGCTGAAACCATTTTCTCCTCCTTCTCTCTAAAATCTCCTCCTTCTCTCTAAGAAACCTCACCATTTCTTCTTCCGATCACCTCTCAGGCACCATCTGAACACTCCCGGCGACAAGAGCTTTCGTTTAAATTGATCGATTTATGATTCTGAGCCGGTGAGTTTCTTTCTCTCTAGTATGTTCGTTTAAGTCTTGCATGCAACCCTCTATTTCTGGTCGCCTGAGTAGATAGTATAATTCTGAGTGTTTCTGGTTTTTTTGTTTGGTTCAGTGCTCCTAAAACGGGAGTGTCGAACGTTAGTTCTTTGGTAGAGGAGAGCTCTATTCTGCTTCGTTGAGCGTTCGGTTACGTATAAAGGTAAGGGAAGCTTATATAATTTGATTAATATTCTTGTTTGAACGTTTGTTTGTTTGCATGATATGTTGTTTGATTATTGGATGAGTATGAAATATGTACGTACTGCTTATTTGGATGTTGGTATGGATGACTGATATATGTTGTAAATTGAGTTGAGATAGGACTTGATATTCAAACTGTAGTATTTTGAGTAAAGGTGGTAGTAGGGTCGAGAGTGGTTAACGAGCGTTCGGTTCTTCTTAGGAGTACATGGTCTTACCTGAGTCTCATGTTTTGGGGATAACATCCAAGAGTTTTCCTGTAATACTATATAGGATTTGTTAAACTTTGACCGAGAGTTCGTATTAACCATTATGTTCCCCTTTGAGCATTCGTCTATATTAAGTTCTTCTTCTAGAAAGGATTTCGTTAATGTAGAGCATGTTATAATAGTAGATATGTATATATATGAGTGTTCAGCCTAAGTGTAGTTCTTCTTTAGACTTCCTAAACAGTTTAGTTAATGTGTTATATACTACTTAAGGTAGTAGACGTTATTGTTCTTTTTCATTCAGAATAAGTGGTGGCTCAATTGTATAGATTTATATTCCTTCGTTTTTGTAAGTTTATTTGTAATCGGTCTTGGACCAAGCGTTCAGTCTCAGTAGCGCTCGTTCTTGATAATCACTTGGTCTTGGACCAACGCTCGTTCAATAGTGTTCGGTTTCTATAGGGCTCGGTCTTAAACCAAGCGCTGGGTCTCGTTTTCTGTAATATATTATTATTGTGCTTAGAATCAGAGTCTTCATTCAAACTAGATAGCGTTCGTTACTCCATGGTTTCACATCAGTATTAGTATTTAGTGTAAATCAGTGTTGGTCTTTAAAAGGTGTTCGGCCTAGAGTCTTAGTACTTGGCCTAGGCTTTGTGGCGTCCGTTTTGAGCTCTTAGTGGTCTGATTATTGAAGTGTTATTCCAGTTGAACTTATGAGATGATGAGAGAGTGTGATCGTAGTTCAGTCGCATGTATTGATGACGAAGCATATGATAATTTGAAATGTGATGTGAATGAAATAGTGTGATTATGAACGAGTATTCCAGGGAGGAATATCTCAGAAAGTGGTTATTGATTGGTAAAGTATGAACGTGGACAAAGCTTAGCGGGCGTTCATCCTGATATTCCATGATTACTCGTTCTCATGTAGAGAGAAGTAAGTCACGTGTGAGAATGACAGGAGGTTCTAGTCCATAAGGTTAACTTGGACAGAACGGATCAACCTCGGGTGGCAGCTGTTGAGGGTATTCCAGTTACTACATCACCCGAGTGCACGAACGTCATAGCTATACAGGATTCATACAGTCCGGACAGTCAGAGTCATGTGGTCGTTATTTGCATGCATGGATGTATGAATTATGAGGTGGTCGTTGTTGGTTTTGTTATGAATGTTGTATGTTGTGATTTAATAAATTAAATTACATAAGCTTACCCTGTTTATCATTTTGTCTATGTTGGGCGTCTTGTTATTGTCTGGTTGCAATGATCATCCGTGTGGATGTGAGCAGAAGGAGAAGAGCTGCTGGAAGAAGTATTGGAAGACATAACAGAAGTGAAGGCCGAACCTTGAAAGCGTTCGGTCTGGTGTTGGCTTTCCCTTTTGTAAAGACCGTGCGGTAATAGTGTATTTTGTAAAAACGTTCGGTCTAGTGGTAACTAACATTAGTTTTTAATTCTCTGCTATTATGTAAGGTCGTTCGGCCATAATCGTATATCGTTCTGTGGAGAACTGGTATGTATTACTATTAAGATGTGATGACTCTCGTATATGGTTTTACACTGTAAACACAATCATTAACTATAAACATTCAACATCAAGCACAAACACAATCATCGTATACACTTTTATCAAGATTCGATGAAACATATAGTAAACCCTATGGATTCCAATGATCAATGCCTAATGCCCACATGCAGAGTTGCCTCCTACATATTAGTCCAAAATTTTGCAGATTGAATCATATTTTGCCACGAAACCAATGGCTCTAACAAGACATAGCTTTAATCATGAATCCAATGAAACTAAATGACAAAGTGGTTCATCAAAATAACTGTAGAGTTTCCCTATTAGTATGACAACAACCGATTCCACAAAGAAAATAGTATTTATCCATGTTTGCAAACGTGGCTGAGAGAGATCGATGACAAATGAGAGAATTGGATATGAAATGCTTGCAACTTAGAAAAAAACATTCCCATGCCATTGAAAAATGTGGATTAAGAAAGAACACATACACAAACACATTACTATTGTTAAAGATGTCATATATTCTAAGCAGTAGCATAGATGCGACCAAATCTGTGAGTGAAAATATAGTTACGTAAAGTGTTGAGAACCAACAAATATTTGAACTGCAGCACACAAATTCTTATTCTGTGTACACAAATAAAATGGCATCTTTTTATTTGGGGAATCTAATTACCTCTTTCGTATTATTGCTTATCCGTTTACCTTCCTATGGTTTCTCTGCTCATTATTCTCCACTCAATAGGAACACTTCAGACACTTCAGTTTCATATATCTGCATTCTATCTAATTAATTCAAACGATAACCCGCCAAATTCTAGATTTTGAGGAAATTAAAAAAAATAAATTTTATCACTTAAGGATTCATGTTGAAGATGCTTATAAAAAACAAGAGATTATAAGGGTTTATTTATTTTATTCCTGTTTTAATTTCTTCGAATTTCTAACTCCATTCTATTAGTTAAATCATAACAATAAATTCTTTTATATCACATAATAAAATATATTAAGTTATTCCTTATTTGAAGACTTAATTAAGTTTTAATTTATTTATAACTTTATTTTAGATGAGTTTCTCTTAGAAGTTTTGGTTTTATTCTGACCAAAATTTTTATACTTTTCAACTAGGCCTTTATATTTGATTTTACTATTAAGTAGTGTGATGAGGTGACCTTTATCTTATATTATAATTACTTACATGTTTTTACATAAAAAAAATAACAGAATTAAATTTTAAATTTTCATACATTTTTAATTGAATTTTTATTAAAAGAATTATTTCCTCTTGTAACGTTGCATATACACTTTTCCGGCGTTGCATATCTCCTCCTTCGCACATAATGTGATTTTCCACCTATAAAAATAATGGTCACTAATTAATATACTTCTTTCTTTTTATATTAATTTATAATAAGATAAATAAAATCTTTCCACCCTTTTCCTTTAATATAATTAGTACAACGGATATAAATACCCTTAATTAGGTAAAATTGAAGCATTGATCAACATTATGGAAAGTTGGCGATTTGAATGGAATAATTGGCATATCCGATCTAAACATATAGATTGAGTTCGTTTCTAAGGTCTTGTTCTTTTGGGTGGATTTGAGAGAGTAGATTTGAGGGGATTTGAGAGGATTTGAAGATAAATTTTTTTGTCGTTTATTTGAGTGAATTTGGAGGTAAATGAGAGTGAATTTAAAAATAAAATTTGTAAGAATTAGTATAGAATTGTATTAACGTAACAAATTAAAAAAATTTATTTCCAAATTTACTCTCATTTACCTCCAAATTCACTCAAATAAACGACAAAAAAATTTATCTTTAAATTCTCTCCCTCAAATCCACTCCAACAAGGACTAAGTATTTACATTCTTATGTATATAAAGATTGTGCTCGTGACGCGCCAAAAACACTTTTTTTTTTTACATTGATCACATTGATGCCCTTCCTTTAATTAGCAATTTCTGAGTGATAGTTCTAGAAGTAATATGTGAACTTCAAGAAAATGAATGAGAGAATCTTATATTTGGGGTAACATACATTCACATCTTCTTTTGTAAAAGGTGTGGACAGTTTTCTTTTGCTCCTTTCATATATATATATATATATATATATATATATATATATATATATATATATATATATATATATATTTTATTTCAAATCGACCAATTAAGAAATATTTATTTGTTTTAAATAAAGTAAAGAACCTACGCTTATGTTTGAGTTTAGAATATGATATTAAATATTTTATATCTTTTAAAAGATGCTTCCCTTTATTTAGTCAAGATAAGATTCAATTTTTAATTCATATACTTTTTTTGAAAGTTGTATTAATTAATTTAATTAACTTTTTGTTAGAGTTTGTTACCAGCAGCCGGCGGCGTCCTCACCTACTATTTAGATTTTAGAATAATTTGAAAGAATTTTCCTGTGGAATATCGAGTTACATTAAATGGTTTTTTTAATTTTTCTAATTAATTAGCTCATCTATATTTATATTATTTTTCATGTCAAATAGTACTCCAGCACTCTTTGATGAATAAAAGAAACTCAACATTATTTAGTAGATTATATATATCACTTAATTTGTATAATTCCTAGATTACAAAAAAATGACCATGGAAGTTTATATATTCTGTAATTCGGTATCTAATTATCCATGGACGTGTAGTTTCAACTTTGATTCGGTTATAATATATATACCACTTATATATAATGATGTGAAAATGGATTGTAATTAGTGAGTCAACCTGACTTATTATGGGTTTGAACCAAGTTAAGTTTGAAAAAATATAATTTTTTATACGGGTTAATCTTCAACCTGACTCACTTTGAACCCGGCTCACCTAGGTTTAGGTTGGCTCACCAATTCACCTAATTTAATTTAATTATTTATTATTTTGTGTTTCAATTTATTAGTTAACATTTTTTTTATTATATTATAGATGGAATAAAAAAATGTTTTAAGAGAGAAAAATACTATAGATTTATCTATTCAAGACTCTGATATTATAGATGGACAAGTGATACAAAAATTATTAATATTAAAAAGTTATTTGTTTGTCTTTTGTGCTTGTTTTCTTGTTTTTGAATTACACTTGGATTTTGGATTGTATGATATTTTTTTATTTATTTTCAATTGTCTTTGATTTTTAACATCATTTTAGAGTGAAATTTATTTAGATTTGAATTAAAAAAATTATAATTTTTTATTTTAAAAGAAAAAACTTATAATTAAGTGAGTTAGTGAGCCAATCCGTTTAACCCACTAACCCGTGGTAAGTTGAACCGAGTTCAAATTTTTTCAGCTTGCTAATAAGTGAGCCAGGTTGGGTTGACTCATTAAGTGATGAACCCGTGATAAGTCGCACCGGATCGAGTCAGGTAACCCATTTTGACAGCTTTACTTATATCAATCCTTTTGTTTTTGGCCGTATCTAAATGTTCATTTTTGTGTTTATTACTTACAATTTTATTCTATTTTATAAAGCTAAATAGCCAAGTTCACATTGCCTTCTTGACCACCAAGTTTAGAAAATAAGTGTAAATGATAGTTGATTTTTTTTTTAATTCTACGTACCTTCTGTGTTTTTAATATTTATAATAATCAGTCTTACAAGAATTCTGTTGTTATACTTGTTAAGCAATTAGAAAGAATTAGTGTAATATTATATAAGAATTGTTTTTTTTTAAATAGATGACATAAAGAAATTAGATTTATATATTATATTATTACCATTATGATATAATATTTCTTTTTCATATAACTAGTTGTACAAAAAAGAATGAACAAATATATATGTAACACACACAAAAAATGCTAATAAAAAAAAAAACAAGTTGGGCAATGTTCTTTTTTTTTAATAAGTGTTTTGGAAGCTGACATTGTAACATCTTAAACAATTGATACTTTTACTACCTTTGTCATCACATAACTAGTAACAATCATACTTCATTAAACACAATCTCATCATTTTATAACTATTAATAAACATTATTCATTACATACACCTGTACCATTTCACACATTATATATGAAAGTTCTTCAAAAGAGAACTTAGGTTGGTAATTCCAATAAGTTCTACTTTATATAAAAGTAATAAAGTTAAAATATATTTATTCAAATTTTACATTTTTTCAATATAAAATAAACAATAACTCTTTAGTTTCATTAGTGTTCCCACTGTTACTTACATAATCATTTGTTATTGTAAAAATCACCACAAAACAAAATAAAAAAGATAAACTAAAGAAAATTTAATAATACAATATAAACAACCAACATGATTAAGGCTTTGTTTTTTTGAATGTATTTGAGTGGATTTGAGGATAATTTTGTTGTTGTTTTTTTGAGTGGATTTGTGGGTAATTGAGAGTGGATTTGGAAGTAAAGTTTGTGAGAATTAGTGTAGGATTTGATTGATGTGACAGATTTAAAAAATTAGTTTAATTGGTAAAAATTGAAGATTATCAAAATGCCCATAGTTATTAAAGTAATATAAAATTTTATTTATTAATGTTATATTTAATTGTAAAAATGTTTATAAAGAGACCAAAATCATAAATATTTTTTAAAATTAATTTTTAAAAATTATAAAAATTATAATGTAGTAAAATAAATTTATTTTTAAATGTAATATTTGTTTGTAATATAATTTACTACCAAATTAATATTAATATTATTATTATTAATTATAATAATAATAATAATAATTATTATTATTATTATTATTATTATTAGTTATTATTATTTATTATCATTTATTCCAATAACATACCTTTTATTCTTATTTTAAATTAAGTTACAAAACATTTCTAAAGAAATAATAAATATATGAACACGATTTAAAATATTTCCTCCAAACTCTTTAAAACACTGGTTTATTATTAATTTATTTAAAACATAATTTACCATTTGAATATTTTCCTATTTTCAGCTGTAACAAAACTTTTCTTTCTAAATTTAACTGAAAATTTTATACGTTAAAAAAAATGTTAAATGCAATGTCACAAAAGTACTCTTCATTGTTGATTTAAGAACAAATATATACAACCATGTACACTTGCATTCATCAAACAATACACAAAGAAGCCATTGTTGCAAATAAGCAGTTTCAATAACATAAATTTTTCTCTATTTCAATTCAAACATTGCTCTGTTTGTAATCATGGACTTTATTTCTCTCTTCTTCCCTTTCTTCCTTATCAAGTTTGTCCTCAAATTAAGGTATGTCAATTCCCCCATCATCACGCGTCTCTTCCAAGCAACCTTCCACCACTACCACCCCTAATCTATTTCCCCTTTTCTCTCTATTTATCACTTCCCAATTTTCACAACAACCCTAACAAATTTTCTTTCTCTTTTCCAAATCTAAACACAAATCATGAAGCTTCCCTCCTTTCATCTCCACCCATAATCCCAAACCCACAAATACAACACTGCCCATTCAAATTCCCTACAAAAGTTTCAATTTTGATTTCTGGGCAATCCTCCATTCAATCTTTCCCCATGCCACCTCAAATGCAACCCTTCACGGATTACCTCCGCACCACGCCACAGGCAGACGGCGGTGAGAGGCGGACCCCACCGCTGAACCGAACCGTGAAGCAGACGCTGGTAGTAGAAGAGTCCTCCTTGGACAATCCGGATCTGGGCCCGTTTTTTCTAAAGATGGCCCGAGGAACAATAGCATCCAACAATAACTCTAAGGTGTAACCGGTTACGCTTCACGTGTAACCGAATACGCCCCACTGTGCAACTCTTCTTCATCATCGAACCGGTTACGCCATTCTTTGTAACCGAATACACATCCCCTCTTCAACTCTGTCGTCATCGTCAACCACGTTCTTCCTCGTCCATTAACCACTGTCTTCTTCTTCATCACCGTGAACACCTTCAACCTGCAACAACCACACCAAAATTCAAAAATAAATATTGCCTCTACCTCGTCCTCACTACGAACACAAAACTCCAGCACACATATACACTTCTTAGTCGCCCTAAGCTGCATAAACGAGTATGATTTTTTATGTTAACCATTGCTGAATGGTTTGTTTGGAATTTTTAAAATAGGACGGGGCAAAGCAGTCTTTTCCACCCAAATCATCGCAAATCTTCTCAGATTAGCGGGATGCTCCTGGTATCCGAATCTCGCAAATCCTCGCTTTTCCCTCCGTGCAAATTGTGGCAAGCGAACATGACTTTTTTCGCAAATCAATCCTCGCAGATCAACGTGAACAGGAGTATCCACGCAAAGGAACATAGCGTAAACAATAACCAACAATAAATTTTGTAACTAAGTTTCATTATAAATTTTACAGTTTTACTAATAGTTTATAACTAAATATCTATCATGTAATTCAATATTCACTGCACAACCTAAAACATAATCAATTGATTCTACTCTTGAAAAATTAGTGTAATGAGCAAATTTTGATATTTTACACCTGTCGTATAAGTACACCAATCCTGTTGTTTATATAGGAACATCAATCGCTTTGTTCATAGAGACATCAATCCTTTTTTTTATAGTGACATTACAACACATCAATTTTGTACTCCTTTTTTGAGTCAATAAATTCACAATATCTACAGAATTACATATGCAAGAATTGATCATCATAATATAAAACCACTAATAACTAATTCATTTTAGCCCACGTATAGTAAGCATGTCAATATTTGGAACTTATAGAAAATAATAAACTAATCCAACCAGCTCACAATAAAATAAATATATCAATAATAAAAAGAATATAGAAATTAAAAAGTCGTCCTTACTAAAAGAAATAAGCCCATAAAATTTGAAGTACACTAACAAACATAATTCAAACAATCACAACATAACCATAATTACTCATAACAACATCAATATCACATATTTATCATTTCTAAATATTTAAAGAGTATTATTTCTAAATTTTTTCTTACTTTAAAAATCTTACTTTTCCTAAAATCAAGTTGAACCCAACAAAGATTAACTCGGTTCTTATCTATTTCAATTAATATATGTATGAGGGTGTTGCTCCCTCCACCACCACACCTTCTCCCTCCACCTCTCCTTTACTATTTTGCCCTTCAGTAAAATTTTATTTTTAGGATTATTATTTTTTAATTTTATCCATTCACAACCTATTTCACTAATAACCTATTCTAGTCCCGTACATGAGTAAAATATTTTTCTTTCATCTTAACATTATATTTCTTCCTCTCTTTCTTTCGTCGTTGTGGGATACTACAAGTTGCAAAGGTTGGTGGTGATGGAAAGAATTATCAAGCAGTCTCCCTCTCGTGGTGCAGTGCGTGGAGTGGTGTAGTGCGTGTCGTGCTTCCTCCATGTGCGTATTCGAATAAACCTTGAAATAAAACTCTAAAATAAAAAATGTAAGGTGACATCCTTCAACGGATGTCGACATCCGTTGAAGATGTCACCTCCATTTAAAGGTTACGTTTTTTATTTTAGGGTTTGTTTTATTAGGGGACATCCGTTGAAGGATGTCACCTCCGTTGATGTATACTTCCTCACGCTGGTTGATGCTCTGGACGCTCCTTGATGTTCCTCCACATCACGGCGGCGACGCTCCTTCACACCACGGCAGCAATGGAAGCTTTCAAACCAAAAAAAAGAACTGGGAAGAAAAAGGAATGGAAGTACGGGAGGTGGGGAGGTGAAACGGAAATGGAGAAAGGGGAAAAGAGTTCCGTGGGTGGGTGCTGCGAAAGTAAAATTAGGGTTTCAAATTATTTAAAATAGGATAAAAGTAAAAATCTTTTTAACTTAAGGATATAATTGTATTTAAAGTAATGTGGGGGAGGCAGAAGAAGTATAGGGTGATAGTGGAGGGAGCAACACCCTATGTATGAATGAATGTGCAACTTCCATTTAAAATCAATAGCTAAAGCCCATTCTAAATTTGGCATGTTATACAACCCAATTGACATGGCAAAACCAGCAACTATGACTATGGGGTGCAGTGCTAGTCCCCTATTTTTTCCTTTCAGATAGCTAAACTTCCAAAAAGGCAATAAAACAAAACAATCACGATAAGATACAAAGCTAACCCCAATTTGATCCAAAATATACATTCAATCCTAATGATATTTGACAATAACATATCCTCGTCAATAATAGTATCTCCTCGTCACTCCCAGAAAATTAAACCACAATAACAGTGTCTCCTCGTCAAACATGATCCACATATAAATTAATATAGATTTTCCTATTTAATCATATACAACACAAAACAAGATAAAATGCAGAAAGAAAATTTTCTACACCATAACATGTATATTATTTCCCACTGCATCCTCAAAATTAGTCCAAACAAAGTTATTACCTGGGAAGTTCAATATGTGTCGGCTTTTATTATTATTGTGGAAAAGGAAGGCTCATGAACGAATATCTCCCTGATGTTGCAAAAGTCCTCTTACATCTGATTCTATGACAGCATCAGGATACTGCTTGCGGAACTTCTTGAAGGCTAGTTCAAAACATCCAAACTTCATACACACGTTCGGTTGTGCAAATTTCTCCACAGGAATATTTTACGAGCTCATACAAATCTTCATGAATATCTAGATGAGAATACTTAAACTTCAAGTTTGGTAGAATAGAAAGAGGAACATCATCTTCTCTGTATTTCTTTTCACTAATTTATTTGATTTCTGCCAACAAGACGACTGTAAAAAGTTTGATAAAAGAAAGGTGTCAAGAAAATAGAAAAGTCTCAAGAACAAGAAAAAAATTATTGTATATTACAAGTAATTGCATACTATTGATTTTGTTTTGCATGTAAGACTTCAGATAATTAAAGTTTTGTTTTGATCCACTGATATTAAGTGAAAAAATCAATCAAAATGTGATATGGGAAATACTAGGAAGGTACCAGAAAATGTAATAAATGGCTGTAGATGGCACCAGAGAATAGTGCTTCCCATACACAAGAACACCCAATTTTATACAATACAGTTCAATTTAAAACCCCGAATAAGACATCAAACTCATAAAATTGCCCCCAAAATAAACCTTAAACGATGCAGTATTGTATGGCTAAACAAGGGCTTTCAACAAAAAAAATCCAAATATGGTTGGGCCGTTTCTCCCTACACCTCCACGTCTTTTTAAAATTCTAAAACTATCTTCTGTAATTCAAAAAACCTTACATCTTATTTTTTTGTGTATGGATTTTAAAATTCGTTTGAAAGATTTTTCATATCAAAATTTGTTGAAAATTTTTTTTTCAATAAATTTTGAAATCCGTTGTAAAAAATATAATCTCAAAGTTATTTTTAAAATGTGAAAGTACAAAGAAAAATGTGTGAAGGAGCATATAACAGCCATAAGACTGAAATTTGTGCTACTATAGGCACAACAGTAAGCAGTGACATGATGGGCTTCAATAAATTGGCCCAAAGCTGCAAGGCCCACATTGTAACAGCACTATACTGAAAAAATATACCTGTTAAGTTGCTCTTCTACTCGTTTGGTTATTCACAGACTCTGACAATATAATATCAGCAAGTGCAAGTGATAGTTACAGAAATCATGTTTCAATCAACCCAATGATGGCGAAAGCAAAATCTACAGTAATATAGAAGATTAATCAAGAAAACAGATATTTTATGAAAATCATAGATACACGATCAGTTGAAATCCCTAGTCAAAATTGTAGCTACACCACATTAAACTTTTGTTTTTACTTTTAGGTTTTAAAAATAGTTTATTAAAGAAAAGCAAATGGACCCATATTCCGGTATTCCAGGAAATCATTGATTCTAAGATGACATGTTTTAATTGCCTTCCATGGCCATATTAATTCACTCCATATTTGTAATAAAAGCATCAACAAAGTCAGACTCTTTTCAGACTTTTATTGCATTGTTCTTCAAAAATATATTTCAATTTATCACTTAACAATGACTTTTCTTTCTTTATAAAAAATATACATGTCCTTTAAAACATTTAAAATTCATTTTAGTTTAATGAAATTTTAAGTAAAAACTTTAAATTTAACTTACCGTTCGACTATAACTACATTTTCATTGTACTATGCGATTCTATTTGTATAAAATATCAGCATTTTCCCTGCACGCGAATTCTATTTGTATAAAGAAGGCTCATATTCTATTAACGATAATTAAAAGGAAATATATATAATAGATATAATCTCTTGTCTCAAAATAAAATATTTTATATTATTATTCATTCTTATTAATAATTCTTATTTCTATTATTACATTTTTATTATTATATATTGTTTTTCACATACATCTGTATAATTGAACGGAAATTCAGATAAAAAAGAATGAAAATCCTTTCCTCGCTCAAAGAAATAATATTTGAAATGGCATGCAATCAAAGGAAGACGAAATTCTCACCGTTAACGCTCTTGATTCGTAAGGAAAGAAACACAGACATGACACTGAAAGGAAAAATAGTTTTTGTTGGTAGCGTCGGAAAGAAGGTTTAGAATAAGCATTAGAAAAAGAAAAAGTGAATTTTTAAGTCTAACTCATTCCTACAAAACCGACTTATAAGGTGAGGTTTGCACTTTACTTATATATTATAAATTGATCTTAATGGGATGGTTCGATAACAGTCCGACAACGGGTGAAAACAGAAATGTCCAAGAAACAAGAAATGTCGCTAGAATACGCTCTAACCATGACTCTGATACCATATTAATTAGAAAGTGGATTTTTAGGCCTAACTTGTCCTTACAAAACCGGCTTGTAAGGTGAGGTTTGCACCTTACTTATATATATATATATATATATATATATATATATATATATATATATATATATATATATATATATATATATATTATAAATTGACCTTATTTCTAGTTGATGTGGGACTTCCAACAACAAGAACAATCAGACCAAATCTTGTTCTGGTTCTAATCGTTCTTCTAATAGGAGGTTCGTCTCAAGCACAACCATCAAAAGCTACATTTTCTTCTGGTATCATGCTTGTGCCTCTTTCTCTACGTAGAAATCATATTACATTCCTCCTCATTTATGCTGATGACATTATTGTAATGGGAAGCAACCGCTAGTGCTTAGAAACATTCATCAATCAAATGAATATTGCTTTCTCTCGAAAAGACTTACGACATATACATTATTTTCTTAGCAATGAAGTACACATGAATGACATTAAACTAAGACATAAAAGATACTTTAAAGAAGTTCAACATGGAGATGGTTTCAGTCTATCCAACACAGTTGGTGGCTGGTAGACAATTCACTACAAAAGGGAAACCAATGACCAATGCTACTTTGTCCAGACAAGTCATAAGTGCATTGCAATATTTGACCAACATAAGGCCAGACATTATCTTTGTTTTCAACAAACTCAGTCAATACATGAGCGCACCTACCATGCATCACTGGAAAATAATAATAAAAAATTTAATGGCAGGACAATGTGTGTTTCTTAGAGAAACTCTTGTTTTCTAGTCTTCAAGAAAATAAAAGGTAGTGTCACGATCAAGCACAAAATCATAATACAAAGCCCTGACTGACCTTGCAACTGAAGTAGCTTGGATTAGATCTTTGCTGACAGAACTAAAACTACAAATGCTCAGAAAACCAATTATGTGGTATGATAACCTAAGTGTCAAGTCAATTGCTTATAATCTAGTCATGAATGCATGGTCCAAACACATTAAGATAGATGTGTACTACATACGTAATCAATTCCTACAAAATAAAGTAACTATGACCTATGTTCCTACTACTATCAAATTGTAGACTGTTTGACTAAACTTCTCACTCATACAAGATTTAACTTGCTAAGAGATAAACTTGACATGATCATGTCACCACTAGTTTAAGAGGGAAAGTTAGACAAAATCAAATAATTTTGTTTAATATCCTATCATTTATGACTCTTGATTTTAGCTATTTACAATATCATTTTTTATTTATTGTGTGATATTACAGTAATTACTGTAATCATTCATCAGCATCAGTTTAGGATAATATTTGTCCTTATTAGCACAATTATAGGTTACTATTTATAGTATATATTTTTTTGTATGTATTTTTTTTACATCGTTTTTGTATTTAAATACATACATGATCAATGCAAAACATTTGATTTAATATCTTTTTCTATCTTCTATAAATAAAATAAGAGTTACTTCTGTTTTGTAAATAGTAGTGTGTGTGAATAGTAATACAAAGACTTTTATTGTGTGCTTCTGTCTTTTATATTCTTCTTTCTCTACCAACTTGTTTTTTGGATAACAAGTTTTGTGGTATAGTTGAGGCCTGAGCTTCTTGGTTGACATGGAGAGAAATAGTGATAGATTGTGCAATGGATGATGGCGATTTAGCTCGTCTCCTTCGTCGGACCATTGATATGTTATGGACCATCCTCCAATAAGTGAACTTCTAGGACAATTTTTGTGTCTAACATTTGTTTGTAGGTTTTGTATAATTAATTTTTAGCAATGATTTTATGATGTTATTATTATCAATATTATTATTAAATAAAATGTAGGAGAAATAAGATTGCTCCATTCCAATGTAAATCCAATCCAAGCTGTTTTTCGCTTGGCCAAATTCTTATTGACATGATGATATCATTGGTGTTAAAAATAACTTAATTTAGAACAAATTTACATTAAATTAAAATGTGTATCCTTCATAAATAGTTTTTATTTGTACGATATTAATGTTTAATATATATCAATTAAAATATTAAGCTATGATGTTCTTGTATTACTAAAAAAACTATTATATTGTTGGGGGTTATTTTATGGAGGTTATAAAAACCCTCCACAAATTAATATTATTTAAACCGGTTAAAGGGGTTGTCTGAATAGTAGTAATAATGTGAGTTTTAATTGTTTTCTTAAGAGGTTTATGACCTCCACAAATTAAAAACACTTTTTACCATTTCATCTTCCCTCTTGACTCAAATTTTCCAAAACCTAAATTCCCTCCTGTGCTCTCACATTCTCACCTTTCTATAAAATTTCTCAAACCTAAAACCTTTCTGAAAATTTTCCCAAACCTTACTCACATTTTTTTCCCAATATTTCACACCTTTCCCCTTCTCGTTTTCGTGCAAGCATTTCCCCTTTTTCGTCTTCGCGCAAGCCTTTGTCAAACCTAAGTTCACGAAACATCTGGATTTATTTCCCTTATTTCCCACATTTCCTCTTCGGGCTAGCTATTCTATCATTCCTTCGTGGTTCGTCTGTCTCCTTACTTTAGTGTGGTCCTCAAGTCATCATCTTCCTTAGCACATCATCATTTGTGGTCTTCGTTCTCAGTTCATTAGTGGTTTTCATCGTTGTTTCAGTGGTCTCTATTTCCGTTTAGTTGCGTCATTGTAGTAGTTGTGGTAGCCTTGGCCATTACGGTGGCCATTTCGTCCTCAATGGTCTCGATTGCCTTAAATTTGAAATCAGAATTTATCTAAAGTTACATACTTGTCAAGTGTATTATACCGCACAAGTAATATAATAAATAAGTTTATAT
Source organism: Vigna angularis (assembly GCF_016808095.1). Taxonomy (NCBI): domain Eukaryota; kingdom Viridiplantae; phylum Streptophyta; class Magnoliopsida; order Fabales; family Fabaceae; genus Vigna; species Vigna angularis. Next base: position 23,126,728 of record NC_068979.1, on the reverse strand, counting down.
ATCCTTTTCCAAGAGACTGGCGTTTTGTTTAGAAATCTATTATTATTTACTAATTAAAGTAAAAAAAATTTACTAATTAAAGTAAAAAATTTTGAAAGAATAAAAGGAGTTAAAGTTAATTAAAAGAACTACAATTTTTTAGAAGCAATTAAATTGATTAAATAAAATTTATGATAAAAACTTCAGTGGGGTTCGATTAGATTTCATGTATCAATTCAATGTGAAATTACTAAACAATAAATTTATAATTCTTACTCAATCATTCACACCATAAGTAACAAGTCCTAGTGTCTTAAATAGCAAGTCTAGACTTTAATAATAAAAACTTTAATGTCTTAGATAATTTTTTCCAAAAGTTTGCATTAAGCTCAAAATTATAATGTTTTGAATGACTCATTGTTGAACTCTATGTCTAGATGCACAATCGATTAGTTGTTTTATCCTAGTCTAGGATCCAATATCGTGTCCAATAATCATATACTCATAGATATGCAATCAAGAAATTATCATGCAGTTAAGAACATAAATAGAACACAAGAATATGAAAAAGAACTTTATTGAATAACATAAATCACAAAGAAAGAAGATACATTACTTTCAACCCCAACGAATAAGGGAGTTAGTTATTCCTATACATTCTCAACACTAGAAAAAGAACAATGATGAATGCATCAAATCTAATAAATGTGTCTCAACAAAGAATAAGTGTTTCTCCATAAGAAATTGTGTTTAACTCTGTGAATCTTTCTATTTAAAGACTTTCAAAATTAGGCCAAAGTGATTGAGCCTGCAATTTGTACTTTTTATTTTGAAGTAACTAATTCTCTTGATAATTGATTTACCTAATTCTATTGATAATCTTTTTAAATCTCTGATATTTCCACTTATTTGCAAAATATAAATCAAATATTTATCTTTTATAATTTATTAAATAATTAAAACTACCAATAAAAGATAAAAATGAACATTATCATCTAACGAAATTTTCCTCATTAGTGTGGACTACCGCTTCTCAATGGTTGTTAGTCACTATCTAAGTTGATTAATCGCTAACGAATCTATTTATTGACTAGAACAGGTTTATGTATATTGTATGAAACTTTCAATACAATAATCATGAAGAACGACATGTCTAATCTCATATATTGATCTTTTATACCTTTCACCTGCAACCTCTAACCAACTTCTCAACAATTTTCAAGGAATGTATTGTGAGACACCTACATTAGTATTGGTTGATGGCTTTTATTCTTCACACCATCATAATTATTCATACCAATTTTTGTGATCACATAACATTTTTGTAACTTGCTTTATTTAAGGGAGCCTTTATATTTTTCTTTAGGCCCCAATTTGAATATTTAATAAATGTGTGTACATTTATAGTCTAAAAAGAAGAATATAATTCAAAACAAAAACAAAAAGGCACATAAAAAAACCTTTCAATTGATACATTTTACTAAGGTTTTTTTTTTTGCATATATTTGTTTTATATGTGTTTCACTAGTATATTTTTAGAGTTAAAGTTAATTAAATTAAGTGATTTATAGACACTTAAAATCTAGTATTGTATAACAAAAATAGGTAGTATTAAAGATTTTATCATACTTTAATAATTCTAATTAAACGAGAGCTTATAGACCATACATGCAAACCTAATCCTTATACATGCATTCGAAAAATACCAAACAATTTGGAGCATCAAAATCACTCTTTTTCCTCTTTCAATTTCGTCATGCATGGTCGCACATTTCGTCTCCTCTCAAGCAGTTATAAAGAGCATCAATGTTGCTTTTTTTTCCTTTTTCAGGTGTCTTGATTGGGGAATCTTGGATTTTTAAGGTTTCTCTCTCCTGTTCATCCATGGCTTCTTCCGATGTTGTCTCTACTAAACTTTCTTCTCTCCCTGTTGCATTTGACTTGTCCATATATTTTTTTCTCTCATGGCAAAGATGACTTTTGTTAGTTTATTTATAGTTACTCTTCAACAATGACCTCCTTATTCACGAGATGTCAACAATGCATTCTTTAACAAAAATTTGTAAGAAGAGATTTATATGGAGCAACCTCCCAAATTTATTGCTTAGGAGAGTCTTCTAGGTTAATATTTCGTCTTTTATGTCATCTTCGTAAATTATTAACAATTTAGTGTCACTCAAGTGTAAAAGCACAAGTCTTTATGAATTATATTAGTAGTACGCTTAGTACATACGATTTAAATGCACTAATTTAAAGGGGTGTTAGATATATTATTTTTATCTTTTATTTTTAATTAGTTCGTTATTATATTTTACTTATATTTTAGACTTAACTTATATTTCTTTTATTATAAATCGTGTATATATTCAATATAAGATTACTCTTATATATAATTTTCACTATAGATTTATTTGTTAGGAGTACTGTGTTTTTATATTCAAAATAATAACTAGTAATTTAGAAACTTTTAAAAAGAAATAAAGGAATGGAGAAAGTTATTCTTTTAAATAAACATAATAACTTTTTATAAAATATTTTTTTTAACTTACTTTTTATTAATACTAGAGTTTAGGTTAAACCCCTTTAGTAGACTCTATTTATGTTGGGTTTTCCTAGTTAGATCCCTGTTTTATTGAATTCCTCAATTTAGTCCTAAAAAATAAAAATTTGAGTCAATTGACCCTTGCCATTAAATTGACTTAACGAGATTAAGTTTTTTATGGGCATGGACGTTGACGTGGCCAGTTTTTGAAACGTGGCACGTGAAATTTGCAATCTGGCAAAGGTTGTGCAACACGCAACAGGCCACGATGGTTTGGGGGGCGTGATGGACATCGGTGTTCAAATCCGGAAGAATCTTCCACCTCTCCTTCAGAAGCGCAATGGCCTCCACCACCACGGACCTTCCCTTCATGAGCATTCCATCGAACAGTTCTGAGCGGGGGTGCCCATCCCGTTGGGGGAGAACGTGATGAGGAGAAAGGGCAGTAGAGGGAAGCACTAGTCTTTGACCACGTAAGGCCTCACGTGGTGACCATGAACGCTAATGACCTTGTCCTAGACGACGTTGCCGGAGGTGAGGCGTTGGTAGAAGAGGTTGTCGCGGAAGTGGGTGGCGTCATCGGTGTCGTCGGGGGCCTTGACACAAACGTCCCAAAAGATCTTCTTGTGGTCGGAGACGACCTGGAGGAGTAGAGAGGGGTAGCCGTAGTGGCAGCGGTAGGGGTTGAGGTTAGGGTTGTTGTTGGGGGTGGAGCGGAGGTGGACGAGAGTGGTGTCGATGGCGCCGCACATGTTGGGGAGGGATGTGAGTTCCTCGAAGGCCTGGGTGGTCTCAAGGAGGCGGCGACGACCAACAGGTATTTTGATGAACTCGGGGTAGAGCTTGGTAGCGAGGAGGCGTGTAATCATGTTGGTGATTTTGGAGATGAGGTAGGGGTCGGGGGAGTAGCAGGCGACAAGGGTTTTGGCAGAAAGGTCGTGGGCGAGGTGGGAGAGGACCATGGCGACGACGTAGTCAAAGGGTAGGGAGAGATTGGAGAGGGTGATGTGGGGCTTGATCTTGTCGACGACAATTGTGAAGACGGGGTAAGAGAGGTTGTAGAGGGAGCGCCAATGGGCGTGTCAAATTCCACGTACAAGAATATGAGAATGCCACGTTTCAAAAACTGGCCACGTCAAACGTCCCACCTTATCAAAAACTTAACTCCATTAAACCAATTTAACGGCAGGAGCTCAATTGACTCAAATTTTCATTTTTTAGGACTAAATTGAAGAATCCAATAAAACTGGAATCTAACTGTGAAAACCCAACATAAATAAAGTTTATTAAAGAGATTTAACCTAAAATAATAAATATATCTCACTTAAAAAAATGTATGATCTTACGTTTATAATTAGAATTTTTTTTTTAATTTTAAAACATAATTGAGAGTAAATAGGAATCCCAAATATATTTTACTTTTATATATTTTTCTAATCTTAAATAAAATGAAAGATAAGATAAGAATGTAAAATATGTATAATAAAGAAAGAATTGCTTTATATATTGATATAAAGATTATAACAACTAAAACATTATAAATTTGTTTATATATATATATATATATATTAGTTTTTTATATGATATTCGATAAATTTAAATTTATGATTATTTTTATGATATAAACTACTTCTATGTTATTTTCAAATTAAGAGAAATGTTCCAAATGCATTTTATAAAAATTGTTCAAAGTTTTAATGTAAGAAATATTGAAAAGAAGGAGTAAGTTTGTTCAAACTTATACATGAAAAACCCAAATAATTATAAAACAGGTCACCTAGGCAAATCTGATTTACTTTTCTTAGATTATTTGTACTTAAGGAAAACAAATGTGCAATAAAAAGAGTCACATAAATATAAAAATCGTAACTAAGTGTGACATATTTAATTTTGAAATAAAAAATTGTGGCACTAGAAGAATCCAAAAGTTTGTGTTTTTTGTAAGGAATTTAATATCACACATGGATATGAAAATCATTCAAAATAAAAGCAGTACGACTAATCTTTTCAAGTATTAAATTGTTGATGTGTTGAAACTGTTGGAAAGATGAAATTAAAAACAGACTAAAAAAAGATAAATTTATAAATAAATAAAAAATGAAAAGAGAGATAAGAAAGTGATGGATGGGGAAGGGGCAAAATGGTAAGTTGGAAAGGTTTTTTGTCTAGGCTTCCCTGATCTCAGAAGCAGAGCAAGGCTCCCAATATAACCCCATCAAAGTTCCCCACCACAGAGAAGAATCTCTCTTTATTTCTTTCACTCTCACACAACCAAAATTTTCCAAACTCTCTCAACTCCATCATCTCTCTCTCTCTCTCCACCATTTCTGCACTTCAATTTATTCACCTCTGACACCATCTTAATTCTGCTTCCAGTTCATCTCACTCATGGCTATGATCTCTCCTCACTCCCACAATTCCCACATTATGCTCCTCCTCATCACCTGCTTCTTTCGTCATAAATTCTAGATCAAACTGCACACCTTCATCTTTTCTTTTACTGCATATGGCTTATCTTTCAACTCAAATCAATTTCACCACCCTTTAATCTAACAACTACCACACACTCCCACCCCTCAAAACTCCTCTTCCCATGGCGGGTGGCAAGCTTCATGCTGCTTCAACCATGTCGCTTCTCCTCCAAAACGAAAGGCTCCCTTGCTCCTCGGAAGTCCTTGAATCTCTTTGGGCTCACACCTCTAACCCTGCTTCCTTCCAAGGTGATCTCTTCCTTCTCAATCATGCCCTTTCTGCTACTTCCCTTCCTCATCAATTACTTTTCACTCGCATAGATACATGTCGAGCTTTTTGAAATCGGTCCAAGAACACAACACCATCGAGGTTTTTCTGGTTTCCATGACTTCTGCACAACCACAATTGCAGATGAATTAGTCTGCAATTTTCTGCATGGTTTATGACCGCAGCTTAAAACCTTTGTTATATGTATATGCAGAAAATAAATTAAAAAAAAGAAAAGAAAAAACTCGTTAGCGTTCTTGTTTTTGTGGGAAACTTGAAAGGTGGTTTCTTTCAGTTCAGGACTGTTGTTCTTTGAAGATGTCTGGAAGTGTTATTTTTTTTTGTGGAAGCTGTTTATGATTGAAATTTAACACGGTTGTTTGTTACTGATGTTGTTGTCGTTGTTTGTGTTTGGTGGTTGGTTTCAGGTTCAAAATCTATGGTTGATTTTGAGAATGTTAGTGGCGGCAGGATGACGGACAGGCCGTTTTTTCAAGCGTTGGAGAAGGAAGAGAACTGTGATGATGATTATGAGGGGTGCTTCCATCAACCGGGTAAGAAAAGGAGACTGACAAGCGAACAAGTTCAGTTCCTTGAAAGGAACTTTGAGGTGGAGAACAAGCTTGAACCTGAAAGGAAGGTCCAACTTGCAAAGGAGCTTGGGTTGCAGCCAAGGCAAGTGGCTATATGGTTCCAAAACCGAAGGGCAAGGTTCAAGACGAAGCAGCTAGAAAAAGATTATGGCACATTGAAAGCTAGTTATGACAGACTCAAAGGTGACTATGAAAGTCTTGTTCAAGAGAATGACAAGTTAAAAGCAGAGGTAAAAGAAATAAGAAAAAAGAGACACAAAACAACGCACACACATACATACATGCTCCCAATTTAGCTTTTGTGCTTTATGCTACTACTTGCTTTTAATAAAGTGCAATGTTTATCCCACTAATGGGTTAATGATTGGATTGGCACAATTTTGTTACTAACAGGTGAATTCTCTGGAGAGCAAATTGATTCTTAGAGATAAAGAGAAGGAGAATTCGGACGACAAGTCATCTCCTGATGCTGTCAATTCACCCCACAAAGAGCCTATGGATTTAATTTCAAATTCAACGTCTGAAAATGGGACCAAAGTGTCACTCCCTATTATGGTAACATGCAAGCAAGAAGATGCCAATTCAGCCAAAAGTGATGTGCTTGATTCGGACAGCCCACATTGCACTGATGGGAACCATCCCTCTTCATTCGTGGAGCCTGCTGATTCCTCCCATGCTTTTGAACCAGACCACTCAGACTTTTCTCAAGATGAAGAGGATAACCTCAGTGAAAGCCTTTTGACCCTCCCTTGCTTACCAAAGGTTGAAGAAGCCTGCTATGATGACCCTCCTGAAAACCCTTGTAATTTTGGCTTCCATGTTGAGGATCAAACCTTCTGTTTCTGGCCCTATTGAACCCACCAACCACTTCCAATGTTATAAAACTTCGCACTTGTAACCATGTACTTGAAGCAATAAAATTGGTACTACTTCTACCATAAAATCAAAAGGCTAATCCCTTATGCTCTCACTAACAAACAATATTAAAAGCTTTAACACACCTCTCTGAATTCTAAAAGGTCATGTGTCACTGCTGTTATTAGCAGTAAAAGTGTACACCAACGTTACTAGCTAAAATTCAAAACTGGTTCAGGTATGCGCGTAGGTATCCCAAAATTTCAGGTGGGGTACAGCAACCAATCTTTGTTTTACTTTCGGATGTGAAAAGTGGAAACCCTGTTCCTCTTTCTCTCTGCACTCGTCTGGATCACACCCTTGTTTTACTCATGCATTAGGAAGACCCTTTATCAAAACTTGCTGGTCCTTACTTCTCAGCATAAAGTTCCGGTTAAATATGGCTCCTAGTACAAACTAGGATTGCCACAAAGGTGCTAGCTTTGAGTAGTTTTGAGTAAAATCTTGGTTCTGACTTCATTATCCAAACTGAAAAACGTGTCCCGGTTGATGATGATTGTGTTAGAAATAATTGGCATGTGCTTAATGAAGCTGAAAAATTAAATAAAAGGAACGAGTTGTGTTGATTGATAATGTATCTGCAGAAATAAAATACATGACAGCTACAGTCGCCTTTGGTAGGACTAAAACAAGTTCAAAAGTAATAATAGTGTCCCTATTTCCTAGCATTGAGGTAAATTTGTGAGACTTGAGTGGAAGCAATTTTTTATTAATATATTTTAGATCTTTAACGGGATAGAAGAGAAGAGAAGAGGTTACTTACAAGTCACATCCTATTGGTGCAAATTCACATTCAAAATGTTGCTTAAACAACAACTTGGATGAACAGAAGTGACATACATTGAAGGCTGCGAAAGTTGTTAGCTACTTGTCCCATAAGAAAGTTGAATTTAGTAACTTTGGCATCCCCACGAATGAAATTGAACTTCTTCAAGCAACTGTGAGCTTGTGAGCAAATCTAACGTTGAAACCAAAGTAAAGGAAAAAAAAAAAAAAGCAGCATGTAACAGATGGAGAACACTACTAAACCATGCTACAGAAGTCAAGATTTCTGGTGTGGCTCGCTTGAACAAAGTGGATTGGGAAGGACTTTTAGCACAAGCTAGCTCATTGAGGATGTTGACAGCTTCCTCAGATTTAAGCATTATAATATTTGAAATTCATTCTGGCAATTAATCCCATGCCTTTGTTTCTTCATGAAGAATTTGTCCGTTGCAGAATCTTGTCAGCTGTTGAATTTTGGTTCGCCCATGAAAAAGTCCATGTAAAGTGTCTCACCCTTTAAAATATTATCTGCATTAATATTTTACTCAATGTGTTGCATCATCCATTGACAAGTTATAAATGGAGGCACCTTTCAGGGATGGCCCTTGTGCGCCTTGACATTATTCACGTGAAAAAAAAAAAGTTTTAGCCTGAAGAAACACACACACACACACACTAAAGTAGTGCAATTAATTAAATAATTGATTGCAATTTCCATTTTTGGATCACAGTGGTAAAAGGGTGTCTTAGGCTATATGAGAAAAAGAATAAAACATTAATGAGTGTTAATTGGTATTTTGCTTGTTGTGTTGTGATGGGTTAGAGTGGCTGAGAAGTTAAAAGAGAGGAGTCAAAAATGTCATGCTCTAGGGTGTGTTGTTTTTTGAAATGTGATTGCTTTGTAGGCTTATACAGCTAAGGTCAAAAGTTTTATGTGGTCCTGAAAAGAGGAACACTGCTGTATTCGGCATTTGATTTTGGTGAAAGTGATGTTAAGTGAAGCTCTTTGGCGTCTTTTTCCTTTTCCTCTCTTGCAGCTTGGGATCTAAGTCGAAGCACAAGGTTCATTAATTATCCTTGTCCTCAGTGTAGTGAGTACCATAAACGGATCAATGTGAGGGCATTGTCTCATACCTGTTGTACTTAAGAATATCTCGGACTGTGGCTTAGTTAGGATCAACTAAGTTGACGGATCTGAATTTGTTATAAATGAATTCAAAAGCCTGCTGGGACATCTAACGTTCCCACCCTTTTCTCAAACTTCTCTTCTCCTATGTTCCCTCTCAAAATCCATGCAAGTTACAAAATCCACTCGTACGCTCAAATACTCGTTTAATTAAGATTTGTGTTGAAAATCTCGAAATAAAATCAATTCATAATATATAAAAATATATAAATGGATTGGATGTAAACTTTATTTTAGAAATTGGTTTTATAAAATTAAGTTAAACTTAAAATTTATTTTTTAACCTAGTAACGTGTTAAAAGTTATTTTTTAACAGTATATAATTTCAACTTTCAATTTTATATAATAATTATAGAGTAGTCAACATCTACTAATTCTATTACATACCAAAGATTTAGACATAATATTGATTTTTCAAAAAAAAAAATTACATAATGAGATTTTAAATACTTAAGTCTTCTACATGAGAAATAAAAAAAGATATAATTTTTTAATTGGGCCTTATCGTGTTTCAGTATTAATTAAATCTTTACCTAAATAATAAATAATGTATTCTATTTCACTTTTTATCATCTACTCGTAAAAAATTAGTCTGAAATAAATATTCATGTTTGGACATACTTAGTGTAAATCTCTAAATTATCCAGAGTTAAGTGATATTCTTAAAGATATTATTGTTACTAAAACAATTTGAATATATTGATGTGATATAATAATTGAATATATTATGAAAAAGTCAGAGTAATAAAATTTGTTTATCATATTTATATATTTATTTAATGATAAAAATAATCTATAAATATAGCGTATCATTGTACAAAATACTATTTAATTCTCACATTCACTATTATACTACTTATTCTATTTTTTTTTCTATAACTTTTATTAATTTAAGCATAAAAGAGTTTTTTATAAATGAATTTTTCTTTTTGTTTTTTTTTTCAAAACTTGAAACTTTCTAATTAGAAGACAACATACTAGCTACACTAGTCTTTAATGTTGAAACATATAGATTTAAAACTTTTGCTCAGTTTACTAGAACAAACAAAAAAAAGTTTAATACATTATTTGGTCCTTACTTTTAAGGGTTTGGTTCAAAGTGATCCAATCTTTTAAAAAAAGGTTCAGGGCCTCATCTTTCGTTAAAAAATGTTCAATCTGCTCCTTTTCGCTCATCCTATTAAAAATATAACGGTGCAAATGTCACGGTGGCCAAACCTGAATGACCTGTGCAGTTTCATGAATACGTGGCTGAAAGAATTAAATGCAGAAAGAGAAACGTTTAATGGTCGAAGAGAGAGATATTGATGTATTGATTACAAAGAGAATATTTCTCTGAACACTACCCAATAATGCACCAGTTTTATCCACCCACCTCCAGATTCCACTCTTTATCACCCTATATACTATTCCACTCAATAATAACTCAAAAATGATATAATTTTCGAAACCCATAAAATTAGATATTTCACTGTTAGGATGACATCAATATAACTAAAACAAAGAATCCTTACTTATTAACAACGAAACTGTGACCATTAGATAACCTCTGCACCTCTCTCATCAATCTTTATATCTTCAAAGAAAACTCCTTTAGCTTCCCTAAACCTATTTTATAGACTCAAAATTTAAAATCTGCACAACGAAAACCTTAGCTTGTAACCCTTCAACATTCTTATAATCCACTCATGCAATCCCAGAATATCATTTGGTACTTTACCTATCAACAAGGGACATAGCAACACATGCACAACAATAATTTCATGCACTTGGTATTAACCATATTATGATTTCCCTCCCAAGGTAGATACCACGAAAACCATTAAATGTCAATGTCAAGAACCCCTTCTAACTCTTTGGATTCCAACGTCTACACTATACATGAAGAAAATATAATATTTCTCTTCATCTTACCATGGCCCCCACATGCATTGAAACTCTTCACTTGCAAAAAGATACCCAGCTAGTGGCTCCCCCGCGCCCCCAGGTCTCGCTGGATTCCCTCTAGTACCCACCGGTCTCGGTCCGACAGTGGTGGCGACGGCGTGATGAATGCGTTGAGTTATTTGACGAATATTCTCACTTCGAAGGTCTACGACGTAGCAATTGAGTCCTCTCTACAATTGACGCCAAAGCTTTCTGGAAACTCGGGGTTAAGATTTGGCTCAAGAGAGAGGATTTGCAACCCGTTTTCTCATTTAAGATTCGTGAAACTTATAATATGATGGCAAAGCTTCCCATGGAGTTGTTGAAAAAAGGGAGTTATCTGCTCTATGGTGATTGTTATGTGAAGAGTGTTAATCCAAAGGTGAAGATTATTGGGGTTGAGCCCTCTGATGCAAATGCAATGGCGTTGTCATTCCATCATCATTAGAGAGTGATTTTGGACCAGGTTGGAGGATTTGCAGATGGTATGGCCGTTGGGATTTGCACGTAACTTACGTCATTTTAATTTTTTTTTAAATATTTACATAGTGCAACTTCTTCAAACGTGTCACGTATTCATTAAACTGCACAGCTCACTTAGGTTTGGCCACAGTGGCATTTGCACCGTTATGTTTTTAACGACGTGAGCGAAAAGGACCGGATTGAATATTTTTTAACGAAATATGGGGTCTTACTGAACTTTTTTAAAATGTATGATCACTTTGAACCAAACTCCTAAAAGTAGGGACCGATGTATTAAACAAAAAAAAATTATAAGTATTTTATTTAGAGAAATTTGAGTTGTGGAATGAGAAACTCTAATTCCGTATGCATTCATTCCCTACCCAACAACACATTGAAATTATCATGTGATTTTAGTACCACAAACATTGTTGGTTTTCAATTTATGCCGGTTGTTAAATTGAGAGCAATCATACTTTCTTATCCCTAGGCCCTCCCATTAAAGTTCAACACCATAGGATTATGAGACATTAAGACTTAAATTTATACCAATTTTAATTGAAAATTTATAAAATCAAATTTAATTTGTGTTTAAATTTAGATATCAAAAACATATTTAATTGTAAAACAAATTATACAAACATCTTGTTTGAATGCGACTCTTCCGAATTGTCATACTCTTTGTAGCTATAGTGTTATTTCTAAAAAGTTGAATGATTGTTAGCAAATAACTGGATACATGTAAGACTCCAGTTTAACATTTTCCATGTCTTTAAGGAAGAAATTAGTACGAGATCATTGCTAATCTTGATATTGTTAAAAAATTTCAATTTTCATGCTATGATTTTTTAATTTCAAATATTAAATTTTATTTCTTCATAAATCGTTTCAAGCTTCATGAAGTTTAACTTTTGTTAGTGTTTATTGTGTAAAAATTGTTATGAAAAGGAATTTATATTGTGAATTCATGGTATTTATTGTAATGTAATTAAAAATATATAGATAAAAGTTGAAAATATTTTTTGAAAAAGAGAAAAAAAATGTTTTATACATACTATAAAAAGATTTATTCTGCAAAAATTCATCAGTAAAAGTGTTGTCAATAGGATTTACTAATAAATATTGTTCATTGGTAATTACCAATGAATATGTCTCTCCTAATGTCTCCTAATGTCTATTGATATATATGTTGATAATTACTTAGAGATGATATTTGTTGGTAATGACATGGCTCAAGTACGGTCTGTCGAGCTTAGTCTATCAACTCTCAAGCTCATCCACAACTTGGATATGTTTAGATATGAAAAAAAAAAATTATTTCTTCCATGTTAAATTAGATATGGGTTATTTGAAAGAAAAATTTTCTATTTTTTTTATCGATAAATTTATTAACAAATAAATTTATTAATAATAAACATTTTAAATTATTAACGAAAATATTTTAATTTATTAACGAATTTTATTGATAAATTTTAAAATTTGTAATTATTAAAAATTTAATTATAGAAAAATCTATCAAATTATATATTACCAATAAATTTTAATAATAAATTTATCGATAATTTATTTTTTTCTATCTGTAAAATTTCATCTATAAGGTGCATTAGTAGTTATTAAAATAAGGTTTTTATTTCAAATTATATATAGACAGGAGATTGCTTTCACCTTCTCAGCAAATGGATGAAAATGGTTACTTCACATGGTGATTTCTGCTTTCACTCATTTCTTTAAAAGAAAAAGAAATGTTATATGACGTATTATAACTTGCACGTTGGTCTATAAGCCCCACTTGTCAAGTCATACGAGACTATACCACTTCTTTTAAAATAAAAAAAAGTTTGTAACTTCAAATTTCACGTAACGACTTCCATAAAAGAACAAAAGAATAAAGAGAAAAGTTGCATACATAACTTGTAATGTAAGATCAAATTTTAAATATTTTATTCCTCTCTCTTAAAACAAAGCGATCATATATTAGATTTTTCAAAATTTAGTTAAGATTTAATTTAAATTTAATAAAATAAATGGATTAATAATTTATATTCATTTTAATTAAATCAAATAATTTTAAATTTTTTTATTCAATTTAAATTGAATTAAATATAATTTAATTCACTTTATCAATTTATTAATTAAATTAAATATAGTTTAGTCTATTTAATAAATTTGATGTAGAATTCATCATACTAAGTTTTATATAGTTTTAATTTGATGTAAATTTGATGCTTCAATCGAATATAGGCACAACTTGATTAGACTTAACTTGATTTAATTTTTTTCAATTTAACTTAAGTTTGACTAAACATACATCAGACCAATTTCACTAGACAATGCTTCAAACTGACTTAACTAGACCTAATATGTGTTAAGTCAATTAGTCTTAGGCTCAATTTGTTCTAGACTTGAACCAACCTGACTCTACTAAGATAAAAAAAGTATTGAACTTAAAATATTTTATTTTTGCATTTTTAAACAAATCAATAAAGGGATATATATATATATATATATATATATATATATATATATATATATATATATATATATATACACATATTTATTAATAATGAGCTTCTTATCAAACAACCAAATTCACATAATTTTGTTATACGTACAATTGTCATACAATACTTCATAGATTTGATTATCTAATTATTATTGTTCCTATAATTATGGTTATATTACAATTATTCTCTGATTTCCCTTCTCAAACAAGTGGGTGATGGAATCACGTCAAGTTTGTCTTGGAACTGAATGAGCGAGAGAGAGCCTTTATCAAATAGTCACTTGTCTAGTCTGAGGAGGACATATACTATGACAATTTGACCTTGCAATACTTGATCTCAAATGTAGTGTAAGTCAATTTTATTGTGTTTCATTCTATTGTACAATACAAGGTTAGAGGCTAGAACCTAGCTACTAGGGTGACCAAGTTTTCTATGTCAACCCTCTTTGATGGATATGAAGACTCTTGGATTCAAATTTTGCTGAGAGATAACTCATGAGAGTTTGTAGAATCCATCATTAATTCTACGTACCTTTTAGTATAATTTTTCTTATCAACTTATCTTTCACAAAACATTGAGTAGCATTAAACTTAACAATGGTATTATTATAAGTCCAAAGTTACTTAATAGATTTTTTGTAATCTCAAGAACATACAAAATGTCATGTAAGTTAATTTGATTATGGCCACCATTTAGAGTGGTACTACTAGAGGCTACAATACTTAATTTTTTACCATTACCAACCATTAAATTATGCTTAGCATCATGTTCAGTGTAATCCTGAAGCTGACCAAAGTCATGAGTGACATGATTTGAAGTTCCATTCTTAAGGTACCAATTAATACTCTAACAGTGTTAGGTGAAGCAATGAGAGCATTGTGATTTTTTGTCCTTTCCTTTAATCAAAATGATAGAATTATTGAATAGATGTATGTCCAAGCTTACCACAGGCCTAACATGTAGGTATCCCTACTCCTTCCTTCTTTTCCTCTTCCACCTCTTGATCCTCGTTGGTTTGAGCCTCTCCATTAGGATGACAACGGATCAAGTTGGGCATGGATAATGCCTACCGACAACCAAACCCGTAACAAAAGAATTCACCTATTACCCGCCTCGTTACCTGCTGGATACCCATTTAAAAAATATTTTTAGGTATTTTAAAACCTACGGGTACTTGTGAATACCCATGAATATTTTTAAAAAAAATATTTTATAAATTTTTGAAATAAAATTTAAAAAAAATTGCAAAACAAAATATAAAATATAATATAAATTAAATTAAATCTAAATTATAATTTAATTTTAATTAAATTTAACTTAATAAATATAAATTAAATTTTAATTTTAAGTTTTTGTGGGTAATGGATACCCTCGAGTACAGATAGTATGATATCTACACCTGACCCGTTTATAAGCGGATATTGAAATACCTGTGTGTAATAAATACCTGTTACCCACGGATACCAACTATTCGTCGTGGATTTTATTCAAGGATACTCGTATGTACGAGTATTTTTGTACTCATACTCTTCATCCTCCTTGATTGTAGAACCTACCTCCTTTGAGGTTGGCTTTAGTAGTCACATTAGTTGAAGCGTTTAGATTGAGACTAGAGAAATTATCCAGACGTTCTAACCTATTTTCAAAGTTCAGGAGTTGTGCGTGTAAATTTACCCAGGTTAGAGAAACTTTATCATACAATTGAACAATTATTGCAAGCTTGAGATTGTCTACATGAGTCTTCATTTTGATCATAGTCTTCCATCTTCAACGAGTCTTTCTTGCAATTACGAGATTCAAATTTTAATAAGCCTGAGACTTGGTATGTGCATCAGCCAAGGATTGAGTTTCTTAAGTTCCTTGGATATCTCACAATGTAAAAATTGTTTTGCAATATCTTCTTTCATGGAGTTGAACATACACCTCAAAGAGTTTTTTATCCTCTATTATCCTCTAAGGGTGCATTTGTCCATCTTGGCACCACAAATTAGTAACAACACCATCGTCTTCCAAAACAAATAATTATTCCTATCCACCTTGATAGAACATATGAGAAGAGGGATTCTTTGTGTTGAATTAGAATTGGCCTCCACTGGATCCTTTAAGTTTTAAAACAATGTTAAGCTATTGATATCAAATAGAAAAAGTATTAAACTTAAAATATTTTATTTTTTCATTTTTTGAAACGAAGTACAGGGATATATATATTTATTTATTTATTTGCTAATAATGAATTTTCTATAGATCAACCAATTTTCTATAACTTTGTTATACATATAGTTGTCATCTAATAAATCATGGATTTGATTATCTAATTATTTTGTTTCTATAATTACACATATATTATTATTATTCTCTAATTGACTCGACCTAACTCAACTCAATATTCGACTTAGTTTAACATTGTCTTAAGCCAACTTGACTCGAGTTACATCCAAATAGACTTGTGTCAACATTCACTCGACTCAATTTTGATCTAGGCAATCTCATCTCAAGCCATAATCAACTTCCTAATCTTCAAGATAAATCGATTCGATTTGACCTTCAATTCGAAATAATTTGTCTATCTTTATTATTAGTATGAATACAAAATGAATAACTCGTTACCATAAAATTTAGATTCGTTATTGAAAGATTAAAACTGACACCAAAGGTTTGAGGCAATTAACGAAAACATCTTATACCCACAGGTTTATTAGCAAAAGGAGCACTGCCATCCAACTTAAGACGAATGAACTTGAATCAACAATGGCTTCTTCTTCGACTAATCTCATTACCAATTCTTGGGGTGTGTTTGTCACACTCAATTACAAGAGAAAACTTTCAGCTAGGTCTTAGTCTTACCATTAAATTCAAGAGTAAGTTGATTCACCCTTTTTGTAAAGGTGGACCGTAGCATAACATAAGCTTACCAGTTTTCTAAGGCAATTTGGTTATGTTTTCTTTTGCTGTTGAACTTGATTCAATCCCATGTATGATTCTCTTTGCGAAATGATTTTGATATATGATTATCTATTCATGTTGTCTGCACCACTCAGTCTATGACAATGTAAATAGTAAAATGTCATGTTCTTGTAATGAATACACACTTGGTTTCATTCCAAATACAAATGAAACAAATTTCTTACTTTTTCCATAGGTGACCCAACCTATCAAAGCAAAATGGATAGGGACAGAGAAAAGCAACAAATGGAGTGGAGGAAAAAGGAATCAACACAGGTACCTAGGGAAAAGTTATGTGGGGATCTTATAAGTAAATTTATTTTGAAAGTAAGTTTTAATCATGACTTTGATGCAATTGATTTGTCTAAGTTTTACGTGTGAATTATAATTTATATTATTTTTATTACGTTAAAATTAAACAATAAAAGAATTATTTAATAATCTACATTATCGTATACTTTCATAACTATATGCTACGTTAATTTTAAATATAAATAAAGTATTAAATAATTTTATGTTAATATTTTCTTGTATATGTTGACAAAGCATGATCTAATGATTTTGATGATTTTGCAATTATTGGTCTTATTATCTTGGTAAGTTTAAAATATAAAGTATGAATCAATTTTTAAGATAGGACAAAATATTTATATGGAATGTTGATCACGTTATATGATAATTCTTTATCACATCAATTGATATATTTCTTTGCTTTTCTTATAAATATTAATTTAAAATTTCGTGCACTCATGTTTGGTGTATTTTATGCAATTGGGTGCTTTCATTACTTTTGTAAATCCTCTTGGGTGATATTTCAAAGAGTGGTTTGTATATATTGTTCTAGTTACATAAATATGTTTTGTAATTGGGTAATTCGATATTATAGTGAAAAATCCAGTTCATGTTGTTTAGATTAAATGGATATAGCTTTGGAAAGAATTGAACTAGTATGTTGAAAGGATTTTGTCCAAAATGCAATGAATGAATGTGAAGTAAAGTTTATGACAAGTGAAGAACTTCGCAAGAATATGACATAATTACATGTCTTCTGCGAATTGAGACTAGAGTATGTATAAGTTTTTCATGAATGCAATGCTTTAATTGAGATTGATTTTATGAATATGAATATGAATATGAATAAGAGGTATTATATGAGTTGTCACTAGGAAAAAATAGCGTACAACGTTAAATTGACGTCAAACATAGAACAATTTCATGCTAATAATTAACGTCGAATTTTGTCAATATTCAACGTTAATTAATTTCTTTTTATTTTTTTTAATTAATTGTGATCCTTTCTTACAACTCTATGAGACTTGAAACGCAGAAAAACATCACATTTCAGTTTTTTATATTTTATAAAGTATGAATTATGAACGTGTAGCATAGTATCAACAACGAACAATAATAACAAACAATAACAAACAACAAACAAGTTCAATCAAACAACTACAACAAACAAGTTCAACCAAATAAAACAACAAACAAGTTTAAAAAAAAACAAACAAGTTCAACAAATAAGTTCTTCAAAACGAAAACCAACCTTCAAGTGTGGCTTCGTCGAAATAAATATTGCCACCAGTGAGAGAGAAAACAGAATGTGCCTAAGAAGGACAAAAACACGAAAATAATCGGTCAAAACAAACGAAAATCATACCTAAAGTAGTTAATTAACATGCATTTGTAACAAATGAAAAAAAGATTACATGTGATGGTCGTCAAACTTTGTTCCAGAAAAGTTTGAGCAGAGAAGAGGATATTGCACGCTAAGATAAAGTGAATAATTTTCAATCTCCCACTTAAATGGTCCAAAACAGATAAAAACCAACTTGGAAATGCAAGGCGTAGAGGGAACTCTCACGGAAGCGCGTAACTCCTCGCGAGTTCGCGTTTTGGTATACATGTCTTTCTTTTAAATGTCTTTTAAACGTCCGTTCTGGAGGGCGCCTGACGTCTACAATATTATAGACGTCCAGCCCCCTCCAGAACGGACGTTCAAGAGGCTGACAAGGTTGGACGTTCAAGAGGCTGACAGGGTAGTTGAACCCGTCAACCTTTTGAACGTCCGTTCTGGAGGGGGCCAGACGTCTATAATATTGTAGACGTCCGGCCCCCACCAGAACGGACGTTCAAAAGGCTGAAGCAATCAACTCTTTAACTCCCCCCGTCAGTCTCTTGAACGTCCGTTCTGGAGGGGGCTGGACGTCTACAAGCTGAATCAATCAACTCTTCAACTCCCCCGTCAGTCTCTTGAACGTCCGTTCTGGAGGGGGACGGACGTCTATAATATTGTAGACGTCCGCCCCCTCCAGAACGGACATTCAAGAGACTGACTGGGGAGTTGAAGAGTTGATTGCTTCAGCCTTTTGAACGTCCGTTCTGGATGGGGCTGGACGTCTATAATATTGTAGACGTCCGTCCCCCTCCAGAACGGACGTTCAAAAGGCTGAAGCAATCAACTCTTCAACTCCCTCCGTGAGTCTCTTGAACGTCCGTTCTGGAGGGGCCGGACGTCTACAAGTTGAATCAATCAACTCTTCAACTCCCCCGTCAGCTTTTTGAACGTCCGTTTGAGGGGCCCGACGTCTATAATATTATAGACGTCCGGCCCCCTCCGAAACGGACGTCACCACACTCAATTATTTACATTTATGCCACCAGTCAATTATTTACGTTGGGGTTTTGGTGGACCGACGTCTATTGGGTGACATTAAAGGCCAATTCTGCACTAGTGGGTTAAAGTGAAATTATAACAAAAATTAAAAGTTGGTACTTATAGAGAGAAGACTCCTTGAAAAACATACAAGATTAAATTGAAATAAACGTTTAAAAAGTTGAAAACTCTCTTAAAGTTGATCATGAGGTTAACTTCTCATAAGTTTCATGAAAAAAGAAGAAGGTTGTAAAATAAAGAAGATAATGATAATGAAAGAATATCTTTTCTTATGACATATCTCTTAGCCATGGTCAAGCACATTAAAGAAGGGTTGATGTCATTTTTGGAAGGTAGGACTAATTTTTTTTCTCTTGGATCATCATGGAACACATCTAGTAAAGTAGAAATAATTTGGGTCTTGTATTATGGGTGAAGTATTATAGAATTTCAATTTGACTCTTGTATTTTGGTCAACATAAGTCAACTCTCTAAGTTGTCCCATAAGTGGTTCCTTTTGTGGTTGACTTTGTTCAACATCCACCTACACCACCTTGGGAGGCAAGACAATGAGCATGATTGGCTCTCCTTTTGTGAGAGTAGTGGCCACATGTCCTTCTCCTAATGGATAGGATTCTCTCTTAGTAATGGCCATGCGTCCTTCTACTAATGGAGAGTTTTTTCCATAATAGTGGCAACATGTCATCCTCTTAATGAAGATGATTTTAGCCTGGTTATCCAAGTTAGCAAAGTTAAAGTTTTAAGAGTTTTTGTTTTTAATTTTGTGAGACACTTCTAAGGTTAGTGGTTATAAACAAAATGTATTCATACCTTATAGATCCATTTTGATATTAGTATTGAAATAGTATCAAAATTTTGTGTCATTCTACTTGTCTCTAAATTCAAAGTTAGAGACCTATGTGGTTTTGTAACCGTTTTTTCTTGTCAACATTTTCTTACTAATTTTACCATTATTAATACAAAATATTTAATTAGTTTATTATTTATATATTATTATTATTTGTAAAAATGTAATTAATTATCCATAATAAAAAGAAGGCATACACATACACGTAGACAGATATGTTTCTACTAATTAGCATAATACAAACAAGTTATTAAAGTATGATATTTTACATTAGTAGAATGTATTATAAAAAATATATATAAATAAAGCAATTATTTTTCAAATGAAAAATTACAAAAATTCAAAGTTAATATTATATATATATATATATATATATATATATATGATTTTATATGATTTTAACTACTTTAACATATTGTTTTACCAAACATTTATAACATAACAATTTTAGTTTACTTCTTTATGAAAAAAATTATACTTTTTATGAATAAAATATATGTATTATCAAATTTTATTTATTATATGAAAATAAGATAATTAGTATATTACCTATTATATATTAGGGGAGAAGAAACACTTTAGTTATTTTTTATTAAATGTATTGTTATTGATTTTTCTAATTGGGCTTAAATGCTTACTTGGTCCCTATATTAAGTGGTAATTTTTTGTTTGGTACCCGATTTTAAAAGTGTATACATTGGGTCCCAAAGTTGTAAAAAATGTATGAATAAAGTCATGTCCGTTAAGTTGGCAACAACGGCGTTAACTTCGTGCTGACGTGGTGAATGAATCAGTACTTTTTTCTTCTCTCCTCTGCTGTGTCCAGCTTTTTCTCTCTCTTCCATTTAATGGTACATTGTTTTTCTTTGTTCTGATTAGAAACCCAAAAAGGTTTTTCACTCTTATTCCACATATGGGAGGCATCGTTCTTCATCTAGCAACGCAAGGGGCTTATCCAACCCTGCAACCAAGGTTGGAACACCGTTCATGTCGAAAGTGCCATCATCCCTAAGCTCCTCTTTCCACGCGCACATGTTCTTTGAATCCTTGCTTTCTAGAAACTCAATTTTGGTGACACAACAGTTCTCGCTGAAATTAGTTCTTGATTATTATATCCAGAACAAAATTAGTTCTTCATTAAATATAATTGAACAAATTTTGAAAAGGTGCAGAAGAGGATTTCGGTGTAGAAGGGTAAAGGAAGGTTGGAATGGAACTTGGTGGCTGTAATGGGCAAAGGAAATAGAGAACTAAGTGTGTGCGTGTGTGAGAGAGATGGACCTGCTGAAATTCGAGGCGGTGGAAGGGCTTCGGTGGACGTGGAATTTGTGGGTGGCGGAGGGGACGAATCTGTTGATCCCTCTGAGCATAATGTGTAGTCCATTGATGGTGAGTGAGATCCCTATCCTCCCATATCACCCTCTTCTCTGTTCATAATGCACCGCCGTTTTGAATCCCTACGCACGCCTAGACTACTAGTCCTGCATCTGGCATTGCCCCTCCTGGTTCCTCCGTAACCCCTTTCCCCGCCCCATCGCCGACACCAACCTCCCTGCCGAACTTTTCCCCACCTATAGCACCGTCGAGTACTCTCCTTCTCTCCCCTCCTCCTCTCCCCCTCCCACTCCCCCTCCTACTCCCCCCGCCTTCGTCTTTCTCATCGATCTTTCCTCCCCCGACAACCAACTCCTATCCCCGCTTCCGCCCTAACTTTCTTCCCCAACCCTGCATTTTTCAACGCGTTCCACTCACGCGCTTTCTCCACCCCGTTCTTCCGATAAGCGCAATTTGGGGTTGAACTCGTTCAATGTCGACTCGCAGGTTAACTCTGAGCTTCTAAAAGTGATCGTCGATAGACAACTTGTAATCGGGCAACGGTGATGTTACAGCGGTGGCGTGTTTGTGACTATAGGTGTTGAGTCCATGAAGATAAAAAAATGAAGTACATCCTCGAGCTGTGATTTAATAGATTTGATTTGGGAAACCAGGTGTTCTGATTTTAAATTTTTATGTCTTTTTTTTGCTTGAGAAACTGATTTTTTATTTGGTTTTCTTCCTGTGGAGGTGGTTGTAAATGATGAAGGTTTGACTTAGGGATTTGGTGGAGGTTAGCAGAACAAAAGCAAAAAAGGAATGAAGAAGAATTCTTGATTGAAAGAATTGATGATTACAGTATGTAGTGGAACAATGCAGAGGAACTTGCTTCGGCCTTGCAGCCTTTGCCTTCTAGATTGGTAGGGAGGTTGAGAAAATCAAGTCTAGGCTTGCACTTAAAGAATAATTTATGTTCGAATATGCTTCTATTGTCTATGTCATTACTCTTTCACCCTTCTTTTGTTTTCTCCATGTTCCTTTGATAAAAATGAAATTGAAAATCATTAATATGGAAGAGAGAGAAAAATTAATATGGAAGAGAGAGAAAGCTGGACACAATAGAGGAGATAAGAAAAAAAGTATTGATTCATTCGCCAAGTCAACACGGAGTTAACGTTGTTGCTCCCAATTTAATCGACATGACTTCATTCATACCTCTTTTATAACTTTGGGTATACATTTTTAAAATTGGATAACAATTTGAAAATTACCACTTAGAGAACAAGTAAGTATTTAAGCCTTTTAATTAATTTTACAATTTGAATAGGTTTTTATTTTTTATAATTTTAAAAACATAATTAAGTATAAAGTAGGAACATGAAAAAGTCTATTCGTGTATTATGTTATAGATTATATTAAAATTGTATTATAATGAAAAAATTAATAATAAAGAATCAAATATTTAAAATAATAATTATATTTAATTATACCGGACATTCTTTTTCTACTATTATTATTTTTCTTTTTTGCTTTTTTGTATTATATTTTAATTTTTTATTGTTTACATCAATACTTTTTATCATATAGTTTATAAAACAATAAATTTCTATTATATATTATTAAAAATTGAATAAAATAAATTAGCAATACTATTAAAAAGAGTAATCAACCCATCTCGCTCAGGGGAAAAGAAATGTGAATTAATTTGTTGGAAAAATAGTAAATTTTCTTATATTTCTAAAATTTGGGATTTACACATGTGCCCTTAAAGAACAGGCAGCCATCACCGTCTCTGCGAAAGATATTTGTCTGCCGACGACGTCCTCAAACCGACACCACCCGGTCGCCACGTGTCCCTTAACCGTGGCCGGCGCCGTATCCGCCATCCACGTTTCAAGCGCCCCACGTGCGACAGAAGCCCAAAGCAACAAACGTGGCAAGGGTGGTCGCGGGCCCACGGTGTTGGGATGATGTTTGGTTGGAGGCTACGTGGCTGGCATCGCGTGGTGCAGGGTTAAAGTTGGAAGGCGAAAGTGCGGGCCCAGCGACAAGAGTCCCTTTCCTCCAGATAAGGATGGGCCCTAGATGGGGATGGGCTTTTTGTGTTGCGGTCTGTGGAGGTGATGTCACGGCTCTCTGTGTGTGCGGTCCTTGTCCTGCGGGTCCCAGGCCCACGTGCCAGCCCACGTCCTGGTTCTCTCAGACGCGGTGGTAGGTTGTGAGCGGATGTTATTGTGATCGATAGATAGCCCTGACAACAACTCCTTTTACTTCCTCTCTTCTTCCTCAATATTATAATTTATATTTATTAAATACAATTCAATTCACCTCTATAATATTCCTATTAACAATAATAATATTTTCCAAAAAAGTATATTATTATATATTAAAATATAATAGATTATAATAATAGTAACGAAAGGAAGAAACAGTGTAAGTTGTTTGTTTCTCTTTATGAGTTGTATTGTTTGTCAAACTTGGAAGAAGAGCATCAAACTTAATTGATCTTAACGGTGCAATGCTACTTTAATGAGTAGTACTGTTCCTGTAGCTTGATTAAGAGAATTCATGCAGACAAGTTTCTGAATCCGAAAAAAGTGCAAACTGTTGCCCCATCCAATAATCAATGGATTGCAATTTGCAATTCATGTGATACAACACCATGTGATTAGTGATTACTCCTAAAACTAAACCAGTTGGTGGTTTTGTTGTTGAAGTGAAAAATGTTATTTGGATAGTCAAAGAGAATGTAGATGTGTTTCGTAGAGAGCAAAGGAAGATTGTTACGTTGAATGGCCACTATCTCAGGTCCTCCAAAATGGGTTATCTGTAGCAGCGAGAATTGACATTATTAGGTCATTATGAAAGAAATTAAAAGGGTCACGATTGATGTTGAACTTTCAGGAATCGGTACATGCAACTTATTAAAAACTGACTCAGACTAATCTTCAACCCATAAATACACCCCATTTTTGTCCTTTTAGAGTGTAAAATCTCATGCTGCAGAAAACCATTCTGGAGAAGCAAAGTAGAATCAAACACTCTGAAGCATGTAATCAACCTTCAAGATAGGTGCAGAGAATTCTAAGCAGGAGAAACGATGCTATGAATTGTATTCCTAAACTAAAGGAAAATAATTCATGGAGTCACCTAAAGAAAATCTGCGGATATAATGGAAGGAAAAAAATTAGATTAAGGAAACGAGTGATAATAAGTTATTTTATGCATTACCCTATAATCAAGTAAATTTCCTTAATATATCCATTATAAATATAAAATAATATTACATTTCATTTAATTTTCGAGATGGTTAATGAATTATTTTTTATTTTTTATAATTTTATCAATTTTCGGTTTAATACCAATTCTGGTATCTAATTTTGCTAGTTATTTCAAAGTGAACCTCCTATATTTTTGAATTATTCATAGTAGTCCCATGTAAAAATGGATTAAAAACGCTAATGGTGTAATCCACCTTAGTCAATATTAAATAACATGTCCAGTTAAAACTTAAACTTATTGATGTGAAAAAGTTAAAGTTAATGTTAAAGCAAAATACAATTAGGTTGTAAGCAATTCACCGTCAAATTACAATTGCAGATAATCCAAAAGGTGAAATCAAAAAACAAAACCCCAATTTGAAAACCTTAACCCCTAAATCGTATTAATAATCTCAAAAGGAGAAACAAAACACAAGAAATTCTCAAATCAAAACCTTTAATCCTAAATGAAAATCCTAAAATTCCTAAATCACAAGATCACGAAGAATCTCAACCATTGCACTACCAACCTACAGAGCAAACAAAATGGAAATTCAATCCAAAGAAGGAAACTCAACATCGCGAGATCATAATCCCAAAAATAGAACCCCAATTCGGAGTTATAATATGAACAAAAGAACAGAACTAAAACAAGAAGAAGGAAAGAAGAAAGAAAAAGAGGAGAGGAAGGAGGAGGGTGTCTCCTTGCACGAAAAGGAACCCACACTGCTGGGTTTGTTCGAGAAAAAGGAAATCTCTTAACCAAGAGTTTCTAAAACTCTTATTACTGTAAAGAGTAAAGTATCATTTGGGATTTGAACTAGCAAAAGGAAAATTAAATAAATGACCAGATTCTTCAACTTTAATTCGCTTGCCACATAATGAAAAACTGGATAGGTCATTTACTATTGGCTAAAGTGGACATTAAACCATTAGCATTGTTAACACCGTCCCAAAAAATGACTAACTTGAACCTTTTTTACAAAACATGAGAACACTCTTAACAACTCAAAAATAGGAGGTCACTTTGAACCTAATTAAGGACTAATGATATTAAACCTAAATTTTCTTATCAATATTTAAGGGATAATAAAATTGTTTTGGCCACTTTATCTTTAAATATTAACTTTTTTTAAAAAAATCATTTTTAAAAATTTGTGATACAAAAATCATTTAAAAAAAATTAGTTTCATGCATGAATTTGGTATCCATCCATGAAAAATTGTTAATGATAAAATGGACTAAGTTTTATTAAATTAATAAGATTGGATTATTAATTTAAATTAATTAATTAATTATTTTATTTAATTCTTTATAATATAAAATAAAATATATTCAACCAATCCATTTTTTCATTCCCATAGACAAATATATATATATATATATATATATATATATATATATATATATATATATATATATATATATATTAAAATTTGCGTATTACAAATAAATATACTTTTAGAGTGGATGAGTTATCTTAAAATGTTTAACATCATATAAAGTATCATAACAAAGTT
Source organism: Vigna angularis (assembly GCF_016808095.1). Lineage (NCBI taxonomy): Eukaryota > Viridiplantae > Streptophyta > Magnoliopsida > Fabales > Fabaceae > Vigna > Vigna angularis. The sequence continues at coordinate 23,100,559 of NC_068979.1, read as the reverse complement.
TAACATATTGTTATCGAAATGTTCAACTTTAGATGATACATCATCTGGATCTACAATAGATAAAGTATTGTATTTTTTAACTTAATAATTTGTTTGGTTGAAATTTTTTATATTTATTTTTTTTAGAGTGATTTGTTTTTATTAGAGCTGTCAAAACGGGTCATTCGGCCCGACCCGGTCCAGCCCACCACGGATTGGTCACTTAGTGAGTCAACCCAACCCGGCTCATTTATTAGCGAGTTAGAAAAGTGCAAACCCGGTCCGATCCACCACTGGTTGGTGGGTAAACGGGTTGGCTCACTAGCTTACTTAATTACAATATTTTTTAAATAAAAAAAATTTACAAACTTTCTATCATTCAAATCTAAACAAATTATAAAAATAAGAAATTTAAATAATTTTTTCAAGCAAAAAATAATAATAAATATTTTTTAATAAAATTAAAATTAAATTTTAATAAAATAAAATTAGGTAGATGGGTTGGTGGGTCAATCCGACCCACCACGAATTCAACCCGCATGAGCCGAGTTTAAATGAGTCAGCTTGAAATCTAACTCGCATAAAAAAAATACAATTTTTTCAAACCCAACCCGGCTCATACTCGTGATAAGCTAGGTTGACCCACGGTTGTGACCCATTTTGACAATTTTAGTTTTTATAGAAAATATGATAACAGTTTTATAATAAAATATATGAGTCAATGAATAAGCAATTTGGTAAGTTGTTTGTGAACATGAATAAAATTAGAAAATAATATCCACGTCAACTAAACAACATTCATAAATTGATACTTTTGAATTATTAATTTTTTTTAATTTTAAAATAATCAAAATACTTTGTTTATCTAAGTAAAATAAAGTTTAATGAATTTAAATTATTTTATCAAAACAGAATATTTAAAAATTTAAATAATTTAAAATGAAGATAATTAAAATTTAACATACTTTTTATTTCTTAAAAATTATGAAATTTTCCATTAGATGTTAGAAAAATAGCTTAATCATTGATAAAATATGCGATAAAGATAGAAATAAAAGAGTGTGGAAGAATGAAATCTCACATGATATTTATTGTTGTATATGTTTGTTATTTAATGAAAATTTTTTGTAAGAAATAAATATTGTTTAATAAATAGTATAAAAGGTGTAAATAATTTTTAAATGAAAGATAGATAGTATGTAACAGTTGCTTTATTTTATTGAGTGTAGCATATAACGATAATCTTTATTCTATTTTGAAGTCTTGTTAATTTGTGCTTTAAATAAGATAGGTTAAGAAGTAATCAACATATCTTATTGAATATTTTAATTATTATAGAAAATATTATATATTTTTAATTTAATAAACAAAAATCATTATTTTATGTTATTTTTCCTTAATTTTTTGTATTAAATATTTTATTTTAATATTATGTCCTTTATTATTGTTTTTGTTTTCCTCAATTAACCAATTAAATATATAAATTTGCGTTGATTTTACTAAGATTTGTGTAACTTACGCATTAGAGAAATAAAAAGTTGGACATTTATCATGTATATATAAACGAAAAATCCATATACATTTTATACAGTATATTTAAAAGTCTTTAATTTGTGTCAACATTGATGTATGTAAGTAAAACTAAATTTAAACCTCCTAGACAAATTTTCAAATATATGTTTTGTTAAACTGAAAAAAAGAGTAATTGACTAATTAATAGAGAAAAATTTATTAGAAGTAGTCAAATAAATGTATATTTTATACAAATCAAAAAATAAATTTGTGTACTGAAAGTATACAACATAAAAACAATTTGATTATGTGCTATCCAAAATAAGAGCTTTTAATAAATAAGAAAATATTAGTAAAACATATTTTCTAACATAGAATTCTTCTTAGATTTTTTACTGTTGTCTAAAATTCTTGTAGATTTAACAACAAAGCATGTAGGCAATATTACTATTGTGAAGTCTCTCATTGACATGTTTGGGTCAATTTGTTGGGTTGAATGTCGGACAGGGCTTGGCCTGTTACCCTTGTTTTTGGGCTTTAAAATTAAATGGGTTTGACAGGACATAGCATAATGATAATTAATTTTTCCACTGTTTTTTATTATAATAAATTAGCATTCATGTTCACTGTTGAATTAATGAATAGTCTATCAAGTCCTCCAACAATAAAAAGTTTTTACATCGTAATAAACAAATGTTACACACTACTATATATGTTTATGTCATTAATATGAGAGGGATACTATAATAATTATTTTGAATATTAAATCTCGATTACACAATTACATCAAAACAAGATATAAAAAGATAAAATTTTTGTTTCAATTACAAATTAAAGTATAAAGTTTAATATTTTATTTTGATTCAAAAATAACTAAAGCATTAAATTATAAATAAATAAATAAATATTTAGCCTTGGTTTTGCTCTTAGGTTTTGCTCATATGAAACTATTTTTTTTATGATTTATTGTTTTAGTTCTTTTTGAACCAAAATAAAATGTTGAAATTTATGGTTTGATTTGTATAAATAATAGAAGTTTAACGTTAAGAATCTAAAAAATATAGTATTAGAGTTAGTAGGTGTTTTAAAATAATAAGATAGACTATTTTATTTTAAAATAATTGAATAATATAATTAGAACTTTTTAAAGTCGTCTTATTACTTCCAACATTGTCTATTTCTCTAAAAAAAAGTTATCTTTCTCTTTGTTTCTCTCTAAGAGTTTTTACTCCTAAGTCATCTATTTGACGATCAGGAGCTATCTAGACGATCACGAAAACGAGATCTACATTTCTAGCCGATCAATTTTTGTTATAAAACAAGTAAGTTTTGACTTTTTTTTCCTCTCTCGTTCCTAATATGTTTTTAAAAGAAATAAGGGTCATTGCATGTGTGATCATGCTTTCATTCTTGGTTAATCTAGAGTTCTAAGGACCTTGTCTACTTCCAATTTGGTGTTTCGTAGGTTTGCCTAGAAATTCCTTGTGTGTCAAGCAATCGGTGAGACGTTTTTAGAATCAAACAATTTCTTGTGAGGTAATGGAAGCTAGACCTAGTCTTAGAATTTTGTTGGTGTTTTAAAAGTTAACTTTTCTGTGTATGATAACATGAATTAAGTGAAATTGTATGTTTGCACTAATATTTTGTTGTATGGATGATGATTAAGTATTGTATGACATGTTTGAATGTTTGACAATGTGTAATTGTAATGTTTCTGATGTTATAATTGTGTATAGTGAAGTGGTATAATGGTTTAAAATTGAATTCAAGTGGTTGGAGTGAAGGTTGGTCAAATTCTTTAGTTTTAAGTCTAAAAATAGGGTTTGGATGGGTGAGTTTGAGAAAGAGAGATTGAGGTAAGAAAGTATTTGTCTAGGTGCTATCATGAGATAATTTAAGTCTTGTTAGAGGTGTTATTTGAGTAAAATATGTTATGAAACAAGATTGTAGTTCATTTGTGAGTTTTGGTAGTGTTTTTGATGTAAAAGTGTGATTTTGAGTAGGGAAATTGTGAGGCAAGGTTTGTAAACTGGTTTGGAACATTGGGGGTATGTTATTAGCTATATTTGACTTGTCTAAGCATTGAAAAGGGAACAATATAGTGTAAAACTATTAGGGATATTCTAGAGTGAGTTATTAGGTGTTTTTAGTATAATTAGAGGTTTTGAAGGGTGAAAACATGAAACAAAAGGACTGTGAGCCATTGGAGGTGTTGGAGTGTGTTATCTAGTGTAATTAGACTTGGTTATGCAGTTAGTAAACTTATATAGGGCTTAGGAAGTGAAAATTTGAGTTTGGGTAGCTTATAGGACTGAATTTAAGTTTCATAATTCAATTTGATTTATAACAGTGTTTTCAAAGTTTTCTCAAGGTATGGAGCGTCCTAGGGACCTTTAGAGGTTCTGGGGTAAGTGGGAAAAACAATCCAAAAATATTTTATTTCTACTGATAGTGCTTGAGCGTCCAAACAAGGCGTTGAGCACCCCATTCCAAGGGCGAGGGCACTAAGTGCCAACTTCTTGGCACTAAGCGCTAGAAAACAGAAGTTAGGGCACTGAGCGCCAACTTCTGCGCACTGAGCGCCACTGCATCAGTTTTTTTTTTAGGTTTTGAAAATATCAAATTCAGGGTTTCGGGTATCAATTTTAGACATTCTTTAGGTTGTTTTGGAGGTTTTGGACCCTTCCAAAGCTATTGATGAGGGTTTCAAAGTTGTTTTCCTTGCCTAGTGTGAGTATCAAGTTGCTATGAAGAAAATTGTCTTATTGTGTGATTTCTGATGACTTGTAAGGGTGTTTCTTTTTCTTTAATGTATGATCAGTAGTCTCATGTGTTGACATACTATGTGAATGTGAAGTGATCTTAATGGTTTCAAAGGTATGGAAGAGAGTTCCAAGGAGGAACTTCTCAATGGTGGTTTCATGTATTGTACGTATAAATATAGGAAGCTTTGGAGTTCATCCTGACATTCTAATGGTCATCCATTCTCAAGTAGAGAGGGGTGAGACATGTCGTGAGAATAGTAGGAGCTTTATCTTGGTCTAAGGCAAGTGATAACGGACTAATCTTGCGCGGTAGCTTTGGGTGAGCCAACTGTTTCACCACAACAAGTGCACGAACTGTCATAACTCGATATTCATACTAATCTGGATAGTCAAGTCAAAAGTATTGTCATGCATCAAGTGTTTGGTTATTCGGTGTGATATGTTTGTTTTGTGTATAATGTTTACACTTTTATATATTTCTATATCATTAATTGTTTTTAGGTTTAATCATTCACTAAGTCCCTATTTTCGCATGGAATCTCAATTTGGTCCCTTTCTTTCTGGAAATATCAATTGGGTCCCAAATTTATGAAAATTGTAACAATTGGATCCTTTCCGTTAAATTGTCTCCAACGGCGTTAGTGTTTGTCTGATGTGGCACGCTGTTAACTGACGTGGCTTACTGAAGTCACTTAGACGTGGATAATTCAATTTTGGACGAACCCAAAAGCAGAGCAATAAATCCTAAGCCTTGCCATCTTCATTGCCAACATTAATGATAGCAGAGATAAGAGATGAAGGGAGACGATGTCGCCGACACCTACTCCATTTGCAAGCAAAGTACAGGTATGGGAAAGGGACCCTCCATGGCCTTCTTATTCCTTTTCCCATTCCTACCTAATGGCTAGAAAAACCAGGCATTTAGTGAAAGAGCAAGTGCTGCAGAAAAGTGGGTGTGTCACTGTGCACAAGTATGACCAATCTGAAAAAGCTTGGAATTTGAATGTTTATTGTTGCTGCCAAACTGTCACTGTTCACTCTGTCTTCTCCTCACTTATTGCACTTAAATTTGCCTTTTGCCATGTATGTGTTTATCAGTTTATCTTCCAAATAATAATAAAAGTTGGCAAACTTTTTCAATGGGACCCAAGACACCATTGATATGATTTCATTCAGGAAATGCCCGATCTCATCCTTTAACACCGCTTCGTCATGTCAATTACCTCTTCTATTGTACCTTTCAATTCTTGGAACAAAGCAAGGTTTTCGTTCTCTATTTTACTTTATGCATTAAGTGGATCTTACCATTTCTTTCATCTGATAACAGCAACTCTTGTTTCACAATTTGCAACTTTAAAAGTTATTAAACAAGAGTTTGTAAATAATATAACCAAATCTTCGTATTTTATTAGAATTAATTCGCTTAAGTACGCAAAAACGTATGATCCAAAGTAAATTTAAACGCCTAAACTTGCTAAAACATTTACACCTCTACTTCTCAGAGGAGTGGTCAAGCATCTCAGTCAAACTCAGGCCAATCTCTCTTACATAAATCATATTCAGGGACATACACCAGAAACAATATATGAAAATCAAATAATCTCAATCGCGTGGTCGCCACTGTGCAGCTTGCCGCCGGCGTTGCCTAGGGCCAATGGCGCTTCCTAGAGCCGGTGGTGCTGCTCCCCTCTTCTTTTTCTGTGAGATATGTCTTCCCTCCGACTTGGGGGATGTCGTTGTGCCTTCCACCTTGGAACAAGCCACCACCAGAGGTTCTGTCAACGTCTCCGTTGGTGCCCCTAGTCGCCACCCATGGCCACCACCGGGCTTGCAAATGGAGTAGGTGTCGGCGACATCGTCTCCCTTCATCTCTTATCTCTGCTATCATTAATGTTGGTAATGAAGATGGCAAGGCTTAGGGTTTATTGCTCTGCTTTTGGGTTCGTCCAAAATTGAATTATCCACGTCTAAGTGACTTCAGTAAGCCACGTCAGTTAACAGCGTGCCACATCAGACAAACACTAACGCCGTTGGAGACAATTTAACGGAAAGGATCCAATTGTTACAATTTTCATAAATTTGGGACCCAATTGATATTTCCAGAAAGAAAGGGACCAAATTGAGATTCCATGCGAAAATAGGAACTTAGTGAATGATTAAACCTTGTTTTTACTCTAGCTTACCCTTTTTGCTTGTGATTGTGTTCGTATGTTTCTCTTGTTTCCTCTTCTTGTTATGATCATCTTGTAGGTGTGAGCAGAAGGAGATAAGGTCTTTTTGGAGAAGTCGTAGGACGGAGATGCTAAGGATGCATAGTTTGATTTAGATTAGCTTTTATAGATAGTTTTGTTTAATTTTTATTGTATATAAAAATTTCAAATTTATGATTATTTTAGATGACTTAAATCGTATTTTATAGTCCTTTCTCTAACTAATCTTTTATATTAAATTTGTGATGAACTATTATATAATTTTATGTTATATTTTGAGATGTTATGTAGTTTTTTGTTTAATTTTTTTAAAAGAGTATTTGATTACTGTTATAACCCGTATCAGAAGAAACAAATGTACAATGTAATTGTGAAAGTGACCAAAAACTGAATATATAATAATAATAATAATAATAATAATAATAATAATAATAATAATAATAATAATAATAATAATAATAATAATAATAATAATAATAATGTTATATAATAATAAATAACAGTAGAATAATTCATATATAAATATAAATAATAATAAATGATAATAGATTATAAAAATACAAATAAAAATAAATAATATAAATATAAATAATAAAAACATAATACTAAATAATATAGATAAAAAATAAATTAATAATGAACAATATAAATAATAAATAAAGTTCTAATAAAGTAAATGTTTATTAATTAGATAATACAAACAAGATAATTTAAGTTGAAATCATCAAATCATATATTCACATTTTTTTTTCATGATTTATCCTTTGCAGTTTTATATTGTCTACTCTACACATTTTTTTAGCATCATCTAACATTTATATAGAGCTTACCCTTTATATATTTTTTTTTGTCTATTCTTTGTAATTTTATAAGTTACTTTACATATTTTTCTAAGATGTCTAACTTTTGTATTTTTTACAGAATCTATTTTTTGCCCTTTTATACATGGTCTATGTAGCTTTATATAATTTATTCTTTTAAGTTTTTTTTTTCATATTTAATCTTTATATTTTTTACAAGATCTATTCAATATTTTCTGTATAGTGCATCATTTCTATTATTAGAAGATCTATTTCATCATTTCTATTATTAGAAGATCTACTCTTTATATTTTTCTCCATTGTCTAACTGATATTTAATTTAAAATTGAATTCTTAATTTTGATTATCTCAATCATAATGTATTGTTTGAATAATTATATACAATTTATTTTATTTTATTTTATTTTATTATATATATATATATAAATTTAAATACATTCTCATTATAAAAAACAATTAAAATATTATTGTTCAATTTTATCAAATTAAATACCTATATTAAACTGTAATTATACTTCTATAAAATCAAATTAATATAAGAAATATGTTATAAGTTTTAAAATTCCGGTAGGTTGAACTAATATAAATATACTAATACAAGCAAAATATTAGTTGGGTTCTAATTTTCGTTTTAATTATTTAATTTGGTTTTTTTTATTTTTTTTAATTGAATCTTAATTTTTGTTAAAATAATTTAATTAGATAATTTTTATTAAATTGATATTAATGGTAATATTTTCAATTTTTTATTTTTTATTTTCTAAGATTTATGTCATAATCGTGTTACACAATACCACATGATACTATCACTGTTGTATATTTATCTCAATATCATGTGATAATGTTTTGTATTTAATTAAGTCACATATTTTAAATTTCAATGTAATTGAATTTCATTATTTTTTAAATAGAAAAATGTTGTAATTATATAAAATGAAACTAAATTAATAATTAAGTCTCATTACAATTTATATATACTAATAAAATAATTTTTTAAAATTTATACATTGAATTACTTCGTCTAAATATTTAAATTTATTTATTTTTATATAAATTTTTAAAAAGTACTTGTTTTAAAATATTAAAAATCCATTAAAAATATAAATTTAAAATGATTTTGTAATTTTTAAATTTTAATATATCATTGAATTCGTGTATACACAAATCATTTTATTAAAACTACCATTTTTGTGTACCAAAAATATATTATTTTATAACAACAATCTTGTGAACTACAAATTATAATAACCATAGATATATTTTAGGAGTTACTTTCAAAGATAAGGCTTTTTATTTCTTTCAATCAATTATTTTCATCTTTCTTTCTAAATTAGTTTTTAATATTTCATTAAAAAATACAAAAAGGTAATGTTTCGGTGAAGATTTTTTTGGGACCGAGACACGTGACTTTACCGCTCCTGGATGACTTTGCCGCTCGCTCTCTTGCAGTATAGACCGCACGTTCGTCCTTTGATGGATCATTCGCGCTTCTTCGATTTGCACCGTTCGTTCTCCTTCACCAGTAGAGAGGGGGGAGGTACCTACAAAGGCACTCCGACGCTCAAGTCAGGCGTCTGTTGAAGGAGTTGTTGCTCACAAATGAATATTATGGTAATTGAGTATTATGAACTCAGTAGAGTGTGAGTAGAATGTGAATGGAACGTTTTGGAGTGTGAATTGAGCATACGTGGCTGAGGGTCCTGATATTGTATTTATAAGTTGTCTCATGGATCTAATCTGATACATGCCCAATAAAATATAAACAGAGTTACCTTAAAATCCGGGCGGTTGCCTTATAAACCGCCTATCAATATCTTTAATTAGATCTTTAATCAGATATCTTTGACTATTTTATCATCCGCTGGACACTTGGCCAAATAATAAAATAAGTGCTGGCCCAATTGTGGTCCAGCTCTGACGAGCGTTGTCCCGGTTTGTTCTGGTTGACGAGCGCTGTTGTTGATGAGCATCGATGAGGAACGTTCTCAACTGCTCAGCCTTCCATGGCTGCGAGTGTTCAATAATTGGGTCATTTGACCTCCCAAGTGTTCAATCATTCGGCCTTACAGGACAGAAGACAAGTTCAGACACACATCTCATTTGGTCAATCCAAAGTCAACCGTTCTGTCAGAAAACCCAGGAAACATTCAAAAGGTAAAAAATCTTATATATCAATAATTTGGTTATCATAAATGTAATTGTATGTTAAAAATATTTATTTATCATGTTATTTAATTATAATATAATTTACATATTTAAAAAAGTCTATTTACTATAATTGTTACTTCTAAAGTAAACATTTGTTTGTATCTTGTAAAATACTATTTATGTTAAAATCCATATTTGTTATGATTTTTAATTTTCCAGAACGTATTTTTGATAATTATGTTATTAATAGTTGACTTTTCTCTCAAAAACGGAAGAATGAGGTCAACACCAATTATCTCCAAAATATTGCTCAGGAAAATCGAATCAAAATTATTCAGAAAGTAACCTATTCTCTTTCTTCACTCATTCACACAACTCAAGCAATGAGTCGCAAGCGAGACAGGCACTATTTTTCCCGCCACGACGCGGCCTCCAAGCGCCGCCGCCCCTTGCCAGAGCCTGTGGAGGAGGAGAGACCGACGACGAGGCCTGCGCTGCCTTCCGCGGTGGTCGTGATGGGTCTTCCTCAAGACTGCTCCGTCCTCGATCTCAAGTCTCGCTTCGAGATCTACGGCGCCATCTCCCGCATCCGCATCGACCGCGACGCCGTTGGCTACATTACTTACCGGTCAAAGGAATCTGCCGACGCCGCCATCGCCGCCGGTGTTGACCCCTCCTTTGGAATCACTGTTAGCTCCAAAAAGGTGCTTCCTATTACCCTTTTCTCACTTAGGGTTTTGAAGTTCCCGTTTTTTTATTATGATTCGCGAATACTTAGGGTTTTATCTGAAGTGCTTACTACTACAAAACTGTACGCACTTGATTTTCAGCTTAGTTGTTTGTAACTGGATAAATAAAATGGGAGCTTTGAAATTAAAAAGGAGAGAATGAGAAGGGCTGAAATTGAACAAATTTGACAAATTTCCTACCCAATTGTTTAGAATTTTGGTAAAAGTTTGAACCTTTAAGTTTGTTTTTGGATCAATTTGTTTTAGTTAAAATTGATTTGTTAGTGAAGTGGGTTTACCCTTTCATCCAAGACAAGCTATTTGAAGCTGCCATAGTTCATAATCATAATCAATTATGAACCTGAAATCATATTTAGAATTTCTCAACAATACAGTTTATGTGTGGATCAAAGATGAAAACATGTTTTTTGAGAACTACAATATACATTCCCAAGTTCTTAGGCACAATGGAGAAGGAATAAATTGTTGCTTTAACATTGAAAGAAATTATTATGTTATGAGGAACTAACATGTGGTCAATTCCTATAATTGTTTTAGTACATAGAATCTGCTTGATGAATTTTTCTAGAAGCTCTTCTAGGAGAAAATTATAAAAAGAATAAGTGAATTTTATATTATAAAGATCCCATTTAATTTTTTCCTTTTTTCTAAAACACTTACGGAAAAGCTCATTCAAATATATCCTAATGGGTAGATAGATAGAAGTGAATAGATTCATAAAGGGAAATTTGAAAGAGATTGTTTTGTTTAACAGGTTCAGGTTTTGTGGGCAACAGACCCTCTAGCCATGTGGAGGGAAGGAGTTGGTAATAGCAAGGATAAAGGGCATATGTCAAAACTTGTTCGTGCTGAGGCACCTTTGAGCAAGCGTGGAAGAGGTAATAGACTTGCTTCAGCTATAGGGAACCCCAAACATGGTGAAAATAGCTCAGGTAGCCCAGTTTTAGAAGTGCCTTTCAAGGGCCGAGAAATTGTTGCTTATGATGATATCCTCTAACTATCAAAATATGTACTTTTAGAGCCTTATCTTATTCTGTATCAATGATTTGAGTATGGCATTTAGATCCTTCTTTTTTTTTTGTTAAGTGTGTTCTCAGTTGTCGAGCTTCTAGGAAGTAACTTGTGGAATTGATTGTGATGTTTAAAAAACACATGGTAAATGTGATGTAAATAGTTGGTTTTACATTGTCATGTCTTATCCATACAGTTGTTTATATTTGAAAGTGTAATATTGTTCATTTCATAAAACCTTTTTTATTTGAATAAACTTTTATAGTGTGTTTGGATAAGACATTTTAAGAGGATAGTTATATTTTTGGAGAATTTGTAATATGTCGATGTCGACTAGGTAAGGAATTTTGAGAGAAATTGAAATTTCAAAATTCCATTAGACTTTTTAGATTATTTAAAATTAAAGAGTTTCAAATTCCACTTGAAAAAAAATAAGAATTTAAAATTCTTCATATTCCTAAATTCATATTTTAGTTTTTGTGGTTTGAATCGACTTGGGTCCATGTAGATTATGCTTGACTTGATGTAGGATTGATTTAACTTAGTTTGCTATAGTCTTAATTTGATTGGCCAAACTTGACTCAATTTGTCTTGGTTCCATTGAGTCAAATTTGATTTGGACTAATTGAACTTGACTTGATATAGGTCTAGTCCAATTCAACTTGACTTGAGCCGAATTAGATTGATTAGCTTGGACTGAATCACCTTGGTTGGTCTGATTTGACTTAGATTTGGATTGTCTTAACTCGACTTTGGCTTGGGACCAACTTAATTAGACTTAACTTGTCAAAGTGCACTCAACTTGACTCGATGAACTTCATTGGGCTAAGTTAGACCTAGTATTGATTAAACTAAGTCAAACCTAGTCCAAATTGACTAAACGTGAGTAGGCTTGGACTGAGGTGAACATGAATCGACCTTAACTCTATTGAATGTGAGCTTGTCTAGACACGGTTCAACTTGGGTCCAACTGTTCAATTTGATTTTGATTTGGGTAAATTCAGCTGAACCTATGTCTAGGCCTTGTTTAGACTTGGGCTAATTTGATTTGATTTGAGTTTGAATTAACTTGGCTTGGCTCGACTTACACCTGAGTCAATTCAGCCTGACTTTGATTTTAATAAACTTAACCAAGGCTCGTGCCTATTTGACTCAAGTTAGATCCAAATCGATTTAATTGGATTTGGTTTAACTTTTAAAGAGTTTACTTGGCTCAAACTTACATGAACTGAATCCTGTATTTTCTTGTTTGGATTTGGTGTAATTTAACATTTCATAATTTGAAATCATTATATTTATGTTAAGAAAATTAGAAATCTATAAGAACTTTTGACAAAAAATAACATCAATCAAAATAAACTAAAACTATGAATATTAATATTTTTTATTATTAATAACTATTTGATATTTATTTATTTATAATTTAGTGGTGGTTGAAATATTTTATTCAAATAAGAAATATAAATAAATTTTATTACATTTGAAAAACTAAAATGAATAAACTTTTCAAAAAGTTGACCAATGCTTGCTTTTAACATGTCTAATGCTTCATTTGTATAATTTTGAAGACTCTTTCATAGGTTTTACTGATTTTTTTTTTTAATTCATTAGACTTGATGGTTCCTCTTTCATGACCAAATCAGACTTTGATTACGAGTTTGAGGGCTTGTGTTATATATAACGAATTAAATCTATTATTTTACTTGTTTTATTTTGTAAAATTTATAACTGGAACAGATTAAAATATGAATTTCAATCATGTTTGATAATTTAATATTAATGTAATAACAAACGAATATGATCACTAGAAACGGTATGAATTAAACTGTGCATGACAAAAGTATCAAATTTAAATTTATTTATTTTAATTCAAATTATATAAATTTAAAATATATTTAAATTTATTTTAAAATTAAGATGTAATTGGCATATAGACTTTCATCTTTACTTGTAGATTTAGTTTGATTTCTTATATTTTAAAAAGTTCAAGATGTTGCCTTATATTTTTAAAATAAATTACTGATTAAAAGTGGGAGCACAACAATATTTCTTTATGAAATGTTTTACCTAACAACTTTTAACTTATTTATTCTATCTACGTATTTATGGAAATAATCACCTATTTTACCAAGTATTAATATAAATAATAAGTGACATTTAAATGTATTAAAAACTATATAAAATTTAAGTTTAAAAAAAATGAGTCAATTCATATATAATTTAACTTAAACCTATTTAACTTAGAAGTTAAGTGAACGAAGATAACTATACTTCTCCCTTTGTTTTTTATGTGAGAGTTTTGGATGTTTTGTGAAACTAAAACCTAACATGTTTTGTACAAAATAAAAATTGTTTAAGACGTTATTAGTTTTTGGAGTTTGTGTTTTCTTCCATAACAACATTATTATTATTATTATTATTATTATTATTATTATTATTATTATTATTATTATTTGTTTTTTAGTTCAATATTTGAATGCTTTTTTAAAATGTTTTTTTAAATGTTCATTAAAAATAAATGTAGGATGAGAAGCAATAACGTGTAATGAAAAATATTTAAGAAAATCTTTTATTACTATCTTCAACAGTTAATATATTTAAATTATTAGCAGAATTAATTTCAAGCCAAATAAATGGTCATTTTGATTACCTTTTAAAAATATAAAAGAATAACATAAATTTAATTCCAAAAGTAAAGAATCAAATTAATATTAATAATTTAGTCTAAATTTTTACTGTTTCGTAAAAGCATTTAAAAATAGAAAAGAAAATAAAACAAGATGACATATAAATTAAAAGCCAGCCAGCTCATATGTATAAAATATAAAATACAAAAGAAAAAATTAATTTAAAGTAAAAGAAGAAAGTAAATATATAAATAGTATAAGAGGAAAGATTATAAAAAAGAAAGGCGTGTGAAATGGTGATTGGTGGGGGAAGAGTGATATTGTGAAGGCAGTGGTGATGGAAGAATCTGAAAAAAGAGAGAAAAAAGAAGAAAAAGGAGAACAAGTTGTGTGGAGTTGGGGTGCTGGAACGGAGGGTCAATTAGGAACAAAGATTGTTAAGGATGAGCTCTTCCCTCAACTCCTTCACCAACCTTCTCTCTCTTCCATCTCTTCCCTTGCATGTGGCGGCGCTCATGTCATAGCCTTGACCTTTGGTATGCTATAACACACTTCTTCCTCCCTCTTTTTCTCTTCCTATTTTTTTTTATGACGATGATGATAATCTGTAGCTGGGAAGGTATTTTCATGGGGTAGGGGCAATTCGGGGCAACTGGGCCATGGGGAGGTTGTGAGTAACGCTTTGTTTCCCAAGGCTGTGACGTCATTGGATGGCTACTTCATAACCAATGTCGCTGCTGGGTGGAGCCACTCGGGTTTTGTTTCAGGTTTGCACTCTTCTGGCTATGTCTTCACTGATATAATATATTTTTTAATTTTGTAGTGAAAAACTAATATAATTAGGAGAAAGTGTCTAAAAATAGTACTAATTATCTTTTACAATTTTTTATTAACTTATTTTAAATATTTTTGAGTCATATAATTCTGCAGATTTATTAGAATCAAAAATGTTATTTTTATAAATTTTTTTTTATGGAAAGTAAAATCGCACGAGTTTACGAATCGAGCAAGTTTGATTACCTTGATGTTGAGGTTATCTGGTTTTCGGTTAAAAGTGTTTTTTTTTTCCTGCGATTTGTTCTTCTTGGTTGGTTTTCAGATTCTGGGTGTGTCTTCACTTGTGGGGATGGGACGTTTGGTCAACTGGGACATGGAGATTATGCCTCACACTGTTCTCCTGTGAAATTGACATGTTTTGGTGATCAGCGTGTAGCGCAGGTTGCATGTGGAATGCGCCACTCCCTAGTCTTGTTGAAAGGTATTGGATTGGTTTTAGTTGGTGCCTACAATGTGTTTGTTATGTTGCTTTTTTATTTAGCAAAGGGCGTTGTGATGCAGATTGTGTAGGAAATCAAGTTTATGGATTTGGCTTTGGGAAGCGTGGTCAGCTGGGTGTCAGCAACGATAAGGTCAAATCTGTTAGTGTTCCTAGAACTGTTACTGGCTTTGAAGGTGTTGAAATCATTGGAATTGCTGCAAATGGAGATCATAGTGCTGCAGTATCTGGTAACACCACTTTCCCCTTCATCATATCTGTGGCACTAAATTGTTCTCTAAAATGATTCTAGTATCTTTAGTTGATGGGCACATTTATACTTGGGGAAGAGGCTTCAAGGGCTTTGAAGATGCTCACGTTCCTCATTGCTTAAACTTTTCTTTGAATTTTATCAAAGTTGCTCTGGGATGGAACCATGCTTTAGCATTGACTGGTATTTATTCACACTAAATACCCAACAAATTTAGTTTAATGATTTGCATATTTCTATCAATTCCCTATTTAATAAGTTCATTTTGTTGTCAATTTTTTTTTCTTAGGTGAGGGAGAGGTTTATATGCTAGGTGGAAACCACCTTGGAGTGCTTAGTGATCTTCAGAACATAAGCCCCCCAGCCAAGCATATACCTGGTAATGCATTTGAGTTAACGTTGAACAATAAAGACATCATAATCTATGTACTTTCTGGTTGCATACATCTCTGATATTTAGAACGTAACTTATTACTAGATTTAAACTATCGATTAGCTGTCGTAATCATCATGAACCTGCATAAATTCATAGATAATTTATTTGGGTGAGAAAGATGCGAATTATTGTGCAATGGAGAATGCTTACATCGCATTGCTTTACTCTTATATTTATATTATGCCTTGTCATTGCGTAATATTTAGTAGATTTAAGAGAAGTCAATTTGAAGAAAGTCCCTGGCCTTGATGGGATGAAGATTACTGATATTGCTACCGGAGCCGAGCATTCTGTCATTGTCACAGGCAAGATGTACTCTTTTTGTTCTTGAGGAGTTTTGAATCACATAAAAATTCTGACTTATTTCCTCCTTCCTATTTTCAGATAATGGAGAAATAAAGACATGGGGTTGGGGTGAGCACGGCCAACTTGGTTTAGGAGATACTTGCGATCAAATCAGTCCTGTTACAGTAAATCTAGGTTATGATCCGAATGAAGCTGAATCAATTAAAGTTTTCTGTGGAAGTGGGTTCACATTTGCTGTAACTATGCCCTAAATTCTCCTCAATTAAAGTTTACATTTACAATCGCTTTGGCCTTGTTCTGAACTTCCGATGAGAGTGATAGAAATGGTACATTCCAAGAAAGTCTTCTGCTTAAATTATTTTGAGAACCTTGAAGGAAAGTGACTATGGGTCCTCTTCTCAATCACACAAAAAAATAGATGATATATGTTCAAGTTTTTCCAATTTATGGACTTTGCTATAACTCATTTTTAGTCCATTTAATGTCTGTCATTCTCCCAACAGAAAGTGAAAGGAGTTTCTTATTATATATTCGAATTGACTGGGACTTTGGAATGTCAAATATGGTTTCCATCGTCACTAATTGAAGAAGCATAGATAAAGAAAAGAAAAATATCTCCCAGATCTCGATCTCAAAGCATTAACTTCCAGAAGTGGAAAATATGCATTAAACCATTTCTCGTTTTTTACAATTGATCAGAGAAAGTATGCCAAGAACAACATTCAAAACAGCAAAGATGGATATTTAACCTTATTACCACCATTTACTCGTACTGATACGATGAGGCACCACTCCCGCAATCATATGAACATGTTAAGAATGATTGAATGGGTTTAATTGTTAACGGTCAGGATATCTACATCTAAAAGTAGGTAGTAGATGGACTAAGTAAAAGAATCAATGAACTTCTCACCGAATATTTTGTACAAAAGTGAAAAAATTGGTAACTAACCTAGAGCATGTCATCCTCCTGTGTTCCAAAGATATTATCTTATGCTAACTTTCTCTTCCATCAATCACTAACTATAAGAAGATTATTCTCATAGCCACCGTTGGTTACAATAGGACGCAAGGGATCAATTTTCCATTCTCCATCTACAATGAACTTCATCTGCAACAAACAAAGAAACAAGTAATTAAAATATGCCTGCTATGTGTATCTTATTGGGCACAACATCAATAGGTTATGTCATTAGCAGATAATATACAACTAACCTCGTATCTTCCAGGATATAGCTGCAAGCTCACAGAAAATATACCACTGCTTAACCTCTCCATCTTCCTCTGCAATTTAATCACTATCTATTAAATATTTAATGCATTTAAGTCAATTGCGCTCAATAAAGTAATCTGAAAAATATAGTTATCCTTAAGCATGCATTAGATCATTCCGAAACAAAATTGATTTTGCAAAATACATTGACAATAAGGAAAGCAATTTGATTTTTAATTTTATCAATCAACCACGGACAATTGACCTAGGAAAGCAAATAGTGATTTATGAATCCATAACCCATGTTGAATGCGTCAATCCTTAAACAAGGTCAGCTGTGACCCACAAGACAAGCATAAAATGGAATGGAACCGATTTTGAGAATGTGAGAATCATGATAGGCTTCTCGAGAGAGGTTGCATTATGAATAGCTTTAATACACACCAGTGGTTGAGTTATTGGTGAAGCATTTTTATGATATAAAACACAATATTTTTTATTATTATGTTTTTTATCGTTATATTTTTTAAACACTTAAACACGATATTTTAATTAAAAAAAACTTTTTTTCAGAAAAATGTACAAGCATGAAGGCTGTAATATCTACAACTAAAGTTCTTGGGAAGAGATTAGACCTTGTTGGACCAACCATCAAATGATCCTGTTAAAAATACTTCTGAAGCATTATTTGGCCAAACTACACAAGTAGTCGTCAGCATTTGCAAAGCCTTCTGAGCCTTACTAATCTTCATCTGCTTTTCTTCGACTACCTTATGTGCATCCCTGGGAGAAAAGGATGCAATATTGTCAAGATGTTGTTTATCTATCTATACATCACGCATTAATTGAATGGTGTCAGGGGATACATTATTGCCAATGACATCTTTCCTTCTAAAACTGCCAATTTAGCCTTTATAGAACGCAATTTGTCCTGAGCATTCATGATCTCATTTTCCTGAAATTCCCACGCATCGGAAAGCTTTGCCAGATCATCAGAAGAGCTCTTATGAACCTATTGAAGAAAATGCAGCATGCAGATCAGGACTAATTTAGTACCCCAAGGAGAGGCCTTCATAATAATGTCTGACAGTAAATTGAGAGCAGTGTCAGAAAGTTTAAGACATTGGAAAGTTATTACGAGATTTCATTGAGGTAGTATATACGTAGTACTAGCTACCACATATTTCGTTTTACTTACTGCAAAGAAAGTAGAGGAACTCCTTGCTAACAGCAGTCAAAGCACACAGCCACACACCATATATATGAGTCCGTACTAAGAGCAGAGACAAAGAGAAATGTCCAAAAAGAAATAAAAGGTTTCGGATAAGAGGAAAGCGAGAATTAAATTTCTTTAATAAAATATATTGGATAGATTTAACGAAAAATTTCAGTAACATTCAAATTCTTTGTTGAGTACTAACTCCCTTGGCTTGTGTGATTTTCCCAACCCAAAACAAGTTGCACACAAAAATCCCCCTCTGGCATCTAAAGTAAGTGGCAGCAAATTTTATTCTTATCTATTGTCAGAGATTAGCCCGTCACAACTTATCGCAAAGCGAAAAAACATGCTATGAGCTAAGCGAACTTCACTCGTGCTTAAAAAACATACAGAACTGCAGCAAAGATCCAGTATTGGATATAGTTAAACTCACCATCTGCTCGGTAATTTTATCTGAGCTAGACCTCAACGAGTGAAGTGTAGAAGATAGCTCGGATTCCAGATGCTGGATACGGGATTTAATGTCACTGTGACTTGCATTTACATCAAGAGAATATAATCCTGTTTCATTGTTTGTAAGTTGAGACGAAAACTCCATTCTCTTGAGGATATCATGTTGTCCAGAAGTATCACTCATGCCTCCTTTCTGAGTTTCACTGGGAATAATTTCAGCATCTGTTATGACACAATTACAAAGATATCAGTTGAACCCCACTACAATAGTAAGACATGATCTGAAAACGTAAAGATACCTTCAAAATCTGCATCTGGATAACCATTTCTCTGAACAATCCAACTCCTCCACATCTCTGGCTTAAGGGTGCTTTCTGAATTTTCCATACTTAATTGTGACCCATGCTGATCAGGTTTGATCTGAGAACCACTGGGATGACTGCTTGTGGGGCTAAATGAGGGTGCTCTGCTACTATTTTGAAGACCAGTAGCTATCTATACAACAGAGGAGATAAAAAAAGAAATATTTTAAAATTTCAACATAGTGAAGGGCATAAAAACTGTAAGATTTCAAAAACCGATTCTCTCAGCTTCAGGGTGCAACAGCTCATTCACATTTTCATTGAACTGTAAAACTATACATTAATTAGCTTTATCTGATAGGTAGAAATATATAATGTGAGAAACATTGGAAATGTGAATGATAAATAGAAATTTGCATTACTCAAATGCTCTGGAACTTCGAAATATGTAATATTTCCTTTCTTCAATACTAGCATAGGATGTTAGTGCCAGAAAAATTAACTAACAGCATTTGAAGTGGGATAAAAATTACTTACTGCATCCACAGCCGTTCTATGATCCCATTCATCTTTGTCTTCATTATTTTCAGAAGAAATACTATCGACACCAAGTCCAAAAGATCTACTTCTTTGTTTCTCCAATCGATTCAATATACCCGCAATGCCAGATTCATTGTCAGCTATAACTTCTCTGTATACCAGAAAGTAACACTCAGGACCCCGCTTGTCACTTGAAGTTATATCAGATTCATCTATTTGACAACAGGAAGAAGAAAAGAAAAAGTGGATAATTATAAATTAGCTCATTCTAGCTAAATTAAGCAACAATAGCCAAGCCTTTTCCTACTAGGTGTGGCCAGCCACACTGATTAAACCACACCATAATGTTCTATCACAACTCATATCCACTGATAAATCAATGTCCTCTAAATCTCTCATTCGTTTTTCTGTAGCTTTATTGGGTCTACTCTACCTCTAGCAATTGGGCTAACCTTTGTTTGATTTACTCTCCTCAATTGGCAATGGGATTTCAACGTATTTTCTCCACAAAATGCTTAAACACCTAAGACAAAGCCCTTACCTTCTTTCCCATAATAGGTGCCACTGCCACCACAACTTTCTCTCGCATCTTAATCCTATCTTGTCTAGTACGTTCTCTAATCCAACGCAACATTCTAGTTTTCTGTATTTATTTCATTCTCTTGTTGGTTTTGTACGACCTAACATTCAATTCCAAAGTCTTGTAACTATGCAGTATATTTACCCTAAAGCTTCACCTATATTTTTCTGTCAAGAACAACACCCATGTCACTACTCCATTTCATCCAACCTACAAGAATCTTGGTGGCAAATTCAAGCCTCCAAGGCCATATGCGGCCTTCAAACCTTCCCCATACACTTCAAGCCAGGTACATACAGAAAAAAAATTCCAAAACATACACACGCGGGAAAATGTGAAACAGGTTATCAAGAAAAGCAAGAGACAAAAATCTCACCCTGAATCATCTGTTTGGGATGTTTGGGAAGAAGAGGAAGGTGAAGAAACCCCAGAAACCCGAGTGGCATAACCGTCAATTCCATAGCTACAATTATCTTCAAGACCGCC
Organism: Vigna angularis; assembly: GCF_016808095.1. NCBI lineage: Eukaryota > Viridiplantae > Streptophyta > Magnoliopsida > Fabales > Fabaceae > Vigna > Vigna angularis. The sequence continues at coordinate 23,079,676 of NC_068979.1, read as the reverse complement.
TATTCCACTGGACCCGCCATTCAATTCCCACCCAAACGCAAGCCACCCTCCCTCGTTGACAATAGCCTTAACCAAATCCACCCTTCCTGCAGCAACCAACTCCTCCTTGGTGGGAAATGCTTCGGGCTTATCGGAACTCTGCATAAACTCAAGAATCTCGGATTCAAGAGAGGAAAACTCTCCGTCCCAATCCTTACACCGCCGCAAGAACTCAGTGCAGGACCAGCACAAACCCTTGTAGCAGGTCCCCCTCCAAGAAGATTGGAGAACCGAACCAGGTTCGACCCCAAACCGGCGTGCCCGCCTGGTCGAGCCGGGGAAGTAGAGCGGGGCGACGAGGGACGGGATCAGGAGAGGCGAGAGCAGCGAAAGGGAGGGTGCGGTGAGGAAGTGCATGCTTGGAGCATTTCGTCGAACAGTTAGTAGGCAATAGAGAGAATAAGTGTGGAGCGCGCGAGAAGAAAATGGAAGAAACAAAAAAAAGGGTGTACTGAAGAGTGAGTCGGCGAAGGAAGCAACGAACAATGCCTCGTATTAGAAAGTAAAAAGAAGATACTACTTTTTCGTTAGTGATTTATATTAGTTTTGATTCTTTTATATTTTTTTTTACTGGGTCTTTAATATATTGATTTATATTAGTTTTGATATTTTACTATATGTTAATTTTTTTTAATATATCAAAGTAGTATATTTTAAAGGTACAACTGTATTAAAATATTCAACAGAAAATTGAACTCAAAAATATATCTATTTTTTTTATTTTAAAGTTGTTAATAATAATCCAAATTCAGTATTATCAGTTAAATAAGAAAAAATGTTTTTTTTTTAAACACAACTTACAATTTGAGATATGTAAGCTGAAAATATTTTTTGAGTTTGCACATAGAAGAATAAACTTATCAATATGTAGAATGCAGTGAAGATGTTAATTATTCTTAATTTTCTAAAAAAATTATACCCTTTAATTTCATACTTTGTTTTAGTTTTTTGTTCTTTTAAAGTTTAAACAATAAGTAAAATTTTACAATAAACATTTTTTAATTAAAATAATTTATTTAAAAAAAGTTTAAACAAAATAACTTCACAATAATAGCAAAACTGAATTATCTGCGCCGAAAACGTGTTTGTTCAACATTAACAAAAATTAATGTCTTATTTAGAAGGAGATAATCACTTATTTACAATAAATATCTTTTAATTATTTATTATTAAGTCTTTTAGTAAATTATCTGAAATATGTTTCATTAAAAATATTGTTTCGGCTCATAATTTTCAAGAAGTAGATCCAGCTCTAATAATTTCAACTAAATTAATGCATTAAGATACAAAAGTTTCTTATTCCATAACAACGAAAACATTTTTTAACTCTTTCATATATTAGGAGATTTCACTAAAAAAATGTCAAATACTAATGAATTCGAGTTTACAACAATAAACCCAAATACACCAACTAGAAACATATTTGAGAATTCTTGTCTAACAAAAATAAATTAAAAATTATATATGAAAAAATCTTTTTCATTTAAAACAAAAAAGCAAAAATACACCTAGATCATAATTTGATTCATTTCTATTATTATCAACTTATTTCCTTCTATTTATAAGAATTAAAAACACTTTTCTATCATTGACGTGGTTCATGATCTTAAGCTCACCCCAAAGATTAAATCCCCAACTAAACATCATCTTTCGTTTAAATATTATTAAGTAAAAACAAACCTTTTATTTTAATTGAACGAGGAAAACCGACACGTGTATCTTGTTAATATTTATTTCCTTATTTTAAATTATTAAGTTATGAATATCTGGAAGATATTAACTCAATAATTAAATTTGATGCATAATTAAAAAAATATCTATAATATATATATATATATATATATATATATATATATATATTTTATTGATATTGTGTATGAGAACCTATTGGATTAAAAGAGTAGATTAATGTATTAGACTAATAGAACCAGATTTTCATAGTATAAATAGATTTTTTTTAACAATCTGGTTTATTAGTCTACTCCCATTATCTCTTTAAAATCCCAAGTTCTTCCAGTTCTCTGTCCTCTCTCTATCATTTCTCCTCTATGAGCCATTTGATTTTCGATCAGGTGGTGCCCAAGCGTGCACGGCGTAGAGGACTCCATCTTTGACCGATCAATTTCTTCATTCTGACCGGTAAGCTATTTTTCCTTTTCCTAACTGTTTTCAACCTAGCACATGCAACCTTTGTTGGTTGCATGCGTCTTGTGTTTTCCCTTTTCTGTTCTCTGCTAAATTTTTTTTAGCTCTAAGAGCTGTTGTCTATCACCAATGTGGTGGTTTGTAGGGTTTTGTGAGTTCTTGCTGTGTAAGGTGCTGTTGAGGAGTTCCTGTGAGTGGGTTGTGATTTTGAGGTAAGGGGAGTTAGAATACTTCTTTATAATTAGTTGTATGTATGTGTATATACTGAATTTTTGTACTGCTACGTTGTTGGTATTGTGTTTTGGTTTGGGAAGATTTAGTTGCATGTGTTGGACTGTATGACTGTGGAATTGGAGTGTGATGGTTGTAAACTGTTTTGAATATATCTAATTGCTGTAATTAATCATGTTGAAGTGCTTGGGGTTAGGAATCTGTTGTAACATTGATTAGGTAGAAACTTAGTGTTCTAGTAGGGTTTTAGGTCATTTTGAGAGGAAGTGAGGTAGTGATTTTGGGCATTGGAGGTCTAGAGTGATTTTGGGCTGTTGGGGCATACTTAACCAATGTATTGTGACTTGTTTAAGTCACCAAAGTGGTCCAAATAGGTGCAAAGTATCAGAATTGGGTTGGGGTTCCTCAAGTTGTAGAAATTGTTGTTGATGCGTAAAAGTTGGGTTGGAATCACTTTAGAATTGTAGTAGGAATGTTTAGGAACATCCAGACAAGTTTAATCAAATGTAAAATAGGAATTAGAGGTATTAGAAATTAGAGAAAAGACCTAGAAATGGTAAGGGGGTGTGTGAGTGCATAATTCTACAGAATTTGCGTTCTGCAGATGATGTAGAGTCGCTATGCGAATTGTCTTGCATAGCGAGTCCCTGTAGAGAGTGCTCACTGTCTGGGTAATTCGTTGTGCTAGCTGGTGCGCTGTGCACTTGACCAGAGGGTGCTGCTCTTTGCCTTGTGATTTGCATAGTGAATCCTGTCGCTATGCGACTGGTGGTGGCCTGGAGCCACTTCCATTTTAATTAAAAAGACGAGTTGGGCGCAAAGTGAAAAGGTTTGGGTGTGCTCTCTATTTGAGCTCTCGCATAGCGACCTGGGTGCGCTATGCGAGAGACCTAAGGCCTGTAGCCTTAGCGAGTTAATTCGCATAGCGAATTGAGGTGCACTGTGCGAGACTCTCCTATCTCGCCTTGCGTGTAGGATGCGCTCTACGAATCCTCTGAGTTCAGATTTCTCTTTTGCTCTTGCTTTGGTTGAATTAAGTGTGTGGAATGATTGGAATGCATAGTATGATGGTGGTAATGTTATTACATTGAAAGTATGTGAATGTATGCGACATGTTTGGTGATTGAATGTAACAAAGTGTGGTTATTGGACGTAATTCCATGATCCTCAAGGAGAGGATCCATGGTAGTGCCCTTGGTGTGTTTTAGAATGATTTGCATGGAAGCTCAGTCTTGGAGGTTATCCTGAAACTACAATGGTCGATCATTCTCAAGTAGAGATGATTGAACCATGTCGTGAGTAGTAGCAAGAGGTCTTAGTCTTGGAGGCTTCAGTTATGTTCCAATGCACGGTACAGACTAACCTCATGAGTGTGGTAGGGTGAAACCCATTGGCAACGGCTTTGCAAAGCAGTAGAAGCCACCACGAGTGCATGACCCGCCATAGCTCAACAATCATTCTAAGTCCGGACGAGTCAAGTTTAAAGTGTAACAAGTTATGTTAACTGACCCAGGATATGTGAATTAAACTTGCATGTTGTGTGTGATTGTTACAACATGATTTTTGTATATCTAGCTCACCCTTCTGCTTGTGTTTGTCTTTTGTTTGTGATGTGTTTTCTGTTGCAATGATCATCCATTAGGATGTGAGCAGAGGTAGATGAGGTGCTTCTGGAGCAGGCCTTGGAGGGAGATGACACCGCTGCTTAGCCTAGTTAGGATCCATAGGCGTTTTGTGTATTTTGAAATACTCTTCTGTATTAAAAGTTTTAAATTATAGCCATTTTGAGATGATTGTAACCTTAAGACTTTATCTGCAAGTCTTTTTCTAACTGTTCTATTATACTAAAATGTGGACTACTATATTGTATAATTTTATATAATCTGGGATGTTACATTGTAGAGTATAAAAGATATAAAATCAGTATATGTTTTTAATTTTATATTTTGAATTCGTATAATTATTAAGATTTATAAGTATATGTAATATTTTTATTTAACTAAAAATTCATCTCATATTAAACAATAAAAAATAACTCAAACAAATATATATGTTATAATAAAATATTGAAATGTACTAAGAGTTATATTATATTGAAACCAAAAACTTAATAAAGCTTTTATAAAGAACTTATAAAACTAAACATATTATCTTAGTCTTTTGCATACTCTTCATCAAGCACCTAATTAATAGATACATATTTTTCTATTCACCATTAAGACGATCATTACAAAAGAAAAGACAAATACGCAAACATGTAAAGACAGAAGAGAAAACTAATTTACTAAAAAGAAAAAATATGCAACAAAAAAAAATATATTAACACATACAATTTATATAAATAAATTTTAAGTCATAAATCATTTATTCTAGACTTTACCATCCGGATACATGTATTAATGTCAAACTCTGGGAATTTTGCACTTGTGTTGGTGGAACAGCTTGTCCACCCAAGCTACTACATACAAGGTTAGTCTATCAACCATCTATGGTCAAGGTGAAGCTCTTAGACTAAGACCTCATGCCCCTCTCATCACATAGTCCACTCTTCTCTACTTGAGATTGGATGATTATTAGAGTGTCGGGTTAAATCCCAATGCAGAATCTTTACATCAATATATACACTATTTGAAACCATTACAAGAACTTATCCTTGAAATTTTCCTCACTACATACTCCATACATACTCAAACCATGTTTACCATGAAGCATAAAAAAAATTAAAATAAGCATGCATTAAATTCATATAAACCACTTCAAAACAATTTAGAATCAGAAATCCATAGAAAACAACACTAGCCTTGCAACAGGGAGCGCTGAGGGCCAAAGCTCTCATATTTTCTCTCGTTTAGCGAATTAACATGAATTTAGTTCCTGTAGTGGTAACTAGCGCTCAACAGTGCCCAGTTCGTCAAACCATTCGCATTTGGGCCGCTCAACAGTGAAAGCTGACATCCAGAAACTTGTAGTGGTATAACTTTGATCTTATGAACTAAAGACTTATTCAAATGACCAAATTGGTATTTCTGACTCAGTGCTTGGTCCAAAAACATGTTTCAAGGCCAAATTGAATACCAACTTGCTCAAATGACTATAGACTTAGTTTATCAAGTCAACACCAAACTAATCAATTTAATCTACATACAATCATTTTGAACCACCAGATTTCAGCACACACTTTTAATTAATTCCAGAAAGAAAATTCATCAATTCCATATAACCAAAAACAAATTACACTCACCAAGCCATCTAAATAGAATTTTCATACCAAACTACAATTTCATATCAAATTCAACATGCATCACATACTAGAGACGTATTAAAAGACTTTAAAATATGGTAGTTAGCTCCCTTATCTATTAAGTTTAAGGAAAACTCAAAATCATGATAAAAACATATTGTTATTGATCAACAAAAAATCTTATAAAAGACTAAAATGACACATGCGATAGAACAATGTTCACATGCATAAAAAATACATAAATTAGAGAAAAGAGCAAAAACTAACTTAGACTTGAAAACCTCGTCTCGATAATCACTTAGGCACTCTCTAATTTTCAAACAGATGAACTAAGAATAAAAAGGTTTAGAGAGATAGTAAAAAACCTTAGGGAACAATTTTTAAAGAAATAATATTGTAGGTAATAAAACTCAAAATTATATTTATACATTTAAACTTTTAATATTAAAATAAATGAGTCTCATTATTTAAAACACACTATCACTTCTAATATATTATTTTTTAAGCTCTTACAAATTCCTAACCGTTTTTATAAAATTGTACTTCTTTTTAATATGAATAAATTTATTTTATTACTTTTTGAAGTTTAATAATAAGACGATTTTTCTTTCTTGATCTTAATATCAAAATATATAGAAAAAATTAAACTTATGAACAATTAAATATGTTCTAATTACATTTTTAAAAATGAAATTATTTAAAAGAATTTCTGAATATTTTTTTATTCTATAACAAGATATATTAAAATCGTTCTAATATTAATGGTTTATATTAATCGTACTTAAAATTTACTTTTCTTATGTTATTATTTTTCTAAAACTTATTTCCAACAATTAATTTCTTCGTATCTAAAACAAATGAACAACTTGTACGTTTAAAAAATGAGAATAAGGATTAATTTTCAGTTATTTGGTTAATTTTAAAAAATCAAGTTTGAATTCTTTTATGCCGTGGCTTCCAAAAATATCGCAAAAGTACTAAATAGTTTAGGTACGGAAAATTATGTTTATTGTGGCACGATGAAGTCTCTAAATACATAAATAGTTCTTCACAACAAACTCATTAATTAAAAAATGTTATTTTGGAACACTAGTTTTCAGAAACAATTACATTAAATATAAATTACAAAGTAAAAAGTAATTTCTATATAAAATAAAAATTTTATTTTAGAAAATGGTATCAACAATTTTAAGTTACATATAACTTAATTCTAATGTCTGCAAATATTTATTTTACTTTTTTTATAACAAAAATATAAATTAGCAGTATTTACGTGTCATATATAAAATATTATATTTCATATGTAATCGAGCTTAATATTTAAGTGTAACATCCGTATTAAACTAGAATTATCATATAATTAATAAAATAAATCAATTAATAACTAGATAATATAAAATCTTATTAAGTTATTTAAATATAACCATAATCAAACTCAGATTTATTAAGCTTAAAATCATATATACACAAGATTTAGTGGTTTCAAAATAACCAAAGAAAAAAAAAACTATTAAAGATTTATTATAAAAACTACTAAGCTTCTAGTTCGTCTTCATTTTCTAAGATTGCTCAACGGTCACCTCATCACCCTCTGCTCATACCCACAAAATGATCATAGTTAAGACAATCACATACAAGAACACCAATAAGACATGCAAACAAAAGGGTAAACTAGTGATACAAAACAAATTATAATATACTTTATCATTTTATACATAGGTCACATTTCATATAAAGCATTTCAAACATCTTAAACATGTCAAGACCTAGACAGAACTATTTGGATTTAATATGAATGTCGAGCTATAGCGGGTTGTGCACTTGTGGTAGCCTCTACTGCTTTGCCAAGTCATTGTCAACGGGTTTCACCCTACCACCCTTACAAGGTTAGTCTGTACCGCGTCTTAGGCCATACTAGAAGCACCTAGGCTAAGTCCTCCTACTACTCTCATTACATGTATCAATCCTCTCTACTTAAGAAAAAGAATTACCATTAGAGTGTCAGGATATTTCCCAAGACTGAGCTCCCTGCATTCATACTAATAACACTTTGATACAACCATTAAGAATCCTCCTTAGAACTCTTACACACCTCATTCCATTCGCACATATGTTCCAAACCTTATCATAGATAATACAACAAATCATTATTACTTTTAGAACCATACACATAATTGAAAATAATTCAAAAACACCCAAGAACACAATCCCACTCACCTAGCGAACAACCTCTAATTGCCCAACAAGAGGCAAAACAACAAACCTCCCAAGTTAAGTGAGCTAGCTTGCTTAGCCTCAGAAAATTTCCTTCCATATCATTGGAGTGGACCAAACCAACAAAAGCAAGAAGGCAAGTTATTCTTCGAAACCAAAAGTAATTGGATCAATCACAATCATTCTTTACACCAAAAGGAAATAATGTTTCATACTAAGCTTTCTCATTTGTCACAGTACAATAATACAAACTCATCATGTACCCCTCATCAAGTAAAAAGACGTCATTCTCATCCGATGTTATGAACACGATAAAACCCGGAGAATCCTTGAAGAAGACAAAACTCTAATGAAGCACTCAATAATGATAACTCATAACTTGATCGACCTTATACACATGGTTTGAGAAGAAACTTAGGTGAAAGAGGGTGAAGTATTAATGATATTCTATACCAAATTGTTTGTGTCATGATTAAGGATGTTTCATCAAATCAAAAGCATGAGTTTCTGTGAGGAAATTTGTAAAACGTATATAAAGAAAAATCTAGTTGGGAAAGATAAGGCTTTTAAGTTTGTCCATTGTAACTCACCTCTCTTTTCTAGAAGTCTATTTAGTAAACCTTCAACAATATTTCCCTCCATAAAGGTTTTATGCACTGGATAGCTAGAAATTTGGGTGGTACTAGTGTCAACTTACACCAATCTTCTTTAAAAGCCCAAAGCTTCATCAAAATCATCTTCATAGAAAACGAGGAAGTACTCACTACTAGAGATTGGCAAGACAACACTTTGTTAAGGAGCACTATAATAAGGATTACCAACTTGATCTAAACTTCATACATGAAATACACAAGAGTCTTGAATATGAGAAAAGGTAGCAAAGTAAAGAGTTGCATAACGATACAACATGTGAGTAAAAGAACGAACTTAAGCTCGAAGAAGAGATAAACTTGAAACTCCATGTAATACTACTTCATCATAGGCTTTGCAACTCCCAACATCAATCACAGATAACCAACAATATTGTTAACTAAAGATAACAACATTACAAAGGGAGGACTACGAAGAGATCAATCTAAATCCTCAATCAGAAATTAAAGACCTAATTTGAGTACCAAAAGTATGCACTCAGAATTGAAATCAAGAAACATATGTTGGCCACATAAACAAATTGTTTCTCAGACGAGAAATAAAACGTGACAATAATTAAATAGATGATCGAAAACTGTACTTTATAAGTCCAAATTAGATTATTTCAATGATAATTGTTTGATTCAGGACAAGTTCGAACCACAAAAATGTGGGAACACAATATACATAGAAAGAAATAGGTTGAGACAGATTTCATACGAGAAGTACGACATAAGGCCCGTGGCATTAGAACTATCCCAAATAACACACTATCGAGTTGGATATTACACGGGATGAGGCTAGTGACATCATAATTACGTCAAACATTTAGCTTTTACTTTACTATTTTGTAGCACAATGATGCAAATAAGTGTACTCTTTTTCCTTCAACTAGGTTTTTACTAAAATAGGTTTTGTCGAGCAAGGTTTTAACGAGACACCACATACACTTTATGTTTCATAAGTGCATGAATAATGTCTAAATATGTGACTACTAGGTAAATTCGATCCCAATGACTGAATATGCGACTACTCAGTAAATCTAATTCGAGCATCTCAACTTGTGACTGCTTGATAAATCTGAGCTCGACATCTGAACTTGATATTAATTGGTAAATCCAAGCCTAGTGTCCGAATATGTGATTACTCAGTAAATCCAAACATGAGCGTCAAAACATATGACTACTTTGTAAATCCGAGCATGAGTGTCCAACCATGGACCTATTTAGAAAATACTCTAAGTACCTTATGAGTGTCTAACCATGGACTTATATGTGTCCGACCATGGACTTACAAGTGTTTGATATGTTGTTGTTGACACTATCAAATTACCACTACTTAATCAATTCAGCCTCACTATTATCAAGTTAGTAATTAACAAACTAGACAGTGTTAAGTTAACCCTAAGTCGTATCCCAATGAATACGGAATTGACTTTCAATGATGGATTCTTATGAAATCCTATGAAAGATTAGTAAAACACAATGTAACAATAAAAGATAAAAGTAAAACCTAACCTATTGGAATTTAATAATTAAAGTTTAAATGAAAGAATATAAATATGAATTTGATAATAATAATTTAAATAAAAAATTATTAAAACACTTTAAAAAAATTATAATAAACAGGCTAATTTCACTACTTTTCCAAAATAGATTCATGATTAGTTATCTACAAATTATTTTTCAATTGATTATTTTTTTATTTCAAAATAATTAAAGTAAATTCTTAATTAATTTCTTGACGATCTTACTATTAATCAAATTAGATTATCAATTAAAAGCAAGACATTTTTAAATTATTCATAATAAATTCAACCAAAGTACATTCTCAATTAAATTCTATTATGTTTAATCATATATATTCTTTTAGCTCTTAACCAAATTAAAAGTTAATTAATCAAAATACATTTTTGACTAATTATTGTTAAAAATTTTACCACTAATCAAAGTACATTCTCAATTGGTAGCAAAAACTCATTTAATCATATGAAAGTTCATAACTTTAATTGGAGTATATTCTCAATCAAAATTAAAAATCTTTAGAGTTATGTGATCAACATGCATATAGATTAAAACAACTATCTAATTAGTTATAATGTAAAAACCGTTACTTTTTATGTGATTCAGAGGGGACAGATGGAGATAACCCAAAATAATAATCAAAAGAACAAATACATTATTTTAAGTTAACTTCAGAACCCATAATAAAATTCGAGTTAAACCAATCCTAGAAGTTTAGCCCTTCATGGGTGGGGTAAGAAAAGGGTGCGAAGAAGGTGAGAGATATAGTGGATGACAGTTGCATAAAACCAGAGTTGCTAATTCCTCCCTTTTCTGCATCTCCTAGGTCTCTGTATATAAATTTGATTGGACTTCAATTCTGACCTTTTTGTTGATAAGATCTTTTATCTGGTAGAGTAATATCTCCTAAATAATTAATAGATTTGATTAGTTTTAAAAATAATATCTATTTTAATTGATATTTTTAGATATAATTAAATTAATTATTTTGTAAAATGTCAAATAAATTATCAAAAACTGAATTTTGTCCAAAATTTTAATTAAGCTCTTCTTGCTTTGTCCATTTGACTAAACTTGACTAACTTTGAATATTTGATTTGTTGACCGTTCAATAAGAAATTGCCACGTGAAAGTTCTTATTTCTCTCAAAATTAGGGATTCTGTGATTGAAGAGGAGATTTGTGTTGGTGATGGTGGGTTTTAATGACTCGCTATTTTGACTTGCGGTGGTTCTACTATCGCAATGGATGAGCTCTAATATGCTAGGTGTTTGGAAGCATAAAGACGTTGGTGGCGGTTTGCGATGGAGGCGTGATTAATTCACGATTTAGGATTGGTTTTTTTCTACAGGTTTCGTCCATGGTGGCACAATTTGGTCTGTGATGGTAGCTAGGGTTTCTGTTGGCTGGGAAGTGATTGAAGATGACAGACATGTGGCATCACATTGGCTAGATTCATAAGTGGAGCATTGTCACTTGGCAACATATTAAAGGATCTAATTTTATGAGTGGTAAGAGGGGTGATAATAAGGAAATAGGAAGGTGTAATAGTAAAAGTTAATAATTTTGTGGCCTCGCTCATGGAAAAGGGAATGTATAAGTAAAAGTTAGGGATGTGGAGCAGTATTTTCCAGAATTTGCTATTGTCCTTAATTTGAAGCTTAAAGCAATTTATTTTCACATTTTTAATGAATCAAATTTAACTTGAATTACATTAATATAAACATTATAATATTCAAAAAAATTTATGCAACTAAAAATTATTTTTTTAAGATATTTTAATTTCACAAACTCTATAATTCTCATGGACTTACGAATGTCCAATATGGACTTATCTGAGAAAATTTTATATAAATTTAGCATTTAAAAGCATTACTATATAAGTTTCTGAACAATGAACTAAAATTAACAAATGTATTAATTCATTTAATCTTGAATAAGGTCCAAGTTAAAAAAAGACTAAAGGTAGTATTAGCTATCCAATGTTGATCTTAACCTTAACAAGCAATTGATAAATATACCGCATATTGTGCCAACCTAGATCGATCTTTAAATATGAGAAAACATTGAGTCATTAAGCTAAAAAAGATTGTTAGTAATATGTTAATAACATTGAGTCGATCTTGCGCCAAATATACTAAAAAACATTAAATACAACTCAATCTTGTGTTAAGAGTAACATAATAAATTCATTCATTTAATAACTTGGTCCACTTGAAAAAATTATTTACTTTCAAGATTGTGGGACTCATGTACATACTCAGCTCAAAATATATTATTATTATTGTTAGATTCAAAACGATCCAACAAGTATGATATCTATATGAAATGTTAATGCCCCTAAAATTAGGAAAATATGATATTGATATTTGTGATAATAATAAATTAAATCTAGTTATTATAATTATTAATCTGTTGTTATATTTTAAGCTTATTTTATTTGTTGTTATACTAAGAGATCCGCAAAGTCTATATATAAATACGGTTGAGTAATCTAACTTAACATTCATTCTATTTTCAAATTTCTCTTAATGATTTAAGCATTGAAATCCTTGCAAGTGAATTTCCCCTCTTGGACGACTCAAAGTTCGGATACTCAACCATACGAAGTCCAATTCACCTCAAATCAATCCAATAAAATTTAGGTAAGAACAAGTATGTTAGTAGAAGCTTCTTTATCTGTGTATCATTGTTAGTGGAATCGTGATATACATGTGAAAAGGAAGGAACTTTGGACCCCTTTTCCACCACAAGAAATGTGGTACACCACAAAGACTCTCGCTGTCACACGAAGAATTATCACAAGAATGCCATATATTTGTGTAGTCTTCAAATGCATGATTCATTGTCCAATCCAGAAGTCACAATCCCTTGAAATGCACATATATTCATGTGGGAAAAGTGGGTAGATGCTAAGATTTGTTAAGTCTGTGTTTGACTATTCTATGGCTTTGTTTTCTGAAATTTTGTCTGATCTACTCGAATTGAAGAATAAGAATATGTATCCAAAATAGAATTCTTTCCCATGGATGATTGCAAGGAGAAGTGACAAGCACTGTTCCAAATCCTCTCCGATTCCCACTTTTCTTTTACACGAGACATGTCAATTTGATGTCTTATTGGTCTTTCAATGTAAGTGTGTGTTTGTAGTCTCTTTAGTTTTAGTTGTGTAAATTGGATCTAATTTCAAACCATTTTTTTGTTGATGTAGTTTTTACTGTTCCTTCCTCACCATATTTTACAAACAGACAAGAATATACCAAGATATCATGGTTTTGTTTACTATGATATTGACCATTCATGCCGAAAGCAAAAGAAAGGCGAGTAAAAGGTTCACATGTGTACTTGTCTTTTTTAAAGGGATTTGAAAAATTTTATGTATGGGTTCAATTGATCTGTTTTCATCCATTCAACGATGGCAGAAGTTTTATTTTTCTTAGGTAAATTGAATTGAACAAGTACGAGAGAGTAAACTGGCCTCTCGTATTAAAAGGAATATAAAAAGTTACCATACATCATTATGGCGATTTTGTGAATGTTAATGCACGAAATTAAACTGTTTAAAAATTTAAAAAAAAATTATATTCTAAAGTTTTAAAATATAACATACAGGTGAAAATGATCATAATCTGAAAAATACTTCAGAAAAATATAATCACCACTATATATTTCTTCTAAAAAGTAATTATTTTGAAGACTTCCACATCTTCCAATAGCATTATTTAATGATTTTTCTGATATTTTAAGATTTAAGTGAACTCACTTTTTATTTTATATGTTTTTAATAAAATAAGAAAATGATCTGGCGCACTTAACTTAATATTGTTCATTTTATTTGGACAAAGTTACAATATCAGAACTGGGGGACACTGATTTTGTGCCTTGCCCACTTAACCTCCCATATTATTTAATTAAGAATTAAAAGATACTCCATTGTGAACATAATCCATTACTATATGTGTGTGTAATAACTTTAAATGGCAATTAATTATCACGTTGAAGGTATTATTTGTTTCCTACAGTAACTTTTAATGGTAATGGAGGATGTATTATTTATTTTAAAGTTTAGTGTTTCATTATAATTTTATCTTTAAGAAATACTTTAAAATTAAGAATTTATATATATACTTTGACTAATAGAATGATATTTGTGAAGTTTAAAATTACAAATTTGACTTTGATATTAAATCATGCGAAACTTTTGTAAGTATACAATACTTTATGTTGAGGTAAGTACTTGGGAAAATTTCTTAGTGGAAGCTTGCTTTGTGATATGCGAAGGACAGTGTCATATGTATATAATATAGTTTTGAATTACGACGTGTTAACAATTTCTTTTAATAATTTTTTGAAATTATTTTATTGGTTGGTGTATTTGAAACGAATCAATTACAAATTATTAAATAAACTGTCTGTAAAATTTTTTTAAAAAAACATTGTTTTTATCACTTTTATTCTTTATCACTTTCTGTTACGTCCATTATCATCTTTAGGATGGCATTACTCTTTTCTCTCTGTGCTTCTTTCTAAATTGTAAAGTTTGTGATAAAAAAAGTTACATACACATAAATTAAAAATGAGGCAAAATGTTCTTATCAAATTAGGTTTAAGATTTCGGGATTAAGTTTGGTTTGAGTTTATGTTTATTAATTTAGTCGTAATCTCAAAAATAAAAAGATTATTATAATTTTCATACATTAAACACGTTAAGATGATTCAATAATAAAATTGAAAGAAAAGTTAGAAGAGGTCGAAGATTCAACTTTCTTTACTAACATTTTAAATTATAAAATGGACTTGATAAATTTAAAAAAAAAAAAAGTAAAACAAGATTTATTAGATTAATTTCTCTCACTAACATAATACTAACGACTAATATTTTACATGGATTAAAATAGAACATAAAGCCAAACTTTCAAAATACATATAAGCATTTATATTTATATGTATGCATGATTTTTGTCTTCTTGCTATTATGTAGAATCTTCACACTTAGGAGCAGTATAGTGACCTAATTCTCCTTTTGAACCTAACTCGACATCTTGAGGGAGGGCAACGATTCCCTTGTAGTGATATCTTTGAGCCACAAAGAGAAAATAAAGGAAGTTGAGGACTCCAATTCCTGCAACAAGATAGTAAAAGTAATCAAGCCTGCCAGAATTGATATCATTTGTCAACCAATCAGGATGGGTATGTGTTCCTGTGGCATGATGAACAGTGGTGACAAGTGCACTGCTAACATAGCTGGCCCCAGCAAAAGAGCATGAGAACAAAGCATTGGCAATGCTTCTCATGTTCTCAGGAAATTGTCTGTTGAAGAACTCAATCTGTCCAATTACATTGAATGCCTCACACAGCCCCATCAGGACCAGCTGTGGGACCAGCCACAGAACAGACATTGGAGCAATACCAAGTGGAGTTGGATTTGCATTTGCCGTGTCTCTTCTCACTTTTTCCACCAGAGCAGCAGCAACCATAGACAGAACGGAAAACACCATACCAATTCCAATTCTCTGCAGGAGAGTGATCCCCCCTTCATGTTTCGTCACTCTTCTCAGTGCTGGCACCATGATTCTGTCATAGAATGGAACCCACACACCTATGGTGATGAATGATATCACCCCAAGTGAACCTGCTGGGATTTGAAAATTCGGTCCTAGGTGTCTGTCCATTTTCATGGCTTGTGACACAGTAAATGTTCCTTGTTGTGCCATCGAAGTGAAACCAAGGATCCCAGCAGCCCAAATTGGAAAAACTCTTGCCAAACATTTCACCTCTTCCACTTCCTGGATGCTCACAAGCTTCCACTTGTTAACTCTACTCCCATCAGGGTTTACCTCCCCCTCCATCATTACAGCTGCTTTATTCAATGCCCTGTTAAAATAAGTTGAATCAAAGTTCTAGAAACAATTAATGTATATATTGTATGATATATACAAGATAGTATTGGTAGGACCTTTAATTATTTGTTAATGATATGTTGGATAATGACACACGCACCCATGATGTTGATATATATATATATATAATAAATCTCGTGGCTCTTGCAAATGCAACATTGGCCACTCCACCTATAGAGATATCTATCTATAACATTAGGAAAATGATGTTTTATATTTGTAAAGAAAAAAAAGAGATTGAAAAGTAAAATAGTAGTTTAAACATTTGTTTGGTCTCAGAATATTATCCCACCTGAATTGGTTGGTGAACGGTAGCTTTGACAACAGACGAAATCCAACAAGTGGAGGATCATAGAAAAGGCCATCAAGTTGTTTGTCAGTTGGAAGGTCAAGTTTTCTCTTTCTGTAAGCAGCGACGAGAACTTGTGCAATGCTAGAGAAAATGCTTCCTTCTGGTTTGACATGCACGTAGATCCTTGTTCCGACAAAGAACATGATGATGGAAGAAAGCATGCAGAGGGTTGGGATGGCGAAACCTATCTTCCAGCTAACGGAGTCTTGAATATAGACAACGACTGTTTGAGTGATCAACAAGACCACTGTGAAGGTGGTGTAGTACCAATTGAAGAAGCTATTGATCCCTTTCTTCCCTTCATCTGTGGTGGGGTCAAATTGATCCACACCAAAAGGAATGCTACATGGCCTTATGCCAGCAGACCCTACGCTTAAAAGGCAAAGTCCCGATAGTAGGACACCTAGGTGACGTGTGCTAGCTCTAACACATTGGTTCAGTGCTTGTTGATCAGGACTGCATGATGGAGGATGCAACTTTGGTAACCATGCTGTTAAACTCACCATCACCATTCCCTGTCATCATAATAAGTTTTATTACAAAATTTCGTATATTTCTATGAAATAACGACACTTTTATTTTTTTAAATTCTTTTTTATTTTTCAAATACAAAAATTTAATTTCTATTTTATAGTGTCAAACAGTTTTTTTCAACACTATAACACTCTTCATAATTTTTCTTACTTTCTTATGCTATATTATTTGGTCAATGATGGAGAGAAACTTGTTTATATGTTTCTTAATTTCAAGGGTTAAAATAAAAATAAAAAATACTATTCAATAATTTTGTGAAAAATAATAATAAAAAGGTATAGTTGGAGAATTTGGAATTGATTATGGAACAAACATCCAAAAATAGAAGTCAACAAAAAATATACTAGTGCTGTCACGTTAGGGATCGTATCTATGAAATTTCAAAGGAGAAGTTGAATAAGTCTGACTTCTCAACTGCAAATAATTAACAATGGACAACTTTAATCTCATCAAGTCCATTGTAACGTTCCACTATAAAATGTGAATACATGTATAAAAATATGATATGAAAACTGGCAATAAAATATGCAGATAGGGATAACATGCAGGAAATGGCTATATATGGTATTCGTTAAATAAAAGTAATTTTTTCATAAAGAAAATATTATTTTTTATCTGCAACAATTATAATTAATTTTATATTACACCTGTCTTTCTTATTTTTTTTACTTAAGAATTTAATATTTTATTCTTGAGAAAAACAACTCGGTGAATAATTTATCTATCATATGATATACCAGATGTACATAAGTTAATGAGTTAAAAGAAAAAAAAAACATGAAACATCTGACTAAAGTACAGTAGCCAGTACAGAAATTTATGATTAAATTTTGATTTTGAAGTTTCATGTCTAATCAGTAAATTATTATATGCATTTATCATTGCTCTCTCTCTCTTTCTTTTCTATTTCATTTGTCTCTTTCTCTGTTTTCATCCACGGTTCCAGTGACTGTAAGCAGTGTCTGATTTAGAAATTTCTGTTTTATGGAAATGTTCTTGTTTTAATTACCAATAACAGTCATCTTTTCTTTTTTTGTGAAAGAGATAAATCGAGTTCATATGCAACTTTTCTACTGTATTATCTGTTCTTTGATCGCTGTGTCCACATCAAAATGTTTTACCCGACACTTCAATTCTTTTCTTAATTATATCGTTATCTTTTTTGTATGATTTAGAAACAATGTTTTTAAGGAAACCAATAATTTCATACAACTTTTTTAAATCAACCATCTAACAACCTTTAATAATAAATATTATATTCAAATGATAATAATAAATGTAAATGAAATAGTGATATGATTATACTATCAAAGCATCACAATTTTCTTTTAAATATTAAACTGCAACGAGAGACAAAACAATTACCAATAAAGCTACTGTTTTATATATTAAATTAAAATCCTAATAATAGACCACTGAGCAAATAAAAAATAAAACGATTTGTAGACAAATCTACTTGATACCTAACAAGACAGAGATAAAGAAAAAAAAAGTGAGCATGATAGACGACATAAATCAATAAAAAATTAGAAAATAAGTAAATTACGATGGTTGGTGTGACGATTAGAAACAGTGGAAAACATGTATCAATATTCAACACAAAAATATTAAACCTAGGATCTGAAAAATGATGAACTTAACAACTCTAGGTGTTCGTTCTGCTTCACCTGATTATCAATGGTGTTCTCCAAAGCCAGAAGAAGTTCATATAATAACGAAAGAGAGAAAATGAATATATATATATATATATATATATATATATATATATATATATATATATATATATATATATATATATATATATGAATGAAACTAGTTCACTGAGACAAAGTGTAAAGAAATATAAAGAGAGGTAAAGAAAGCAGTACCAGTAGAGTAGAAAAGGAACAAAAAGCTATAGTTCGGAAGCGACCAACATAAGCATCAGAAATGAAGGCACCAATCAAAGGGAAAAAGTTGGTAACACCACTCCATAGATTGAGAATGTTGGAAGCATAAACTTGATCCAAATGAAACTCTCTTGTTAAGTACACCATAAAGTTAGCAAACAAACCAAATGCTGCCAACCTCTCAAAAGTTTCATTGCCTGCAACATTAAAGGTCCAAACAAGAAAATAAACACGACCAAATTATGTGTAATTTGTTCTTACTTTTGTGAAAAAAAATGATAACATGCTCGTGGAAGGAAAACAAGAAAAGAATAAGTGATACCTAAAATATAAGGCATAGCCTTCCATCCTCCTGGCTTCTTGTTATCGCCTGATCGTGAACTGTTTTTGCTTAGCTCATCGCTGTTTTTGTGCGTGTCTGGTGCTGAAGTTGCAGAAATACCATTTCTGCAGCAGAGAAGTGACCAGGAAGAGTGAGAGAAAGAGAGTTTTTTTCCCTTAGCCGACATTATCTGAGAATATTTAAATTGTGTTGGTAGATAACTAGGATGGTTTCATGTATGTGTTGGTGGTTTGGAGCTAAAAGCCTGTGATGAAACTAAGAATGGAAGCAGTGATGTATATATATATAGTGCTCAATGATTGAATGGTTTACGTATATGATTATGAATTAGGCAGCGTAGCAGCATGGTATTGAGTTTGTAGAATACGTACAAAGGAAAAGAAAGTAGCGGGTGGTACGTTTAACCTACTCTCAGTCATGCAGGAGCATGTTGTAGATGGATTGCGTGCAGTATTTGCTATGCTCAGTGGACTTGTGGGGACCATGCACCTATACGTTCAAACCTGTTTTTTGGATCCCACTATCTTTCTTTAACCACCACTTCTGGCACGTGTAGATTACATAGGTTGCATGCTGATACTGAAATTTGTAGAAACAACATGTGGTGTCAAGCATTATATTTTTTTTTCTTTTTTTTTTCTTCTGGGATAAACCCTTTTCCAAAACAAATTCGAGATATCAACATGTTTCAATATTATCTATCAGAATAAACATTTTATCGTTCATGTTAAGAATTCATTTTCCAGTGCCAAAAGAATCACTTAATTTATTGGAAACTCAAATTTGTAGGGCTGAAAATTCACTAATTATACTTAGAGAACTTGAAGTATAAAATGTTATTTTTCTATATGGATGATTACTATAATGGTATAAAATGTCATATTCAATCTCCAAAAGGACAAATTCCTAACTAGTACTTTTGAAAGCTAAAAATTTCCTATATGAATTTGGTTTTCAGATAGTGAAAATTCTGGTGAGGTTTTCAATTTTTGTTTTCTAAAATTTAATAAAACAAAAGGATAAAGAATTTAGAAGAAAAAATTCAGAAAAGAAAAACAATGGGACTTCTCATAAACTGAATTTCGACCAATTTTCTGACACTAATGATATTGTTTCGCGCATTGTGAATTTTTTACTATTGAGAAGGTGAATTCTCAAGATAAATAATGAAGAGAGAGCAGGTCATTTATGATAACTAATGTTTCTACATATTCATTTATTTGAGAATTTTTTTTCATGGGTTTATTGGAAAAATCTCGTGATCAAGATGTCAAAGATACTAAATTATATCCATCACATTTTTACTTAATTTAACCACTTTTAATATAAGAAATGAGAAATATTTATACGAATAATTGTGTTATGGTTTAAAAAACTGACGAAATCAGGTTAAATTATCGGAAGAGAATTATTTATTATTGTGGGTTAAAATAGTACAGAAATTTGTAACAAGTTATGAACCTGATTATTATTTAGGTTGATTATTAAAGATTGATCCACCAACAATTCAAACACATGTCCACAGAATTTTCTAAAAAGGAAAAATAGAAATTTGAAGAAAGAGAATGAGTGATGACCATAATATAATAATTAAAATAATAAAGAAAATTCTTTTTTAATCTCATTATTTTTAACTATAATTCAATTATTCGTATGAATAATTTTTATTCAGCATATCTCAAGGAATTAATTTAATGAAATAAATATTCGTGATTTGATGTTAAATTTCAATTTAAGACATTGATCTTATCGGATCCTACTATCCTATGTTCAATGGTAATTATTAACAACTAATTATATTATTTATAAAATATGAGTGGCCTGCACAACTCCACCATCCATAAAATTTGATATCTTTTCAATGACTATTCGATAATTTTCCAATTTGAGATTTTATTCCATTTAAAGTTATTTATCCAATTTCAACTTTTTCTGTAAAAAAATAACAAAAGAAAAGATTACATATATATACTGATTTACTTGTAAACGAGTTTATCACAAGTAATATTAATTAATTGTGAAGAAGATAAAATAAAGTCAATATAAATTTGCTACGTAATATAATCTAATAACATAATTACTTTTTTAAATTCTTACAGCAGTTTTATATAAATAAATTCATCAACTTTTATGTATTAAAATTAAAATCCTTTATGTAGTAGTTTTGGCCTAAAGTTATAAGCAGTAAACAATAAAGAACTCTTTTCAATAAACAATACTTTTTTTCAATTTTCCAATTGATTATAACCAAATTCAAATTCCAAGAATTTTTACAATAATTTTATCGAAGAAATAAAATATCGATAAATTTAAATCAACTGATTTTATTGATAAATTTTATAATTTAGTTGTCACATAAATATCTATCTATATAGAATTTATAAAAAAAATTCATAAGTAATTTATAATTGACGATAATTTATAATTTATATTATTGATACATTTTTTATTAATAAATTTTATCTGTATAATATCAAATTTCTTGCTTTAAGTTTTTACCAATTTATATAAAATTCATTGATAAATTTGATTGATTGTTACATGAATTAAAATTTGTAGATAATTTATAATTTTTTTATTATTGATGAAAAAACACTAAGCTTTCCCTTATGAAACTTTTTATAAATTAAGTAGAAATAAAAGAAGTAGTCACAAATCACAATGACAAAAACAAGATGGCGGTGTAACAAACGGCAATAGAGGCTTCAACAATAGTGGCAATCAAAGGAAAGGAAGAAAATAAAAAAAATGGAGAAAGAGAATAAAATAACATAGGAACGAATGCGATAACAACCATAAACGAGAGGAGGAATAAAAAACAAAGAAAAAAAAAGAAAAGAAAAGAGAAAAAAAAGAACACTTTATCGGCAGATTTTATAATTAAACACTTTATCAATCATGTTTTTATCATTGCTAATTTTGATAACTTTCAATACTGACAAAGATAACATTAAACGAATCAATGATTAGATTATTTAATTTCCTATTCTACAAATAAAAAGAAGTTAGTGATAGTATAGGCATAGATGGTTGACATTAATCTAAAGATATATTAATATTTAAGAAAAAAAAATAAAACAGTAAAGAGTTATTTTTTTAATTAAAGTATTCAACGAAAGCTAACTGCCCTTGTTTTTTAAATTATTGTTAAAATTACACACAAAAAACACACACCCATATATATATATATATATATATATATATATATATATATATATATATATATATATATATATATATATATATATATATATATATATATATATATATAAATATTATGGTGGGAGTAGTTGATCGATTCTGAAAAGATTTTCTTGTGTCTAAAATGATGAGAAAAAAATGAATCTAATCCTTTTTCCTCTTATCCTTATGATCTACATTTTTATTATTTGCTTGATGTATTTGATAAAGTGATATAAAAATAATAATGATCGTCTTTTTTTTTTCAATTAGGAAAGTTTTCACTGAAAATTATGATTATATTCTTAATTTAAATCTTTTAAGTGTTATTCGTAAGTTATGCAATTACACTCATTATGACTGCATTCTTTTTATTTTCTATTTCATTTTTTTCTCTCCACGTTTTCATCCCCAGTTCCGGTAACGCTTCCCGGTGTTTGATGATTTTTAATTCTTTTATGTAAAGATGTTAAAATGAGATTGGATTTTTTGGTAATTTGAGTCAGGTTGAAGTAGGTTGAGTTAAAAAGATAATTTTTTTTAAAATGTAGATAAGATGGAACTAGACTCATTTAATTTATAAATTAAATGAGTTTGCCTTCAGGTTGAAGATTGATTGTCCTCTAATCCACAAACAGTAATTATTTATTATTTTTTATCATTCTTTTATAAGTTTTTTATGGTAAATATTTATTACTTTTAATAATATAAGTTGATAATTTAATATTTTTAATTATTACTGTGATGTTTAATAATGTTTAAATAGTTTAGATGTTTAATTTATTTATTAGGTTAAATATGTTAATTATTAAATTTTGACACGAAATTGAATTTTATTATTATTTCAAATTTCGATACATTGTGATTCTAAAAAATAAATAAATATAATTATTTTAATTTTATTATTAAATGTTTTTATCATTCAAACTTATTTAACATAATATTTGAATTGTTTGAATTATTTTCACATGTTACAACTTAAATATCATCTTGAAACACTATTTAACAAGTTTAAAAAAATTATATTTATTTATTTTTAAGGTTTGAGATCCATAAAAATATCAAAATTTGAGTGAGAGACTAATTCAATTTTTATTTTTTTTAAGTTAGATAGATTGACACTTTAATTTTCAATTACTATTTTTATTATAATGTTTTGTGAAATAAGTTATCCTCTAATTATAATGTTATATAAAAATGAATTGGGTCAATTTATATTTATTGTACTAAAATAAATATGTAAAATATTGAGTTAAATATATTTTTGGTTTTAGTTTAGTGAAGATTGAAATTAGTCAAAACTTTAGATTTTAGATTAAATTAGTTTCTCATTTCTACAAGCGTACTTTTCAATTCATGTTTAAAAAGATGTGTTAAGTGTGAAAAACTTAAATACTATTATAAAATGTGTTTGAACTGTCAAATAAAATTAATAAAATTGGATTAAAAGAACAAAATTTACGCCGTTCTTAAATTGATGGACTAAACTAGACTAAAATTGAAAAATTAATTTTAATTTTTACTATAAAAGACCAAAAGCTTTGACCTAAAACTAAATGGTGAAAACAAAATATTCTTAATTAAATCAATCTACTAATTTACCAATTGATCTAGCATAAATATAATATTTCTCACTTATTACCAAACTGAATTAAACTGACTCTTTTTTATTTTAATCTGTTATGAACTAACCAAAAACTGACCATTATGAAACCCTTAATTTTAGTACAAACAAATACTAATTTTATCTTAATTCATTAAACTTTAAAAGTGAATATAAGAGTCATGTTTTATTTTATTTCATGAAAAAATTATACTATTAATGTAATTTTTCTACAGTATTATTTGTTTTTTCTTTATAGTTCTACACACAGGATTATATTTATAGATTTGGTGAGCATATTAGATTACCTATGTATAAACTATTTAATGAATTTATCAGATAACACTTAAGTGGATATACTGTATATAAAATATCCATTCAATCATTAACAAATTTTACTAATTAACAAATTTTACTAATTACCAAATTTTACTTTTAAATCAATTCATTTCCATTTTTCGTTCTCTTAAAATAAGACTTCCACTTTTTTCATTTCTATTTCTTTAAATCCATCGACTCTTTAAAATTTAAAATAATCAACGTAGCACTTTTAGAATTATTATATTCACAACAAACACAAAAACTGTTATCTCATTCTAAACATTTTAAAATTTAAAACATATTATTTTTCTAAAAAATTTCGCCTAGCAAAACCCTGTGCTCACCCAACAACTAACAAAAACGAAACTTGTCATTTGATTAAAAGTGAAAGATTTACTAGAAATTTAAAAGCTATCCTCTAATAGTTAGTTACCATATAATTCAAATTATAACCCGAGTACTCACTTTAATTCTCCTATGAAAAATTTAATGATTAAATACTTTTAATAAAATACGATAAATATTAATATTGAATCTATTTTTCTAAGTTGTCAAGTTTTAAAAATATTTTTTTATTTATTTCTAAGTACCTTGTAAATAATGAATATATTTAATATAGGTATTAAAAAATTAAATATTTGTATAGGATTTATTGAATTTTGTTAGTTTATCATGAATATTGTTAAGAATAAACTTTAAAGCTAACTCAATTTTTATAAAAATGGTTTAATCTTGATAGACTTTAATAATAACTCTGATACATGTTAAGAAGTAGATTTTAAATGCAACTCAACCTAACAAAATTGATTTTTAAGATGAAATTTACACTTAGTTATATACTGTAAAATTTTTATAACAAATATTAAATATGAACATTTAAAAAAACTCAATGATAAGATTTAATTATTTAATAGTATCATAATTATTTTTGGATTGAATATGTTTTTAGTCATTTAACTTTGTGTGAAAATTGGAATTGGTCCCTTATTGAAAATTTGGACCAATTTAGTCTCTCATCTTTAGAACTGTATGTAGATTTAATCCTTTTAACCAAATTTTATTAAGTTTATTTAGTGTTTGAAAAGTGTTTCTCAGTTAACATTGAATTGGAAATATGTCAAACGATAAAATAATCAAATGCTATCATGAAACACATTTCAAATGTCAAATAATATAACAAAATTTAGTTAAAATGATTCTAAAATTGAGAGACTAAATTGGTCTTAAGTTTTGAAGATGAACTATTTCTAATTTTCACTCAACCAATTTTCATTCAAAGTTAAGGGACTAACAACATATTTAATCCATATTTTCTTAAGGTTTTTATTTGAATATTTTAAAAAAAGTTTAAATGACAAAATTAAAGTTGTTGATAAAAAATCTTAATAATTAAATTTAAAATTTAATTTTGCAAATTTATATTTAGTTAAATTCATTAAATTAAATTTATATTTTAAAGAGATTATTTTATTCAAACTAATATTTTATTGTATAACTTATTTAACTTTTATTTTTTTATAAAGACTAAGGTATATAGTTATACACATTCAAATGCAAAGTACATATTTAAATATAACTTAATACAAACTAAATCCAAAAAACTATTAACAATGATAGCCAATCTTAGGGATATTGCAATAAGGGACTGAGTTTTCTAATTTTTAGAGTTTTCGAAAGAGGACAGGGGATTTAATTATGATTGGAAAAAAACTTAACTGTAGTTCCATTTTAAAACTGCCGAAAATTTATTGGTAAAAAATAAAATCAAAATTTAATTATGATTTCACACTAAAATCGTGAACTTATTTCAAAAATAATGAAAACTTAACTATGATTTGGAAAAAAACTGCCAAAAATTATTGAAAATTTTCAAAACTACTAAAAATAAACCTCTCTTATAATATATTATTTTTGTAGATAATTGAAACTAATAAAATTTTATTTATATTTTAAAGAATAAATTTAAATAATATCATTAAAATTAAAAAAAAAATCAATGAACATCTATAAATAATTTATTTTATAGAATGGTCATCCTATTCGTTGACATTTGTACTAAAAAAGGTTTAGAAAAGTTTATACTTTTAATGTCTTCTCATTTCCATGATTATGAGTGTTCGACTTCCCAACCATCATGATCGCTTATCATCACCATTATAGAATAATGATGAGACATTTCTGCACTTCATCACCACTACAAACCATGTAACCAATCACTATGATTCGATTTTATAAAATATTTAATTTCACATCATTACTTATCACTAAGACCATATTCATTTTATCTTTGGCACTTTGACATACCCAATATTTAAATATAAATATTGTCCCACTGGATGTTGCCAATGTAGGGTTTTTCTATGTAAATCGAGGATGACAGATAATTGATATGTGAAAACCAACAAAAAAACAGTTTAATGATCAACAATGAATCACTTACATCGTGTCAATATTTTAAACGAATATTATATATAGGTTTAAGTTAACGTGGTTATAAATTAAATATTTTATTTAAACTTTCAAAATTTTTATATTTTCTTAATCTAGTTCTTATCATCTTATCTGAATGACTTAACTATTATTTTTTTTTTGTTATTTTACTTAATTATCTTTTCATATTAAGAAATACAATACTTTCTGGTTAATAAAAAAATTATATTTTTATCATTTATTATTGTATATACCAATTTTGATGATGATTACAATCAACAATATATAAAAATGGAGATAATATTTTAATAATTGTAATGCTATGAAAGTCATTGAAAATCATAATAATCAGTAATAGATCATTAAAAAATATTTTAGAAAAAAACTAAAATTATAACATCCCATTTTAATAGTATAAAACTACTAAAATAATATATATGATAATAAAATTACTAGGTGAAAACAAACCTATAAAAGATAAGATCTACACCTGTAGAATTATTTGACTTTTCATCTATTTCATCTTCTCCTCTCGTTGGAGTAACTGAAAATAATGTGTCTCTAAGCTCACACCATTTAGGTGCCTAAGCTCACACCATTTAGGTGTTTAAGCTCACACCATTTAGGTGTTCATCGCAAAAGAGAAAATAACACATAGATAGAGAAAATAACACATAGACAGACAACACAAAAACAATGGTAAGCTAGAGTACCAATACATCCATATTATGAATCATGCAACATGTAAAATAATTCTCATCAACCTTGTAATCCAACGGATAGATGTATTGATGTCGAACTCATGGGGAACCTGCACCCGATATGGTGGAGTAACTTGCTCAGAATAATAATAACCACAACCTCAACCACTACCATAATGTTATACACCAAGGTTAATCCGTCAAACATCTATGGTCAAAATCAGTGACCATAGACTATGAACTCCTGCTACTCTCCATGACATAATCACCCATCTCTAATTGAGATAGAGTTATTGAAAGTGTCAGGATCATTCCCCAATCCAGGAGCTCATACTTTAATACATTACACAACATAACCAACTTAGGATATTCTTCCTTGGAATTCCTTTTTCACATCAAACTTGAATCCACATTTTCCATTTCATTTGAATATCACTATGCATGTCTCCCATATATTTTTACCATACTGAATCATATACATAGCCTCATGTAAACATCATCATACAATCTACATAATCATATACATATATTTCACATAAACATGGTAAGAAATCACATGAAACCATTCCATATACATCAACATACAAAAACTAGCCCAAGAAGAACCACTAAACAATACAAAACCATTTTAAGCTCATACTTACAGAAGTAGCACTTAGCCTAAAAAACTAGGGCGCAACACTACAACCACTAGAAACCTGGCATTCAACCCTAGAATCCTGGCGCTCAACCCCAGCAACACTGAAAAGTGGCGCTCAACGCCATATCAGAACTTGAAACTCTATTTCTATGACCTTGGGCACTTCCTGCACCACTTCAACTAATCCCTAGGACCCTCTTGAAACTGAGAACCTCAGAAAACACCACTCTAACTCAAAATGACCACTTTAAACCAAATCAACTTCCCTAACCTACCCAAATTCATTTCTACTCTTTTTAACATCAATTTCAATCAACCAAAGGTAGAAAAAAGTCATAAATGACTCTATGACAGACCGTAAATCATCCCTTTTACCCCAGACCTTCAAATTTGAAATCTCACTAGTCAAAACCCCTAAAACTAGTTTTAAACCAAGCTAAACTCCACCTATATCAACCACCAAACACTCTTGTATCAGATTTCACTCATTCACAAAGTTTAAAACAATTTTAAATCACCCAAAGGCAAAACATCCAATTTTAGATCAAACTTGCTTCCTTTAGATTTTCACCTATAAAAACCTCTAAAATACCTTTACAACAACATTGCAAACATACTAATGACTATCAATCCATCCTACACCACATATAAGCTAAATTTCATCATAAACAAGTTACTAAGGACCCCATTAAACTTTGCCAAACCACCATTCCTCTCTTAGACCAATAATTAAGTAATCCATTTCTTAAACCTCCATTCTAGACCGACAACATACTTCTTTCTTTCAATTAATACCACTCAAATGATCTATAACAGTTTAATAACTCCAAAAATACCTTTAAACCAGCATTTCAACTTACCAAAAATCACTTTAAATCTTGACATAACAATCATACACAACTTTCATAGATTTTCACATCAATATCATTTTCAAGCAATTTAACATACCAAGATTACTATTTCAGTTTACTCATACAATTCAATCACATCAACCTCATACAATTAAAGATTATGACCAATCTATCAAACAAACTTTAATTAACTAGCTTCCTTTACCTGACATTGAAGTTACTAAACTCTAAGAACTTTTAAATCGTTGCTTCTGACTTAAGCAACTCTAGCAATGCTTACAAATCACCAAATCATGATCGGAGTGAGTCCTTAGGATCATAGATAAACAAAGAATCAAGAATAGAGTACAAATGATATATGCGAAGGGATTCCTAAACATGATCATAGGTAGAGAACAAATGGAAAAGGAGGTAGAAACTTACTTTCTCTAAACCAAGAATTGATCAGTTAGAAATGGAGATTACTCTATTGTGATCACATAGAAACTTTCTGATTATCAAATGGATGATCAAGATTTAAGAATCCTTAGAGAGAAGGCAAAAAACTCTAGAAAAGTGGTTTATAGAGAGATGATACGTTTTAAAATAATGAAACTCGTTTATAACAAATCTATTTATAAATAAATCAATTAATATTAAAATAATCGAGTCTCACTAATTTTAAACTACTGTCACTCCTAAAATACTATTTTTTTGAGATTTTACAAAAATGAATGCATGTGTAAAAATTTTGGATGTTAAATAAGAAAAGGTTAAAGAAGAAAACTGAAACAAAATAACAATGAATAAAACTAAATTTTGTTTACAAAACCATTGGTTAAATAACACTTTTAGAGAGCAACAAAAATATTATTACTGATGAATGAGAAAATAAAAAAATGGTTGAAAGGTGACGAGAAAGGAATGGAAGGATAGTTATGTTAGAGTGTTGTAAAGATAACATGGATTGGATGAAAAGATTGAGGGAGTTGATAGAGGATAAAGTGTGATCTACAACGCGATCTAAGAGGCACTCGTTGTCGGCCAAAATACAAAAACGTTTGGATAAAAAAATAGTTTAGTTAAAAGGTTGTTTTCCAGGTTTTTGGGTGTTCAGATTGGAAGTACTTCTGTTCATCTCATACCACATATTCAATATTCCTTCACCACTTCATCTCTTCATCTCAGCTTCTTTGGGTCATATCCATGGATTGTGGAGCAAATCTTTGAAAATGGTATGAATGATGTGTAGGAAAATGTTTGAAGGATGAAAAGAATATTCTTTTATCAAAGAATTTGTGAAAACATGTTAAGAAAATGTAAAAGAAAAAAGGTTATTCTATCTCATTAATATTTTTATTTTTAATTTTAATTTTTAATTTTAATTTTTTGAACAATACTCTTATGTTTATTAAGGAGTTGGGGTTTGGTGAAATGAAAAAACGTACTTTGTTTTGATGGGAAAGTGAGCACTGTTAGTTTAGTTTGAGTTTGTTTAAGGTGTTTTACTGTTGATGCGAAAAGAAAAGCAAGTGTAGATTATGATTGTTTCTAGCAATGAAAGTGGATTTGTGAGCAACGGATTCGGGAAGAGGATGTCAAAATGGTTCAAGGGATACGAGAAGAAAGATACGCATAAGCTTTTATCAAAGAATAACATAATACAAATTTTTTAATAATATTTTACACGTCTTATTCTTTTTATTAGATTTAGAATACGTTAATATAATAATAATAATAATAATAATAATAATAATAATAATTATTATTATTATTATTATTATTATTATTATTATTATTACTCAAAACATATATGTTGCGTCTATCTGTATTCATGATAATAAAATATAATAAAATACAATAAAATGATAATTATCTTATTTTATCAATTAAAATATTTTTTAATTTAATAAACTCATTGACTAACTTTAATAAACTTTGTTCTCAATTTCCTTTATCTTTTACAATTTTTTTCCTTAATCTAAACAATATCATTTATATCTTTATTTTCTTTCAAATTCACTCTTCGAAGTTTATCTTGAAAAACAAACACAAACTTATGGAATTTGCGATTTAAGAAGAAAAATAAAAAGAATGAAAATGAGAAATAAGAAAACAAAGAAAATGGAAATAAAAGATGGGATAATTTTTTATAGAAGAAACAGAAAATGAAACAAAATAATCTCTCTATTTCATAACTAAAAGAATGTTTATACTTATAGATGAGGCTTTTTTTTATGTATGTTGCATAAAACTTTTTATATTATAATTCTACCACATAAATATTAATATTTAAAGTTCATATAATTTATATTTGTTAAAAATCTTCATAGTTAAATTAATTTATAATTTGGTGTTAAGTATATGAAAAAATAGGAAGAATGTTTAAGAAATAAAGTGTAGTATAAGACAAAATAAATTAAATTATTTGTCGATAATCGATTATCAAACTTTGAATATCGAGGATCAAGAGTTTATAATACATAAGAAAAAAGATGGGTTTGTGTAGAGTGCATATATATGTCCACATTTATGCTTTAAAATTAAAATTTTTGATGAGATTCATGTGCTTAAATGATTGATTTAAAGTAAATTTGTGATGATTGGAATTGTTGTTTAAGAATTAAAGAGATGTAAAAAGCAAGTTTTAGCATATAAATTATTCTTGGATTTTCTAATATTTATTTGTGCAGCTGAAATTAAAGCTTTATTGGTCTAAATTGCAAATTAAGACCCAAAATCAGGTTTTATTTGGAAAATAATGTACAGATGGGCCAAACAAGCCACTTTTACCCTTGCACATCTCAATTTCCCTACATACACCCCTCTTCTCTTAACCAGGCCCAATACTAAGCCAAACAATAACCCTATTCTGAATACACCTCCTAAATTTCCCTACCCATACCCCTCCTAAGCCAAACTCCACCAGATCATGCCACGTGTCCAAATCCTCCCCACACAGATTTAGCCAACCACATGCTGCCACATCACCTCCCCCCGCCACGTCATCATCATCTTCCACCCACTGAAACCCTAATTCCCAATCCAAACCCTAACCGTCGTTCTGCCTCCGCCAGGCCATGCGCAGTCAGCCGCCACCGTACTATCCTCATCGCCGGCCAACTTCTTCCTTCAACATCCACAACTGCCGCCGGTCACCATTGCGAGTTCCACCGTGACAGCTGTAAGATCCTTGAAAAATATTTGTAAGTTAAATACTAGAAAAAAAAAAAGTGAATAGTAAATTGTGAATAGTAAAAGGTGAATAGTAAAAAGTGAATAGTAAAAAAAAAAAATAAAAATAAAATAAAAATATTTTTGGAAAGGATAAGTGTTCCACGTAGCTTTGAGATCAGAATTTATCAAATTGCAAATAAAAAATTATTTTTGTAATAGTAAAATGAATAAAAAAATGAATAGTTAAAATGAATAGTAAAAATGAATAGTAAATTTTTTTGCTATAAATAGCCAAGGGGGGGAGGCTGAAAATTTACACCAAAGAACTTAGAAAATTTTTGAGAGAAGAGAGTTGGAAGAATTTCAATTTTTGCAAAGGGGATATTCTGGAAGTTTTCAGAGGACGAGGGGATTAAGTCTGTAATAGAGGTAAGGGGAGCTAACTTTGAGTATTTCCTTTTGTATTATCTTGAGTCTTGGATATGCTATATTTTTCTTTTTCTGATCTTATATCTTGAATATGGAGTATTTTGTTTCTGTATGATCTTAAATTTTAAATGAGAGTATGCTTTGTGTTGATATCCAAGTGTGATAGTTGTAAAATGTAATGTTGATTATGTTATGCCACTTGTATGTTATTAGTTGTTTATTTTTTTTGTATTTTGGAAGGATTAGAAATTGTCTAACCGGCTCTGCCAGATTCAATTTCTTGTTTCCCCAAACATTCTATTGTTTTCCTTATTTAATTTTATTGTATTTTGGAAGGATTAGAAATTGTCTAACCGGCTCTGCCAGATTCAATTTCTTGTTTCCCCAAACTTTCTATTGCTTCAGTTATTTATTTTATTGCACTTTTGGAAGGATTAGAAGTTGTCTAACCGGCTCTGCCAGATTCAACTTCTTGTTTCCCCAAACTATTTATTGCTTTACTTATTTATTTTATTGCATTTTTGGAAGGATTAGAAGTTGTCTAACCGGCTCTGCCAGATTCAACTTCTTATTTCCCCAGACATGTATTGTTCTTGTTATTTAATTATATTGTATTTTGGGATGGATTAGAAGTTGTCTAACCGGCTCTGCCAGATTCAACTTCTTGTTTCCCATGAATTTTTATATTAAGATTATTCTTATGATTGTCAAATATTGTATTATTCTATGACCATGTATAGTAATATCTTATTATGGGTAATTGTTTATAATTATTTTGTATGAATTCTATCATGAATGAGTTTCTTGGCTGAAATTGATCTTGTTGGAAGGTCTGGAGTAAGGATTATGTAATAACTTGTATATGAGTATTAAATAGATGTAGTGATACTATTTGAGGTTGTTGTAAGAGGAAGTAAAAATATTAAAATTAGGCATTTTAGATTTAGAGCATAAGCGAAAAAGGTAGATAATTTAAATAAATAAATTTTTAATTATTGAAAGCCTCCCTTTGTTGGTAGGATAGAGGAACCTTAAAAACCTGAGTTGGCACATCCCTGATCATAGAGCAGCCCTGGCCTGGTCCAGTCAGTTGTAACTAGTCATATGTGTTGGCGTCGAAGGTGAGTCTGATGCGTTCAGACATCTGGGTCCTCTCCGGTGACCAATTGGGGTAAAGAAAGATCTCTAATAGGATGAAATTAAAATAAAATAAGTTAATTGGAGATGCATAAAGTTATCATGGTAAAAACTTCATATATATTTTATTTATCGTTACATTGAGTTCAGACTTTAATACGTAGGGGCTAAGATATGATGAAATGTTTTGGCTGATCTATGAATCTTTAATTGGTGAAAATATGTTGAGTTATACTCGTTATGGTCAAAAATGAGTTTATAATATGAAGTATGATAGCTGGCGATATGTTTAATTTATTGACACCAAAATAGGTTATTGTCAAATTATGATTAGAGAATGAACATGATTGAGTTATGTGGAGAAGAGGTTATGAATTGTTGATTTGATGAAATGTTGGAGTGGATAAGAGAGTATGAAATGTTGATGTGATGAAATGTTGGAGTGGATATAAGAAATTATTGCTTATGAAATGATGTTTCCTACGGGAAGTAGTATGTTCGGTTATACCATGAGAGCTTGGTATGAACAAAGTAACATCTGAGGTTAATGAAAGCAGGCAGCAAGTGGTCTGACCATAAGGCTTTGACATAAATATGTGGTTCATAAATTTTATAGAAGCAGGCAGAGAGCGGTCTGACCATAAGGCTTCAGAGAGTAAAACATAGTATACAGGTGAGGCTTAAGGAAGCAGGCAGAGAGCGGTCTGACCATAAGGCTTCTTGAGTAAGCATAGTATAAATTGTAAGGTTTATGAAATTGAGGAAGATGATTTTGATAATGATGAATTAATGACATCGGGGTAATAATATTTGAGTAATTGTAGAAATAAATGATTAAACTATGCTTATTACAAGTTTAATGATTGATTTGATATGGTTGGCTTACCCTTATTTGTTTATGCTATGATCATATAACTCATGTTATATGTGATTAGATAATGTTGCAGATGTGGTTGAAAAAGCTTAGAGATGAGAGAGATGCGGGGAAAACCTTTCATGGATTTTTGTAAAAAGAATAAATTTGTATTGGGAAGATTATGTTGTGTAAAATTTAAAAGTTGAAATGTCAACGGTGAATACTATATTGTTTAAAGTTTGTAAGTTTGGTATTGTACTTTGGAGTAATTGAAATAAAGTTTGATTGTTTATATGAGATATCGAATTAATTTAGTCTCTACTATCAGTAATACCCTTTAAAATATTTGGGTGTTACATTATGGTATCAGAGCAATGGTTTTCGAAAGTATTTTGGGACTATGGGGAGTGAAATTATTATTCTTAGTAAAACTATTAATTGTTATGATGAAAACGACTATTGGAGGAAAATCATATGCTAAATTGTATTGTTATCTTTTTGAAGAAATCATTTAAACTCGACAAAGATGCAGCAACAACAAGTTGATCAAGTACCTCAAAATCATTCTAGCTTGAATGACTTCTTAAGGCATGATCCAACTAAATTTAATGGGGAGGCTACTCCGGATGAGGCTGACTCTTGGCTAAGGCAGAACGAGAAGATTTTTCGGGTAATAACTTGCTCAGAAGAACAAAAACTGGTCAATGTTGCTCAGAGGGGGAAGCCTTTCCCCAATCTGACTAACCTTGGGTGGAAGTGGATTGACACATGGCGGGCACTCATTGGTGCGTCATCTTGAGTAAAAACTGGTCAATGTTGTTTGAATCTGGTCAAGGTGGTCAACTGAGGGACTTTCCTGCAATTTCAAAAACTAAAAAGGGGTTAAAGCGCAAATAGAAGAAATTCAGGGCTTATGTGTAATTTTGGAAAATTCAGAAAAGCTAAAAGATAAAATTCAGTTGTTGAATTAATTTAATTTGGGAATATCAACCGAAAATATCTTCCAAATAATGTTATAATTATCTAAATCTTTTAGTTATTTGGGAGATATAAGATAAAAGATTCTATCAACTGAATATTCAGAGTCCAAGCCCAATCAAGCCCTATATAAAGAGACCTAGGGGAGGCAGAAAAGGGAACTTCACTTCATTCATTCATTCACCACTTCTCTCTCTTATTTCATCTTGTATTCAACCCCATTCATGGAGAGCTAAGCATCTAGGGCTATTCTGCTGTAATTCCATTATGGATTCTGAGGTTAGATTGAGTTAATGTAATTGTTTATTTTGATTATTGATTTAAGTTGTTCTCTCTCTATGTCTTTCATCTCTCTATCAAATTAAAAGCAAAGATTTTTGCATCATAATGTGTTTGAATCTACATGCATATTGATTATATGAGTTCTAGGGTTTCTAGGTTTAATTGAGAATCTACTTTGATTTAATTTAGGAACTTTCATATGATTAAATGATTTTTACTATCAATTGAGAATGTACTTTGATTGGTAGTAATAATTTCAACTATAATCAATTGAGAATTTACTTTGATTGATTAGTTTTTAATTTGGTTAGGCGATTTAAGAATAAACATGATTAAACAAAATAGGATTTGATTGAGAATGTACTTTGGTTGAATTCATAGTGAATAATCTAGAAAGATTTTGCATTTGATTGAGAATTTACTTTGGTTAAGTGCATGATCGCCCTCAAATTAATTAAGAATGTACTTTAATTAATTTGAAACTTAAATAATAATCAATTGAACAATTATCTGTGAATAACCGATAATGAATCTATCTTGGAAAAGCAGTGGAATTAGCCTATTTCATTATAATCGTTTTTAAGTTTCTTATTTGTTCTTTAAACCTTCTCCAAACATCATTTTTATTCTTGAACATTGCATTGCATTCATAAGATTCAAATATTAAAAGGCAATTCCGTATTCGTTGGGAGACGACTCAGGGTTACTTTAACCCTATCTACTTTCTTGAATACTACTTGACAATACTGAAGTTGCCTTGAAAAGTAGTATTAATTTGATAGCTTCAACAACAGCGTATCAGTTAGGGAAGGAAAATGTTGTCTTCAAAAGTCGATCAAATATTGTCCAGCATCTCATAAATCTCACTACTAGTAAATCATAAAGAATTATATTCTATAAAAACTTTCAATCAAGTGTTTCTTCATGAGACTAGATCATCTAGAACATCTATGGTTTTGAAGTTTAATAATCAACATTAAACGAAATAATTTTGAGTAATCAAATGGAAAGAACATAAATATATCACGCAAATAACAAGATTCCATTCTCGAGTGGTCATAAGAAAAGTGTCTGAACACCAGATAACGGACAACATAGAACCATCTAAGTGTCAAGCCAAATCAGAGTGACAATCAAAGGAGTAACTAAGGCTACACCAGACGTTTAAATATTAAATAGCGGAAGAGATAAGCTAAAATAATATGACGTATCCTTAAGAAGTGTATGATCAATAGGAAAAGCCTACATACACTTGTCAATACATTATGCTTAAAGTCGCATATATACTCAAGAAATAATGGGTATGAAAGTGTCTAAGTGAAACTTACAAAGCAATAGGTGTGAAATAATCTATCAAATCAAATAGGCTTCACAACATCATCTAAAGAACATATGTGGACAACATTCTAATCTTAAGAAAAGATATAATACATAACGTTGTTGACTCATAATTAATAAGTATTACAAGAGAAATGAAAGATTGATAAGACAAGATCGTTAGTAAGACAAGACCGTCTAACGTTTTCATGTTTTGAAGTTTAACAAAAAACGACAAATGAAATGAGTATCCGACAAAGTATTAACTTTGTAAAATCAATATCGTTAAATGAAAGACATCGTATGAAAAAGTGTTAATATATCTAAATAAGCAAAGAAAAGTTTTTAGTAAACATGTTTAGACCAAACAATCATACTGTCCGAAAACGCACTACCAAGTGATTTATTATGGAAGGATCACTGATTGATACTAGACATACTATTAAACAATGTGTTGCTATGAAAAGGTCAATGCATGATAATTTAGCAAACACGCTATAAAGTGATGTTTTAGTAAATGCGCTATCATTGGAAATAGACACATCCTTAAACAATAATCCTTTTTAAATGCATTTATGTATATTGCCAAACAATGAAACATGTGCTAATAATGTTTTTGGTAAACGTGTTAAAGTTGTAAACAACACTCCAAAAACAATATGTTGAAAAGAACTTTCCTAAACGCGCTCTCATACTAAACGAGATCACTAAACAAAGCGCCAATAAGTAAATGTCTGGTAAAGGCTAAACGATTCCTTGACACAAATGTTATTGTTGTCCAAACGATGAAATACTTAGGAATAAGTACTTGGTATCTTGTCAAGAGTACTTAAACGATTTACAAAGTTGTTTTGAAGACGCAATGTAATGCCTTAAATGCACTACGTTTAAAACAACAAAAGTTATGAGAAAAAGGACATATCTATCAGCATGCATTTTTACTCTACTTTGTACATATTCCTATTACAAGTATACACCTCCTCCATCATGAACAAATCAGAAGTGAACTTTAGAGATAAATAAGACTTTCACAGAATGTTCTCACCATTAAAAGTCGTGGTGAAGAGTTCGTACAACCTATTTTTGGTCAAATATTGCAAAAAGCATACATGCTCTAACACATTGACTTCAACCTATGGCTACCACCTATGAAAAGGCTACAAAGATTTGAAGATCAAAGATAAACATTGTCTAACAGATATTTTCTCATAAAGCTTATAAATAGAAGATCACTTGAAGAGAAGAGAGTTGGTATGAATGCAAAAAGCAAAAAAAAAAGATTACCTGAAAAGAATATTCATACTCGAGAATACACTCTTGAGCTTCATATAATCATAAGCTTATATTTGTAAGGAGAGATAAAATTCTACAAGGTCTATTAGATTGAGATATATTGCAAACACATCCTCTTTTTGAGGGTTATCATCTAAGACTTGTAAACAACCTAATTGATTGTACATTCTAAAGAGGATTCAAACACTTGATGATTAACTCAGTTGAGTTAAACACTTACTAGGTAGCATGACAAATGTTACCAAGATTGTCTAGTGGAAACCAGGAGCGGGTAAAACTCAAATTAAGGATTGTATCAAGTAGATATCAAAAATGTCTAGTGGAAACCAAGAGTGATTGAAACACAAACTAGGTAGCGTATTTGGTAGATACCAAGATTGTCTAATAGGAAACCAAGAGTAGGTAAAACTCAACTAGACAATGTATCAGGTAGATACTAGAATTTTCTAGGGATACCATGAGTGGTGAAGAATATTGTACAACCAGAAGTGGGTGATATTCAGTTCTAGTCAACGTAACGGGTGTTACTAGGATTGATTGGAAAAAACCAAGAGTGGTGCTATTACTTAAGTGTAACCTTATTGAAAATCTAGTGGAAATCTCTAAGAGGTCTTAAAGGAAAACTGGGCATAGTTCAGTTGAGTGAACCGGTATAAAACAATTGTGTTTTGACTTCCTTAGCTTTACAAATGCCTTATTTATTGACATTGCAGTTGCTTACAAAGTTCACCATTGATAAACACTACAATAAACTTGCTAAATGCTTGAAAAATACTCTAGCTTTGAATGATTCAATTTAAATAGCATTTTATAAAATAAGCGTCTAACAACTTGTGTAAATCGTCTTGCCACTACCAAGGTTGTTAAATGTCATTTGCGAAAAGTTTTCCAAAAACAACATTCAACCCCCTTTTAGTGTTTTCTCATAACTTCAGAGATGATAGAAGAAACATAAAGATCCAACAAACTAATGAATGAAAAATAGGAGACAAGTTAAAGTAGACAAAGTAGCAATCAACTTAGAGGTTGGTGAAGGGTAACTGCCGAGGCCATATGGATCTTAAAATCATCAAGGACAATTATAAGGTAAATTTTAGAATTAAGTTGGAATTTGAATTTAATTACTGTAGTTGTTTGGGAAAGGATTAGAAAGTATAAATAGGTTTACTTTGTATTTTACAAGTGTGACAAATTTTGCAACAAATAATACATTATAAAATGTCGCAAACAGAAAAAAATGGCTAGACTAGTATTGATGGTTGTAATTTGGGTCATTGCTTTCATTGATTTTTGTTCCAAATTTCTTTAATTTCCTTTGTAATTTACTTTATTGCACAAGTTATTTAAATTAATTGTTGTTCTGTAGCATTTTCACCGACCATTGCGTTCCTATTTGAACTCAACCACACTTACTTTTCACTTCATCCATTAGTTATTACGCTTCATTCACTTTCGCTAGAAATAAAAAAAAAAAAAACTGATTGTTATGTTCGAAATGCTTGTGGAAGTTCAAGTGAGTAAATAATCTAATATCTTAAGTGTGTGAGTAAACTTAGTGCATCAAATCCGACAATTTGCTTCTCATGTGCATCAATATCAATACGTAAACCACACATAAAATAGGATTGAAAAATCAAATATTTACTAATACTAGTATTATTAATACTAGTAAGATTGACTCCGATAAGAGAGACTTAATTTTACACCGAGGTTGTAATAGCAGCGTTTAACACAGAGATGCAGCTATGAGGAAGTAATGGTAATCCAACCTTCCTTTGTTGATGTCATCATCAATCCAATCTATTTTCCTTAACCTTCTACACACTTTCTGCACACTGTTCACCATTAAGATGGCAGCATAATTTGAAAATGCCATCAAAAGATATTGTAACGAGTTACCTACAATTTTCACTTTCTCTACCGATTCACTGATCTAGAACTCAACGTGTCCAACAATAGTAAACACCTCTCAAAATCCTAGTAACACAAACTAGGGGGCTACCAGTGAGAATTGAGAAGATGTTGCTAATTATGATCTTTTGAAGGCTTGTGAACCCTTTTGTTTGGTGATTTTTGCAAGAACTGGTTGCAGGAAGAGCTTGTAGCATGGGATCCATGTACCAATGGTGATTAAGGACACACTACTGTGAATGATGCAGAGGGAATTTCATAGTTGGCTCCAATGTGTAGGTCCATTTCATGCACAAGCTCAAATTTGACTATTCCATGAAGGTTTTTTCTCCATTGCTATTGCATTTGAAGAATCCATCCAAATCATGCAGCAGCTAGAGCAGAAAGATTATAGTCTCCTTTCTTTGATATTCAAATCCATTAATAGTACTAGCTAGTTTCAACCAAAGTGTTCTATGTAGTATGTCTTATAATACTATTGCCTCTGACAAACTGATAAACTTTATGATTGAATCATTGTTTCTTCCTTAGCTTTTAGGAACACCTCTGCTGAAGGAACAATTAATCAAATCAGCCAATTAGTTGCCGAATATAATGAGCGTGTAACGATCAGGATTGAGAGATTGCTGGAAGAGTATAGAAGGGAATCAAAAAAACCATATTCAGAACCTTCTAAATGCCATGCAGCATAACACCTTTAAACCCTAAGATAGAATTGTTTTTTTCGTTTTTGCTTGTTTCTTTAATTTTCTTTGTTGTTGGTTTTATTTTAACAAGCTCATTTCCATGAAATTCAATCTTCGTCTTATAGTTTGTGACAATAGCTACAATATGCATATCAACAAAATGAGAAAAATTCATAGCAAACAAGTAGGATAAATTAGTTGAACGGCTAAAATTAAATAAATATGTAAGACCTTAAAATCCTTAACATACCAAACCCAGAATAACTTGAGACATAAATAACAACTCCAATAAGTTTGAAAAATTAGGAGATGCTAGGTAATGAAAAAACCCAAAGTCACAACAGAATATTAGAAGACAGAAATATTAAACAAGCCTGAAGAACTAAAGGAAGACTCTTAACAAACACATAAAACTATTTAGGGAGTGCAACAAAACAGGGGAGTTCACACTTAAGAGAAAACCTGGACCCCAAACTCAATAACTTAGCAATCTATACTTAAAAGCTTATAATAATCTCTTTAAGTAATTCGACACAAGGCATGCATAGCACAAACAAAATCAAAATGGTCATAATTTTACATGTAATAAAAAATAAATATCATGCAACCTTACACACAAATGAAATCAAAAAGAAAATCCATGACACACCCATAACATATGTTAACCATATTTTCATGTTTGTTTCAACATTAACCTTTTTCTTTATGTTTTTCATTATCATTTTTGTTATTAATTTTACATTGACTAAAGATAAAACAAATTTATAATATATAAGTGAATATATTAAAGTACATGTCACTTGAGCAAAATTCTTCACAAAAATATAAAAAAGTTACTACCTCTTCCTTTCTTAAACTACAATTCAATGCTTAATATCAGAGGTTGCAAGAACATTTTTCTAATGATTGAATGCTTTCAGAGGAGAAAGGGTTGATTTCACATTTTCTTTTCACAAACATTAATTTTCCCTTGAGTTTCAAAAGATCATGATTGAAGGGTCATCAAAGCAATTAAGTTGCTAAACTTTGAGAAAATAGAATTTTATGACATCTTTCTTGCTTATTGTTCAATTGTCACTTAAGTAACAAAAACTTCAAATAAAAGGAAATTTTCTAATATATTTTCGCTCAATTCTTAAGCTATAGCCATAATAAGGAATTGTGTCACCTAAGTGACTAGTTGAACGTTTGAATGTCACTCTAGCAATAACTTGATACTATAACATCTAATAAAAAGAACTAGATAAATGTTATGTATCTTAAGGGATATACATAAATTAAAATAATATTATCGTGTAATCTTTACTAGACCTTAAAAAAATAATGATAATAATAATTATACCTTATGTCTTGTATGAATAACATAAGGCTTTAAATGTAAAGATAAAACGTAATCAAATATTTAATCAACATAGTTTTAAATGTAGGAATAAGGTTGATCTAATTTTTTCTCTAACAATGCTTTAAATGCATGGATAAGATTAAATTAAATTTTTTACTCCAATAAAGCTTTAAATGCATGGATAAGATTAAATTAAATTTTTTACTCCAATAAAGCTTTAAATGTACGGATAAGATTAAATTAAGATTCTAACTATAGAAGAAAAACTATTTACTATAAATAAGATTTCATATGAGGGAGAGGTGAAAAACTTTTACACAAAGAGAAGAGAAGAGAAGATGGAGACGAAAGAGAGAGAAAAAAAATAGAAAGAGAGAGAGAAACAGATAAAACATATATTTATTACATATTCTACAATTTCTAATGTAAGGGAAAGGAAACAAATATTTATTATCTAATCTTTTACACATTGATCCTATTTATTTAATGTTTATCTTCAGTCATGCAGTGGTCCTGTTTATTCATATTTATCTTCAGTTAGGCACTTGTCTTATTTATTTATATTTAGCTGTAGTTATCCATTGAATTTTATTTATTTATTTATTTATATTTGTCTCAAGTTATGCATTGGTCCTATTTATTTATATTTATCTTCTGTTACGCATTGGTCCTTTTATTTATTTATATTTGTCTTCAATTACGCATTAATCCTATTTATTTATATTTATCTCTGGTTATGCTCTCATCCTATTTATTTATACTTGTCTTCTGTTACACACAAATCTTATTTATTTATTTATTCAATTATATTGTTTGATTTCAAATATTTTTGATTATATTTGCATATGACAAATAAATATATTGATAATAATTAATGTGAAATATTGAAATTTATGGTACATAAAGATTTTATTATTGTAGCTCGAGGTGTGACTTGAGGGATTTAAATGAGTGAATACTACCCAAGATGAAATGTTATTGGGTTATTATGGTGAAATTCATTTATCCTTATTAGTTACTACAAAGTTCATTCAAATATTATAAAGTATAATGGAAATAATTGATGAATTGATAGAGTTTTTGTATCTTATTTTGATATAATGTAAATTATTTGAATTAAGTTGACGATGATAATGTTACTTGCAATATGTTTTAATGTCAATAGTTTATCCTTGCGGTTGTTGTGGTGTGACCTTTGATTATTGTACTATATACACAAGTAAATATAGATACAAATGTTGAAAAAATATTTGAAAAAGGATAAAGATTTTTATTTTATTTATATGTTGGAAATATTTGCATTTATATATTTTAATAAGTTTATATTTGCATTTTGTATGAATATAAGCTTTTTGGTGATATAATTTATAATTTAAATTTTAGGGTGTTACAAGTACTTAAGCTATATACACATAAAATAAAATGAAAAATCATATTAAAGCATAATCAAAGCTTAACAATTCTAAAAATCATAATTCATTTGTAGTGTGCATTTATAA
This sequence comes from Vigna angularis, assembly GCF_016808095.1. Taxonomy (NCBI): domain Eukaryota; kingdom Viridiplantae; phylum Streptophyta; class Magnoliopsida; order Fabales; family Fabaceae; genus Vigna; species Vigna angularis. The sequence goes on along the minus strand of NC_068979.1, from coordinate 23,036,024 downwards.
TTACCTTATTTTTTAATATGTATATTCAAAATGACAACGGTTGTGATGAAAGAAATAATTAAAATACAAATGGATTTTATGTGGGAAAGAAAATGTAAGACTACCGAAGATGGTGGTTTAGGAGTAAAGGAAATGAGATGTTTTAACATAACACTCTTAGACAAGTGGCAACGGAGGCTAGGAAAGGAAAAAAAGGTTTAAGGAGAGATATTTTAACTTCAAAATAAAAGTCAAGGAGAGCTTTAAACAGTGTAAAGATAGCAATTTTGACCCGTAGTGGTAGAGAGATCTTAGGAAAGTATGCGAAAATGGAGAAGGAAAATCTACACATAAGAAGTTACAAAATGTTATTAGAGTGGATGATGAGGTTTTGTATGAAAAACTCTAGAAAACAAAAACTTTACCTAACCTAGTTTTTTTTTTCTTGAAAACTTCTTTTAGAATAAGTTAGCAACACATGATAACTTATATAAAAGGTGAATCCAACTAGGTAGTATTAGATGTGTTATGTGTGAAAGTTGTAATGAACAAGAAAGTCATCTCCTTTTAAAACATTGTGTTTGGAACCTGTTAAAGCTAAAAAGAAATTGTTATGTATCCACAAGCAATACATATTAGTCCACCAATTCAAATTTCATTGTCTACCAAAAAAAGGAAATTCCAATTGTATTTAATGATTACATCAAAATGAAGCTGCTAATATAGGTTAACACATGCATAAAGTAAGACATCAAAATACATCCTCTCTTGATTCACAAAGTAAATACATGACACTAATTGTCCACAAAATCAACATGCAAACAAAGCCATAAAATAAACGTTACGGGTCCAAGGTCATGGCTTCAAAATACATCCCCTCTAGTCATTTTTTTAAGGATGATGATTGGTCTGCCTCTTGAGGGGTGTTGAGGTGGAATGACAACAACATGTGATGATTGCTAAGTTGAGTTTGTTACATTGTTGTTTGTTCTAGTTGTGTATTAAATTATATTGATGGAAAAATTATTGATTGAGTTTGTTGTGGTGGAGATAATGTTGGTTCTATTTGTTGTGGCATTGGCTTTGTATTAAATTGTGTTCGTGGAGAAATTGTTGATTTAGTTTGTTGTGATGAAGATAATGTTGTTTTTGTTTGTTGTGGTGGAGATGATGTTGATTCAGTCCATTTTGGTTGACTTGCTTGTGGACAAAATTTTTTTTTGTGTCAAATTTCTTTGTAGACAACATGTCTCTTTTTTAACCCATCATTTTTTAATTCATTATCGTTCTTCTTTATCTCCCAACGCTTTAGTCTTTGCTTTCTCTTAGGCCTTCCTAACATTATTCTTTTGTTTGGGGTAATACATATGGATATGAAGTAATTTCCCACATGTGTTGACTATTGATAGGGTAGATGCTTGAATTGTAGGTTTCTTCATATGTTGACTTCCTAAACCAATGGGAAATGTAGTCTTTTCCATTTAAATTCAGAATTCTCATTGCAGCAAGAGTGTGGCAACAAGAAATTTCACGTATGCTCCACATTCTGCATGTGTAAATAATTTGTTTGTTGACCACCTATCATGTATATAGAAAGCCACAATATAGTTATGATTAACATATTCCAAAATGATGTTAATTTATGAATTGGGACTAATTTTACACAAAATAGGACCAATTTGAGATACTTAAAGTTTCTTGAGGATGAAATTGATATACTTAAACTTACCTTAGTATCCAATACCTTGTTAATCGTGATTCCTTTTGAAGTTTGTTTAATACTTTAGGGCAGATAGAGCCTTGATATGATGTCATCTTTGTCCTGTTCATAGCCTATCTTCTCATGATGTAAACCCTAATGTCATCGAACATGTTAATTATGGACTTAGTCTTAGTATGAACTAGTACACTATTGAAACCCTCACACATATTATTCACAAGTGTGTCACAATGAACTTTTGTGGTGAACCTAGATCTTGACCAAAACTTGATTTAATGTATATCAAACATTTATAACAATATATATATATATATATATATATATATATATATATATATATATATATATATAATAATTTGAAATGTATATAACAAAAAATAATGTTAAATAACATAAAACATCCATTTGCATGCCTTGGTGGAATAACAATCAAGTGCCTAACACAAAAACTTTACTCAACCCTAGGTAGAAGTTCTTGTATAGTTTACAGAAGATCCTAACATATGAAATAAACATAGTCAATTGATGTAAAAGTGAAAAATAATCACCAAAAATAGGTAAAAGTCATTTTCTATTGGTCTGAAATAAAAGTGCATGATGCACATACTACATCGCCATTATGACCCTCAATTAGAAGTTGCAAAACCTTGTCCAAGAGTCCTTATTCTCAACCTCTATAACAACATATGCTATAGGTAAAATTTCCTCATCCACGTCTATTCCAACTATTGTTAATAACTCCGCTCTATATCTGCCTTTGAGAAAACACCCATCCAACCCAATGATGGGTCTATAAGATATGAAACTATCTTTGCATGCCTTCAAACTTGCATGAAATCTCTCAAAAATTAAGTTACCTTTAATGTCTTCAACATTGAGATTTACTATTGAACCTGGATTTGTTCTCACAAGTTCATGTGTGTAATCATATATTCTTTTGAATTGTTCTTTAAATGACTCATCCACATTATCTGCTACAATAGCTTTTGCCCTAAAAGTCATATGTCTAAATTGAAAACAAAGTTTGAAGTCACTACTATAGTTGATTTTGACAAACTACAAAAAAACCATAGAATAAGACATGGTCTTCGAAAACCGAATTTTGAGTTCGAGAGTCAATTATGCAAAGGAAAAGTATTAACATCTTATTGCGCATGCCCAAAGACAATACCTTTAATTAAACATACGTAAGTGATGCATTTTTCTAAATGGTTAATTTTCTCCGAAAATAACAAATATTTTTTGTATTCTTTTTGGGCCCAACAAGGATTAACCTTGCTCCTACGTATTCTCGTTCAAAAGGAGAAATAAGGAATACGTAGTTATTTTGAATTCTTCATTGGAAATGATTTTTTTTTGAAAAATTCTTCATGGAAAATTATTTTTGAAAATTCTTCACTAAAAGTGATTTTCAAAAATGATTTGGATTTATGGGAAGTGAACCCGACAAGGGTTAATCTTGATCCTACATATCTCCATGCACGATGGAAAATCAGATATCATGTAGTTCTCATTTCATTGAAAAGGTTGATGTTTTTTTTTTCATGATTTTATATTTTTGTGTATTTTGAAATTATTTTAAAACAGGGTATCATAACACGCAAGTAATTAAATAAACACAAAACCAAGTGAAGGATAACACTATTTTTCATTTTCAAGATTTTGTATACTTTTTGGTAATTTTAATGTTATTTTTATTATCAAGTGAATTCAAGACTCAATATGATAACAAATTTATTTTATAAAATAAATCAAAATTTATTAAGTGAATTTAAGACTTAACATAAAAAATAATTATCAAGCAGATTCGAAACTTAACATTACAATCAATAATATTTTTAAATTTTTATTAAAAATTTAATTATCAAGCAAATCCAATACTTGAAATAACAATCAATGTTTTGAAATTATAATGAAAAATTCAATCATTAAGAAAATCCGAGACTTGACATGATAATCGAAAATTTTATGATTTCTATTTAAAATAAGAAAATGGTCTATAAATGAAAGTGTAGAATAAAACATAGTAAAACTATTATGGAAATTCAAACGTCAAATAAAAACAAAACTTAAAAGAGCATAATTCAAACTAAAATAAAGGATGTGAACAAATAAGAAAAGATAATCCAACAAAGATTAAGTGAAGTACCTGAAAAACACGTGAAGGGGGGCTAAATAGTGTTAGTAGAAAAACATTTTCGCAACCCTCCTTATATAGCACTTTCGTCGAGTAAGATTTTTCAAGTAGTTGTTAAATGCTCGACTTTGTCAATGATATTAATTAATGAATTTTTTCCTTTGTGCTATATAGGATATTCACTGTAGTGTTTGTAAAAGCTTTTTATTTAATGAATAATCATTTAGTATGGAAGGCTCTTGTATTTAAAACTAAAATGCATTTGCAGGTTTAATAACAAAAGCGTTTAGACAGACTTAGACAATAAATGCACAGATATTTTTATACTAGTTCACTACAACTGAGCTACGTCAAGTCTCCTCTATCCACAGAGGGTTCCACTAAAGTCTCCTGTGTTGGGTCTTTCGAGGAGGATGTTCCCTGTGGGTTACTCAAACACCAATAACATTGGAGCCAACTATATAAGGGATCAACTCTTTACCCAAAACCTTAAGGAAATGGGTTAATGGGTTTTTCATCTTTATATACTTCTCTACTTTCTTATTTCTATCCAATGTGGAACTTAGACTCACACTTGGATACCCAACATCCTGGTATCGCTAGGCATTCCTTGTATCCTTGGATACGTTTCCTAGTTGAGTTTCACCCACTTTTGGTTGTGTAGTATTCTTCACCACTCCTGGTATCCCTAGTTAGCGAATAACTTCCCATTACCCTAGACTAGTTGAATATTCACACTACTCCTTGTTTCCCTAGTCAACGAATAACTTCTCGTTACCCTAGACTAGTTAAGTATTCGCATCACTCCTAGTACTAGACAAACCTGGTATCCTCTGATACATTGCCTAGATTTCCTTAACTCCTTAGAGTTCCACAACAAGTGTTTTAATTTTCTTCAGAATTGCAATATATAGTTTAAAGCAATCGTTAATGCTTAGAAGTGTTCATCAATCAACTGAACGTTACTTTCTCTCTTAAAGACTATGGACATACACACTATTTTTTGGCATTGAATTACACAGGAATGACAATGGAATGTACCTAAGACAAACCAAGTACATAAAAGATACTCTAAACAAGTTCAACATGGAGACAGTTTTAGCCTGTCCAACACCAATGGTGGCTAGTAGACAATTCACTACAGAAGGGGAGCCAATGACCAATGTTACTTTATACAGACAGACCAAAGGTACATTACAATATTTGACCAACACAAGGCCAAACATTGCCTTTGCTGTCAACAAACTCAATCAATATATGAGCACACCTACCATGGATCACTAATAAGGAATAAAAAGAATTCTAAGATATCTTCAAGGCACAATGAACTTATGTCTACACATAAAACCCTCAAATGATCTTGACATAATAGGGTATTCTGATGCAAGTTGGGCAACTAGTATTGATGATAAAAAGTCAATGACACGATAATGTGTGTTTATTGGAGAAACTTTGATTTCCGAGTCTTCAAGAAAACAAAAGTTATTGTCACGATCAAGGACATAATCAAAATACAGAGTCCTGACTGACCTTGTAGTTGAAGTAGCTTGATGGAAACCCATTTAGAGAACTAAATAGATATCCATCCAAGGAGCATCAACTTAAGCTAAGGTTAGGAGAGTGAAAGTAGAAGAAGGAATTTCAAGCTTATTCTTGTTTTTCTTCAAGCCTTAGAAGACATTGAACCTCTCATGGTCAAGAAGATGGAACTTCAAGTTTCTGCTCTTTTAGAAGGAGCACATTTTTAGTCTTCTTTTTATATTGAATATCTTTGTAAATATGTAAAATAGTTTCTTTAGTCCTTGTATTTGGTTAAAACACTTTGTTTAGCTTTGTTTTAGGAGCTTAGTAGCCTTAAGTAAGAGTTAGTGCACCAATAGGACACATCCACTAGTACAAAAATCGCGTACAACGTTGAATATTTTGGGCTTTTAACGGCGAAATTACGAACGATGTCATATCAGGAGACGTTAAATTAACGTCGAATTTAAAAAATCCCACGTTAAATTAACGTCAAATTTTCTCAATATACGACGTTAACGTCGAATTTTGTCAATATTCGACGTTAATCAATTTTTTTTAATTAATTGTGATCATTTTTTACAACTCTATGAAACCTGAAAAGAAGAAAAACAACAAATTTCAGTTTTTGGTATTTTATAAAGCATGAACTATGAACGTGTAGTGTAGTATCAACAACAAACAATAATAACCAACAACAAACAAGTTCAATCAAACAACAACAAACAAGTTCAATCAAACAACAACAACAAACAAGTTCAACAAAAAAAATAACAAACAAGTTCAACACATAAGTTCTTCAAAACGAAAACGAAAACTAACCTTCAAAAGGCGGGTTCATCGGAATAAAGTTTCGTCACTAGTGAGAGAGAAAGCAGAATGCGTCTATGAAGAACAAGAGCACGAAAATAATCGGTTAAAACAAACAAAAATCATACATAAAGTAGTTAAGTAACATGCATTTGTATCAAATGAAAGAAAGATTACATGTGATGCTCGTCAAACTTCGTTCAAGAAAAGTTTGAGAAGAGAATATGGTATCGCGCGCTAAGATAAAGCGAATGAATTTTCAATTTCCCGCTCAAATTTTTATTGAATTCACTAACCTTTTGACGTCGAATTTAAAGGGCATTCGACGTTTTATATACTTTTACGTTGAATTACAATTCTAAACGACGTTTAATAATTGCATTTTTTACAAAAATGTCACCGTTCATTTTTAATGTTGGCTATTCAGTGGTTGGACGTTGAATGCATTACGTTATACGTTGTTTTTGTACTAGTGATCCTAGAGGATTTTCGCCTAAGATGCCTAAAATAGGTCATTGGAAGCCTTTGGAACATGGCAGCATCCAAGGACACTCCTAGACATTGAACTTAAGAACTAGTTGAGGAAGGCTCCCATTCCCCACGCTCCCCCTCTCCCCCTTGCCATAGGAAGCTTCCAGTTCCTATTAGGTGCAGTAAATGCTAGCTTACCCCTTCACTAATAAAAGAAGACGCAACCTTGTGTAATTCTTTAGGACTTAGTTGAATGTAAATTTACTTTGCTAAAATTGCAAGTCTTCTCTTTCTTAGTTCTCACCTTTTGAAATGTCTTCTTCTAGACCTCTTCATACCTTCTTCTTCATGGTTGGTCTCACCTCCTAGAAGGACATCTACCAAGACCATTCAACACCAACATCTTCATCTCTTCATCTCTATTTGCTTATTCTACTTTCATTGATCACATGGAGTCCACATTTTTGAAGAAGTTTCGTCAACTCATCAAGGAGATCATCCTATGTTGTAGGAGCATCCTCAAAGTAATCTCCATCATAACCTGAATTAGATTTCTACTAACAGAACTAAAACTACCAATGCTCAAAGAACCAATTTTGTGGTGCGATAACCTAAGGGCTAAGTCAATTACTTCTAATCCAGTCATGCACGCACGGTCCAAACACATTGAGATAGATGTGCACTACATACGTGATCAAGTCCTAAAAAATGGAGTAATTGTGGCTTATGTTCCTACTACAGATCAAATTGTAAACTGTTTGACTAAAGCTCTCACTTATACAAGATACAACTTGCTAAGAGACAAACTTGGCATGACCATGTCACCACTAGTTTGAGAAGGGAGTTAGACATAATTAAATATTTTGTTCAATATCATATCATTTATGACTCTTGATTTTACTATTCACAATATCAAGTTTTATTTATTATGTAATATTACAGTAATTACGGTAATCATTCATCATCATGAATTTAGGATAATATTTATCTTAGCACAATTATAAGTTACTATTTATTGTACGTTACTTTTTGTACTTATTTTTTGTATTTAAACACATACATGATCAATGCAAATCAGACAATTCAATACCTTTTTCTATCTTCTCTAACTCAAAATCATCTACATCCTACACCTTCCTTCACATGTTTTTTACCTTCACCATCATAATCTAACTTACCATCTTCCTCCACCTGTTTTTGACCTTCATCATCACCTTTCAATTGCCCACCTTCCTCTACCTATTTTTCACCTTCACTATGACCCTCAAATTGCCTACCCTTTTCCACTTATTTTTCACTTTCACCATCACCTTCAATTGTCCACCCTCTTGTAAATCTTCTAAACCATCACGTTCACGATCACCCTTCAACTTACCCCCTCCTTTAACTACTTTTTACCTTCACCACTTTTCAATTGACCACCCACTTGTAAATTTTCTAACCCAAGTGTAACCTTTAACTGACTCCCTTCCTCTAATTGTTTTTGACCTTCACCATCACACTCAAACTAACCATGAACCTCTAACTCATTCCACTGAATCATTTCTATTTATTTTAGGTTCTAAGGTTTTATGTACCACATACAAATGCACTATTTGTTTAACATGACTATGTTAAGCATATGCATAACACCATTGTCATTAGTCAAAAGTTCCAACCTATCTTGCAATAGTGATCCACCTCTTAAAGAGTATCATAACTTCTTAACTTGAACATGTCCTAAATATTTTAGTCCACCTAACTTCTCAAAATAACTAACGTATTTGGGTCACAAAACCACTGTATTGTTTCCCATTAAATTGTATTTTCCCATTATCATCACTTATAAAGTGTCCACTAGGGTGGATGACCACTTCAAAACATTCTTTGACATATTATATTATACATCTTTGCACCTTTAAATTGTGCCCACAAAATAATAAACAAATTACATTTCTTACCACCAAAAACACGCAAATGAGAGACAAATTACAATCCCTACCATCGAAACACCTAAATAGGAGACCATAAGTTGTTCAAATTTCAAAATAAAATAAGGGACACAACAGACAATGCATTACAAATAAAAATTCCTACCCAATAACAAGACACAACATTCACATCCAAAAACAAAAACACAACACCTAACTACCACAACAAATAAGAAACGAATTAAAATAATAAGCTACTTCCCACGAAATTAAACTCACCTTAACGGTTGACAATCTTTGATCATCGACGAATGCTCGATTTCTTCTCAAAAACTTCTTCTATACTCGTTCGATCAACGTTCACATTGTATTGAAATCAAAATCCTTAATTTAGGTGACAAAACATTCTCAATAACAAAAATTAAATTCTGTCACAAAAAAATAATGTCTATTAAGTACTGTCATTAACGATTTAAACATAATTAACTATTTGGATCTATTTATTACCTATTTAAAAAAAATCAATTAAGACTACTAAAAAAATTGAATTAAGATTTTGACTCAAATAAAAAAACCATATTTAAACCTACTAAAAATAATTTTACAAAAACCATATTTAAACCTATCAAAAAAGTAATTTTACACCCTTACAACTAAATTTAGTATTGTTTTACACAATTTACTATAATTTATCTTCTAACACAAAATATAATAAAATATTGCAACTTCCTGAAATGAATTAATAGGAAAAATGATTTTGATAAATAACTGAGTTACATTATTTAAACGAGAATAAAAACAGATTATTTGCCTAACGGAGAACAAATAGAATAATATTAGGAATTCTAATTTTATCTGTATTTTCAGTTTGATTGGACCTATCCATTTTACACAGCTGGCAGAAAATGTGGTGTGTCCTCGTCTTATTGGATCCAAAAATCCAACAAGGCCGTATAACCGACAAGTTCGGCCCACTCGGTTGCTCCCAATGTTCTACACACAAAATCGAAACCCCAGAATCATAGCGCACTCAAAGATCTCTCCTTATAAACTCTACCAAACCCAAAGTACACACTCACTCACTCGCACACGGCGCCGTATTGCTCACAGCAAACCCAACCCAACCTTCTCTTTCTCTCTCCGCCGTTGAACAACCCTCCCTCCGCGGCTGCACCGTGCAACCTCGGTTCGAGCGGAAGACCAGAAGACCAACTGCAGGAGGTGCTTGGTTGCAAATGGCGACCACCGCAAGCCCCGACGTCGCCGATGGCCCTGTGATGAGCCTAATCAACAAGCGCATCCGTGCCTTCCGCAAGAAGATGAACCGCATCGTCGCCATGGAAGAGTCCCTCTCCCAGGGAAAAACCTTGAACAAGGAGCAGGAAGAGTTTCTCCGCACCAAACCCTCCATTCTCGCCCTCATAGACGAGTTCGAGAAGCTTCGCCAACCCCTCGCCTCCGCGGTAGCCGAGGAACTCCAGCAAACGGCGCCGAACGCGCGAAGCGCTGAAGCCCCAACCCAAACCCTAGCAGAAAGCTCTGGCTCGTTCGAGCAGCCGCCGCCGCAGCACCCAGGGGAGGACGTTGTCGTTGAGGACCTCCTCAACCTGGTCTACTTTGGGTCGCTCTTCGATGTCAAGAGCGACTTCGCCTCCACCATGCTCACCCGGACGCACGAGCGCGGCTGCTGCCTGACCTACGACTACGTCACCGACGACGCTACCGATCTGCTCGGCGAGAAGGACTTGGATTCGATCTCTGCGTTGCGTGGTCTGCTCGTCTCTCGGCCCGCCGACTCCAGCTTGTCCCACAAGAACGCGCTGCAGCGCTGCGTAGAACACGCCAAGCTGTGGCTTGCCAAGTCTGAGCAGCCCATCGGCCCTGATGCTGATGCTACTTGTATGGTTCTGTTGTATTGCTCTGATGTGTTTGTTGTTTTTTTTTGTTTTGGTTGTTAACTTGTTACTATTTCTGGTCCTTTTGCTTTCAATTTTTGTAGATGTTGGATTGCGGGAGAAGTTGAATAAGATAATGTCTTCGGAGTACTTCACTACTACTCCTGAGATGAAGGCTCCCGTTGAAGTCGCTGCGGCTGCTGCTGGGGGGAATTACGTTTCTTTTCATGTGCCCGTGCATGGGTCTGTGGTACCGGTTGAAGTTGAACAACCTGTTTATCAGTCTCAGGAGAAGGTATAATTTAATGTTGCTGGGTTGGTTGTTTTTTATGAATGTTTTGTTTGGATGTGTGTAACTTGCCTTTGAAGTTGGTTGAGTTAATTTCATGGGTTGGACTTTCTGGGTGCTTGTTGGGGAAAAAATTTAAATTTTTTGGACTGCTTTGTGAGTGAGGATGTCCTAGCTGTCAATATTAATTCAGTTGGCATAACAAAATGCTCTTCGAAAGTAATAGAACTTTTGTTAAATGGTATTTTTGTCTATGGTAAGAGGGGAGGGATATTAGAAGGATGCTTGCTGATTTGTTTGTCGTAATTCTTTGGCTGATAAATGGGTTTAGGGCAACTTTTTATTAGAATTTCATTCTTTATTAGTTTCGTAGAAAAACATTTATATTCTTATTTGATATTGCTCTTTTATTCATGAGTTTTGAAGTGTAGTCAAGAATGCATATAGATGAATAGGGCGCTTCCTTTTCCCTACAACTCGGGGAATGTAGTAGTGTAGTAGTTATTCTTAAGCTGTTGAGTTATGTGCTGGTGGTGAAGAAAGAATAGAAGTTGGGAAGTTACTCGTTAGCTTCTCAATTGCGGGTGGGGGTTTGATATATACTGTGCTCTGCTTAAGCTATAAAAGGTTGTCGAGACTATGATTAATTTGTTTTCTATCTTGAATCATGAATTTTTAGAAATGTATAATTATGCTATAGATACGTGTAGTAATCACAATGCAGGCTTATGCAATAAATATGTGTCTCGAATTAGAACTTGAAATGTTAGGAGACACCTTGTAGTAGTTAAAGTATTGTGTAAATACACACATCTTGAAGTGCATTGTTATTATGCATAAATTTGATTTTTGTTCTACACATTAAATCTGCAATAAGTGCAGAACAACCACAAAGAAACCCTTATCTCTCTAGTTGAGGAATGCCTGCAAACCTAGCAAATTTCTATTAACATTTAGAATCATTATTGTTATAAAGTATGCACATGAAGAGGCTCTGACCTGTCTCGTTCCTGTTGCTTTCAGATGGTATTTCATGCAGGCGTGTCTTAATATTTTCTGTTTGTGATATTCTTTGATAATCTGGGAACTATCCTTTTGGAGTGGACAAAAGTGATTTTGCAGGATTTATTTGTTTTTGAATTAGTTTAGATTGAAGAGACCTTGTCTCAATACTTGTTTCCGAGTAATTAAATTTATATCCATGAATGTAGTGTCTTTGATTATAGGACGTTTTTGTTTAATAGTTGCCATGTCCTATTGTGGTAGTAGATTTCTCACTGGCTGCCATTTTATAGTTTTGGTTTGTTGGCTTTTTTGTGTGATGGCTGCTTTTTATGTAGTGGCCTGGTGAAAAAGCAGTGGTTATGACAGGGAATGGCAGAGTAGTAAAAGATGAAGATGATAAAAGAGAGGTGAACTGGTGGAAATCTGATCAGAAAAAAGAATAGAGAATTTTGGGCATTTTCATCCGAGTTCAGTTCTACATTTAAAAACCCTAAATACCTGATCCACCTCCAGCTCCAAACTTTAAATTCCCTTAAATCCTAATCCAACCGATGCCCAAACATTAAAAAATGACTCCAACTACATGATGTTTGGCCCCATGATGGACAACGACTATGTTTACTTATGACTACCCCTTAATGTTTGGTTCCATCCTGTGTTGCATGACAACTACAATTTCCATTTTCTTCCGTTCTCTAACACACTTACCTGTTTCTCACTCCCAATTATGTATCCTATTTTCTTTGATTCAACCTCTTCTTTGACCTTGTTCTTGTTTCTCACTTCCTCAACCTTGCTCTTTTCTGACTTGGCTACCCCTCGACCTCTGATTTCTCCCCTTTGATGTTTATGACTAGTTGACTCTACCTTTGCATTGATATTTCATACACACTTGCCATGAGCTGCTACAGCATCCGCCATTGCCCGCGGTGAATTTTTGGCAGTTTGCCACCAATAACTCTAGTTATATATAATACTTGCAAGTTCTGTGTTAGCATAGGCCTTGTTGTTAAACTTTGGCTGACATATTTGAGTGTTTTTTTGCCAAAGTTGACATCTTATAGCAGGGTACCTGTTATTTTATATTGAAATCAATAACATTTTTTTGGGTATTTTTGCTCCAGGCTTCCAGCTATTAAATGTTGTTGCATTTCCTTTTTCTGAGTGGTGAGTCAGTGTTGATTTGGTTAAGTTTTTTATCTTAGGGGTTACTGAAAGAATATCAATAATGGATTGCTACCTGGCTATGTCCGAAATGATTTTAGAGGGCTTGGGAGGGAACCCTACCTCCACTGAAGTGCTAATTGTGAATGACTTATAAATTAAAACTTACTTGGGAATAACTTGTAAATTATTATACCGAAAGTCATAATAAGTGTATATGCTTATTGCACTAAAAAGTTGCAAACCATTGGTAATCTGGTTATTAGTGTGCAAATACAGTTTTTTTCTCTGTTCAATTTGAATTCTGATACAGGAGTAATTGTGGTGTGCAAAATGTAGTGGGCACCACCCACTGGTGTAGGGAAGTTTTGTAAGTTTGAATAATTGCACAGCATGCTAAAACTAGAGATGGTTATGGGCACGATTGTCTGTTCCTCTCTCTATTCACATAAAGATGTACGTGATTTATCTAATAACTAGTTATCTTATTATGTACCAAGGTGTTGAGATGTATATAGTTTCATGCCACAAAGGATTAATTTGTGTAGTCACTATTTCTCTTGCCAAAGTAACACAATTCATCACTTTTAGAGTTGCATATTTTTCTTAGATGTAAGCTTAAAGTTTAAATGTGATTTTATTGGTTAACTTCCAGATGATTATTAACAAGAAAAAAATAATGTTTCATCACTGGCTGAGGTTTTCGTATACTTTCCTTTTGTTTAAATTTAATATCACATTTTAAATTGTACTTGGATAATAATTTTATTGAGCAGTAATTGTTAAAAACTACAAGTCTGGTTCTCTTGGTGATGGGAACTCCAACGGATGCCAGATTTTAGGGAATGAAGAAATTATTTTTGAAGAATGAAGAATAACTATTATCAATGTATGATGAATTAGAGAACATCTAGCATTTATCATCTTTCAAGGGCAACACAATTACAACTGATAAATCTCAAGACCTCGTGTCTTTGAAATTTATTAGTATATTGTAGAAAAATAAGAAATTTGCTTAGGCTGTTTTTTGTATGCTGAACAGAGTAGTTTAAATGGCTGTATTGTATCAAGTTGATCTGTATTGTATTCTCTAATGTGTATTTAGCGGCTCCTTGTTAAGAAACCTTTGTGCGAAAAGTTGTTGTACTACGAATCTGATTACTAAACCAATTAGTTTCCTCTGGGTTTTTTCTATAAAGGTGTTCGTCAGCATATAGGTCAGGTCATGCCATTCTTTGGGGTTCAATTCCAAAATTATGGTCTCTGGCGCAAGAATTCTTAGGAAGAATGGCAGTATTAACACCTTAGTTTGATCAATTCCGAAGTTATGGCATCTTCTCCTCTTATAAAGAATTTTTAGTTGTGCTTCTGCACCTTGTCCAATTCCAATGTTTGCTTTTACCTGTTTGGGATTTTCATTTAATCTTTGAACAATTTTTTATTAGTAGTGCAATTTTTATGAAGGTATTAGAAGGTGAGTTTTTAAGCCTAACTCAACCCCACAAAACCGGCTTGTAAGGTGAGGTTTGCACCTCACTTATATATTATATTTTGGCCTTATCTCTAGTCGATGTGGGACTTCCAACACTCCCCCTTCATGCCGAGGTATAGATATCTCGTGCGTGATAGTAGAAATTGGGTGGTCCGATAATGGCCCGATAGCAGGTGGAATAGAAGAATAGAATGTCCACTTAGAACTTGCTAGGATAGGCTTTAACCTGACTTTGATATCATATTAGAAGGTGAGTTTTTAAGTCTAACTCAACCCCACAAAACCGGTTTGTAAAGTGAGGTTTGCACCTCATTTATATATTATATTTTGGCCTTATTTCTAGTCGATGTGGGACTTCCAACAGAAGGTTTGGATTTTCCGCCCCAATAATTTCAGTTACTCCAGTTGAGTAAATAATTTCTTTTTTTAGTATTATATTCTTTTTTTGCAACATTTTTTTCGATGATACAAATCTGATTGGCTGGTTTAGTATTATAATTGCATAACTCCGTTTCCTTGTGAAGTTTCTATTTGTTTTTATACGTTGCTTCAACTCTAATGTCCTCACATTCCTCTGTAAAATATGACAACCCTTTATCCCAGAGTTAAGTAGTATTTTATTATATATTCTCTTTAATATGGTACCTATAGTACTGATGTGAGTTCTACGTAACTGTCTTTTTTCAAGTTCTCACTGCTTGTTGCCTTTTTTAAAGAGCATTGAATTTTTTTTGTGGTCTTCGTGATTGAAGCTAAAAAAGAAATTTGGATGCTCCCCACTTTTGGTTTACAAGTTCCATATGCTTTTTGTAGGATGAAGGAGCCACAAATTTTCAAGTACATGGATCTGAAGATGATCACACTGATCCTGAAGGAGAGCTTCAGAAGGTTTGTATAATTTGGCTGGATATTTTACTGGCTTTGAAGTAGATGTAACGCTGAAGATTTTTTCTCACTACAGGATGAGGTAGAAGCAGAAAATGCAAATGAAGTGGTGTCAATTCAACACGATCAGACCAACCCACAAGCGGATGCAGAGCAGAATGAACGAGATTTGGAGGCAAAGGAGCAGCAGTCATATCCCAGGAGGGGTTATCAGAACCATAGAGGCGGTCGTGGGGGAGGTGGACGCAGGGGTTATTCAAATGGGCGTGGAGGTCGAAGTGGTGGTGGCAGAGGAGGCTACCAAAACGGGCGCAATTCATACTACGACCAGCCTGGAAATTATTATCCAAGGAACTACTATAACAACAGAGGAAGAGGAGGCAGAGGTGGTGGCTATTACAGCAACAATGGTGCGGGTGGTCAGGTTAATCATGTGGCAGGTGACGTGGGGGTGCATTCATGATTAATTATGGGTTGTTTATAGTGCTTAATACTGTCACTATTTAGTGGTAAACCAATTTTTATTCGCCTGCCATGAAACATGTTTTGAACAATTTTGTTGACACTTGAAGCGTCGTCTAGATTCCACCATTTTGTAGTCCAGTGGTTAGTGTGGACCTTTGTCCGAAATCTCACAGGAAGAAACTATGCGAATGTCTAATGTTCTGGTTCTGGTTCTGGTTCTGGGGTCTTCTCTTCTTTAGGCAGTTAGATGTTTCCATTGCATTTTTATCATACAGTGGGTTCTACTTCAGGGCACAAATTGCAAATGCAGTGCTTTGTTTGGCATGTTACAACTACTGTCCTTGCCGGGTTTTTTTTTTCTCCTCCAACATCCATCACGTTTTCCCATGATAAATTATAGATATTCGTTGGATTCGTTGGTGTGAAGAAATAGAAAATAGCTGATGATGGTTTGGATGTGTGAATCCATGCGCACAGATGAAACCCATTCAATTATGTAGTACACAACCTATTATTATTCTTATTACTGTTAGGGTAAACTCAAATCATAATCTGTTGTCATTTAAAATGAAACTCTAGTAAGTATTTTTCTTTTTTACATTCATAGTTGATTATTTTGTATTCAGAAGTCTATTATAGATGTATTTCATGTTATATTTGACTTTATTATAATAATTAGTAATTAAAATTAATATTAAATAAACATAATATTAATAGATTAATATATTACCCAGTTTTTCCAGCTAGTCTTTTTTCACCGTTCAATTTTACCTCTTTATGTGTTTTTTTATTTTTTCAGTTTGTCACATTTCAAAGTAAATATTGATTCCAATTGTGAGGTTGTTTTAGTACAAAGGTGTTCGAGTACATAATGTCAACGACGAAATTAATCGTTATGAGAAATCTACACGATCATACAAAAATTATTTTCAAGAATTGGTCGAGTTTATGGCCTAAAAAACTACTTACGATTGATTTGTTTTTCTCTGTGAAAATGATATAAATAAGCTTTGATTAGGATTAGTCATGGGTGGTTAAAATATATTTATCGCTTTTTAGAAGGTTTTTTTAAAAGTCTGTTTTCATGTTCTGTTTAAGGATTATTCTATAATCCAATTAAATTTAATTAGTTTGGACATTTTATTTATTATTATGTCAAATCCATTTTTATTTATATTGAATGATGAGTTTAATACGAGTGATTTGACATATATTCTTGTGCTAATTTATTCAGCTTTATTCAGATTGAAATTGAGTGATGAATTTAGTTCGAGTGATATGAGATTTATGTACTAATTTATATTTACTTGCAATTGGTATAATCCTGCAAACCTTAGACTCTCGATGACCGTGCATCCATAATTTGTTTCTGATGTTCATCTCACCACAAATAAATAAACATAAATATTCTCGTGATGACGTTCACCTCTATTGTTTCTTTTATTAATTTCAGTAGTTCATCTTTTTCATATCTCAACCCTAATATTAGATAAATAAACATAAATATTGTTGTGGTGCATTTTGATCTTGTTCTCTTCCACAATTGTCTTCTTTCTATTAATATTAACATTCTTGTGCTTTTTGGCATATGAATTATGTCGATTACTCAGTTACAAAATTCACTCAAAAGTTTGAGTTCATTACAATATGAAAAATGATGTTGTACTTTGCGATATTAAACTAATAGAGAAAAAGTTTAATGATCTCAATATTTATAGGATTTATTCATATTGATTCTTTAATGTTTTTGTCCTTAACTGTCATTTAGTATCTATTTTATTTAAAATCATAACTTTGTAAGAGAGTTCTCCTTTTCATCCTATAGTTAAGTAGATAGTAAAATAACAAAGAATAACAAAACTAAAAATAATACAATAAAATAGATGACCAAAAACAAATTAAAGTAGAAGACCAAAACCAAATTAGAGTGTAAATAAAGAAATAAGGGTTAGTATGTATGACAGATAACTACTTTCCTCTTATCATTTTGAAGACTTGAATGCAATTTGGAGTCTCCATGATCAGATGGAGGTTGCTAAAGCTGAATGGTGAAGAAAAATGTGTTGAAGGAAAATGTGTTTTAGTTCCGTGGTAAGGTAGAAGATCCTAGAGGTAAAAATAATTAAAGAAAACTAAAGTAGTCTAGAGAAAAGATTATCCTAAAGTGAGCTCAAACAAGTGTTGATGCGGCAAATTGACATCACTTTATTATTCAAATTCAAGCTTTTAAATTACAATGATAAAGACCTTTATCTATAGGCCAAGTTAACCTTAGAATGATCTTCAAAACGTGATACAAATTTGAAACTCAAATGTTTAAATTTTGGAATCAAAAGAGACATACTAGAAGTGTGACTTGCCAAACAATCACATTTTCCATGCCAGAGATAGCCTTGCACTTCAAGTTTGTGCCATCTAGATTAAGAAACCCTAGTTTCATGCATTTTTTAAGGATTAAACCAAGGCCCATCTCCTTTAAATCCAAAATTCACTATGAAGTTCAAACCCAAATCATGGTCCAAATACAAGGACCAAATAAAATTCAATACTAGTTGACCCATTATACAAAGTTCAAAATATTCTATTATAATATTTATAAAAATTTATAAAGGAATCCTAAAGTAGGTTTTTACATCTTTTTTAACCCACTTGAACAACAACTTGGACCTACTAAGCTCATTTAAAGCTTAATCTTTTTAAATCATTTTAACTATGGCTCTTGTGGTTGGTCCTTGATCAAGGATTTGCCATAAACAAAACACAACACATAATAACACTTCTCAATCACAAATATAATAAATGTGAGATCATTATTGATACACACAGACATGATGTATGAATGACAATATTTATATGATATGTTTTGTGGATATATGAGATGATAAGGTAGATATTAAGTATATAACTCATTAAATAGATGAGATATCTTGAATTCAATAATTATTTTATCATGTAGATTAAGACGTTAGGTAGTAAGAAGCTAAAAAAGGTTTAGATTTGGATAAGTAAGTGTATGAATTACCTTATCCTAGGGCAATTTTGGTATCTATTGAGTTATTTTTAATACATTGAGTTTTCAAAAATAGGTCAAGTGATGGTTTTATTGAATATTGATGATGCACCTTGTTGATAATGTTTTAATTGACATTATTTATTAACGCAGCTTGCTGTATGATTTTTATTAAGTGCTAAAAATAGATGATCGTAAAATATGATAAAGCTTTGTTTGACAAATAATGATTTAAATAAATAATATATTAGGTAAGATACAAGTGTTTCGTTTGAGAGACGATATAACATTGTGTAATCTTAGTTTATTTTCTAAAGCATGAAAGCTCTCAAACGATGAAAACATATAGAAGTAACTCTCCTTATATCACACAAAAAAAACATATAAATGGTTATTATATGATTACAAGGAATGCCTCATACTTTTATTTGACAAATACATTCATTGGTCAAAAGACAAGACATATAAAAAGAACTTTAGAAATAAGATTTAAAAGTTATTTTTCTTAATGAGATCCTTGAACCAAGCTTGGTCAACATTGAAAAAACTAGCAACCTGTACAACCTTCAAATTTAAGTTAAGTAAAGGAAATGCACGCTACTCAAGAAGAAAATAACATTTATTGTTACAAGGAGTGCATTAAATGCATCCATCACTATTAAGTTCATAAGATGAAAGGGGAAGACATTTAAAAAAGCTAAAGCTCCTCAACAGTCAGAAACCAATTTACAACTTGATAAGTGTCTACAACATGTTAATTTAACACATAGATTTGACACTTATCATGTTTTAATTGATCATATTTTGTAAGTAAACAACCTCTTTTACTTTAGATTGTAGAATGAGGAGTATAAAAGTAAGAAAATATGAAAATTGATATGTTTTTTATGTTCTTTGCAAATATTTTTAAAGAATTCAAGGATGTACAACTTAAGCCTAAAAAATGGTGATGAACACTATAAAGGCGGTTAAGGAAAGACTTACGAGGAGAAAACCTCAAGCACCTACCTTAGGAAATATGGTTACAGTTGGAGCCCCGAAATGTGCATTGAGTGCTAAGAAAAGCGATTTAAAAAGATCTAAAATGTAACTTTTGTAGCTAATCCACAAGATGACACTGAAGTTGAACACCACCTTTAGCAGTTTATAAGTAAAGACCCCATGTCCTCATTTTAGGCATTAGTGAAGAATTAAATATATAGTAGTAGAGTATGAATACAATATTGGAGGCTTGAAAGAGATGCTTTCATTATAAGTTTTATGTCTAGATGTTGTTAGGATTGCATTGCAATATTCTATGAGTAGTTGAACTCTCTCATGTCGAGGTTGAATGTAATTAATATTAATTTTCTTTACTTCTACTTCTTAGATATTTATATATGATTTCATTCAATCTATTTGTAAATTAGTTTGGGCTTGTTGTTAGTTGAGCTGATCACTCATCTTACTTCATTGGTTTGGGATTGAGTGAAAACTGATTTCAGGTTGTGGTCCAATTAATTATCCTACTACTTTTATATGCTATGAATAAATCTATAGCTTTAGCTAATTATAAAATTCTATACTTAAATTAAGTGATTCATTTGAATCGTCATTGAAAAATCATATTGAAGTTTGATGATCATAGACTTGGGATATTAGGAATGGATCTAGAATTATAATTAAAGAGCACTCCTAGGAATTAGATGATTTGCATAAGTAAATAAATAAGTAGTGTGTAGTGAAAGAGGATAAGATGAAATCCAATCATAGCATCCACTCCATTCAATCTATATAGTATATATTTTTCATACAAAAATCCCAAAAGTAAACTACCAATATACTTGCTAAATCTTTGTGGATATGATAACTCTCATTTGATTTTATTACAATTGAGTTGATGCACTTGTCAATCAGTCAAACAATTGAATACTTTCTCTCTTAAAACTTGATCCATTCAATACTATGTTTGAAGGTGAAGTTTGAACACTAATGAATAACTCAAAAAATTACTTTTGTGATGTACTCTACCCCTATCACAATTGTTACTTTCTTCATAATCTATATAAAATGAATTAATAAGAATAAAGTACGAGACTATACATAATGCAAAAACAATATTAATATTATGAGCTAACTAAAGCTTCAAGGAAGAACATGACTAGTGTTCAAATTCAACATGTTAGAGGGAAAATTGCTTCAACCTCTCATACATCAATGAACAACCATCTTCCTTTAGCAAGCTAAAGCATGACCAAAGATCACATACCAACATATCTTTACATCTTAGCAATGAGTGACTGTTTAGAGAATATTCAATTATTAGCCAAGAATGATTTCTATTCAAAGAATACTTGCTTAAGCAAAAATTGACTTGTGAAAAAATTTTTGTTTAAACAGAAGTGACTTATAAAAATAATACTTGAACACGGTCAACCAATGGTGGTTAGGAGCAAAAAGAATACTCACATTGAGTTAGGAGTGACTTGAAAAAAAAAGTACTTGGTTGAACCAGAATACTTATTTAAGTAAAAAATGATTTGTGAAAGAATATTTGCTTAAACCATAAGTGACTTGTAGAAATAATATTTGAACAATGTCATTTAGAAGTGGATGTAAGCTGAAAAAGTACTCATATTGAGTCAGAAATGACTTGAAAAAGAATAATTTTGTTGAACTTTACAACAATAATATGCTTAGTAAAACTTAATTAGTTGATTAAAAACTATACATAATCTATGTAATTAAATGAACCAATATAAAAATATTGTATATATCTTTATTTTCTATTTACACTAACATATTAGGAGAAACGTTGAAATCAAACTTAAAGAAAATTTTTATACAACAAGAAAACTAGTTAAAATTTAACTCTTCCTTTAATACATTTCACCGTATGCAAATCATAAATTAGTTGCATAATATATAAAACTATAGTTTGAATACCCTTTATGAGTTGAACTTACTCAACTCTTCCTTTGATACACTTCACCAAAAGCAAGTATTATAAATTAGTTGCATAGTTTATAAAACTATAGTTTGAATATCCTCTTTTCCTTATCATGTTTTTCTTGTTTTTGAGTATTGTTGAGAAACACTTTTATTATATATATATATAAATTTTTTTATGTTTAAAATTAAATTAATTTATATTTCATATGGAAGCATTTAATAATAAAATTATTGATTAACAAATATTTCCTTCTTTTGATACACTATAGTCTTTTACATTTATCTATCATTTGTTGTTGTAGCCACGAACCCATGTTAACATCATAGTGAAGTCAATCTTAAAACTTAATCCATTGTTATTTGAGGAATGATATTTATACAATTGTTATAGTTCTAGAGTTGAGGTTTTGTTGTTGATATTACCTCACCTTCACAACAATACTGTCTAATTTATAAACTCCAAGCACCACTACAATCCACACAATGGTGAATAAAATTAAAAGATGCTACAAACTCCATCAATTGAATTAAAACCAATCCTTACTTAGCATCTTCTGTTACTGTATATATTCACTTTACTGAGTTACTTTTATTTTATACTAATAAGGATTGGCTCATGTCACAAACAAACAATATTGCCAAAAATACTTTATAGTTTGAATAGTGTTACATTTATTACTTTCTTATTTAGAACCATTCCCTTAATGTTGTTCTCTTCATGTTTCGGATTCTTACCTTAAAGTTACATGATTTCATGTGCTTCTAGATTTACTTTATTCCTGTTCTCTGTCCTTTTAAAGGCATGATTTTTTATTTTAAGAATGATATTCTGAGATTACGAAAAAGAACATATTCGATAATGGTTTTCAACCTCAGCTTCAACGTCTCTAATCAATGCGATTGAAAAATTAAATCAAAATATTTAAGTTAATTAAATGGTGGCCTAGTTAGATGCAATATTATCTTAGATATTACAATGAGAAAACTATGCATCCCTCCAAAGTCATTCATAAACAATTTTCGTATATTTTAATTAGAATTTAAATATAGTGGTAGAATATTATATTGGAACTATTAGTTATTTATCAACGAAATAACTCATACTAATATTATAGTTGAAAAGTTAGAACAAGCAAACGCAATTTTAACATGCCCTGTATATCTAAAACCTAAATTTGTCTAATCATGAGGTATCTGCTGCCCTATAATTAGTTTCTAATAGGAGATATCAAGAATATTTGATGGCTACTTTAACAAGAAGGTGTAGTAGTGGTTGTTAAATTTTTACTTCACTTTAAATAATTTTTTTATTCATTGGTCTATATCAAAAGTTTAATTTCATTTACAATGTTCTCATACATTCACTTTTCAGATTAAAAACTAAGAAAATAATGTGAAATGAGTAAATGATATTTTATTTATTAAAGTAAACTTTTCCTTATTAATTGCTATAATTAAATGCTTTTTATTTTTTTAATTTTTACCCTCAAGATGATTAATAGTGCCCAATTGAACTCGAAAAGAAGATGAAAAAAAAATATTCTACCTAAACTTAGAATCACAAATTTATAAAACTGATGGAACTATTGACTGGAATTAGATCCTATGATGATATAACAGCAGAACTCCACCAACAAAAGTTCACATATATAATCCACTTTTACGAATAGAAATGTCAATGCATCCTTCGTCACTTTTTGTTTCTCCTGAACTTTTGTTTTTAATAAATTTTTCAACGGTCTTACATAATTTAAGAATAAAAAAAGAACAATTTGTTTTAATAGTGTTAAATACTTTTAAGAAAAAAAAAATAGTGTAAAGTTATTAAATGTTCACATACACAACATGAACGAGTATTAAAACTTTTTTAAGAACGGTTGATAACTTTTACCAGAGAACTTAACTGATCAAATATTTCATTATTATTTTGTGAAGTCATGTCGTTAAAGTTAATAATTATATATTCCAGATATTGTTTTGGAGACTAGAGTTCTGTTACAATCTTATTTTTAAAAAACATCTAAGAGAATTAAAAAATATATATTTAAACTGTTTTAAATTTCGAATCTTAAATAATATGAAACTATTAAATATAATAAAAAATATATTAAATAACATAAGTGAAATGATGGTGATGAACCTTCAAGAAAATTTGTTACCTTATTGGAAAAAAAGGTTTAAAATAAACAAAAGATAAGAGACTTTGTTCAAAAGAAATTATCAAGTTCGAATTTATATCTCTTTATTATTTGAATAAAAAAAATATTCCTTTAGATATTTAAATATATTAAATTTAAATTTGTTCTAATTTGTTTAATCTTTGAATAAAAAAAATTCAAATTTATTAAATTTTATTGTTGTTTAGATAAAATATTTTAATTACCACCAAATTTAAAAATTATTATCACATAACATCAATCACGTTGATTTAAAAAATTTGAAGAATTTCAAATTCTTATATTTTATATGAAATATAAAATTATTTAACTTTAGTTCATCAAATTACTATCATATAAAAACTTCTAAGAATTTCAACATTTAAAATTTCTTATATAAATGGTATCTTAACTTTATTGAAAATTTCAATTTTTTTAATAAAAGTAATTGCTTTTAATTTTTTTTCATCTAAAATATATTATTTGAGTTACAAATTTTAATTTGAGTAAACTTTCTATAGAGAAAAATGTAAAAGACTAAAGTATTTTGTGGAATTAAAAATTGGGGGTCATAATTAAAAAGCCAATTAAATGACAGCAACATTTGATTCTTCATGGGATCATATTAAGAGTCAGAACACAGTTTCGGTTGCTGGAGATTCTCTGCTAGATATGTTTTTTCTACGGTACTATGTTTTAAAATATATTAAAAATAAATTTAATACAAATTGTTAGTATTAAACTGTGTTGAAAATTTCACAGTAATAAAATTATTTTAGAATATATAAGTAAATATAAATTTTATATTACAAATTGATTTTATACAATTAGATTTAGGTTTAAAATTTACCTTTCAATGTGATAATAAAATTATAGATTAAAATATAATAAAAATTTATGTTTGTTAAATATATTATTTTATTCTTATTTCATCGTCAAAATTAAATTTAAAGTTTATTTTAACAAAGAATAAAAAAATTAACACAAAATCTGACCTTAGATCTATAGTGTGAATTTGCCAAGAAGAAGAACCATTGTTTTGTAAATGTTCTTAGCATTAATAATAACTTCTTATCTATTCAATTAGATAATCAAATCGAATTAAAACTTTAATTCTGGTTCAGAGTGAGATGTTATTAATAACTTCAACATTAAAGTTAATTTCTTTGTATGTGCGAATGTTCTTAGCTACTGTTCTGTCATCGAATTCAAAAGAGAATAGAAAGATTGTCAGCCACTTCAACTTGTGTAAATAGGAATGGAATATAAATAGATTGCATCCTTTTCTTTCTTATCGTTCTTTTTCTTTGTCGTCACAACACTCAATCTAAAATTAGTTGCACCCGCAATTAATTAATTAACTATTGACGTAATTAAATTTCAATCTAGAATCAATTTGATTATTTTTAATTGATTTATTATCTTTTAAGTTACAAAATGTAGTTAATATCTTATCCTTTCAATTTATTTATTTATTTTCACATATTAACGTCAAGTTTTGTAATTAATAATAAATAATGTTGTAATTAATATGTAAAATTTATATGTGCTTTTTTTTAAATTAATTAAAAACATAATATAGAATAAAATTATTATGTTTATATAACTTTCACAATAGTATTAAAGACTTTTGGTTGTCACCACATCTATATAATATATAAGTGACCATCGCAATTTTTATTATCCAACACATTTTTCATAAAAATAGTTAAAATTATTTGTTTTTATTAAGATAATATTGTCTAAAAATAATTTATTTTGAAGTTTAATAAAAACGTATAACAAAATTGTATTTATGAAGAAGATCATCTAGAATAATATGTTAAATATGATATATATTTAAACAATATCTTAAACAAAATATCTATCATAAACGCTAGTGCTGTTAAAACGGGTCATCCGGTCCAATTCACCACGGATTGGTCATCTAGTGAACAAACTTAACTCGGCTTATTTATTAGTGAATCGAAAAAATTTGAACTCGGTCCGGCTCACTACGGGTATGTGGGTTAAACAGGTTAGCTCACTTGCTCACTTAATTACAAGTGTTTTTTAAATAAAAAAAATTAAATTTTTTTTGTAATTCAAATTTAAATAATTTTACTCTAAACTGATCTTAAACTCCAAAGACAATTCAAAATAAAAAATTAACATACAACTCAAATATTTCAAAAACAAACCCAAAAAACAAATAAATAAGTTTATAATGATGATAACTTTTGTGTCACTTATCTATTTATAAGATTAGAGTCTTGAATGGATAAATTTATAATATTTTGTTCTCTTTAGACATCTTTCTCTTTATTCCATTTATATTACAATAAAAAAAATATTAACTAATAATATTAAAAACAAAATAATAAATAATTAAATTAAACTAGGTGGGTTGGTAAGCCATTCAAAAAATCGTTAAGAAATACAAAGACATTCTAGGAATCTTGATTCACTGCTTTTTGTTTAACCAATCTTTATAAGCATCCTTTGACCTCGTATAAAAGGCTATATCACCTATATCAAAGTCAATGATTTTAAGTAACAAATCTTTCTTCAAGTTGCCTATATATATAGAAAACCACACAAAGAAGAGAATACAATAATTACAAACAACTATAACTTAACATATTTCTTATGTTGCCAAAATTCTCTTTCTTGTTGTGTTGTTTAGCCTTTGAGAAAATCTTTGTAACATATCTTTTTAGATATATGCTTTGTATTGATCAATATTCTCTCTAAAAGGATTCTCTACCTATAATTGTTTTAAAAACACTCTATATTATTTTTAGATAATCTGAAATAATTTAAAATACTTGATTGTTTAACTCAAGGAGAGTTAAACAGTTAATATCAGTTGGACTGTTGTAAACTAAAATTGATGAAACTCTTATAACCTTTTAAAGTTAATAGTAAAACCCTTTAAAAGTATTTAAAGAAGAATTGTTCAACAATGTATGTATGTAGACCGTCTTAACACAACGTCTAACACTAATTACAAAAAGTTTTTCATACTCTATTCAATTTCCCTTTTTAGATTTTTTCTATTAATACAGCAATATTACCTTGCACTAACCATAAAATATTCTCGTATTTTTTTTTAATGTGAAACAAATAAGAGATAAGATAACAATCCCGTATCCATTATTGAATACATAAACAACAGATATTTAATTAAAAAATTATATAAATATTTAACTACGTTAAAACAACAGTTTCTTAAAAACTCAATTAAAAAGACCTAAACATGAACTTAAAACTTAATTAAATTTTAATTATTATTAAACCCTCTTATAAACTTCCCGCTTTCATCTGACAGAGGGATAAAAAGAGAAAAACCTCCTACTATACTTGATTTTTCACAATTTTATGAAACCAGCTCCACAATTAGAGGGGAAACTAGAACCAAATTTTAGATTTCACATTTTAGAGAAAATAAAACTTCAATTTATTTTATATATTATCTGATAATTTTTTTATTTATCAAATTCGTTTCACCTCTTTGAGGATACTCACTTTAAAGAGTAAAAATTGGGAATTGTGATCAATAGTTATGAAGTAAATGTTTGTGAAGTTACAATTGAATGGATTCAATTAATACCATTGAATGGTGTAGTTATTTAAAAACTTGAAGAGTTTTTTTTTATTTAATGCCTCTAACTCTTATTTTAGTTTCTGAAGTACATATTTTACCTTTTTTTTATGATTATAAAGAATAATAAAATTATTATTATTATAATTATAAATTAAATATAAATAATATTTACAATTTTATTGTAAGTAATTTTTATTTATTTTGTAAGTGATTTTTTAATTAAAAAATAATTATGTTTAAAAAACAGTCAAATAAAAAAAAGGTTAAATTTAAACAAACTATCAACTAAAAGATAATATAATTATTGTAATTTTAAGAAAATTATTTAAAAAGTCAAATTGAAAATAAATGTCGACAAAGATAAATCTTTATATATATATATATATATATATATATATATATATATATATATATATATATATATATATATATATATATATATATATATATATATATACACAGACACATGGTTAACGAAGAAGTTTTATTTTTAACTCCTTAACAGTTAACTCTAACCATGGTAAGAAATAAGCTGGAGCAACTAGGCATCCATTAACAGCTCTTCAATTGAAAGAATGTGATTCTGTACTTTGTGTGTGGTATGACTCATTTACTTAGAAAACGATAATTAATAATATTTTCCCACCACTATACTTTGTTGCTCTATATAAGGTTCAAATGTTAAATAACACACACATTCCTTCACTAATCTCCAACCAATTTTGTTTTTTCATTCCACAAAGCTGAATTAGCATCATGGGAGCCAACTTTTCGACTTTTGAGTTTGTGGAAAAATCATCAGACTCATCATCGTTGATCCTCACCTTCCATTCCACTGCTAAATGGAACGCACACTTTCATGCCTCCAAAGAAACTAACAAGCTCGTAAGTTTCATATAAATTCAGCTACAACTTCCTTAAATTATCAAAATTATGGCTTAATTACATCAGACAATTCATTAATGCTGTTTTTTAATTTCTTAAAGTTGGTCATCGACTTCACTGCTACGTGGTGTGGACCTTGCAAAACCATGGACCCAGTAATAAAAGAATTTGCTGCAAAATACACAGACGTGGAGTTCATCAAGATTGATGTGGATGAGTTGATGGTATGATGCACATAATTTCTTTCATAACATATATATAACTTTATTCGAACTTAATTTTACTTACAGAATTTAATTTTCGTTGATAATATAATTAACAATCTGTTTTACAGCATGATCTATGAACACATAGTAATATAAAAATAAGTGCTATATGAACGATTTTGTTTAACAGAAACATATTTATGATACACTGATGGAAATATGTGTATATATACATGGAAACAGGAGGTCGCACAGGCTTTCCAGGTGCAAACAATGCCAACATTTATACTGATAAAGAAAGGGAAAGTAGTGGAAAAGGTTGTGGGAGCCAAAAAGGAGGAGTTGCAGAAGCTCATTCAGAAACGCAGGAATTGATGAGTGCATGCTTGCATCTATCTCGTACTGTAGTAATAAAGTACTTTGGGATGACTTTGGATTATATATATATATATATATATATATATATATATATATATATATATATATATATATATATATATATATATATATATGTATGTATGTATATGTATATATACATAAAAAGAGAGAGATAAAGTGTTGCTGTCTGCCATGAGACTGACAGTGAAGTGTGTAAATCTAGCTGTAGCATATGTCGTGTATGCATGCATGCTTATTTTAATTATAAGTTGTATCTTGTTATATATGTTTAAATGGTTCTTTTATGTTAAAGTTCTGTTTTGGTACGATAAACTCCTCCATATATACCTTAAAAAATTAAAACATAAATTATTTTTCTAAAATTTAAAATTAGTCTATATATGCATTAATTTGTAAAATATGTTATATTAAACTTTTCAAAAATTAAATTACTATTATTTTCATAAGATAATATTAATTTATGTGAAATTCTCTCAAAATTATTTTTACACAAATGATTCCAATTACGTCAATTGAGTCCTTCAAATATTTGTATTGTATATATTTTACCAATTAGAATTTGCTATATGACATCTACCTATGATAAAGTTATTAATATATATATATATATATATATATATATATATATATATATATATATATATATATATATATATATATATATATATATATAAGAAAGAGTTGAGAGTGACTAAAATCTCAATTTTTTTATAGATCTAATTAATACAATTGGAATTTGAACGATTAAAATCTATTAGAATATGCTTCGAGAATAAAAAGTGCAATTAAACCTATTTTATAAGAATATATATATATATATATATATATATATATATATATATATATATATATTATAACTATTCATTAAATTAAATTTTATATTTCGATAGGTTAAAATTGATATATTTATATTATAAAATTGAGGAGTTTGATTCAAATTTAAATAAATGATTTAATTAAAATGTAAGAAACTAGTCCCATTCATCCTCTATGCAACTCATAATTTTATTATTTATTGTTAATCAGTTTACTTTGTGTAACATTCCTTTTAATAACATAATATTACTAAAATAAAATATTAATACAATTATTCAAAATATAAGACTATAATAATATAAGACATATATGTCTCAAAATTTTATAACATGTTTCTATTCTTAAAATTATACTTAACATAGTATAGTATCATCTCTCGACTTCGAGAGCGTGCTATAGAACATTCCTAAGTTGTGTCTTTACATATTCATCTATTCACATTGATAAGGTGATCATTGCAAAAGAATGAAACAACGACAAGACAAACAAACACAAGAGGGTACGTCAATTTGCCAAAAAAACATCATATATTAATGAGATGTTGTATCACAATACAATGCATCCATATTGTCACCAAGATATAAATCATATAATCAAAGATTATTTTAGAATCAATTATCCAAATCATGCATTGAGATCAGATTCATTAAAGATGTGAACTTGTGGTCACTTCTACTACTCTACAGAGTCATTCTTAATGAGTTTCACTCTACTATACACAAGGTTAGTTCTTTCTCCATCTTAGGTCAATGGAAAGCGCTTATATTAGGACCTTCAGCTACTCTCACACCTCATACTACTCTCACCACATAACTCATTATACTCTATATGAATGTGAATGATTATTAGAGTATCAAGATATCTTTTTGCTTGAATCCATACATCAATGCATACAATAAAGAAAGATACATAAAATGGATTTCCTCCATGGAGTTCCCTGCATTCTCATAAGTTCATATCATCAACATACATACTTTACACTTCGTATCACATTCTCTCAAGTATATTATACAACAACTTAACACATATACAAATTTTTTGAAATATTTAAAATAAAACTGAAGCTTTTCCAAAACTCTAAAAATTGTGTTCTTACGTTAAAATTAAATATAATTGAATCAAGAATGCAATCCAAAAAGAATTATCAAATTAAGCAATTGTGGAAAAAATCATGTATAAGACGAGTTGTTAAAATTTCAGTTGGATCTAACTGTTAATAAAGTGGAAATCTCTTTTTTCCAAGAAAACTCTGACCAAGAAAAGAAGGTATAGGACCAGTTTCATACTACCCAAATGAAATCTCACTAAGACATTCATAACAACAACCAAATCAGAATTTCATTCTTCATACAATTTTACAACTGAAGCAAAACATATGTCAACTTATTCACCCTCAAATTATGTAATCAGATTCACGAATTCAAACATCAATGAAAGATGCTGTAAATCATACTCAACACAAACCAAATCAAAAAATAATTACAAGCTCGAGGTTTCACAACATCCAATTTACATCCAATCACACACACACACATATATATATATATATATATATATTTATATTAAAGGAGTCAAGCATCACCAAATTCAATCACATTTAATGTGCCATCCTTTTTTGTTTCCTTACTATTTTAATGTAAAAAACATTATTAACAAATGAAAAAACGTTAAGCTAGACACTCTCAAACATATCTAGTTAATTTAATAATTTGGATAAAAAAATTCTCTAATTTGATGAAAAAAAAGAAAAGTCTATCCAGAATAAATTATCCTCTACGGTTCATACCTTTTTTTCTTTCATTTCTTAGTACTTTACTTCTTCTTTCTCAAAATTCTTTAGTCTTGTTCTCTCATTTTCTCTGTGATGAACCTAGACCACTGCTGTAAAGAAGATGCCTCATGGCTAGCCGCCATTTAACTAGTGAGACAGCACATTGTATTTGACCTCTGCAAAAAAGCTTAGCCATTTTTATTTGGTGGAGAAAAAAGTTTTTATTCGAAACTTTTTCTTATAAACATAAATATACTATTCATGGTCCTTGTACTTCCATTTTGTTCTGTCATTTGCGGCTGATCATATCAGATTTCATCGCCCTACTTTTTCCTTAGTTGGCAATTTGATATGATCTACGATGAAATACGATGCTGTGTACTTTTTCCTTACGTTGGCAATTTGATATGATCTAGGAATGAAACACAATGCTGTGTATAAGGGCTTGTCGGTGTCTCTAAGGAGACCACCAAATGCAAGCCACAAAATCTGTTCCCTGCTGTCAATATTATTCACTGTCACAGATTACTGTTTCAGATTAAGAAAGAGAGGACGAGCATTGCAGAATAATTAGATGAAGGAATAATGTTTATGATTCCATCCTTCATAAAATAAAACATACTAACAATTCTTTTCACTGCTATTCTCTTATTCAACTTAGTGCAGAAGGGTGAGTTTACGTAGCATATATATAAGGTTACAAGTTCAAAAACCAATGTGATTGTGAAAAAATAAGACTGTTGATATTTTAGCATCATAGTCTGGTAACAACTATTGTACACTACTCCAATAATAATAATAAAAACTATTTTCAATATTAATAATTTTTAATTTAGTCAATGTAAAAGTTAATTGTTTTTACCTTTAAATTTAATTATTATTTAATAATTTATTTTAATAATAACGATATAAAATGTTATTTGTATTATCTTACAACACTATTAATAAAACAATTGTAGTATCAAAATTTAAATCTTAGTACATTCCTTTTTCTTTTATTTGTTTTCTTTGCAAAGAAAAATAAAAGAACATTTTGTAGTTTTACTTTTTGGTGAAATAAAAAAGTTGAATATGTATTTTTTCAAATTATTATAAAAATATATATTTCATCTTAAACTAAATTATTATAAAGTAGTTCATCTTTCTAATTTATAAAATCATCTAAACTTCATATTTAATAAATCATGTGAAAGTTATATTATAATTCAATATAAAATTTCATTTGTCAAGTGAAAATCACTTTACCTACATGACAATTTTTAAAAAATGTACCAACTAAATAATTTATAATTTAATTTAAAAACCAAAAACAATTTTTATAATAATTTAAAAATAAAAAATATAATAAACCTAAAATAAAACTATCTTTTTTTACGTGAATATCATACTCTCTGGAACCTTATCCATATTTCTACATTCCTACTATCTTTTTCTTTTGTGTCAATGCTAATTTCATTCATTAGGCTATTTCTCTTCGTACGTTTTTTTTTTCATCTCTTGTTGCTTGTTGTTATTTTTCTACCGAAAAACTTAGGAAAGAACTTAGGTTCTTAAGAAATAGGAAATCATCTAGGTCAAAACACCTAGACACAGGGATAAACGCTATTGTGTCTAAAACGTCTAAGATAGTTGGAGTTAAACACACTAGTAAAAAAAAACTTTTTTTAACGCGCTATATACGCTTCAGTTTTACTGAAACCAAAGCGTATAAAAGTGCGGTGACATTTTCGTAGTTTTAGGAAAATTATATGCCTCGGTTCAAAACACTACAAGAAAAATCGCAGTTACATATGATCAAAATCTGTATATAACCTCCAAAATTCGTATATAAATTAGTATTACATGCAGATTACGTACAAAAAAAAAATTCATATATAAAAGAGACATAGATAAATTATATACGGATATATCCGTATATAAATTACATACGAAAAAATCCATAAGTTACATACGAAAAAATCTGTATGTAAAATCTGTATGTAAAATAGATACAGAAAAATCCGTATATAAGTTACATACAAAAAAATCCGTATGTAATCAACCTAAGAGTATATCAATCATTAATTGCTTATATCAGTGACAAATTTGGACAAAATGAATTAAACCACAAACAAACATTACATTAATATATAAATTACAAATTCTACAATCCAGTAGTTAGCCAAACCAACATAAAATCTTAGACCAACTAAAATTAAAGCTAGGTAAATGAAAAGAACTATAAAACAAAAAACTTATAGCTCATATTTTGGATTTCATTAATAAGAAACACATGGTAACCACATCACAACCAAAAACTCATGAAGTTCAATACTAATTTAGCAACTTGTAATCACAACCAGAACAAGTATGTTTGAGCTTTATCATCTTTTGTTAAAGCTTTTTCAACCTGCAATGACAAAGAAAAGTTTAATGAAGTTCAATCCAGTAAGAAAATTTGAACAAAAAGGTTAGACCATGGTAGTTATTGAGGGTATTATCTAGTAATCACCATTAACTCTTGGAATAGAGTAGCACAAATAAATCAAAATGGCATCCCTATGGTTCTTTATGCATGATTTTGTATGATCAAATAATTAAGCAACCTTTTACATATTTACGATGCAAATGAAACAATTGATATCTTCATGTGATGTGATAACTGTCCAAGGGTAATTCAATAGTAAAAGTTTGCTTCACTTAGACTTTTTAATTCAAACCAAATTTGTCAAAATGTCTTAAGATACATCAGAATACTATCATTTGATAGCAAGGGTCAATAACACCCTTGAAGTAGCCGCACTTGGAACCGAGCAGGGAACCCAAAAATTTCTTAGATGAAAATTCATTCTGAGACTACCACGAAAAGAATAAGGACCAAGAAATAAACCCTTCAGGCTTCACTATCAAAAATTTAGAAACTTTTTTGAAAGGGGAAAATAGAAAGTGAAGTTATGTATACTAAGTTTTGGTGAACTTTTCCATTTATGCCACGAAGAGGCACAAAATTGTCGTGTCTCTCCAATCCTCTTTGTCCTTCCAACACTCGACATTGCCTGCACTCGACGATAGAGCAAGAGTTGTTCTAACCCTCAATAACTTCGGCTAGGGTTTTCACCTCGTCTGGAGGCGTGAGCTATCAAGCCGCGAGCAATTGAAGCACGAGTGGTGGACCTCCGCTAGGGTTTTCACCTCGTATGGAGCTTGGGCAAGGGTTTCGAATGAATCAACAATCTTTCTTTGTCATGGAGAAGGAAGAAGGAAGAAGCAGGTGCGACTCATTTTTCAATTCCAGAGAGATTTTCCAATGTGACTGAGTGATACAACTCTTATGGTTCTAGGGTACGAGGGACCACGAAAATTTGTAGAGAATTAGAGCAAAGATTAAGGGATTTAAGAATTTAGGGGACGAGAAAAGAAGAAAGTTTGAATGAAGAAACTTACTGATTGAACGAATAACACTCCCAAGTGAGCATGATGTCCAACAAGGTGAGTGAACACGAGAATAATGGATGAACTTCTTCTCTTTGAGTGACCGTGAGTGAGAAGAACGGTTAGTGTGAGACATTCTTCTTCTCTACTAGTGACCGTGAGCGAGTGTGAGTGAGAAAGCTTTAGTCAGTGAGCACGAGACTTCGACGCTACCATTCCAGCCGTCTCCACATGAGTCTGAGAATGAGTTAGGATTCTAAGGGGAGAACCAACGAGGAGGCATGACTGGTGGAGCGGTCTCCAATCCCCTCAACCTTGTAATGAAGCACATGGTGGAGGCTAGGGTTCGAGGAGAGGATAACACGAAAGAGGCATTTGTAGTGGAGGTTAGGGTTTCAGTGGAGGCTAGAGAAGAAGGGCTGCATAAAAATGGCTTGATGAGAGGAAAGAACAAGAGCTCGTGAGGGAAGAAGAGGGGCTCGATGGCTCGATGAGAGGGAAGAAGAAGGAGTCGAGGAGAAATTTGGAGTATTGATTTTGTCTCTTACATTTTCCATTAGGTTTAATTTTTTAATTTTTTTTATTGTAAAATCCGTATATAATATCTGTATATAAGGGAGAACCCACTTACATACAGATTTTATATACAAATTTTTATCTTTGGCAAAGCTCCCGCCAAAAGGCACCAGCATTACATACAAATTTTACATACGGAAAATTCGTATATAAACTTTTTTTCCATTATATACGGAAAAATACGTATCTAACTTATCTGTATATAAAATCCATATGTAATGGGACCTTTATCTACGGATCAGAATTCGTATATAATAATCCGAAGCGTGATAGGTCTACTATGTCGGTTGAGTTAGCAACCGAGGCATAAAGCATTGCTACCTCACCCTGCTGTCACTGGTATATGCTGACAAACTTCTTGAAAGTCACACACTGCCTTGGTTACACTCAGAACTGAGGCGTAAATTGTGACACGTGCCCTCTGCAACCTCTACAAATAAGCTGCAATCAGAAACTACTCTGATGACAGGGATACTACCTCAGTTATCTACAGAGCGGAGGCTAAGAGTGTCTTTATCGCATCGGTTTGGCGCCAATCGAGGCATATAAGGTGAATATATTTTCAAAATTGCCATTACATTTTTTATTTTTAATTATTTTCTGATAGTTTAGGCATTGGGTGAGCTTATAACCGAGGCAGTATGGCTGTATTACCTCGGTTAAGTGTTGAACCGAGGCAGTATAGCTTCGTATAAACTAAAGTTGCCCTTCAGCGTTGTTCATCTTCTTCTCGCACAAACTCCCCCCTCTCACTGTTCTCACTCTCTAACCGCCCTCCATACAGCGCAGTCTCTATCGCCACCACTCCTCCGCTCCGTCGCCACCACGCCACCGGTGTTCTCATGCAAGAAGAAGCCTCGCATTGCCTCACGCTGCCTCGTCGCCAATCTTCTCGCGCAACCGCGTCGCTGCCTCGCCGTCGGTCCCCACGGCCAAGTGCCCCACTCCCGTCATCATCTCCGTCGCTGGCTCAACCTCTGGGCGCCGTAGCCAGCACTACTCCTTGTACTCCACGCCATAGTGTACACTTGAAGCTTATCATACCTGAAAAAGGTACTCAACTTAGCTCTCGAAATCAAAACAAGTTAAGACAATGTCTCTGAAAAAACAAACTAAAAGACTTAAAGATTAAAATATAAAAGAAAGCTTAAAACAAGCTAAACACCATCTGTCTAAGAAGAGACAAAAATGAAAGAAGTGTTTACTTGGCTAAACGATACCATGAGTTTAACCAATACTTTTTCAAAGATGAAGTCTTTATAGAACACTTGGTATCTTTAGAAAAGAGCTTAATTGTTAAAAGCTACCTAACCGTATGAAATCAAAAAACACTTTGTTATTCTGAACAAGCATTTAATAACATTAAATACTCAATGCTCAAAGACAAGAAATATGTTATCTGATGAACTAATTGTACACCAAAATCCAATCCAATCAATAGTAGGTAACAGGAAAGACGTTCACGAAATGACCTTCCAATAGAAAACAGTGACATAATACCTATGTCAAAACAAATCATCAATAAGTAAAACATCAACTAATAAGTCTCTTAAAAACTAAACGATATCAACCAATCTCACAGAAACAAAAATATTAGAAAACACATAATTCTGAACAAATGATTAAAACACTAAAGTAAAAAGAAATAAACATACTTGTTATACACGTCTTTATCCTGTGCAGGACAATTGCTACAAATGTTCATCATATAAGCACCAAAGTGAACATTGAGAAAAGGACAAAAAGAAGCGCTGATCAGGTTATCTAAAGTTGTGCTAAAAAGATTAAAGACTACGTCTGACAAAAAGATCTTAAAAGCAATCTCATCTGACAAAGGACATCATCCTATGACTGACACCTAAACCAATAGCTAGAAGAGAACAAATCTCAAGACAAGCTTCGTCAAAACGATCATATTGTCAAATCTCAAGACAAGCATCATCATAACGGCTATATCATCAAGGTGTATAAATAGAAAACTAGAAGAAAGAAGAAAAAGATGATGAAGAAGAGAGAAAATATGAAGATATAAAGATATCTCATCATCTGTGGAGCAAGGAAATCGCTTTGAGCTATTAAATCAAAATTCCTCAAATGAAGAGAAGAGCTCGAGAAAAGAAAACTCTTAAGCTTTATCAGAACATCCACTTGAAGAAAGAAGATAGAGTGAAAGAGTGAAACAAAGGAAAAGATCTCTCAAGCCTCATTGCAATAACTACTTATATTTAGAGAGAAGAGAGAAAAAGCAAAAGAAAAGCATTGCTCTAGTGCTTCACTATGTCATTTGCTTACTTATGTAAGATGAAAAAAAAGAGTGATGAGAAAAACACCTGTGAGTGTTTAGACTATTTTGTATTGTAATCACATCCTCTCTGTGAGAGTAATAGTCTCAACTACTTGTAAGCATTTGTTGATTGGAATTTTGAAGAGAATCAAAACACTTACAACTGAACTCTTTCTGAGTTAAGGAAATCTAGGCGAGATCCTCTAGTACTAGAAGTGGTGCAAATACTCAACTGATCTAGGGTAGCTGAAGGTTATTCGTTGATCAGGGATATCAAGGATGGTGAAGAATACTACACAACCAAGAGCAGGTGAAACTTAACTAGGCGGTAATGTCAGATTGCCTAGGGTACTAGGAGTGGTTCAAATACTAAAAGAAAATCTAGGCGCAATAGTCTAGTACAAAGAGTGGTTTGAATACTCAAAGAAAATCTAGGTGCGATAGTCTAGTACTAGGAGTGGTCCGAAAACTCAGGTAAATTCTAGGCGCGATAGTCTAGTACCAAGAGTGGTGCAAATACTCAAAGACCAAGAGTGGTGCAAATACTCAACTGATCTAGGGTAAATGTAGGTTATTCGCTGATTAGGGATTCCAAGAGTGGTGAATAATACTTCATAACCAGAAGTGGAGGAAACTAAATTAGACGAAGATTCTCAATTGCATTGGGAGTGTCTAGGGATACCAAGAGTGGTGAATAATACTACACAATCAGGAGTGACTTAAACTCAAATGTATTTCATTAAATATCTAATGGAACCTTTAAGTTAACTTAGAGGAGAACTGGATCTAGCTTT
Source organism: Vigna angularis (assembly GCF_016808095.1). Lineage (NCBI taxonomy): Eukaryota > Viridiplantae > Streptophyta > Magnoliopsida > Fabales > Fabaceae > Vigna > Vigna angularis. The sequence continues at coordinate 22,997,456 of NC_068979.1, read as the reverse complement.
AAATAAGTCTCATTTCAATCATATCTATCTTATGAATGTTTAATTTACTTAAACTCAAATTCCTTATTTACAACAATTTAAATCGTAATATAAAAATATATAATTGATTTGTAATTTGAATCTAAATTTAGTATGTATCATAACTATTAAGATTTTAATTACCAAAAGAATTAATATTTTAACTATACTAATGTGAAGATTTTGAAATATTATATAAATGTGTTAAAATTTCATATTGATAAACAATAGCGAATTTAGAATATAGAATTTAATTTTGTAAGATTAAATTAGATTTAAAATTTTAAAAATGAAAGATAAGTGATTATATATTAAACACATTTTTTAAATAATAAATTTATTTTTTAATTGATTAAAAGTTTGTATGCTCTAAACTTTATTTAATCTTTCATAATATTTGACAAATATTAGCTAACGCAAAATAGTATCTCAACACTAGTGCAAAATTGGGCTTTAACGTCACCCCGTAGACGTCGGACCACAAAATAACCAACGTAAATTATTGACCGGTAGCATTTTCGTAAATAAGTGCATATAGAAGTCTATTAAGAGGGGCCCCGACGTCTATAATATTATAGACGTCAGGGTCCCTCCTAACAGACGTCTTAATGCCTGATAGGTAGGTGAAAAGTCATTTTTTTCCGACTTAGAGACGTCCGATCCCGCCACCCCGACGTCTATATTCGATTATAGACGTCGATGTCCCTCCTAACGGACATGTATATGTCTGACAGGTAGATTCAAAGTTATTTTTTTCCACTGTACAAACATCGGATCACCTGGGGAGCCGACGTCTAAATGGCCTGATGAAAAGTTGTTTTGGACATCATATTAGTGAGGGCCCCGACGTCTAGGCCAGAATAGACGTTGGTTCACCTGGGGAGCCGACGTCTAGTTTGCTGTTAAATCAGACATCAAACCCGCTGTTACGAGCACTTCATCGTCTTCCTTCTCGCCTTTTCTCTCCGCGACATTGCTTTTTCAGGTGTGTTTTTGTCTCTTTTGAACTGTTTAAACGTACTTTTATTCCGATTATATTAGTCTTTGGTTGATTATCTTTCATTTGAACCGATTAAAATGAGTTTTTGTTGTGTTTTGGTGTAGTTTTTCTCGTGTCTTTGGGTAGCGTTGTACCGCATTCTCCCTTTGTTAGTTTCCTCGTAAGAAAAGCTTGCGTCTTTTGGATGTCTTATAGTGTTTCAATCCAAAACCGAACTTCGGTCCTTGCCTAGTTCTATTGTCACCGTTCGTTTTTATTGGCAGTTTTAATGGAATTAGGCAAGGACCCATATTCGGTTTTCGGTTGAAATGCCATAAGAGATCCAAAAGACGCAACATTTTCTATGACGAAACTAGCAAAGGAAGAAGGTGCTACTACGCTACCCAAAGACACAAGCTGCAATAGACGTCGGTTAATGCAATGTCCGACGTCTATGGAGCCATTAGTGCAACGAAGGGCTATTGCTTCGGTTGTTTTGGGTTTATGACCGCGGTTCCTGAACCGAGATATATACAGGCGAGGCGAAAAGGAGTAACCTTTTTGCCTCGGTTCTGAACCGAGGCAATATGTGTGAGTTTTTTTGCCTCGGTTGGCTTCGAACCGAGGCGGTAGATGCCTTTTTTTTATTTTATTTTTTTTTTCAGAAAATGGGGACTTTTGCTTTTCAAAATATTTTCTTTTTCTTTTTTATTTGGGACAACGGAGGCGGCGACGAAACAGCCAAAGGCGGCAACGAACGACGAAAGGCGATGACAAACGGCTGAAGGCGATGATGAACGGCCGAAGACGGTGACGAACAACCAGTGCCGACGACGTACAACCAAAGGCGACAACGAACAACGTAGTTCGCGTGAGAGAAGTAGAGACAGTGGTGACGATCGGTGGTGGAGGCAGTGGCGACGACCAATGGTGGAGGCAGCGGCAACGACCAACGGTGGAGGCAACATTGATGACCAATGGTGGAGGCAACGACAACGACCGATGATGGAGGCAGCGGCGACGACCGATGGTGGAGGCAGCGGCGGCGAAGGGAGTTGAGGATGGTGGTGGTGAGAAGGTTGTGGAAGGGGAGAATGAAAGGTTTGAAATTTAAAAATCGAAGAAGCTATTACCTCGGTTAAGTAGACAACCGAGGTAATAAGACTCTACTGCCTCGGTTCTAAAGACAACCGATGCCTAAACCTATCATAAAAAATTCAAAAAAAAATTATAAATGGCAAAAAAAAACTATAGGCATCGGTTCGCGGTTAAACCGAGGCATAAAGGTCTTATGACATCGGTTCAAATGGAACCGAGGCAGTAAAGGCTAACAAAATTGATTTGAAACGTTCAGATCCAGAGGTTGTCAGCTTTTGGCAGGACATACTGCCTCGATTCTGCACAGAACCGAGGCAGTAAGCCTATTTTGAAAAAGTTGGCAGGTGAAAAAGCTAATTTGCAGAAGGAAAGCAGAGTTTTTTGCCTCGGTTGGTCAGAGAACCGAGGCAGTATACCCTTTAGGCATTGGTTCCAATTGAACCGAGGCATATAGTTTCGTAAAAATTACGAAATTGCCACCGTGTTTTGATACGCTTCGGTTTCAAAAAAACCGAAGCGTAATGTGCGAGTTAAAAACCTCTTTTTTTACTAGTGAGCCCTTTAGACGTCGGGGTCATGCAGTAACCGACGTCTATAAAGACGTCGGGCCTGTTTGAGTCCGACGTTTGATTAACGTTACCCTTAAAGAACTAGGTGATGATATGTTAACCTGAAGTAAGAAATTCATGTTCTTAATGAAAAGATTAGTATATATATATGTTCCACTGTGAAATTCATGTTCTTATTTTTATTTCACTAACTTAACTTAGGTATTATCCGGCACTAGTAGTGATGTAGGGTAACTGTCCATTCGAGCACTTACTAGCATGGCGGTTAGCAAAGAATCCTATACGTTTAAAAAGCTCACTAAATTCTGTGTACTTTTCTAGTCCTATAAATGAGCCTTTTCTTTATGCTTTCAATCATCCAAAGTAAGAAGCAATATTCTTCAAACTAGACTCTTCTATACTGATAAAGGTTGGTTTTCTTCATATGGGTGCCAACTTATCAAACATGGAGAATGCTCATAAATCATCCAACACATCCTCCCACATTCTCACCTTCCATTCAACTGCTAAATGGAAGGCTCATTTTGATGCCTCCAAAGAAGTTAACAAGTTGGTATGTATCTACAATCCTTGTTTAGTTTCTCTTTTTTTTATTATTCATCATTTTTTCTTACCATTTTCCTGAAGATGGTCATCGATTTCACTGCTACATGGTGTGGACCTTGCAAACAAATGGACCCAGTTATCCGAGACTTCGCTGCAAAGTACACCAACGTCGAATTTATCAAAATTGATGTCGATGAATTGATGGTATCATATTTTTCTTTTCTTTCACTCTACGTATGTCTCTTGATATTAAGACTTTAGATAAACACCATATACTTGCATGACACATTATTAACTTAATCTACGTCCCTTTATATCGATACATATATATTTCGAGTAAAAAATTAAAAATTAATAAATATTCTGATAATAATATAATAATCAATAAGATAATAAACAATAAATTTTATTAAAATAAGTTTAAAATTAAATTTTGATATTATATTAAGATTTAAATTTTAAATTTATCTCAATTTATAAAATAAATTTATAAGATAAGATTTGTATCCATTTATATATTATATAAATTTGTTTAATTTATAATAAGATCTCCAACACATATGTAATATTATTGATAATCTGAACATTAATTGATGTATGTTTTAATATGTAACAGGGGGTCTCTCAAGAATTCCAGGTGCAGGCGATGCCAACGTTCATATTGGTGAAGAAAGGCAAAGTTGTTGATAAGGTGGTAGGAGCTAAAAGGGAAGAGCTGCAAAAGCTTATAGAGAAGCATCTGAATGTGTGATATCTTTCATGGCTATTGACCTGTAAAGAGGAATAAAGACAGATTCTTCAATATCAACTGCCATACCCCATTATCATGTTGATGAGTGCTTAGCATTTATATATGTGTGATCCTTTTAGTGTTTGATCAGAAATCTTTTTAAGTCTGAAATAATTTATGTAACCAAAATGCGGAAAATTTGTCTTTGGGGTTTTGAGAGACTTTAATGGCACACCAGCCTAGGTTGATTTCAAAATTATTCTACAATGTGCCGTTTACATAGTTGAAATGCTTCATTTTTTTTTTCTTTCCGAACAATTTTTAATTTTCAAGTTTTTTCAAAATTTTATTGTTTAACTCCTTTAAAAGATTGTTACATTATTAATACTAACGTTTTGCATCAACAAAAATACACCAAAGTCATATTAACTCAACGATAAAAACAATAATTAAAAAAAAATATAAAGAAAAAATGAAAATAATTATATAAAATAAGTAGAACTTATATATATTTACTGATAAAAAAGAATATGTATGTCTTATATAATGAATAGAACTGACAAATTAGACTGTGCGCTCCAATCCGATGGAATACCTAAATATTTTATGGTAATTCAACACTAATGTTTAGTAGTTGTTTTTTTTCTATACTTTTCACATCCTTGTTTGAGATCAACGAATCATTCTAACTCATTTTAAAAATGCAAAAATAAATGCAAAAATAATTTAAGCATATTAATAAATACATATTTTTACTTTATATAAGTGATATGATATATAAATTATAATATTATGTTGTAATTAAATAATTTTCAAATACTTTGATTTTTAAGAGTTAATTTTAGTAAATTGGTGTTCACAAATGTAGAGTTAACTGCATATTTAATTATATTAAGCATTTAGTAGTTTTGTAAAACTTCCCAATCTAGCAATAACATCAATTTTTAGTTAGAGATGACAATCAACTCAAGATTCACGTTCACTCTTCTGTTTTTGGTATGAGTCAATTTGGTTATATTTGAATTCAATCCGATTTGGCTTAACTTTTTTTTAATCAATTCGATTCAACTTGAATTTAAGTTGATTGGTTTAATCTAGACTTAAACTTATTCATATAGACTTGAGTCTGGTTCATTCTACTTGAGTTTTCGCTCCTCTCTCCTTAACCTCGATTAGAATTGACTTGAGTCAAGTTGAACTTGAATAAACTCAATTTAATTTGGAATTGGGCTAATTTAGATCAATTTGAGTTAGATGACTCGACTTAACTTGGATCTAAACTAACTCAACTTGAATTGAGCTTGTTCAATTCGACTCAATCTTTAGAATGGGTAAACTTGGTTCAACTTGTGCCCTAGGCCAACTTCAATTTCCTTTGATAATTACTAACGAATATAAAATTCTGTTAGTAAATGTTACCAACTGCATTATTATTAAGAGATTTCAAACTGTTAGAAATCCGTTGAAAAAAGTCGTTATCGACAAATTTTACATGTTTTCGACGAATTTTGAGTGTTGGTAATACCTGCTTTTCTTCTAGTGAAAGAAGGGAATGTCCCACCAGAGCACCACCAATGCCATCACAACACAAGGTCCACCAGCAACAACACACCAATGACGAGACACCAATACTCTCTCAACTTAATCCTACAATGAGGTGCAAGAGCGTGAGAGAAAGAAGGAAATGTGCAAGCACCACCAATGCACGAAAGTGAATACCCAAGACTCATCAGTAAAGAGTCACCACAACAGGATAGGAAGAAGAGAATGCGTGAGCACCACCAGAGCGAACAATGAATGTGATGAGTCACCAACAGTTAACGATAACGAACTGTCAACAAGAGAGCAAGAGGAAGAAGGAGAAAACATGAGAGTAGGGAAAAAAGTGAAACTATGGTGGAAGGAATGGTTGTGAAATTTTACTTTTTTTCGGTTATAGTAATCAACTAATATAGAAAATCTTCTCCATCACTTTTATATTTGTTTTAGGTCTAACTTGTATAAAAAAGTTTTGTAATTTATTATAGTTTTATTATCACACAATTTTCTACATCGGTTCTTGGTCCAATTAGTATAAAAAAGTTTTGTAATTTATTATAGTTTTTACACTACTTTATTTTCTATACCGGATCTAACTAAAAAAATTAGAAGAAACTATTACTCCACTTTTTATACATAATAAATTTTAAATAATATAAAAAGATGATATAAAAGATTTTTCTACACTAATCCTTCTTATCATTGTTTAATATTTATTGTTGACAAAATCACTGTAGATGCATTCACTCTAAAAACAAATAAGAAACAACTGATCTTTTATAGAAGACTTTTGATTGTACACATAAGATTCGTCACCTTATATCAGTACGACTTGTAGAATTTCATATATATATATATATATATATATATATATATATATATATATATATATATATATATATATATATATATATATATATATATATATATATATATATATAGGATGTGAATTTTTCATATTAAGAACACCAGTATGTGTCTCTTAGTATTGTTTAATATTTTCTTTATCAAATAAATGGTTTTACTTTTTTATAATATTAAGAATCAAGAATGATAATTTTAAAAGGATAAAAAGAAATTATGAAAACGAAATTAAAGTTCAGCCATCTTTATAAAACTATATAGACATATTTAGAAGTTTAAGAAAATCTATGTCTTCTATCAATTAGAAATAGAGTTTGAAAACACTTATATAACTAGAAATAACTTTTCCCTTCGAATCAATTTTATCGAATTGAGTAAGTGCTGTTGTAACACCTTCAAATGCTCTAGTCAATCCAAAACTTTCTTGCTAATCTAGAATTCTTGCTTTCACATCAAGCACACCTTCTATATTATCATTTTGGTTTTTTCGTTTAATAAGATTCCTCAGTTTCATAGGAAGCATTGAACATATTTTGGAACCAAATACATTTCCAGATTTGGCTGCATCAGCAATGCACCGCAGAAAACAAAGATCAGAGAATATTAATTTTTTTAGCAAATGGTTGACATTTATTATTATTCTTTTCTACTTTTAATCTTGAGAATTTTTGTACATCCAGGAATGTTTAGCCTTCTACTTTTTGAATAAACTTACTGAAAACTTTCATAGCCAAACTTTGGTTCTTGAGAATGATATGTGCCTAACATTAATTCTTCCGCTTACATTTTGTCAACAAAGTTTCACACTAAATTATATGAATGAGGAAGAAAAAAGTCGGTAATTATTAAAAAAATAGGAGTTGATCACCATCATAATTCAATAACTGTTGAGTGTAAGGAGATTTGAATAACTATGTCTCACTAAAGAATTTGTAATTTCATCTTTGTAAAAGTTAAGTAAAAAAGTTTAAATTTTATTCTTATAAAAGTTACATGAGATTGTTTGCAATTGTTTCATGAAAAAAATTACATATAGTAATAAAACGTTTTCAGTGAGTATTTGTGACTACTCTAACTCATTAAGTCTTTAGGATACATAAGAAACTTGATGATTATTTAAGAGAGTTTATAATTTTATTCTTATAAAAGTTAAAGTTACACGAGGGGGCTCATAATGTATAAAAGTTGAATGATAGTGTGCAGACAAAAATGCCAAATATATGATTTTCTATTGGTGATTCTCATTGTTACGTTATAAGATGAAGTCCTCCATTTTGAAGGCATATATGAAAATTACTTTGATCCAAAAGAAGAAATTTGACACGAATGACAAATACATCTATCTTTCAATCAGAATAAAACACATATCATTCATAACCTTTGGCACAACCAATTTTTGTACTGAATATCATGTCATCCTAAATCAATACTATATACTATCCTCTCTCTCTCTCTTGTTATTGATATCATATCATACTTTGTAGAATAATTATGATTAGTACAATTTATTCATTTGGCAACAACGTCTTGTCATGCGAACGACTATTTAACGAACGTTAATATTGAATGGTGCTAGCGCCAGCTACTGATTCTAGCACTTATGCTCTCGAATTTCTTTCTCTAACTAGCTCCAATGGTCCATTTTATCACCCCACTTGAAAGAATATGATTCATTTCTAAAGAAATACACATTCCTACTTCATCATAAATCCCTCTATATATATTCCAAGTTTCAAACCATTTTTCCATCAACCAAACCAATTAAGAAACCTCAGACTCCTACCTTCTTATACATCATGCCACCCACCATTTATAACTTTAAGTCTTTTAGGTCTTCTGGGTCATTCAATTATTCAACACCAAAAAGAGACTCCGATTCCAATATCCTTACTTTCCACTCAACGGATAAATGGAATGCTCATTTTAAAGCTGTCAAAGAAACTAACAAGCTGGTATGTTTGTGTTTATGCTCTTTAAATCATCTAAAATCAATTATCTTAGTTTTTTAGCATCAAATTCAAACTCAAAAGCTTTCTTTCTCTCCCTTTTCCTTTTACTACCAATCTAACTTTATATCACATAATCAACTGATAAAGCTGATTTTCCTAATTGTCTGTTTTTGGTGTAGATGGTACTTGATTTCACAGCTACATGGTGTGGCCCTTGCAAACTCATGGACCCAGTTCTCCAAGAGTTTGCTGCAAAATACACAGATGCTGAGTTCATCAAGATTGATGTGGAGGAGTTAAACGTGTGCCACTCACTCATTCATTCCCCCTTTACTTTATATAATATCTAAATGTTATTCTTTTTGAGACAATTGATTTTCACCACTTGAGAACTGATTTATATTCATGGTATGAATGATAACAGGAAGTGTCTCAAGCACTCCAGGTTTACCAATTGCCAACATTCATACTCGTTAAGAAAGGGAAAGTTGCTGATAGAGTGGTGGGGGTGAAGAAGGAGGAGCTGAAAAGGTCGATTGAGAATCATAGAAAATAATAATGAATCACTATGCACTGTAATAAAATCAGAAAGGAGGAAAAGACAAACTATCAACAACTGAGTTTGAAATAAGCTGGTTTCATCAGAAGCTATTTATTCTTTTACCATTACAAGTGTTCAATGTACTATGTTGCATGTAGTTGCCTATATTTAACAAACAAGGGCATCTATTAGCATATATCAATATCATCCCCCTCTTTTGGATTATTTGACTCTCCTCATCAAAATCCTCCAGCACTAACATTTTATTGTTCGACAACTAATATAGTTCTCTCTCACAAGGAAAAAAAAACAGAGAAAATGATACTCTAATTGTCACCTTAAGAAAGGGTTCTACAATATAGAAGACAAAATTTGAAAGAGAAATGAAGGGCCAAAATGAATGGACATTGATATACGAAAGATTCTAACTAAAATACAGAAATATCCTTAGATAAGTCAATTTCAAACTAATCGTATCATAATAAAGAAGACAACTGTATTTGACTGAAACCAGCCAATGCACAAATTCCTATAGTTCATTTCTTTCCCTTGTTTATAGAACAGCAGGGTGAAAATATCTCAAAACTGTAAAAACATGGATATACACTTGTTTCCAAAGCTACATATATGATATCAAATAGCAACTATACTTGGTTTATTTGTCATATGCACATATTTCCTTTAGATTGGTGGAGTTACATAAGAATTTACAGTGTAGTTATTTCTTTCTTGTTAAAGGATAGTTACAGCCATTAGTCTTAAAATATTTGTTTAGTAATCAACATCACTAAGAAGAATCCTTCTTATATCACTCTTTTGTTGTGTGGACAGCCTTGATGGAAACATAACATCAAACTTGATTCTGAGGTTTCCTTTCTTGCCAGGTTCCTTTGAGATTGGCATACCTTCATTTGGGACCACTAGCTCAAACCCTGGTCTCACAATATCAGTCACTTGGATTGTGAGATCTCTTCCATCCAAAGTAGTCAAGTTAAAAGTTTTTCCTATGAGAGCCTCTACAAGTAATATCTTCTGGATCACTACAAGATCATTTCCATCCCTCTTGAAAATATCATGAGGTCTCTCATCCAACACAAAAATCAGGTCAGTTGCAGCTCCTCCTGGTTCTTGGTTGCCTTTCCCAGGAAAAGTGATTTTTGTACCCTTCTTCCAACCAGGTTTAATATCTATCTTCAAGATTTCTTCTACAGACTTTGGCACTCTGCCAAAACAAAAGAAGAGGGCTCCTAATGAAATTGAAGTGAGGAAGAACACAGGAGATAGAATGCTTCAAATTATATGTTGGTAAAAATTTGATGCAAATAGCCAACTTCAACAGTAAATAAGTCTGATTTATTGAAACAAACCAATTAAAATTATCTTACAGTGCATAATTTTTTTCTTTTTTATGCAGATTAGCATCTGGACCACCACATACCAGCCAACATATACGCAACATGTGACTATGATATTCAATTTACTAGAAAAAGTCAACAAAATTGGATTCAATGTTACTTGCTAACATGTGAGAACGAGTTCTCAGGGTGAAAACGCAATTCCCCAAAACAAATAAAATCCACCTTCTTTTTCTTCACTTTTGGGCACAGGATACATACTGCACACACGTGCACGATCAAACCAAATAAGCATAACGCCAGAATAAAAAACATACCAAGACGACAGCAAGTGCAGAATCCAAACATAATAATGGAAAAAACAACAATAATAACGAAAACAAAACAAAAGGACAGAGTCAAGGAATGGCCACGGGTCATACCAACTACTCTGTAAACTATCCAAGCTTTATGGGCTACAAAACACCACATATTTGCCTCATAACACAATTCCATATTAGCAGCAAAATTTCATTTGTTTAACACAAAAGCAATCTATTTTCTATTTTATTGATATTTCAAATTCAAATTCTTGGTGTTGTAGTCAACACAGAAGGCTTGGTTACCATCAATTCTAGTTAAAAACAACACAAAAATGCAAGAAACTGCATGTAAGTAATGTCCTCTAAATTATCTTCCAGTACTCTAATTCAGGTAATGTAAAAACAAATCATGGATCATAATTCTACCACAGGAACCACAGATCTCTACTTGCAATGAACACGCAACAGCACGAAAGAGAATGCAACCCTTGTAAATTACCCGAATTCATCGAGAACAGTCCTTGAGACCTTCAACTTCTTTTTGCAACCCTTGTAAAGCTCCAGAAGGGTACAAGTCAAGCTGCTTTCAACCACCCCTGCCTCCTTCATAATCCCATAACCTTGTTCTTTGCTGAAGCGTTGAGAGTTAAGGGGATAGTGACCATAAAGATCGTAGATCTGGCGCTTCTTGGGGTCACTGAGCACATTGTAGGCCTCAGCAACCTGCTTGAACTTGGCTTCAGACTCTTCCTTCCTAAGAGGGTCTTCAAGATTCTTATCAGGGTGCCATTTCATGGCCAAACTCCTATAAGCCCTCTTCACCTCTTCATCAGTGGCATCCCGTTTCACCTTCAGTATCTTGTAGTAGTCACCAGCACCCATGTCAACCCAACACAAACAAAAACTGAGTATTCTCCCTGAAAATCAGTGCTTTTTTAGGGGAAGAAATTTTCTATGCTTTTGTAAACGACTTTGTGTGAGTGGCTGCAAAAGGGTAGGTAAATATTAGAGAAAATCACGGTTTTGGAAGAGATTTAAGCAGAGATAAACACTGAAACAGAGTAATGACAAGCAACAGCACCAGACGCGTACTTTAAATTGTTGAACTTTGGTTTTCCGTTCTCTATTTCATCCTTTTGAATTATAGGATTGGGAGATGGTTGTTTGTCGTTGCTAGTTGATGCATGTGCAGCAAAATGCGTCAATTACAGGGAATAATGTTATTGGAGGGAATAACAGTAATAATAGATAATGGCAAGTCAAATTGAAATCTTGGTAGAGTGTAAAGTTGAAATTGTCATAGAAACACAACACTGATATGAATTACTTTTGAGTATCGAAGGTTTTGCTTTTCATTGCATGATAGCTTCTCTGAAATATCTAGTATAGATTTTAAGCGTTCAATGAGTGAAGTATAGCAATAGCTATGACTAAGACTAGACCTGCTTTTATTTAAAGCAAATATATTATTAATCTTAAATTTTAAACATTTTCTGAATGAAAGCAGGTAAATCTCATTATTAAGCCATTCAGTTTATTTAACTGAGACATTTTTATTAAAAAAATATAAAGTGGGTGTACGTACATATGTAGAGAGGGGTTTTCTAATACTAGAGAGAATTGAGTGAATTATATAAAGTTTTTAAATTTTGCAACTATGAGTTTTCTGATATAAATTGTAAATTGTGAAGTCGGCAGAAAGTAGGGTACACGCTTTACTTTGGAATTTCTTTTCTTATTGACTTGGTTTTCCACTTTTTCCAGTAGTAATTTTTAAGATACGTATTTGTCAAACAGTGATATTGAATATAAAATACTACTCTATGTTTCAGATTTGAATACTTTCTTTTTTCTGAAAAGTAATTTAACATTATAAATATAACCAACCATGATTAAAAGATGTTTAGAGGGGATGGACATAGAAAATAGCAGAATGATAAGTATGTTATAAATTAATTTATATTTATAATTAATTAGTATTTTCTATATTTAAATAATTAGTTATTTAAAAATGGTATGAATGTTTTGTAAACGTAGAATACGCACGCTATCACAAAATTAACCAGCGCCGTCCATCCATATAACGCGCATGTAAACATTTAATAGCACGTTCATGTTAATATTTGTATCACTGAATTCTTTCCTGTGATTTGGTAACGTCTTTTCTTTTTTTCATTACTAAGTAAAATTTCAAAGAAAATAATTAATCTATAAATGAAACAGCTGAGGAGCTTGGAAAATTTTCCACCTGTCATTAAAAAATGAAAAAATTAAAATTATAAAAGGATAAAAAAGTAGAACGACTCTCTGAATAAACGACACGTAATTATGCCTCAATAAGAGGTGTGACTAATCTATCAAATTATTTATGTCTCTGCCTTCATTTTCCCACACACCCTTTTTCGATTTTCTTATTTTGTCTTCTTTTTTTCTTTCAGTCTCCAGTGTCAATGTTGGGAGATTCAAAGAGTGCAAACTAGTTTGGGAACATCAAGAGACCAAACACGTCGATAAAAAAAGAAAAAGAAAACAAAACGCAATATTTTTTTTTAAATAACATCCTTTTAAAAAATAATTCTTCAAATAGATTTAGTTGAATATTATTTCTCTAAATGTTATTTACGGTGGTAATTTAGAATATGACTTCTAGATATTTGAATTCTCAACAGAAAACTCAAAACACATAAATTTGTTTTTCATATTTGTTGCATACCATCCATCAACAATATTGTATTTGTTGTTCGTAATATGAAAAATATTACGATTCATGATTCATTTGAAATTAGACATTAGAAAATATGGTTTGTACGAAAGAAAAAAATAAAGTAAGAAGTAATAAAAACATTATGAAGAGATTTTTATTTTTTATGTTTCAAAATTGAAACAAGAATTATATATATATATATATATTCACTTTTTAATTTATAATATTTCTATTATAGAAATACTTTTGGATTAAAACATAATTTTCTTTGATAAATTACCATGACATACTAATTTGTCAGCAAGAAACATTTACTACTCCAATTTATCAAGTAATTTTATACTAATCAAGAGTATTTATGAAAAGATTTTAAAATTATTTTTAGTACGGTGTCATCTTCTTGAGATTTAATCATTTGAGTGGTCTTTAATTTTTTTTTTTTTAAAGTCGCATATTGGTTCTTCTATTCTTTTTTTTTTTGTTTTAATGGAGTGTTTATTTTTAAAAAATTGAAGCAATCATATATTTGTCATTAGTACAATACTAAGACAGTTAATAGAGTCTCACATGTTAGTTGATATTTTTTTTTATTTTTTTTAATATTTATTTAAATATATTATTTATATTTTTTAAAAAATAAAAAAATTTCACATGTCAAATTGATCTTGTATTACATAATCTCTCAGTCCTATAAAATATTTACCGAAACATTTTGAGGCCGAGCGACAAACCCAATGGTGACCACGAGGAGCATGGAGGAACAGTTGAACACCAGAGATTTGATAGCGTAGATGCAAGCACAGATACAGGCACAGACGCAACCACAGCAAGAGATGCAGCGAAAGCACGCAGAGGAGATTGCAGCATTGAGGGCAGAGCGAGGCCGCACCGAACGGTCAGCTCAGCACTCGGAGTCCACAACCGAACGGGGTAACAACCATCAAAATGATAACGATGGAAGTCGTAATCGGCATCCATCTCAACACACCGACCCGAACGGTCGGGGAAGGAGAGAATCGTCCCCCCGCAAAGCGGTCGGCCCTCTAGTTTACTCCCTTTTACGGCGGCCATCATGCAAACTCCAATGCCAGAGAAGAATCCTCATGTATTAGATAAGTATGATGGCTCGGCAGATCCCGACAATCACCTCAGGATTTTCACCAATGCAATGGCGTTCTACACGGACAGTGATCCGGTTATATGCAGAGCCTTCTCCTTATCACTCAAGGACGAGGCATTAGAGTGGTATAACATTCTTCCCCCAAACACAGTGGATTGCTTCGCCACTGTGGAAACCCTCTTTAGAAGGAAATACGTCTCCAATCATAAACAGGAGGTAACACCGACGGAATTGGTAAATACTAGGCAGGAGAAAGGAGAAACTTTAAAGGCCTTTATGAAAAGGTATACTGAAACTGCACGGCGAGTTAAAGAGGTCAATCACTCTTTTATCATCACCAATTTGCCTTCATGTCTAAGACCAGGATATTTTGCTGAAAAATTGTATGCACGACCACCAAAAACTATGGAAGAACTCCAAGAACGAGTAGTTGAATTCATCCGCATGGAGGATATGCGAACCTCACAAAGAAAGTGACAACAAGAAGCTGATGTAGGCGGAAGTAGAAAGGACAGCAAGCGACCGTTCGACAATAATGATAAAAGTGGGGAGCTTCCCCGAACATTTAAGTTTAACCATTATACAGCCCTCAACACACCTAGGGCAAAAGTTCTCGAAGAAGCCCTAAACACTGAACTTCTCACACTCCGAACGAAACCATCTCTAAAAAACGCAGACGAAAGGAAGAGCTGCCATTTCCATCAGAACCATGGACATACTAAAGAAGAATGCATTACGCTGAAAAATGAAATAGAAAGTCTCATTCGGGCAGGACATCTTCGTAGGTATATACAAGAAGCAAGAAGAAGCCCCCCAGGGAAGGATATTTGCGAAGAAGTCCCGAACGGACATATTGGAAGGACGAACGAAGCCGAGGCTATAGTCGCAGTCCTAGTCGTCGTCGTGAACGATCGGTTCATAGAATTATCAACTGAGGAGAGGCATCCAAAACTCTATTAATGTCATGTTTAAATTTTTGATTTAGACTTTTGTTATTTTCTTATGCTTTCATTATGGAATAAATAAAACCAGGCAATTCATGCTCAGTCACTGGTTACCAATTTCGTTAAAGAAGTTCATAGTCAACGATGAAGTCAAAGACCGAGAGGTAAATCCCTCTCGCTAACAACCTGAAGTCAAAGACCGAGAGGTAAATCCCTCTCGTCAACAATCTGAAGTCAAAGACCGAGAGGTAAATCCCTGTCGGCCGAGAGGTAAATCCCTCTCGCTAGAAAGTTGAAGTCAAAGACCGAGCGGTAAATCCCTCTCGACCGAGAGGTAAATCCCTCTCGAGGATGTTGAAGACCGAGAGGTAAATCCCTCTCGGCAGAGAGGTAAAGCCCTCCCATTAGGAAGTTCTCCAGGAACTCCTAGTATAAAGCGGAACGGTAAAGCCCGTTCACTAGGAAGAACTCCTAGCTCAAAGACCGAGAGGTAAAATCCTCTCGGCCGAGAGGTAAATCCCTCTCGAGGATGTTGAAGACCGAGAGATAAATCCCTCTCGGCAAAGAGGTAAAGCCCTCCCATTAGGAAATTTTCCAGGAACTCCTAGTGTAAAGCAGAACGGTAAAGCCCGTTCACTAGGAAGAACTCCTAGCTCAAAGACCGAGAGGTAAATACATCTCGACCGAGAGGTAAATCCCTCTCGAGGATGTTGAAGACCGAGAGGTAAATCCCTCTCGACCGAGAGGTAAATCCCTCTCGACCGAGAGGTAAATCCCTCTCGACCGAGAGGTAAATCCCTCTCGACCGAGAGGTAAAGCCCTCTCCCTAGGAAGTTCTCTGGGAACTTGTAGTGCAAAGCCGAATGGTAAAGCCTGTTCCCTAGGAAGAACTCCTAGGTCAAAGTCACAAAGCCGAGAGGTAAAGCCCTTTCACTAGGAAGTTCTTCAGGAACTCCTAGGTCGAACACCAAGAGTTGAGGAACAGTCATTCTCAACCGAGCGTCTTTAATAAAGCACTCTTGCCCGCTTGGCCATTCAACCTTATAAAATGGGTTAGTCTAATTATTTACATTCTTTTGACACTTCAAATTCGATCGTTATTTTTCTTCAGAAAAGAAAAACAAGTTCTAAAAAGAACTCCCATCATAAGCCGCTCGGCCTATTGAAAAGTTTAAAAGAGAAGTTATAAAGTCCACTGTTTCGGCAGCAGCGAGCAACGACTAAAAATAGCCTCCCTCAAACTCATAAGTCCTATAGTTAACCACGGCTAAAGCCGAATGCTTAACTCGGACTTGGGGGGCATAATGTATCGTACCTAGTGGAGACCGAACGGTTAACATTCAGCATCATTCGGTCTATCCACTCAGAACCGTTCGGTTCTTCCGCTACAGTCAAACAGATCAAAGATTGGGCCACAATTGGGTCAACGTTTAAGTTATTGGGCCAATAGTTCAGTAGATGATAAAATAATCAAAGATATCTTATTAAAGATATCGATAAGTTGTTTATGGGCAACTGACCGAATCTAAAGGTAAGTCTGTTTTTATTTTATTGGATTCGTGCTAGATTAAGTCCATGAGACAACTTATAAATATAAGGTCGAGGCCAAAAGCCAAGTACGTTCAACTCACACTTCATAACACCCAAACATTCAATAGTGATAATCCTTCACTAAATACTCAACTAAGAACCAAGGTTCTTCAAATTCACGCCTAACTTGAGCGTCGGAGTATCTTTTGCAGGTACCTCCCCCCTGGAGCAAGAAGGCAACCGAACGCCCAAGACTGACGTGACCGAACAACCCAGACGGAAGTCAACCGAACGGCTCAGACAGAAGAAAGACAAGCAGTTCAGGCGATCCCAGCTTTCGGAAGGAAGGAAGACACGTCAGAAAAGTTAGTCTCTCGATCTTATAAAATATCTATCGAAACACATAACAATAATAATGTAACAATAATAGTGTGACGTGATATTAAAAATGTCATATATTATTATAATGACATGTGTTATTGCATTAGTTTCTATATTTTTATTTTCTTAATTTAATTATGACTTTTTTTAAATAAATAATTTTATTTCTTTTCAAATTTAAACAAAATTTAATTTATATATAAATATTATACAAATATTTTTATTAAAATTAATATTTTTATTAAATATTTTTAATAAATGGTCATTATATTATTTAAAGCTTTACGACAGAACTGTGTGGCGGTAAGAGGCTTAACGGATAAAAATTTGAAAAATTAAGATAAAGAATTGCGAATTCTATAAATATAAATGAAAAGGCGTTATAAAAAAGATTGAGGAATTTTAGGTTTCGGAAAATGAAAAGACACCAGAAAGAGGGAGGAAGTGAATAAGACATTAAATTACTTTTAAGTTTGTTTTATTAAAAACCGTAAGAAATAATTGAAAAAATAAATTATTTAATGTTAATGGAAGTTTTCAATCAAATAGCGGAAAATTATCCAAACATCAATAATTTTATTCATTCTGGGATGTTTTTGAAACCATTGATAAAAAAACTTTCAGTAAAATTTATTACTTTTGTAATGCATATATAAACTATTTCTTAATAATATAGTTAATAGTTTTTCTTAAATTTGTTAATCTTTTTTAAATTCTTATACAATCATATATTTTTTATGTTGAAATATATTTTAATAATTTAACTAATGAATTAAAAAATGTTTTTGATTTGTTTTAATTTTTAAAATTTAGTATGTTTTCTTAACTTTATATAATTTTTTTTTTAAATTATCAGATAATTTTATTATTAAATTTATATTTACAAGATTTATTAAACCATAAAAAATATTTAAAGATCCGATAAAAAATAGTTTAAAGTTTAAAATTAATATAAAAATTTAAAAAAACATAAAACTATAAATTTTAAAAAGAAAAAAGTTATAAAAATTAAAAGAAAGAAGTCGTATACTAACATCATGACTTCTATAAGTTAAAATAAAATAAAATAAAATAAAACTACAATTATTAAAGTAAGAAGAGAGAAGTTGTAAATAATAATCATGACTCTTGTATAAAATTATAACTTATACTTTTAGAATTTGACTTCATCATTTTAAATAGACTTCAGAATTGTCTTATCTTTTTTAAAATGTTTAAAATGGTCCTAAATTTTGAAAAAACTGGTCAACTTAATCCTTTTTTGTTACGACATCAAATTTTTAACAGGACAGCTGCCACCCTAGACAAAAGTTAATGATGTGTACAGTTTCTCTGACTGCGTGGCAACCCTAATTCCCAAACCCTACTTTCCTTGTGCCGCCAGCACCATTGGCAACCGTAGGCCGCCGTCAGCTACCCTGCCATCTTGTCGCAACCTCGCCTCACGTTTCAGGCTCCCTAAAACCGTGATTTAGAAACCATGGTTGCGCGATCAGGATTACAATTTGGATGTGGAATCTCTGTCTGGATTTCTTTTCTTACAGGTGCTCGCGGTTTGCGAAGGTGGAGAAACCATGGTGTGCAGGTTGCGATCTGGAGGTGCAGCGTGATAGTTCTACCGTGCGAAGAAGATGATGAACATTGGTCATGGTGGGTTTCTATCGCAGTGGGAGATGGCGCGATTTAGGTCTGGTGGAGGCGCTGATGGCTAACTCAAGGTTGGGCAAAAGTCACGAGGTAGGTTTCGAAAGATTTTGGGTGACGGTTGCCCATGGTGCTCGCAGCACAAGAAAGCTAGAGTTTGGAAATTAGGGTTGCCATGCAGTCAGATAAACTGGACACGTCATTAACTTTTAAAGTCGACTTTAAAAATTCTAAAATGTAAAATAAGAAAAGAAAACGCTAGAAGGAGGGCTTGAACCTCCGACCTTGAGGTTAACAGCCACACGCTCTAACCAACTGAGCTATTCCAGCTTTATTACTACTCAATCTTAATAAATTAGATATATTAAATTAAAATATATAAGGACATCGAACAGAGGAGATAGCTTTCTCTTTCCTAACCCTGCAATTCTGACGAAACCGAAGAACTACGATGGTCATGAAAAATTGAGAATGAGAAAAATAAGAAAAGCGTAGCAATGATGATAGCAATGATGATGATGAAGATTGGATGAATGAAGAAGAATGGGTATGAACAAAATGAATTATTAAGAATTTCAATGTCATTCAATGAAATGTAAATAGTCAAAATAATTGTAATGCTTTCCATTTTTGTACCATCTCTTATTTTGTTAACGATGCCACCCTTTTTTTTAACTATTATTCCAAAACTATCCTCATTTAACCCAGAAAGGGTTTACAAATCACTTTTGAAAAGTTAATCCCAAGAAATATTAAAACTCACTTCCAGAATTTGAACTGCGAAGTGATTCAGGGGAAAAAATGTTGCTAGAGCTTACAAATCACTTATAGAATCAGCCTTCTGAAAAAAATCATTAGTTCTGGAATTAAAATTTTGAAGAAATAAATACATTTTAATTTTGTTTTGTAATACAAGTTAAAAATGAGTAAAGGGTAAAACAATCAACATAAAAAATTGGAACCACCACCATGTATTGATCATATTATCATCAGTTCCTAAAATATGCAGTTCATCAGTCTGAATTATTCCGCAACAAGAATTAGGCGTAAAGATATCATAATGTCAAGCTCCCTAATTCCTACTGCGCTCTTCATGACAAAAATGAAACAAATAACATGGTTTAAACCTGAAAATCGGAACGACAATGTCTATTTTCTCTACTAACAAGTATCTTTTACATTTTGCAACAGAATAACTGCACTAATGAAAGAGAAACAGCACCATAATCTCAGTTAGACACATCTCAGCCAGAAAAGTGAGAGTAATAATCTACAAACATGAGAATATTTGTGGTTAAAAATGTAATTTTATGGTTACAATAACAAATGATGAAATATGGTGTAGAATACAACTTCTCAATTACGAGAGAGTTGAAGTTGATGAATAGGACACTAAAGCCATGTTGTGTTATTCGGCTAACAATTTCAAGAAAATTCTTAGTATGAACTCCATAAGAAAATCCCCTTCCTAATTATTTTCAAAATTTAAAAACTGAAAAAATAATTATTTTTTTCTTATCACGTCGTGTTTTCAATTTTTTTCCCCGCTATTTCTATAAAAATACACTAATACGGTGGGCATAGCAATTGCAAGAATAAAAAAAAGTTGGCCTGCCTAAATTTTCTCTAGTTTTAAATCTAGTTATTAGAGAGTGGGGGAATAATTACTTCTATAATAGTCAGCCATTAATTAACTAACCCCAAGTGGAAGACTAAGCTATTTGATTAGGTTAAGCACACAACGCTACTTTTTAGTCAAAAGTTTACTAATTAAATTAAGCATATTTTAGAAAAAAAAGTTATACACAAAAAATATAATTAAAAGTTGATCTTATACAAAGGGAGAAACATTTTTCTTAAAGAGACAGACGGGAAAAGTTCTGTTCGAATGTATGAAAGGATAATTGACAATATTTTTTGATAATATTTTAACATTATTTATGTATTATTCAGTTATTGGTCTATGTTGGTGTTTATGATTATTATTATTAATTATGGAATAATTTTAGACCAATAACATAATGACATGTAGATAATGTTATCAAAAAAATGTTGTTAAAAAAATGTTGTTAAAGTATTATTATTCTATATAAAAACGTTATTTTTCAATAATTTTTAATTCGTTTCATATGATTTTTATAAAAAAAAAATCTTCTTTTAATTTCTTAACCAATACCCAAATTCTAGTTCGAAACCCATTTTTGTTTTCTGAAATAAGTTATGAAAATATCGGACTAATTTCTCTTTATAAAGTAATTTTGACTAAAACGTTTGAATTAACTCTGATATATCTTTTTTCAAACAAATGTCATAAAACATAATTTCACGTGTCATCATCTCTAGCAAACCTTGTGATCTACATAATGCATATAAAAAGAATTTCCACATAGTTTTATTTTCTTTTTAAACATCGGCATTAGTGTACTAAATAATCGAAATAATATATCCACTTTTTATATTAATTATCAATTGAAATAACAGGTTATCAACTTTTTGCATTCAGTAACATCTAGAAGTGTTATATCATTAATATAAAATGGAAAATTTGTATATATATATATATATATATATATATATATATATATATATACCTTTTAATTTTTTTGTTTTACATTTATTTAACACTTAATAAAAAAATAATATTTTTTATTTAAATTTTTTAAAACTATTTCAAATTTTAAAATAAAAATATAGTTTTAGTAGTTTTGGAGTAAATATAATATTAAATTAAAAATTAGTTTGACATATATATTTCTAGTCTAATAAAATAAGAAATGAGTATAAGTGTATCAATAGTGTTAAAAAGTATCACCATCATCAAGAAACCCGAGTCACATTATCTCCTAGAACAACATTACTTGATAAAACTAGTCAACGATTTGATACAAACATTCAGTAAAATTTGATCTCTTTATTAAATCATCCTATGTGTGTTAGTTGCATATACATACATGTAATCCTGAGGTGAATTCATGTTCTTTGTAATTTCAGTACTTTGAGTTCTCTTTCCAACTATCATTCTCAACAAGATTTAAACCTTAAATCTTAAAATTATTAGTACCTTTAAAACCACTTACTTAGAACATATGAAAAATTGATACAAAATCAAAGTAGAACACATCAATCCATATTTAAATTTCTCATAACATGAGTTGGAAGCATCTGGTCTGATACATCCTTTGATTAACAACAATATCTGAAAAGAACAATCTGATTTCCTTGGAACTTCATAATAACACCAGCTGGCGATATATTATGAAAATTGAACATTAAAAGTCGAAATAATTAGAATTTCTTTTTGAATCGTTCAAATGTGAAAGCATATCAGGTGACAAGCGAAGCATGCGCACACTTCTCTCCATTTTAAGTTCCGTGAGACGTTGAACTGTTGCGTTATGTTTTTCTAGGTTTTCTACGGTAATTATCTTTGTATAAAACAGATATTGGAGTTCTGCAAGTTTCTCTAGCTTTGCAATCTGCTGATCTAGGTCGCCAACATACACTCGATTCAGCTTTTCCAACACATCATTTGCTATTTTATCGATGACTTCAGATTCCATCCTGCACTTATATAATCATAATATTCTGATCATGCTTAGGATAAATCAATCTACCTTAAGCCAAAGAGATGAATAATGCTTAAAAGTAACAGCATGAACAGATGAATAAGGCTTAACAGTAACAGCGTGAACTTAACTAAGATTTTGATTATCTTTGACATAGATTAATTACCTGGTGACAGAGCAATCCCAACCAGAAAAATTAGCAGCTTCCTTTAGGGCTTCTCTCCATTTCTGCACCTTATGCATCTGACCCTGCAAATTTCTCTCATGTT
Source organism: Vigna angularis (assembly GCF_016808095.1). Taxonomy (NCBI): domain Eukaryota; kingdom Viridiplantae; phylum Streptophyta; class Magnoliopsida; order Fabales; family Fabaceae; genus Vigna; species Vigna angularis. The sequence goes on along the minus strand of NC_068979.1, from coordinate 22,974,808 downwards.
TCTCAAACGCTTCTGCATAAGTACCAGTCTGGTTGCGCACGTGGGAGGGATCTATGTCATAGAAAACGGGCAACACAATCTGCCCCCTCATCCTTCGACATTCGAGTATTTTCACAAGCTCATCCAAACACCACTTGGAGTTTCCGTAGTTTTTGGAGAAAACGATGACAGAGAGTTTTGCGTCCTCGATGGCCTTAAGAAGAGAGGACGATATCTCTTCTCCTCTCTGAAGGTTGTAGTCAATGTATGTGTTGACGTCGAGTCTGGTCAAGGAGGCATGAAGGTGGCCAGTGAAAGTGTAGCGCGTGTCTTCGCCTCTGAAGCTGAGGAAGACGTCGTGCTTTTCCTGAGGGGCTGTTCCGGAGGAAGAAGAGCTTGACCATGCCATGGATAATGGACTTGGTGGGTGTTTTTGGTTAAAGGGTTTAACACTTTCTGTGTATATCTGAATATGTGTGTATGTGAATGTCAACTCCCTATTCTTATAGCTTCTTCTGCCATCAAAGATACTTATTACAGAAACCAGAATGAACCTTCCTACCACTCATCACACTCTTTCTAAGCTGTGCCCCACGATTCAAAATTTCAATGGTTTTACGCGTGAAAGTCTGTGGGAAAACGGCTACGCTATATTCTCAACCTCATTTATCGCTTTCATTTTTATTTCAAAAATTCTACGAAAATAACTACTTCATTTAAGTCAAACATAGAAAAAAACAGTGAAAATAAATTAAAAAATAAAGTTTGACTAAAGTCACATATTTTTAAATCACTCGTCCTTATTTTTCTTCAACCAATTTTCTTTTTAACAACATTGTAATACAGTGTGTGTTACTTTTTTACTAATTTATTATTTATTTGATATTATATTAATATATTTTAAATTTAATAAAAAGAATAATACATGTATTGTATTAAAATGTTGTAAAAAAAAGTTGTATTAACGTATCATTGTCATTTTTCTTATATTTATTATATTTTGCCTTTGCCGAGAAAAAGTACACTCTTTATTAAATGATAAAATTACTCTTTATCTCTCTAGTGAAGCCGAGAAAAAGTATATTATTTATTAAATGGTAAAATTACTCTTTATCTCTCTAGCGAAAGAATTATTTTTATTTTAATAGTCTCTCTAAATTAAAAATACCATATATGCGTTTATTTTTATAGTATGCATGTTTTAGTTATGTATAATCATCGTTATTAACTACTAATTATAATCACTTTAGAGACTAAAAAGCTCGAATAATTTGAATTTTAGGTCTTCGAAATAAAGTACTGTGAATGAAAATCATTCTAAATCGTCATCCATTTTAAACATTTCATCATTGAAACAAATTTCAAAGGTTAAACTGATTTATGGAAGTTTTCTTTATGGAAACTTTTATGGAAGAATGAAACTGCAGATAATGTAATATATATATATATATATATATATATATATATATATATATATATATATATATATGTTGCATAGGATTACCATGAGTTTGTATTGTTCGGTCTTATTTTATTTACTCATCATCTGTTCGCTTAATATAGGATTGATTAAGTGCAAGTTAGTTAGGTACCTTTAGATGACATATAAACTATGGATGAACTTAGGTTTAGAAGTGAGCCATTATCTAATCTTAATTAGTCTTGTGGGATCAAGTGATTATCCAGCCAACATGATAATTAAGAAAACACAAGAGACTAATGACATCTCTTTCCACTAACGTAATCTTTAGGTAAAGTCTAATTCATGTCTTGCTTAACAAAACTAGCTTTGCTTAAGAAGACTCACTATCTATAAAAAAAAATAATGTTATTATACGTTTATAAAGAAACCTAAAGAGATAACGCGCATTGAATTCCTGGGTAAAGCATAAATGTTTTTTTATAGCATATTGTAATAATCAAATAAAAAAAAAGATAATGTTTTGTATTACCTTTTTGAATTTTAAATCTAATTCAATCTTATCAAAATCAACTTCTAAAATAAAATTTGCATCAACTTACATCCTATAAATTTGAGTTATTTTATAAGAATAGACAAATTTGTCCCATATATTATGAGAATAGACAGATTTAAAAAAATTACGAAAATAGAATAGTCATGCATTTCTTATACATTTTTTGCATTTCTTAGATGACTTCAGCTCTACCATATTTGAAAAGTTAAAGTCATCATATCTCTCACAACTTCAATGCGTTCTAATCAATTACGAAAACTAAAAACCTATTACGTAAAATTGAAGGGTTGTGAAGAATTACACAATTTTTTTACAATCTCTCCATTTTCGTAATATATAAGCTAAATTTGTCTATTCTTAGAAAAATTCTCGTAATATATAAGCCAAATTTATCGTTAAAATCATAAATCTGCTTTACTTTTAATGGATATATATATTTTTAATATCCCTAACTTCGAAATATATATATATTTTGAACATAAAATTAAATATTAATAAATTATTCAAATGGATAACACGACAAATCTCACAATCAACCATTATTTGTTAGATTTTAAATCACTCTAATATCAAATTTTAAAGTGAAGTCTACGCTCACTTTTATATTTTGTAAATTCATCCATTTCTAATCAACTAAGAATCTAGAACATGCTTCTTCTTAATATTTGTAACTATGAAATGAAAAGTCAAAATTGGCGAACCTCATAAAACCAGAATACGTTTTCTGGTTGGACACCAACTTGATATTATAACCGAGTTTTGCGACTGTTCTATATCCTTTTCACATGCATAGCTGACTTTTCTGTGCTCAACGTGCAATGCATTCACATTAGCAACAACCACGAAATTTCAAAGACCTTGCTTCTGACATTTCACCGTTATTATTGATCTTCTTTATTCCTGGGTTATAGAGTGGTGCCAATCTATAAAGCGAAGTATATCATTAAAGAGGTTAACTTTACATACATACACACTAGTGACATAGAGTTTCACATACTCAATATTTCTGGCCATATTCATAGTCTATCATGTATTCATCCTTTTCATCTTCCTCCAATACTAAACCAGAAAAACACGAGGTGTTCATTAGTTTTAAAAGTGAAGACACCCGCAAGACATTCACAAGCCATCTTAATGGTGCTTTGAAAAGACGAGATATCGAAACCTACACAGAGTGCAAAGTTGAGAGAGGAGAAGAAATGCCCTTAACCCATGTTAGGGCTATTCAAGAATCCAAACTCTCTTTGATTGTTTTCTCCAAAAACTATGCAGATTCTAAGTGTTTGGATGAACTGGTGAAAATAGTTGAGTGTGGAAAGACAAAAAGGTATATTGTATTGCCTGTTTTCTATGACATTGATCCTTCTGATGTGAGGAATCAGAGAGGAACCTTTGCTGAGGCTTTTGCCAAACATGAGCGACATTTTGAGGAGAAGAAGAAGGTACGAGAATGGAGGAATGCTTTGGTGGAAGCAGCAAATTTTTCTGGTTGGGATTGCACCGACGCCAACAGGTAACTCTATTTCGTTATTTAGTTTTGCTTAAACATGAAATAGATTTTTGTGAATGTTTGAGGTTGTAATAGATTGCATTCTGTGTGATGTTGTGGTACAGGACAGAATTTGAAATGGTTGAGGAAATTGCAAACGATGTGCTTGAAAAGTTGAACCGTGCGAATGTGATTGACCTAGATGTGCAGATTGCTAAATTGGAGCAACTGGCACAACTTCAATATGATCTTTATACAAAGATTATCTCTTTGGAAAACTTGCAAAAACACAATGCTACGGTTCAACGTGTGACTGAACTTAAAATGGAGAGGAGCATTCGTTTGCTTCGTCTAACACCGGATATGCTCTCGTATACGCAAAAGTCAAACTCTGATTATGACTATGGCTTTTGAATTTTATTTCTTAAAATGTTAAATGTAAAAGGAAGGAGAAAGATGTGGATTGGAAGATTGATTATGTTTATTTCATTCCCTTGTTTAATCTCAATTTTGTGTAAATATTGGGGTACGTTTCGTATAAGAATGGTAAGAGAATTAAGAAAGTTCTAACAAATTTTGTTCAGTGTTTTTAAAACGTTTCGTTCCATTATAAATCAACGAATAGTATGATTTTTTTTTATCTTATTGTATTTCAATTCATTTTATTATTTTATTATATTTTGATATATTTGTGTTATAGTTTTCTCTTACATTCCACTTACAACTTTACAAATTATTATTTTATTATTATTATTAACCGATAAGATCAAGTGTTTTTTCCAATATATTCGTATAATACTAGTTAATTGCATTATTAATAACTCATATAAACTCAAGAACAACACATCAATTGACAAATAAGTACAAAGAAGATAAAATTTCAACTATACAAAATTAGACTTTGGTGTTTGAAGACATTTTAAAATGAAATATACTAGAAATGATATGAAGTGACATTGTTAAGGTTAGCTTTCACTAATTCACTCTTGTGCATACACAATTTCATCTCTTCTCCATCAAATTAATAAACTCAATCCACAAAATTACTCTAGCCCTAATCCCTTAGGTGAAAGAGCTTTTACTTATTAACTAACAATCCCTTGATTAATTAACAAGCAAAACTCGCATTAAGAGCTATGATCTAAGACAATAAGTGAATCATCTTCCATCCCTATGATCAATGAACCACTAGGACTCTTATTTCAGTTCTAGATACACAACATACATTTCCATACCTATGAATCAAAGATCAAGCCATGAACATATTACATGCAAGCTTTAAGAATGGAAAAAAGAATAGTGGCAATTGATAGAAAAAGCATATATATATTTGAATCATCCAACAAATACACAAGAATTCAGAGGTTACATCTATCCCCAATATGGAGAGCCTTTGAGCTTACAAAATGATCATGGAAGAAGAAGAAGAACCCAAAGAGGTAGAAGGGAGTGTTCCCACAAACCCTAGCAGCCCTCCAAGATCTATGGGTCACTAAGACTCTTCAATGTAAAACAAGATGAAAGAGAGGATTTAAACAAGTAATAAGCAATGTAAAGGAGGATCTTCCTAATATCAAAATAGATAAAAAAGAGGGGATAAGAGTATTAATTACTTAATGTAACCCAAAATATAGATAAACACTAAAACAAGATGAAAGAGAGGATTTAAACAAGTAATAAGCTAAAGGAAAGTTGATTTTGTCTCTAAAATGAATCTCGTAAGAATTACCATTATCAATCTCTCAAACGCGAAGGAAGTGCTCCATAGCATTGGTGATGATGAGTTTACTTCTCTTTTAAAAGTGTCCTCCATAGTCATGCTTTTTCACAATTTTCATCACAATGTATCACTCATCTATCTCACTATGTTTGTTTGATTCCAAATCGCGTTATTTAGAAATAATCGTAGAAAACCCCAAATCAATTATAAAAACTCAAGAGTAAAATCGTAAATTCTTTCCTACTTTTGTCAATAATGAAACTCTAATTTATTTTCATTCCCCCATTCTATTGCAAAATAAAAAAGGAAAGATGAAAATTACCAATTATGTACGGGCAACAGACATGAAGGCACAATGAAGCCAAACCTTGGAGATGAATATCGAAGTTGAATGAAAGTGTCAAAGATAGACATGCTTATATTCTCCTTTCGTTGCATTTAGCCAAGCCCCAACCTCCCATTTTGTGAACTTCTCCTGATAATCATATGGCACTTGTCCAGAGAAGCTTCATCGAGGCTAGAAATAAAACTTTTCATACGAGCTCCCATATTACGATGTGGTGGCAGGAAGTGAAAAACAACCGAAAATGAACTTAGAGATTACGGGAAGGAAAGAAGAAGAACAACGTTTTCACAAAAAAGAAAAAAAGTAAAGAAAAAATATATGAAAAAGTCAAGAAAGAGAAAGAAGTGAAGATGAAGCAGGATCAATTTTGCGGAAGTAGAAATTAAGGGAATTAAAATTTTTTAAAAGAATTATGAGTGGTTTATTTGAGAATCCACCGAAAAGTATTTAAAAAATAAAAATTTAAAACTTAGTTGCGGTTTTAATAAAACAGTTAGAAATTTAAGGGGGTTTTAATAAAACCGTCAAGAATTTAAGGGGTATTTAGAAACATTAGGAAATAAACTCCTCCTATATTACATTATTTTTGTAGTGATATATTTTCAAGGTGAGTCTCTTCCATATTGGTACACTTTCCCTCTAGTCAAATAAACTCCTCTTATATTACGTGATTTTTATAGTGATATATCTCCAAGGTAAGTCTCTTCCATATTGGTACACTTCCCTTCTAGAGTCAAAGCATTTCCAACCATGAGTATCTCTTTTTCGTACTGTCGTTCATCTTAGCGGAATACACTTACCAGAAACTCTTTGTAAGGAATACTTTAAAGACAAAGACCATTGTACTTGTTTGAGCCAACCTTGCTCTGATACCAGTTATTAAGTTTATAGAGGAGGAGATTCACTAGGAAGACACAACATTATTGAGATCTGAGTTTAACTATATAAGGAATTGACCACAGTCAGTCGTGTAAAATGGATAAGTCCAATCAAGTATGTGGTTTATTATTTAACTGTTTACAATATTAAAAAAATTGTGTGTCCTTCTTCTTCTTTATTAGTGTCAGTCATCGATCGATCATAAGTATAAAAGGACACTTATTTATATGTAATATGACTTGTATTTCTTCCTTCTTGTTTCTTGTCCCCCTCTCCACACTGAGTTTGTTCGCGAAACCTAACATTATTTTAGGTTTGGCCCGATAAAAAGTTGTTGTATAGGTTCAATATACACACATATCCATAGATCTCCATACTGGTAAGATATTGTCCGCTTTAGGCTAAGCCTTCACAGATTTGCTTTTGGTACCACTATAAAAGACCTCTTATCAAGGAAGGTATCTTATGTGTATATAAACTCATGTTTATATAAAGAATTTTATCTAATGTGTGATTTTGTTTGTACCCAACAAAAGTTTCATTTTCTTACTATGTCGCACTTGCGTCTCTTTTCCTACGGTGAATACGATTAAGAGTTCCAGCGATGAGAGCTTCATCTTCATCCGATTTCATGCCACCGTGTGACTGTTTCAGGATCTTTCTCGCATGCTTTGGTATCCTAATTTTTCTTTTTCTTTTTTTGCTGAGAAGATTACTTATGTTTTTTTTAATTATTAAGTATGGTTTATTGTTGAAATTTCACTTGTTTTTCAGTTCTTTATGCGGGAAAGAATTGCTGAAATTTATAATTCCATTTGTTTCTAATCCCAAAGTAGGAAAATTTTCAGAGGCTCATTTTATCGAAAGCAAACATTACTGGAAATACATTGTGATGTTTAGCATTGGAAACGAGAAATGAAGAATAAGGTAGGATGTTGTTGCTAATCTTGGTGTGTAGGATAGGAATCTTAGTGAGTAGGAATCTTGGTGTATAGGAATTTTGGCATATAGGAATTTTGGTATAGATGACTCGATCCAAGTTTTGTAATTCACAGTCTTTCATAAAAAAACTCTTGCTTGAATAAGATGAAATAAGGATTAGAAGAAATGTGTTCTCTTTTATTTGTGATTGCACATAACTACATAAAATATTTTCAATCATATTTTAATATATGTTTGAAGTTAGTGATGCAAATTTAAGCGCATATAAATTTTAAGTATACAAATTTAAGCTTACAAATTTGAAGTTGTATAAATATTCAATTGTACAAAAATTTATTGAAAAAAATTTCGCACCCTTCTTCTTTAGTGCTCTTGCAGCCACTGAACCGATCATTTGAAGAAAGGTGTGAAAAGACACTTATTCACATGTGTGATGTCTGAATATTTATATCCACATTTAGTTTTTAATATTGGATTCTGGTTTTTGCACTTTTCAAATACTAAAAATATACTTAACTCAATAAAATATTGTAAACCTAGATGTTCTCCAACAAAAAATGTCGGTCAGCCCATGATTTTTTAAAGGGTATATACAAAATCTCAGCTTTTTTCACTTTTACATATAACTGAACTAGGATGCTCTATTATGAAAAACAAAGAGTACGAATAACAAAACTAACAATGGTTTTTCCCGTTGACAAAGGAAGAATCATACATTTCACGTAAATTTTATGTGCTCAAACTTGTTTTGAGATGTCTAAGGATGCTCCACATGAATGTGGAAACAAAGAAAAGAATGATACCAGTAATGATAGCATACTTCAGGCCAAGGTTCACTAGCAAGTTTACTAGCAGCCCAGCAAAAACCACACCAAAGAAATTAGCAGACACAGCAGCCCAAAATGGCATATCAAGAATGGCTGCTACAAATGCTCCAGTCCATGCTCCTGTTCCAGGAAAAGGAACAGCCACAAATAGCATCAGACCAAGCCACTGAAACTCCTCCACTGGACCAGCCTTCTCTTTGGCATTCTCAAACAGCATATCAAGCAATCGTGACACAGTAGAGCTCCTTGCAGAGAGGAAAGACGCAAATCTTTTCAGGTAGAGTACAATGAATGGCACAGGGACCATGTTCCTACATCAATCACACAAATATTGTTTATCCAACTACAAAAAATCAATTTAAATTACATCAACAGTAAACAAACAATGTCATATTATCTGACATAACTATTCCAAGTAAAGAAGGAATGTCACAACAAACCAGTTAAATTAACCATGGGAAATCCTAGAGAGCCACGTAAGGATAAATGGATTGCAGTGAATTTCAAGAATATCTTACAAAAATTAACTATAAAAGATTGTGCTCGATAGAATGAAAAAATTTTAAAGACTAACCCAAGAATGGACAAGATTGTTAAAGTTGTGGGGTTGAGTTGCATCCAGTAACCCACAGGAATAGCACCACGAAGCTCCAGCACAGGAAGAGTGGCAAGTGTGAAGATGACAACCCCATCAGGCCAACCCAATTTCCTCAAAGAATTGGCAATTTTCAAGCCAAAACCAGAGGCTTTGATGGAGTCAACAGCAGCATTTGCATCCTTTGAAACAGCAAACCAGGCCAGGGACAAAGAGGCCCAAAATATGACCCAGAAGGCGAATTTAACTGGCTTTTCCCCAGAAAGCAGCAACCTTTCGGCTTCATCAGCAGGGTCAAAGCATTTATCAGAAGAAGCTCGTATTTGGGTCAGTGGGAAAGGGGTAATTGCAATAGGAGGTCTGAAATGGGGAGAACCATGAAGGGTTGAGAATGAGAAGGTTGATTTAAAAGATTGTCTACCCTTTTGGATGAGAGGATGAAAATTGAAAGATGAAATCCCGCTGTGGGTTTTTCTGATATGGAATGTCAGTGACAAAGATGAGGCAGCCATTATTAACCCAGCAAGTGGGGAACGATGAAAACTATTTTTGATAAGAAAAAGTGTGGAACGATGAAAACTATTTTTGATAAGAAAAAGTGTGGAACTTAGAATTGAGAAAGGTTGGTGTTCAAGCTCAGTATCATCATCTTCTTGAGGGATGGAGGCTGAGAGGTTGAATACCCTATATGTATAACCCTGAAAGAAAATATTTTCAATTTTTTTAAAACGAAGAAATTTAGAAAAGAAAATATAGATAACAATATTTAATATTTTGTTTAATCTACTAAAAATACTAAGAAAGCATATTATTAGAAAAACTCGAAATCATTCATGATTACTACCTCGACACATGTACATTATATTGATTTTTTCTTTTTTTTCATTCATGAATGGAATTTATATGACTACAATACATTTTTTTTTCTCATTTTCCTTTTTTTTCAGTTATAGAATTTACTATATTACATTCAAATCCCTTCAACATATACTTTTTTCTTTTTTTGGAATTTATCACATTGTTTACTCAGTCAATACCAATTTAATATGTTGATTTTTGAGTTTTTTTCTTTAATTTTTTTTTCTTGTGGTGTTTTCTATTACTAACACGGTCTTATGTCCTAGGTTTTCTTATTTTTTATAATTTTAATGCATACAAATAAAGACAAAAAATAATAAAGTGACGATATACTTTTTATTCACTTTCTTTTTATTTTAAAAGAAGTAAAGATATTATAAATATTGTGTAAAAGATAAAAGTTTAAGCTAATCAAATGTGACCTATCTATAACTCCTAGTTATAAGAGCAAGTATTTATTAAGAGTTAGGAACTATATTTACAAGTCAAAACACAATTTTATAGCAGCTCAATTAATATCACCTATAATAATATTTTTATGAGCAATTATTTTAGTAGAAATTAAACTTTTTTCACAGCCATAAAATCCTTAAATAATAACCAATTTTAAGGCAAAATTATAAACTTAAATTTATTGGTATCTAAAATAGTTTATAAAGTGATCACTAACATTAACTACGAAAATTTTGACTATTGAAAAAATTAATGTATAAATTAGTTACTAATTAGGTACTCTTTTAGTGGTTGCAATTTCCTAAAACTTAAAATATTTAAACTATAAGTTACTCTTTTTAGACTCTATGAAAGAAAGTCATATTATGTTTATTGGAGTTCAACAAGAGTCAAATTACTGCATTTATTTGGAAAATAGAGAAAAAGATTTGTTAAGTACACAATATGAACTTGAAATGTCATTCTTATTGAGTTTAAGATGTTAAAATATTCAATCTTTTCAGGATGACCATGTAAAGAGACTAATGTGTCAACCTAATACACTCATGAAATATTAGAACTTCTAATTCAATAAAAGTATCTACCAATCTCAATTTCAGACACTCATCACATGTGCAAAGGATACTTTATCAATCTTACTTTCCCTAATTTTATCAAATCATGAATTCTTAGAATCATGACCATGCAAAAAAGACACATGTATTGAACTATAAAGTTCAATACAATTTCTTTTTTCAAATCAACAAAAGTACAAATTCACAACCTATAATTGGAACCCAAATAGAAAGAAAAATGTTTTTAGACTTTTACTAATGATCAATAGTAAAAAAAGAAATGAACACAAGGTGCAATTCAGTTCTCATGCTTTTAACATAGACAGAGCGAAACACAAAATTTAGACTACAATATATAATATAATTCCTAAACATAACATTGAATCATGTTGAAAGGAAACTAATGATGAAACTAAGAAAATTTTTAAACTAATCATCAATAGTCATTAAGGATCAAACAACAAAAAGAAGAAAATACCCAATCTACTTATTTCAAATATAATAACAATCATATAACCAATATTTTATTGGTAGTATAGAAACCATTTTGGGGCTAATGATTACTTTCTTTTAAATCTTTCTATTGTATCAACATCAACGTGAAACCATGCTTGGTAGATTTGATCTTGCACCTAGAAAATTGCAATCCAAGTAAGTTACATGACCAATAAATCCTTGCATTTCACATATCAATATATATATATATATATATATATATATATATATATATATATATATAGTAGTAGATCTTAACAAATTAAGAATTCACAAATTAAATCACTTATCCTATCAAGCATGGTAAATGAACCACATATACCTATCTCATCTACTGGCTCATATATCACAATGCTAAACTCCAAGAGAATGTTAGGTTTATAAAAAAGGAGATTCATTTGGGAGACACAACACCAATGAGATATGAGTCCAAACACATAAGGGATTGACATAATTCTCTACCCAAAATCTTAAGGTAATGGATTAATAGGTCTTCACCTTTATATGTTGCTCCACTTTTTCATTTCTACCCAATGTGGGACTTAGACTCACACTTGGAATTATAACAATCTCCCCTTTCAAAGGTGAGTCCCTTCCAAATTGGTATACTATCCCTCTAGCGAAAGCATTCCCAATCACAAGTACTCCTCGTATTGTCGTTCATCTTAACAGGACACGCTTACCTGCAAGTCTTTGCTAGGAAGGCTTTTGATACAGGAACCATTGTACTCATCTGAGCCGATTACCAAGATGAACCAGACTCTGAAACCACTTGTTAGGTTTATGGAGGAGGAGGTTCAATAGGAGACATTTCACCTTTATATGATGTTGTACTTTCTCATTTCTACCCAATGTAGGATTAGACTCACACTTGGAATTCTAAGAGAGAAAAACCAAAATCACAATCCCTGAACTTTAAATCAAGAACAAAATAAGAACATCTAACCAATATCAGACAAAATCGTCATCGACGGGGCTCCTTAAAACGGACAATCTCAGACCAAATTGACATTGATGAGGCTTCCTGCGACAAAACGCTAGCGACCTACTAGGGTGGCAAGGCATTACGAACTAATTATTCAATTGGGAGCATTGTCGAAATGCCTGGGAGACCTAACCTAGAGATGTCAATACTAACACCTAAAGACACCCAAATCCTCACTCAAAGTTGGGTTTTTGAAAGCAATATTGAGTAAAGAAGGAAGGTATGGGAAATTGGAACATGGAAGAGGAAGAATTTGAGACAAAATTTTGGAGAAGTAAAAGATTTTGAGAAAAAGGAAAATGGGAGAAGGCTGAGGTTGCTTGTGACATAAGAATGGAGGAAACATATCTTTCGATAAACAACTACAACAATCTTATTGACAAAATTTACTAATAGATGATTGAACCACACTAACACAATTCATTAAACTGCGAAATTTATGTCAATAAATAAACTATCAAAACTCATCGATAATTTTCCTTGATAAATTTTCATCCTTTAATAATTTTTTGTCAATAAATTCAATATTTCATACATTGTGTAATTTGAAATGATAGTGTAATTTGAAATGATGCTTTAATATTGTTTTCCTCCTAACCCATTTTCCACTGTAAGAAAATTATTAAATAGCAACCAATTTTAAAGGAAAAAATAATTAGTCATTAGAATACCTAATCTAGATACTAATTTATATACTAAATATTATTAATATGTAAAATAGTTTCTATTATAAATAAAAATATATAATTAATTTGTGAATTGAAATTTAAATTGGTCTGTTACCAAAAAATCATTTTCTAATATATTAGAATATATATATATATATATATATATATATATATATATATATATATAGAGAGAGAGAGAGAGAGAGAGAGAGAGAGAGACTTGCAATTTGTTAATATCGTATCACCCACATTAACACATCCTGTCAAATTTTGTGTTAAGTGACGTATAGTTCTTTTGAAAATTACATTGTGACCTTTGGAGCAACTTAAAATTAGAAACGTTAATATTTTAACATCCATTAAATATAATAAATTAAATAATTTGATAACTTAAATAATAATATTTTAATTATGTCTATTTCATATTTTTAATTTGATTTCATTAGACATATTGGTATATTATTAGAGATATGGTAAAGTGGATGTATTGTTTTTCGATGTGTTTTATTTTCTTGAAACTAATTAACGATGATAGGTGCGAGATTGTCAGAAAAGGAAAGGAGAAGGGGTACTGTATTACGATACAAACAATGGGGAGAACTTAACAAGGTGCTTCTCACTTCTAGTTTGTTGTCTACCATTTAACAAACACTAATTTATAAAATATGTTGTTTTCCTCTGCCTTTGAACTTTACACCATTCATGGACTTATGTTCTTTCACTCGCCTTCAGGAAAAGTTCTACATAAGAAATAGTGAATTTTTTTATCTAAAAATATATGCTTCTAATTTCGATTTATTAAGCTTTTGAATTGAAGTTGAATAGATATGATGAGTGAGTAATGCATTTGGACAACCAGAAGTGAAACAAAATACAAAACCGCATTCAAACCAAGACACACATGTTCAAAGCCAACCTGGTAAATATTATTTCAAATTTTTTAATAAAATCTTTAGATGGCAAAATATATTCTAATAGATATTCCAAAAAAGGTTATATTATACATCGATATGAATATTCTTATAGATATTCAAATATGCATGCACTAAATCAACAAATTCCATCAAGAGAAACAGAAATGAACTCCGATTAAACAAATGCTGCTATATTTCTGAAGAATAAAAATAATCTTCTATCGGTGACAAAAAATTGTGAACTATTTACATGTCGCAGTATCGCCATAAAATTACATAAACCGTCAAACAAAAATATTCCCCTAATCCACATGCTTCTTCCAAGGACCACGATGAGCTATGCTTAATGAAGGCAATGGACTATAACATATTCCTAAATACTCAATACTTTCTAGGAAAACTCACGGTGGCTTCAATGGGTACTCATACATAGACTTTCGTTGCAAAATTCATAGGCTTCTCACAGTAAACCTTCTGCCTCTAAGTCTCTTGCCACTGAAAAAGAAAAGGCATCAGATGTTAAGGTACCGTGGTAGCACTTCTGTCAGTTAAAATAGAGGAAGATATAGAAATTGGAACAACACTTTTTTAACACTCAACAAAAATATATGATGTAGAAATATGCAATGCAGTCAAACCAGTATCGCCAAATTCTTCTCAGAGTTTTAGTCATCAGCAAGTTGCATAAGAAAGGTATTAATTATTAGTTGCATAAAATTTACGACATTGAGGAAGCTTCGCTTAACTACTTGGTCCACCACGCTAACTAAAGCTTCCTTCTAATTACTTGGTTCTCCGCACTGCAAAACATTTTTCTATGATTGATGTTTGAATTATATGAGATTTGTTTCTCCCAAAAGAAAAGTAATTTTTCTTTTGCTTCTATGACGAAACATCGTGATCATATCTAAATACAATTCAACCAACGATTTTGAAGAATATGTAAAACAAGTTTACAGAGTCTCCAAACTAATATTTGGAGTAAGTAAACTTTAATCCAAACATTATACGAAGTGAACATCTAGAAGAAAGAGATACAATAAGAAGGAATCAGAAACAAGAAGAAAACTGACCATTTGACATGGGAAGAACCAAAACAACTCGCATGGTCACGGTGTTTGGTGGAAGCTGCAAGCGAAGAGGATAAAGCCTTCCATTCAAAGGACTCCGATTACATACAATGATTCCCTCTAGACCTGTCTCTTCCTCAAACTTTCGAGTCAATTCTTCAACTCCATTCCCTTTGAAAATCAAAGAATAGCCCTGCGAACCTTCATCCAACACCTCCCCGTTCTCTTCAGCAATATTGTAGTAAATAATCCGCCCTTCCATCTTCTGTGACAAACCATTCAATTCATTCGACTGCAAACAAAACCAACCACAATCATCACCCACAACAACGACAGGAAGAGGCTATGTAAAGTGACAACTTCAGTATTTTTAAGCCTAAAAGGAAAAAAAGTGCTAACAAATAATTATAAAGCATCTGTGAATCGAAACTGTAAAGTTTATATGAAAAATATTTCCAGTAACTACAATCACAACTTCAAACCTTGACATGGAAGGACATGGAATTGATCAGGAATTTCCTTCCATGTCAAGGATTATGTGAGGAAACTGCAATTGCGAGTAAAACTTTGTCCTTGTCCATATTGCTATGGTAAAACTTCTATGGAACAAAAGCACGTGCATGTGAATTTTGTTCATAAAGACAAAAACATAACTTTACCAAGAATCTCATAATACCTGTTGCCTTGTAAAGCTGGCAGACAATGATGGTGGTGGGGGAACCGGCGCGCTGGCCAGGACTGGAACAGGGTCGGAACCTGGCAACGGGGGAGCAGAGGGTTTACTGCTATTCGCCGGAGAGTTGACATAAATCTCGACGACCTCCACGTCCCAGAGGATCCAGTCCTGGGTGGCGGTCCTGTGAGGAATATCGTGCGTGACGGAGTTTCTCCAGGGCGGCACGCCCCCATTGGCGCGGAGGAAGTTGCCGTAGCGAGTCTTGAGCCTGACGCGGCCTCCGTCCTTGATGGGCTCCCACTCGACGGAGGAGTCGAGCCTCTGAGGGAGGGTCTGGAGGACCTTGTGGCCCGTCATGCCCAGGAGGAAGTTGATGTTGGAGGCTGTGAGGTATTTTCCGTAACAGCTTTTCAGGCGAATTATGTTGTCGTATTCGGGAACGTATTCGACGAGCCAGCGCGCGCTCTTGGAGGAGCCGTTGCGGCCTTGCGTGACGGACTCCTCGTCGTCCTCCGCCAGCAAGTACTTGTCGTGGTGGCTGCGGAGGCGCACCGCCTTGGCGCGGTGGAAGAAGTCCATGCCATTTCTGAACTTGTTGGAAGTTATTGCCTGCATGAGTAGTATGTAATGTAATTATACGATGAGAAGATGAGTATTCAGTGACTGGGAGAAATGAAAGGAGATGGGTATTTATTCGGTAATGAAACTTTTACTATCATTATTTTTATTATTGTAATGGTTGTGGGTAAGAGTTAGTGTGCGTGACTGGTTGTTTGAACATTCAACTGTCCAGGATGAAGAAAGGGAAAGAGGGAGTCAGCAGTGGCGACTTTTCAGGGACAACGCGTTTGGCCCTATGCATTACGTGGCGGAAGCGTCTAATCCGATTCATATGTTTCAGTTTCAGTTTTCGTTCCGTGTTCTGCATCTCACCACAAATTATTGGTCATTCGCGTGTGACTTTTCGTAGAAATTATTACGTCATCTCAGCATGGCAAAATGCTTAATCCAGTTCAGTTTCTTAGCCTGGAAATCAGACCTCGCAATTATTGAGACCAACTTCAGCCGACTTTAAAACATTGAATTCAAGTAATACCTACTCAAATTATCATCTTATCTTATGACAGACACAAATTAAGTATACCACAAACATTTTCAAAGTGGGAAATATTCCAACTAATTTCCAACATACCCTCACTCTTGCTTTCTAACACACCACCGTGTTAACATGCCAATGGTTATTTCCATGAAAAATATAGAAAATAGTTTGGTAACTATAGAAATTTATTTGTGTAATTGAGTTGATGTTACAATTGCTATGATAGCGGTTTTTAGCGTTAAAAAAATGTTTTAAGTGGATTTAGAATTATTATTTTTGTAATCACCAATGAAGCACATGTTTTAATCAATTTCTCTTTGCACCCATCATAGCTTTAGGAAAAACAATTTCCAGAATAGGAGTGGGTGAGTGTTTTCCAGGAAAGTGTGTGAGTCTCTTTCGAAAAAGTGTTTCCGAAATTAATTTATTGCAGTCTGAAAAATAAAATCCAGAATGATGGAGTATAGAAAGAAATTTGATGGGTTACATGAAGAAACAGCCGAAGGTACAAAGAAAATGCGCAGCCGAACCCAATTAATTTTTTACCATTGCAGTGTAGTTGAATTTATGACTCGGCCAACTTAAACAGAATGATTCAGTGAGACAGTGAGGATTGGATTGGATATGCTATGCCAGATAGGATGAAGTGATGACTCGGCCTAATTAAACTCAGTCACTATCGGTGACTCATTTTTGGATATGTATGGAACTTTATAGTGTGCGGTTTGGCGTCTTTCATACAAAAAAATTGAAAATAGAGAATCAAAATGATCTTCCACTGGAAGCCACACTACCAAAACCTCAATCCAAAAAATATAATAAAATATCAAATAACAAAAGCATAAAGGAACTTAAGAGAGACAAGAAGGAAAAGAAACAATACGTGGTGGGGTGGAAGCTATGGAGATTGGTATGGAGACAAAAGCCACTCAAAAGTGTGAAACTAACGTCTACACAAGGTGTCTTACACAAATAGACAATGTTATATTGAAATGATTGGTCGTAAAGATAAATAAATTGTTGTTAACTTTGTATATTCTTCACTTTCTAGTCCCAATTACTACTGAAAACCCACCCCATTCAATAACTATATTCGGCTTCTAGTCCTTGTCAAGACAAAAAATATGAATGTGTACTTCCAATCCCATTCCCCTGCGAATGAATATGCGAATCCTCAAGATTAAATTAGATGAAAAACGCTCTCTCTGTCTTTCTCTGTCTCTCTCATAAATGCTATATCCATATATCCTGACGTAGACGCATGGGTCATAATAAGAATAAGTAGGGTATAGAAAACTTCAGTTAAATGTTATATTATCATCTTCAAGTTGAGATTTAATTTTTGTTAAATCATAAGATCAGGAGTATACACTTTTGATCTTTTACGAACCAAAAAGAGGGAGGGACAGGAAGAAAACAATTGACCGAGGTAATTGTAATTCTCTCCCACACTTAGGGAAACATGTTGAGACAACAACTTTGCCATATGGTAAGATTCATTTTAACAAATATAGAAAAACGTCAAATTTACACTACAATTTAGATGGAAGAAAAGACAAAGACAAAAAGAAAAGGTTAAAGTAAATGAAGAGAAAAATCCTATTATTTTGTAAAAAAGGACTAATGTCAAATTGAAATAACAAAAAGATCTTTCTACGCATGTGGACTCGTTCCTTCACCAATTGTTAGTAGTGCGTTTACTATTTGGACTTTGGAATGTGAACGCATTTGTTAATGTGTGAGTTGTGTGACTACATTTTCGTTGGTGGAGAAGAGTTGGTGAAGGGAAGAAGCAACATATAGCACCTAAAATTCAACCAAGTGGCAATCAATTGGTAGTGGAGGACTCTGATATGGTAATACAGTGATGAGACTATAAGACCCTGCTTGTGAACGTCCAAAATTTTCATTGGACATACTCGAAAAACAAATTAACATCCATCCTGAAAGCTAATTGTGGCCACACGTATTTTGATGGAAACCGGAAATTAATCAAATAATCGAGTTTTTCTAGGAGTACGTTAACAAAACCCTTCTTATATAGACCTAAAACACCCAGTCCAGTGTTTTACTTATGTTAACAAACCCTTTTCATGCATAGACCTAAATTAGCCAAACACCTAACTATGTGTCCATTAGTATCCCGGAATGGGAAAGAAAACTCGAGAGGAAGAGATATAGCTTCACTCACGCTAGCAGAGATGAGGTGTCAAACTATTTATTAAATGAGTTAAGACTTTTTCAAAAATTTATTTAATTAAAAGGACTGGACTTCAGACTATTCAAATAAGACAATCTATTTACCTAAATAACAATAATGACCAGTGATGATGATAATAATAATTTTGGATTGTAATCTTTTGACACGATATATTATTACTTTGTGTAAAGACGACTAATCTATATCAAGATAATGTTCATTAAATTCTTAAGAGACAGTTTTAACTCGTTTAAGAGATATTAATTACCAAGCAGACTTAGGAAAACTTTAGAATTAAACTAGATTTTCAAAAAAGTTAAGACATAAAAACATGTTATATTAAATAAGTCAAGTCTTAAATATTTCAACTTCTTCAGGACTGGTATATATCAACCTTATAAAATTTAACTTAGTCCATCTTTCAAACTTATTAGAGATATCAATCTGAAATGTTTGGTTTAAAATATGCTTTTGATGCTTTATTGATTCAATATACTTCAAACACATTGTTAGTAAAAACATTACCCAATCATCTAGTATAAATTGTAATACAAAATTTGTTTATTGGAATGATTTCTAATTGATTAATTTTGTGAATCTTTTATATTAGCCATACATAAAAATTATTATATTTATTTTGCATTTATATGTTTATTTAATTTGTATTCTTATAATGATTTATTAGATACAAATTAGAGTAATTTATATCTTCAATATACTGATCTATCGAACATTCATTTTATGCCAAATAATAATTAGTTTAATAATGAATACAATTTAAATAATAAAAATATTATTTACTGGAAATAAAATAATTAATGGTAATGATAAAAAATTAAAACAAAAAATAAAGTAATATATATATATATATATATATATATATATAATAAACAAATAAAATTATGAAAAAAAAAATTAACTAATAAAAAACCAGTTAATCTAAAATTTATGTGGAGTTCATGCGTGCATAATTATGTTTTATCAAATGATTATAGAGTTTGTATAAAACACATAATACCACACTATTCGCAAAGTGAACTTACTGGAAAAAAATAAGTTAAATATATTATAGTACAATTTTAATATTACATATTATTCTGAATTTATTTGTATATTCAGAATCACTAAATAATAATGTAATTTTAAAATTATTAATTCTTACAATTAAAACTAAAAAAGAAAGCATTTTTAGGTATATTTTAGGAAGAAGAGTGGCAATGAATCACGTTAGTCCAAAATGTTGACAGTTACAACATACTTCTTAGTTATTTTTGTTTTGAAGCGCTTCAACTAAACCTGGTCAAGGGAAAGACCAAACACGGTGTGAACGCTTGTTTCAAAGAAATAAGAAAGTCATTCAGTTGAACTATAGTCTTTTATAATCTACAACAAAGAAATTTCCTGAAAATTCTGAAGTATTTTTTCCCCTTTTAAGGTGTTGAAGTGTAATGGTTAATGAAATAAATTTTATCTTTTAAAAAAAGTATTCACTACTTATATTTCTTTTATTACTTTTATAATTGAAAGAAGAACTAAATCTCCTATGATTTAAGAATATGAACAACCCAAATATCACTCTCTATATATTGTTGGTTACTTTTTAATGGTTGAAGCGTAGACTAAAAAGTTCAGATATTTTAGTTTACACATTTTATGTTTATTTATCCCTATAAATACAATGAACTATTATTGTAATTTTTATTTATTTATTTAAAAAAAAAACAACAACAAAAAACAGAGGCCCGAGAACTAGTTTTCTATGTTAACTAAATTAACGCGTTTCTCATTATTAATTTAGCCAATATTGTTACTTAGAATCATTTGAAAAACCTCACTTCCTCTCAACGAAAAATTCAACGGACAAAATATTCACGCAAAAATCGCTAAAGGAATAGTCGATGAACGAGAAAAACGCACCTGCAGCATCAGGTTCGAGTTCCGCCTCGCCGGCGGCGACTTGAGGGAAAAAACGGACATCGGCGACGCTGGTTCCGAATCGACGGAGAAATCATCGGAAGCGACAGACGAAACCGTGCTGTCGCACAAATCATCCACCAACTCCTCCACCGCCTCCACAGTCTCCACGTCCCACAGAACCCAATCCTTCGTCGCCGAACTGTGCGGCTCGTCCACCGTCACGCTGCTCCGCCATGGCGGCGTCCCTCCGTTCGCGCGCAGGAACTTTCCACTCCAGCTCATCAACTTCACCTGGAACCCGTCGCGTGTCACTTCCCAGTCGTGCTTGAAGTCCGCGCCGGGCTCGAAATCCCTCTGGAGCACCTTCTTTCCTGTCATCCCAAACAGAAACGGCGCCTCCGTCGCCGTTAAGTATCTTCCGTGGTAGCTCCTGAGGCGTACCTTTTTGCTTTCTCCGTCTGTGATCTCCTCTACCGTCCACCGCGCTCCCCGGCCGGAGGCCTTGCGGCTCTGGCGGACCTGGCTGCCGTCTGCGTCGGCCACGAGATACTTGTCGAGGTGGCTCCGCAGCCTCACCACGTTGGTTTTGGTGAATAACTCCATAGCGTGTCGATCGATGAGTGATGAAGCTGAAAACGAGACTGTAGATATATATGGATTGTAAATGTGAGAAACAGAGAAACAAAGAAATTATAACGGTTTGTGTATATATATATAAGGAAAATGTTTTAGACAAACGCCCTCCTATAACACTTTAAAAAATTAATATTTTTAATGAGTTAGTAATTATATTATATGTTTATTTTAAAATAAGAAAATGTTATATAAAAGAAGTGATTCTTATATATAATTGTTATATTAAGATTAATTTATATATAGTTTATATATAGGTTTTTATTATTTTTTTGGTTTTTAAATGTGCATTTAAAAAGGAACACTAGTCAAACCTTTAAATAAATAATTTTTTAATGGTAGTAATTGATTTTTGACATAAAAAAATTTATCTTTAATGAATGTTGTAAATATTATAAAACAAAATTAACATATCATATTATCAAATAGATTGTTCTTTCATTATCTCCTATCCTAATATTAAATTTTCATTAAACAAAATCATCGATCATTAACCCTTGCATGTTGCCCATAATACCACATGTAATACTCTTTTCATTATTTACTTTGTTTGTTATTCTTTCCTTTTGTCAGAAGTTTTTTTTTCATTGTTTTTTCTCATTTTCTTTCTTTGTTATGTTGTTAGTTGTTTTTTAAATCAAAATTTTCATATTTGATGTTTCAAACATTAAATATTAAAAAATAAATTTTAAATCTAACTCAAGTGAATTTTAAGTCTAATTTAACTCCACAAAATTGATTTAGAAGATGAAATTTATATTGACTTACAACGGGTAAAACATATATACCTAACAAACAAAAAACTCATTAAGATGGATTCTAACTCATGACTCAAATATCATGTTAAGAAGTGAACTTTAAGTTTAACTCAACCTCACAAAATCAGTTGTAAGGTGGGGTTTGCACCAACTTATATATTTTAAACTAGCATTATCTTTAGTCGATGTGAGATTAATAATCAATGAGGAATCAAACCCTTTAAATACTATGAATAATCTCCAATACTAGAAGGTTTGAGAATTTATCTCATTACCAGAAGGTAATGAAACTCATTGGTTGTAAGTGAATATTTAAGACTAAAATGGTTTCTAAAAGTAATGTGAAAAGGTATAAGGTTTGTCTTGTGACGAAGGACTATGCTCCAAAGGAATGGATTGAGTTTAAAAAGACTTTCTCTCTCACTTCATTGAAATATTCTTTTAGAAAAATCATGGATTTTACTACACATTATGATTTGAAGCTTCATCAAATGGATGTCATGACGACGTTTCTCAATGACTACATTGACGAGACGATTTATATGGTAAAACTAGAAAATTGTATCAAGAGATTCAAAGAATATAGTTTTGCAGAGTTTAAAACCCAAACCCGAGAGAGAGATGAAATGAGATTGAGATTTAACAAAACAAAATTAAAAGGAAAAACCCTAGACTTCACAACTAGGGCTCCTCATAAAATTGGGGAAAAAAATGTAGATTAGGATCCATGTAATTAAGGGCAAAAAAACTTAATTATAAATATAACATGTTATGATACCAATTGTTATATTATCCACCAAAACCAAATTAGTTATCAATAAACAATCAAACTCTTTCAATACTATGAACAATCCATAACATTTCATAAAACAGTATTCAAAAGCATAAATGGATTGATTATTAGAAACAATTATTTGATTTTGAAACAGTAGAACGTCTTAAATTCACTTTTGATTTTCTCTTATAATAGGATAAGAGAAAAAGAAAAAATATAATATGATGTGCTTATATATGAGACCATAACCTTATTATGTAACCTCTATCAGTTACTTTTTCTTAAGTTTTAATATTTTTAATTTGGTCTCTCGTCAAATTAAAATATTGTTTATAGTTTCTATACAATTAATCTTTCATTGATATATATGTCATTAATAATTGATTTAACTTAGATCACTTTAATAATTTGACTAATAAAATTTAATGACCTTAACTCATTTAATTTATATATACATAGACACACTAGCAATCATTTTCTTTATTTATTGTAATTTAAATGTATTGAATACTTTATGTTAAACATAATAGACACTACTACATGGCTTTTGAGTTTGAAAATTTGATCATTAATATACTCGTTAATATAGTACATAATACACACAAATATATGTAAGAATGTGTATTATTGTAGGTTTGCAGATGTTGGATTCTTAAACAAATCATACCCTTTTATAAATACCAATTTCATAAATGGAATAGTTTTGAAGATAATAACCATGACAGTAATGTTTAATCTATCTGTTATGACATGCCATTTAGATAAACATCAATATATAGTAAAGTTTGATGAAACACAATCATACACAGATTAAACTTCTAAAGTCCTTTTTATTGATACTTAAATTGTTTGGAAAGGTGTTGAACAAATTGTAGGACTAAATCCTATTTGAATATTTGAACTACATAAATTACCAAAAGTTATCCAAAATAGTATTTTACTTGCTCAAATCAAACCTCAAAATCAACTATTATGTTTATTCAAACCTTTTGATACTTTTTCATCATATATATTCTATTTAGGTGCTCAATACTTTTTATCATTAAATGTCATTTAGGTCATCTTGAATTCTGTGTTGGTTAAACAAATAGGCACATTTATTGTTTTTATAACACTTTCAACTCACATTATAGGCAATGTTTAATTTTAAGTTGGAGAAGTTGTGTTTCCTGTGAACAAAATATTTTTAAAAAGTTATGCAAAACTATAATTGATACTAAGATTATGACTATAATCGACTTTCTATGTTGATCAATATTATAATTAATATATAAATTTAATCCCATATACAATTCTTTATGTTTTTGCTATTATATGATATAGATGAAAAAAATTAACATGAAAAATTCAATTTATTATTTCACCTGTATTTATGTTTATTTGGATTTAACCATCATAAAAAATAAATAAAAATTAATATTATTATTAGCCTAACTTAGAAAACGTTAATTGTGACACCAAGGGAAATATATCAATAGATTTAGAAATAGGGGTTTTTGAATAGAAATTTTAAAAATATTTTGGAAAGTTTGTGTAAATTAGACCTTAATGTGAATATTTAAAGAGCTTTAAAACTATTTTATGAACAAGTTGAAAAAACTTTTAAGACTATGGTTAGAAGAAGTAACTCAAACAATACAAAATATAAAAAAACATTTAAGGTATCTTCTTCTTACTTATTAGCGAAAATATATGTATTACGTATACGCGTATTTACTTTTCTTTTCTTTATGATAATAAAAATAAAAATTATTTTATTATAATTATAAAACTAAATATAAATAATTTTATTGCAAATAATTTTTATTTATTTTATAGATAATATTTAATTAAAAAAAATTAGGTTTAAAAAATAGTAAAATTGAAAAAAAAAATTAAAGAAACAATCACTTAAAACATAAATTTAATAAAAAAATCATTTTAATTTAAAATAAATTTTATTTAATAATAAAATTAAAAAATAAATAGAGACAAAGGAAGAATTCTCATACATTTTAATTATATCAGTAATTAAAGGTGGTTTTATATAACTTAGTGTGTAGTTTATATTCAAATAAATAAAAGCATTACCATAATTTAAAGGATTCACGTAGAAAAATATATAGCAAGTAAAGTGAGTTGTATTTATTTTTTCAATCCAATTTTGGTTCAAATATGTAATGAGTTGATTGATTAAAACTCATAATGTTACTCCTAAAAAACACCCTGACTAAACAAATACAATATATTAAAAAATGATGTTTGATAAAAGGAATTTCTATCTTGAGTCATTATAAATATATTACTTTTTCTAATTTTTATAAATATTTTATTTTTAATTTTCATTTCGATAAATATAGCATTTATTAATATATGTATGTATGCTATATTTCGATTGTATTATTTGTAAATATACCATTTTTATTTTACTTTAAACATTTTGATAGGTTACTAATGTGACCAAATTCGCATCTTGGTCATAATTTATTTAGTAATTCAACTGATCATGACATTATGATTAGTAAGTTTAACTACAAAAAATAATACAAATACAAAGGGACCAAAAAAAACTAAAGTTAAAACACTTGTATTTTATTATTCAAAGAAAATTATTTAAAACCTATTCTTAATTCACAAGTTTCAGTTTCTGGAATTAATTAAAGAATTGTATTGTCCACTTGGCGTACGAAATGGAGACACACGCATGAGAAAATGGTTTGAAAGGCAACAGTTATTAGCATTCATCTTCTTCCATTGACCTTCATGTCCTTTCTTTTGTTCATCACATTAATGGATTCTGGACCAGCTATTTCTAGAGTGAACATTGGGTTGAATCTTTCAGGAAATTGCTTTGTAGTTTCCATGTTTCTAATTGACTAGTTAACAGGGATTGGTTTTATATATATATATATATATATATATATATATATATATATATATATATATATATATATATATATATATATATATATATATATATATATATATATATAATTTTATTAAAATTTTGAGTGTGAATTTATAAATAAATAACGAGTTAACTGTAAATATAGTGAATATAAATTAATATTTTAATATTAATTATATTTACAGAATATTATGAATTATTGATTTTTGTTGATATAATAATAATTTAGTTAATAATATAATAATAAATAATAATTATAATATAAAATTATTGAAATTGGTTATGATATATATATATATATATATATATATATATATATATATATATATATATATATATATATATATATATATATAGATATAGATATAGATATAGATTTAATTTAAATAGATATAAGTTTGAGTTTAATAATGAAGAGATTTAAAAGATTTTATTAGATTGTAGTATTTTTTATTAGACTGATAATAACAATATATAAACAACTTTTCACACAAATTGAAAAATAATTAAGAATATTAAATTTTTACTATTTTTGACATTTTCTAAATGAATTTGTCGTAAAACCAAAAATATATATCGTGATAGTATACCAAAAACCGAATAAATATTTTAAAATTAGTATTAGCATAATTTACTTTTGATAAAATTAATAAATATTTTGAATTAATAACATGTTAGAAAAAGTAAAGTATTCCTTTACATATTTATGTTTATTGGTATAACATATTTTAATTATTCAGAAAATAGAGTAATGATATTGTATATTCTTTGGTCAAGATGAAAAGGTTAATCATGTTGAGTTCTAACTTGTTTGGAAGTGATTAGTGGATATGATTAGAGACTAAGTAACAAAATTTGGAAAGAAACTTCTAGGGCATTGTTGATTGAGAAGAGTATTAGAGTGTAGAATAGAATAAAGATGATAAAAGACTAAGAAGGTTGAAGATAAAACAAATAGTGAAGACCACCAAGAAGAAGATTATTTAATATTGCTTTAGCGTGTTGAAAATGAAATGGGAAAAGGAAAATTTGTGAGTGAATGTGATGGAAGATTGGTTAATGTGCGCCACCTTAATCATCTTTTGTTTGTTTTTAGTCATTTGTTGGGAACTGGAGTAGCTTTTAATGAGGTCGGTTTTATTTGTTTATGAGACTTTCTACGGGTTAAAAAAATAATCTATGTAAATGTTTGTTTTTACAACTTAAAAATAATATATTATTATTTTTATTTTCACTTAATTTCTAATAAATTTAAATACATATATACTAAAATTGATAAAGTTTCTTATATTTGTTTCAAACTTTAAAGAGCGTTTATAAGCTAACTAAATAAAAATGTCACGTATAAATCTCTCGACATTTGATATTTTAGTGTTAGCTATAAATAACCCTGTAAAAAAACTTTTAATTGTTATTTTTCGTGAAGCATTTAATAAATACCACGTATTTATACGGTATATTAATAAATATAGGTTTAATTGTTTTGTATATTAAATATATATATATATATATATATATATATATATATATGTATATAACTTATAATGATAATATTTTACACTACATGTATAACTTTTAATTGTAACTTTTTGCATTAAGAAACTATTATAAAAAGTAATTGCAGAAAAGTTTAGTACCCAAATATATAACATATTTTAAAATGAGTCTTATAAACTAATTTATTAATGTGTTTATATGTAGATGTATTAATATATTAAATCATTTCCATGTTTCTTTTAGTTAGTTAAGTTTTGTTTAGAATTATATCTTTTATGTAAAAAATAGCACTTATTCTCTCTGTCATCACGCTAAATAACACTAACAGTATTAAGTTTTTAAAATAGATTCGCGTTGCTTGTTTTTTTAATAACATATACATGTATTTTTTTCCCCTATAAATATTTACTTTACTACGTGTATGGTATATAATAAAGATTAAAAGCACATTGAAAACAAGCTCTCCAATATATCGAAATGACCTCTCTCAAACTCCAATACACTTATTATAAGTCTTATAGTTAACCTTTGCTATAGTCAAACGGTTAACTCGGACTTAAGGGATATATTTATGGTCTATAATATAGATCGAACGGTTAACATTTAAGACCGTTCGGTCCATCCGCTACAACAACAATAGTCAACCTGGTCAAATGGTTTTATTGATGTTGGACCATAATTGGCCAGCGTTTAAGTTATTATTGGGCCAATAGTCTCGCGTTTAATTAAAGATATTGATAAGTTGTTTACGAGTAACTAACCGAATCCAAAGGTAAGTTTGTTTTTATTTTATTGGATATGTGCTAGTCTAGGATCCATGAAATGACTTATAAATATAAGGTCAGGGTCAAAAGTCAGGTACGTTCTATTGGATTCATAATTTTCAATTGTGAGCAGAAGCTCTTCTAACAGACGCCTAACTTGGGTGTCGAGTGCCTTTTGCAGGTACCTCCCCCTTGGTCAAGAGTACAACCGAGCAGAGCAGGCGACTCAGATATTGGAAAGCAGTCACATCAGAAAGGTACGTCTCTCAACCCTACAAATATCTACCGAAACACTATGCTTTTAATAAATGGTATTTATATTTTTATATTATAATAAAGTGATATTTTTCCTTTTCTTTTTCATTTTATTCTTTTACTTAAATTAAAATTAAAAGGCTAATTGATTACATGGTCTCCAAATTCAACGTTTAGTGTTTCGTTAGTACTCGTTTTTAAAATTATTTGTATTACGTCGTATAATTGTATCAATCAAGTCATATCCATTAAGTTGGTAGCAATGAATTTAAATGATTGGTGATGTGGCAAAACAATGAGCTAACGTGACAAAAACAAATTTTTGAAGGATGACAAATATGAAAATGTGGTTTGATTACAAAATGGATCCTTATACGTGGTTGTCCTAAGTTCAGGTCTGTAACGAAGGAGCTTAGGTGGGTGTTTAACTGAAGTCTTCTTTTTCCTTCCAACACAATGTCTTGTTCCATCTTTGTTAGGTGGTTGAGGAAGTGTTCTTCTTCTCTTCTTTCGTTGGGGTTTGTTGTTGCAGTTTGGGGTAGGGTTGGTTGTTGTAGTTACGAAATGTGATTTCGTCGTTGCGCGTTCCAATGTCATTGAATTAGTGTTTGTCTTGTTCATGGGGGAGCTCTCGTGGTGGCTCATCGAGAGGATTGGTTGGCACCCAAATATGCTATTGTGGAGAGGTTGTTGTATTGAGAGTGGCACAAATTGTTAAAAATAAGGGAAGCAATTTTAGGGCTGGCTGATTACAAAGTTTGTTGAGTTGTTTTAGTTTTTAATTTGGGATACATTTTCAACAGCGGAGTCGAAATGAAGAATTCTGAGGATGTAATTTTTTCAAATGGTGCAATAAAAATAATATAGATGAAAGGGATAGTACAATTGCATGGCAAAGGAGAAATATTATTAATCTAGAAAAATCACTTTCGGTTTGTCAGAAAAGAGAGGTGTTAATATGGATATTGTGTTTGATGGGATTCATTAATAGTATCATTGTTTGTCTTATGTTTTAATTTCCATGAAGTGTTGTATTAGTGACATTTTGTCATGAAGAACTTAGGTATATTGTAATCTTTCTTTGTTATTAAATGAGTGAAAATTTTGAAATGTACTTTAATATACAATGTTAGCGATATTCATGAACTCATATTGTTCTTTAAATGACTTTGAATAGAAAATAAACTCAGAAATTGTCCTTCCATTAATATTGACGTCAATACATTAAAATCACAAAGTGTTCTTCCAACAATATTGACATTAACAACATGATAAACATGAAGTATTCTTCCAATAATGTTGTTGTTCAACATATAACCTAAAACAATATGATAACCATGATTAGAACACAACAATATTCAAAGTGAACCATTATGCAAACTATGCAGATTTAGATTAATACTCTAACAACATGGATGGAAGAACAACGCAAGTATCAGCAGAAAAATCAATAGCGGTTTGAGAAAATGCACAAAACGATGAAGCTCTTACTTAGGAATCAAATTCACATCGTTAGTGGTACAAACTTAGCTTCGGGAACTCTATGATCCTTTGTTACTTCAGTAATGTCTGCCAATTCTTCTGTTCGAGACATTTCATAGGGATTTCCACATTTTGATGGTCATACTCCAATGTTGGAATGGATTTTTAAAGTTGAGAAGTTCTTCACCTATCATCATACACCTGATGCTGATAGAGTAGAGATTGTGGTTATTCATTTTTAGAAGGACGTTATTCCTTGGTTTCAAATGCTTCAACGCATGGAATCAGTAAACTCCTAGTCAAATCTTACTCATGCCTTAGAATCTTAGTTTGGTCCATCTCCTTTTGATTGTTCGATGGGTGATTGTTTAAACACCAACAAACAGGGTCGGTTTCAGATTATTACTTGACATTCACGAGTTTAATTAACAGATCTAAAGGCCTTTCTAATGAAGATGTTTTAAATTGTTTTGTTAGTGAATTGAACCCAGATATTCGTAGAGATGTTGTAGCTCAAAGTCCTACAACCTTAATTAGAGTGGTGTCATTGGCAAAGTTATATGAAGAGAAATATGCACGAAAAGTTTTTTCTCGTCCTAACGATTACGTGCATAAGTATACTCCAACTCATGCTCATTCGACTTATGTATCGATTGCTGCTTTGAAACATTCCAATAGGTCTTCTTTGCCTCCATATTACCCACTCCTAATACTCCTTCTCTCAAACAGGGACCTATTAAGAAAAATTCTCCTGCAGAAATGCAACTGAGGCGTGAAAAATGGTTGTGCTATTTTTGTGATGATAAGTTTACATTTAACCATAGGTGTCCTAACAGACAAATGTTGATGTTGCAATTTGATGATGATGAAGTTGAATTTGAGACAATTCTGGATGCTCCTAATGGAGATATTATTAGTAATCTTGAAAGTGGACTAGAAATGTCCCCTCATTTGTCTTTAAATGCGTTGAAAGGTGGTCCAAGTGTGGGGACTATCTGATTTGTTGCTCATATTAATACTTTTCCAATGAAGGTATTAGTTGATGGTGGGAGTTCAAATAATTTTCTACAACCAAGAGTGACCAATTTCTTGA
Source organism: Vigna angularis (assembly GCF_016808095.1). Taxonomy (NCBI): domain Eukaryota; kingdom Viridiplantae; phylum Streptophyta; class Magnoliopsida; order Fabales; family Fabaceae; genus Vigna; species Vigna angularis. Next base: position 22,944,022 of record NC_068979.1, on the reverse strand, counting down.
AATTATCAGCTGAATCAACATCCTTATTTAAGGTTATGGTTGGCAATGATAATTATATGATTGTGGAAGGAATGATTAGAGAACTTAATATGCAAGGTCAGGGCAATAAATTTCAATTACTTATCATTTTACTACCTATAGCATGTGCTGATCTAATTCTAGAAGCTAATTGGTTGAAAACTCTAGGTCCTCACATTGCAAATTATAATTCCTTGCAGTTGAAATTCTTGTATATATAATGGCAAATTTATAATGCTACAAGGTGAGAATGATCATTCTCCTACTCAGGCTCAGTTCCATCATATTAAAAGAATGGTTTCTACTCATTCTATTGTTGAAGCTTTTAGCATGCAACTAGTTGAATCTCCTAGTTTTAAGTTTCCATTAGTTGAGTTACCAATTGATGTAAAACTTGAATTAACTCTTCTATTGCACATGTACCAATTTGTGTTTGAGACACCTTCTTCCCTACCACCAAACTGGTCCCATGATCATTCTATTCCCTAGATAGAAGGATCTTTGCCAGTTAAAGTTAAGCCCTATAGATATTTGCACAATCAGAAGGATGAAATTGAAAGATTGGTATAAGGTATGTTGGAAGAAGGTATCATACAACCTAGTAAGAGTCCTTTCTCTTCACCAATAACCTTGGTAAAGCAAAATGATGGATCATGGAGAGTATGTACTAACTACATGGCATTAAATGTTGTTACGATGAAGGACACTTTTCCAATTCCAACATTGGATGAATTAATTGATGAATTATTTGGGGCTCAGTTTATGCTAGACTGTTTAAATGCTCTTTTGGAGTTAAACAAATTGATTATTTGGGTCATGTCTTATGCGGAGCAGGAGTTACTATGGAGACTTCGAAATTGGCAGCCATTAACAGTTGGCTACAGCCTACTTCCATCAAACAACTCAGAGGTTTTTTAGGCCTCACTAAGTACTATAGAAGATTCATAAAGCATTATGCTTCTATGTTGTTCCACTCACTGATTTATTGAAGAAAAACTCATTTCAATGGTCTAAATTAGCTTCTCAAGCTTTTCTGCAACTCAAACAAGCCATCACTTTTGCACAATTTTTGGCTCTTCCTAATTTCAAGGAACTCTTTATTCTCGAGACAGATGCGTTGGTATTAGGATAGTTTTGAGTCAAACACAATATCCAGTGACCTATTTCTCAAAGAAATTATCCCCTAGAATGTGAAACCAATCTACTTATGAAAGAGAATTATATGCCATCATGGAAGCATTGGCTAAATTTTGACACTATTTATTAGGCCACAAATTCATTATAAGGACTGACCAAAAGAGTCTAAAAGAATTGTTAGAATAAACCCTGTAGACCTTTGAACAACAACAATGATTGTCTAAATTTTTGGGGTATGACTTCACTATTCAATATAAACCCGGAAGAGAAAATGTTTATGTTGATGCATTGTCCAAGAGCTTGCTTATGGCTTGGTCAAAACCTACAAGTAATTGGTTGATTAAAGTAGCAGAAGAAACAAAGCAAGATAACACACTTAAGGAGCTACTTAATCAGCATGCTCAAGGAGCTAAACTTGATCATAAATATGAAATTAATGATGGTCTGGTATTCAGGAAGGGAAAGATTGGGATTCCATAATACTCTCCTTTACGACAACAAATAATTCAAGAGTTTCATTACACTAAGACAAGGGGTCATCCTCCAAATCTGATCTAGCAGTGAAATGTTTTCAACCGCTGGATCAAAGCAGAAATTGTTGATGAGCCGGTTCAGCAGGTGCCTATTGTTGTTGAAACTTTGGTGAGTGGTGGCACCTTTGTCTTCCACTGTGGGTGCATATTGGTCAAATTCATTCGTACCTCCTGCAATAGGGTTAGTGCAAAATGGTTCCACAGAAATGTCATGCAGAGGTAAAACACCCAGATTATCATACTGAACCTCAATTATACTCTTAGAACATGAATCACTTTTAAATTCAGAAACAATATCAACCACAAACTCAGATTCATGTTCAGTGCATGAAGAATAAACATATGGATTTGATATCAAAATTTGGTTATCATCATGCAGAGAGTGAGAATTCAAAACATGCTCATCAACAGTACAATCTTCAACACATCCCTCAATAGTATAATCATCAATATAATCAAATTGAGGTATGCTTACCTCCTCTTCCTTGAAGATTGGAAAAATGTGGGAAGATGAAGGTGGTCTACCTGGCTCAAGAGTACTGCTTATTCTTGCCTGGGCCTCAAAATGTTCGTCAGCCTCTTCAGGTGCAAGAGTGGAAACATAAGATGATGTGAAAGTAGATGGTGCAGTAAGCACGTGACTCTGGTTCTCATCTCCTATGTTGATGGCCATTTGTCCTATTTGATCACTCAAAATCTGCATGGCAGCTTGAGTTTCCTGTTGGATCTTCATGCTCTCTTGCTTGAACTGAATGCTCTGCATGGTCATCTGCTCCATTAACTCCTTCAATGTGGGTTCAGAAGTAGAAGGCTGAGGAGCTAATTGGACAGGAGCATCAAACTGCTGATTCTCGTATTGCTGGACTGGCGGAGGCATAAAAGTATTCTGGAATGGTGGTTCTGGATATTTCTGTGGAGCTTCATACCATCCCAAACTAGGGTCATTCCATCGAGAATTGTTGTTGTAACTCTGTTGTACAGGGGGAAATTTCTTCAAGAACAAATGCTTCAGATTCTCCCATTTGATAACGCATTCTCGAGGAAGACGAGTTTTCCAATCCTTTGCTGCTCCTTTTAACGATTGGGAAAATGCCCTTAAGAAAACTTGATTATCCGCGACATTTGGAGGTTTCATTGCAGAACAAATTATATAGAACTTCTCCAAATGTTCATTTGAGCATTCGCCTGCAAAACCATGAAACTGAGGCAGCATTTTTATCATTCCAGTATTGAGAAAGTTATGATCACCATCCTTATTCGGTGGAACTGGCTCCCAATGAGAGCTCTCAGAAATTTGAGGGTGGGTCATATTTTTCTCAACATAGAGGTCAGCAGAATTAAAATCAGAGTACCATGCAGAAGGAGACTCATAATTAGAGGCATTGACAGAATAAACACTATTCACATAATCAAAATAGGTAGACATGGAAAAATAAAAATACACAAAACAGATAATTCACAACAAATTTATACATGCTACAGGCAAAAACAAGATAATTTTTTTTTATTATTATTATTTTTTTTAAAATAATAACTAAATACAGAACACAACACAATAAAATATAAAAGACAAAACATATATTAACACAACATAATCGAAAAACACAGCAAAAATCTAAAACGAAAAACCTGGAACTGAAGTGACAACGCCGCCAAAATTTGCTGAAGGTGTCGTTGTCGCCTACAAAAATATACAAGACAAAACACACAAAACAAACATATTAACAGAACAAAACTTTATACAACAAAAATCTAAAACCGAACCGTTATTGGTCCCCGGCAGCGGCGCCAAAATTTGGTACGACTGTCGCGGTCATACAAATTTGATTGCACGAAATTATGCAGTATAGCTAGGATGTGACTCCTAGGTCGTCTCTCAGGGACCAATTTTTGTGGTTCGGTCTCAGATTTCACACGAAGTGGGGGGGTGTTTTTGTGATTTTGGTTGAATGCGGTAAATTTAAAATTGGAAAACACGACTAAAATTAAAAACGTTGAAATAAATTTTAACGATGGTAAAAACCGAATAGTAAAAGATGGTAAAAACTGAACAGTAAATATTCAAAAACGGTAAAATTAAATGCAGAAATAAAAATATTAGTGAAAATAAACGGTAAAAACAGCAGTGTAAATAAAATTTACCCAAAGCAATAGTGAAAATGAACAGTAAAAACGACGTTGAAAATAAACTGAACGGTAAAAAGCAATGACTGAATTTAAGGATATGGAAAACAGAACCGGTAAAATAGAGATAGAAAACATTTAACTGGAAATGAAATTCATCAAAGCTTTCACTTAAATTAAAATCAATAGTACAACTAAAAATAACACGGGCAAAGGTAACACTTTCAGAAATGAAAACTACACGGTTGAAAATATATTACAAAGAGGTTTGGAAGAGGAAGAGGCGAGAGCCTCTTCCAGGGCCGTGAGGGGTTCCTAAACCACTCTCAATTCTACTAAAATCTACTAATTTCTTCTCTGTGCTGCCTTCCTTTTATAATCAATTCTCTGACCAACTCCCGTAGCATAGTCTCTTCCCCCGTGCACTGCCTTCATCTTTCATTTTGTCTTCTGCTGTAGGTTGAAGACTTTCTTTCACTCCTAATATTGCCAAGGAAATAGAGTGGTCCCTCTATTATTGTGTCTGTTTGCTTAGGCTTTGAAATTCCTTTCAACCTTGTGCCCCACTCCAAACTCTTGTATCTCCTTCTGCTGTGCATGCAGAACCGTGACCTTCTCCTCTGTGGTGGATCCTCGTCTTTCAGCCATGACACACCAATCTTCCCTTCATCTCCACGCTCCCGTTCATGCATTATCCGAGAGAGTGGTGGCTGGATGCCCAAAGCCGAGACACCCTTCTTATCCAGCTGCTTCCAAGCGTGAACCAATTAAGATAAATGAAGAAGTCTTCTCGGTAGTGACTGCCCAACCCCAAGCTACTGTAGCTCCTTCTTTGTTGCAGCTGGAGCTTCCTTCATGTGTGCTGGATGATGCTACTCCATGATCATGTGCCTCTCCTTATGAAGCTGCTGGGTGTGAATAACCGAGAGCTCTCCTTGGTGTTGTTGCTGCTTCCTTTGCTCCATTAATCACCGTGCTGCATCTTCATTCTCCTTGCCAGACCGTGAGTGCAGAAACTCCCAATCAATGTGCCATTCTTCTACTCATAGACGTGCCAAGCAAATAGGGTGGGGCCCTCCATTTTCCACCTCACCTTGTCTTCTTCAAATTGTTGCAGCACACTTCCAGCCCCTTCTTTACGTGAGTTGCATCTTCTTCCTCTTTCATGGAAATGGTCTTCAACAACTTGGAGACTTCATCACGGTGCTTCACTTCTTCCAATCATGAAAACATGTTGTGCTTCTTCCAACTCAGCTGGACCGTGAAGCTTCCTCTCCAGGAGTGACAACACCTCAAACTTTCTTCTGCTTGGACCATCACCGTGCACATCTTCTCTGCTGGAACGTAACTCTCCAAGTGCTGCTGGTGTGATGTGTGTGTGCAGCTGTTGGCTATCCATGAAACCAAAGGATGCTTGAAGGCTTTGGTCGTGGAGCTGCTTCTCTTCAATCATGTTGCAGCTGCTCTCATTGCTTGCCGCTTCTTTCCTTGTGGTTGTTGGAACGTTGCTTTGTTTCATCAACTAAGCACTTTGGTGAAGCATTTTCTCCCACCGTGCAGTTCCATTTCTACTCTCCAAGGTGGCTGCTGTTGGAACATTGATGAAAGGGCAGCTTCATCTCCTTGCTCTCTGTAATACCGTGAGCTTTCTCTTGGACCGTAGTGGACCTCTTTCTTTGCTGCTGCCTTCAAAAGAAAGGAAACGTGTTGCTGCTGGACCAAGGATTGCGGGATGGTGCTGCTGTGCTGAACTGGATAGGAGCTCTACGGTGGCAGCTGAATTGAAGCTTAGTACTGGACTGAGAGGTGTGTCTTCCTCTCCACCTGCTTCTTCCACGTTGACACTTGAAGCTCGGACGTTGATCAGCTACTGGACACTCCATGGACGTGCTGCTGGAATGGGGAACCAAGAGCTCCTCCTCCTTTTCCAAATACGTCCAGCCTCCTTTCTTGCTGCTGCTGTTGGAACGCTGCTCCTCCAAACTACTGGACCAGCTGTTGGCTTCTGCTTCCATGGTGGACGTGCTTGAAGCAGCTCCCTAAGATGCTGATGTCTCTGCTGGTTTATGTGAAGGATAGACGTGGAACCCAAATGAATGTACCCACCATACAGCTTCAATTTTAATATTCATTTCCATGAGAAGGTGGTAAATGGACCCTCATGCTGGAATATCAAGCCTCTTGTTCCGTATGCTTTTTTTCATTTAATGCCAAGCCAATTGGAAATCTCACTCCAAACAAGAGAGTGTGCGGCTCCCATTTCCAAAGAGAGATAAATTCCCCATTTTTGTTTGCTTGTTGCCGTGAAGTGGTGGCTCCTTATTCCATCAAACTTTGTCAATTGGATGGGCAGCTAGATGTTAAAGGAACGTGGTCCCTCATCATTATGTTTGTCAAGATGAATGTACATGTAGGGCCGTGTGTTTTTTTTGTAATGAATTGGAGAATAAAAAGCTTGTATGGAAACTTCCAGGAATTAAAACATGCACCTAGCTTTCACGTGACCTTTGCAAAGTGGTGGTCTCTCTCCTTAATTCTTTCACACAATTATTTCACCATGAGATATTTGTATCTCACTATTTTCCAAAACCGTGGGATCCCCTCCATGCAATGGCTGTGTGTTGCTCTAAGCATTTCTATACTTCTTCAAATTGTAAAATTTAATCTTCCACCAAATAAATCAGCGTGTGTTTCTTTCCACTCCAGCAAAGCAATTGAGTGCAGCCGTGAACTCTTAAAAAGAAAGTGAATCAGCCCTCTTCTCCGTGTGCACCCCCATAATTACATATCACACCTCCTTTCTCATTTTAGCTTAAAATAAAATTGATGTGGCATTTCTGTAAGTCCCAAAATATTTTTCAAAAATTTCCCTACAATCAATAATGTAAATCATTAGTCTCAGATAATTCAAATTAATTAAAATAAGAATTTCTGATCAAATTGAGCACAATTAAAAAAAATGGGAAAATAGTGGACATTTAAGCATAATTCCCTGATTAATTTTAGTACAGTAAACTAAGTGAAGTGAAGAAAATAATGATTCATCACCTCTTACCACAACTGAATTTGGGCCAATTATTCAGCCTCAAGAAGTTTTGGATGCAAGAATCATTTTCATGAATGGTGTAGAAGTACAACAATTATTGATTCAATGAGACTTAGCGGAACCTAATGAAGCTACATAGGAAGAATTGTTATTCATTGAGCAGCAGTATCCTTAGTTCAACCTTAAGGACAAGGTTGATTTGAAGGGGAAGGGTATTGTAACAAATAAAAAGTTGATGGGTGAGCAAAAGTTAGTTTTGGGCAAAGGACACGTGGAGGCTGATCCAGGAGAAAGAAGAAGTGGTAGGCACCGCAAACCGAATGTGTTTTTAAAGGATCATCATTAGGAAGGAAAAGCATGATGTGGGCATGATCCTTCTTTTTGATTCTTCTCTCTGTTGTAGCCTTTTGTCTTTGCTGCTGCAACTGTCATCCCAATATGACCTTTAATTCCTTTATTTGCTTGAGGTGGATTCTGATAATTTCACGTGGGCAAGGATTAGGGATAATCGAGAAATTTGCTTTATGTTTCATTTTATACATAAATGCTATAATGAGACTTTTATTGTATTGTGGTTGGACTCTGTTAGTGGAAAATAACTCTCTGACACTGTTTCATTCAATATATCAAATTACTTGTTTTAGTTGTTGATTTGGTTTTAATGTCATTTACATCATTTATTCGATTCTGCTACCTCTAATATATGTCCTCTCTCATTTTCTTCAATTCAATATTTTGCTCAAATAATATATTCAAAAAAATCTACTCAACATTCCTAGCTTTGTCATTCATTAGTTGACTTAAATCATCAAACATTTGTTATGATAGAATAATCAACTTTAGAAGCATATCTTTTATGTCATCATAGAATGTTCTAAACTCTATAATATTAAGAAATCTCATATGAAATTGGATGGTGGAATTAACACTTAGAAGTAATCCTAAAAAATTGTTATTACCTTCATCCTCTATTATGTTGCATAATATTTTATCATTTTCGTACCACTTCTGTAAAATTTTATAGACGTTCTTGGACGAGTGACTAGAATCTGATTTGTTAATAAAATAAATAATATTTTATACAAGTACCATATACTTTAATTGGTACGAGATTAATGAGTTAAGTAATGGTCTTATGTATATGTTATTTGTGGAGTAAAATAATTAATCGTGCAATTAAAATATAAATATTCAAAATTTAAAGAAATAATAAATGAGTATATTATCAGTGAAAATAAGTTAACTTAGTAGTAATGTGTGTGCATATTATTGGTAGAGTAAAGAGTAGGCTTTAATCTTGTTAATCTTGTTGAAGCACTAAAAATAGCTTGGCTTAGTGGTTACCTGCCTAATTATTGGGAACAAAACTTGTATATTTTATTTTTGCTGCGGTTTTTTTATTTGTTTTGCATTAGAATTTCGTTTTCGTCAGATTTCGAAGCCCATTAACCTAGAGCTATCAAAACGGGTAACCCGACCCGACCCATCACGGGTTGGTCATTTAGTGAGCCAACCCAACCCAACTCATTTATTAGCGAGTCAAAAAAATTCGAACCCTATCCGACCCACCACGGGTTGGTGGGTTAAACAGGTTGACTCATTGGCTCACTTAATTAACTTTTTTTTCACCCTCTTTTTCTGAGATTCTTATAACATGTTACTTTGATCGATCAAATTGAAACAGTAATAATTGAACCAATTGATGTAAAAGAAAATGAAACAAAAGAAATATATTGTTATATATATTTTAAGCTATCAAGCATACAATTTTGTCAATTTAGTTTAATGAGACATACAGAACCGTTTGACCAAAAAACTACATATAGCCGTTAACAAAAAATATATTGCAAAGATAAAACTGGCATGCCTGTAGATATGTCTAAAAACAAGATAAAATAAATGATATATTCCTGAATTATCCAATCTATAATATTATCCATCTATTAAATTGGAGTTCTGAATGAATAAATCCATAATATTATGCTCTCTTGAAACATTTTGTTCTTTATCTCCATCTATAATATTGTTCAATCTATAATCTTAGAATTTTGTTTGTAGAAGAGAACTTTCGAAAAAACAACAACACAAAAGACTCTATTATTAAATAAAAATTATACGTTTTGAATAATTAATTTAATTTCAATAAAACAATAAAATTTTAATAGTTAATTTAATTAACTTAACATAATTAAAAAAAATAAATAAATTGATAAGCCAATTGGACCTATCACAAATTCAAATCTTTTGCATTTTTTCTGACTGAAAGGCGTGGTGAGCCGGTTGACTCACGGATTTCAAGGCACTACATTAGCCAAGGAAGGATGGACAGGGTCACAGACTTACATCATTTGATTCTTCCATCTTTTCTTTCTTTTTCTCGTTTTCTCTCTTCTCCCTTCTCTTTCTTCTTCTTAGATAGAAAACCCTAGGTTTTGAGGGAATCCAAGGTTCTGGAGCGTAACGGAAAGGGGAAATTAAAGAAGAGCGAGGCGCGGTTTCGATAGAGTAAGGGAGAAGAAGGAATCCGATGTTGGTGGAGTTAAGTATAGGGTTCGAGAAATTAATTTGAGGCCGAAGAAGGAGCCTATAAATAGGAGCGAGAGTGGATGGTAGAGACACACCAAAGCAAGAAATTATAGGAATCAGAGTGAGTCTGAGAAGAGGTGGGTTTTGAGGCGAGCAAGGGAGAAAGAGAGGACTGGGACTGGGCTGTGAGGACGCGAAGCTAGCTAGAAGACGAGTAGGAACGCATTCCAGGTGGGGAGCTAGTCTGTTTTTGTTTTGATTAGTTATATTGTCTGCGAAATGGTGTTCTTATTTTGGTCTTTGTTTCGACACTTTTGAGTTGTTTTGGAATTATGTACAGTTTTAATTAGGATGTAGGGTGCTATTAAGTTCGAATGTGAAGATGTTCAGTATTTTGAGTTTTGATTAAATTGAATGGTTGGCGTGTTGAATTGGAATACTTTTAGAATTGTAAAACTGGGAGCAGTCTTTTGGTTATTTATATTGTACATGATAATGAGTTGATAATTTGCCAATGATCTGTTGTAATATGTGGGAACTGAAACGGTCTGTTGGTCTGTAAGGTTGGGGTATATTGAAGTAAATGGTATGTTGTTTTTTTTTGATGAGGAAGAATGAGATGTGGTTGGGTCGAATTGGGGGTGGGTTCTTAGGTAATAAAGTGAATGAAAAGTAGACTTAGGAATTTAACATTTGTAGGGAAGGTGGGTATTGATGGAGTTAACCTCTTGTTTGATTGTGTAATGGATGGTTTCTGAAAATTGTGTTTTCCCTTGGCTTGTGATTCACGAAGAGGAATGGTAATGTTCGGATACTTTTATTGATGCAACTTTGATATATTGTAGTATGATTTTCAATTGGTTCGAGCCAGAAAATTGTCTATATATGAGTGCTGCTTTTAATTTGAATATGACTACATTGGTTTATTGCATTGGGACCAAAGAGGTGTTTCTAAAAATTGAATTTAGTGTTCTGCTCTCTTTCAATAAAACTGGAATTTTAAACTGAGTGTCTGGAAAACTATTGATTTCATACATGAACCAATTTCCTTGATTATTTCCTGTCTGACAGGTTAAGTAATTTATGGAGTAATATGAATGATGTCTCATAATAGGACTTTTGTGAATGCATTTATCTTTACTCGGAATGCATGGAAATATATGCTTTGTATATTATTGCTATTCTGTTTTAAGGTGCAAGGATGAGTATGAATGTTAAAATTGGTATGATTTTTTGGTGTCTGTAAGGAATAGATTAATTAGGAATGATACTTCTAAATGATGAATTGCTGAAAGTCTTGTACCTTGGTGTTGTAAATGTTCTGCTCTGAAATTATTGGTATGGAAGAATTTCCAGTGCATGCTTAAGTTCAATTCAAAATTTAATCCAATGCCGCCTTCTCCTTTGACCCTAACCTCCGCAACTTCTCCTGTATCCTCTCCTCCCTTTCAACCCTAATATATAAATTCCACAACCTCTGCAGCTAAATCCCAGGATCCCTCCTACATTGTCGTTCACGATCTCATTAGCAATGCATCATTGCTTTTTCTTTTACTCTTCAATTCGCGGCTGTGGTACTCTGTACCCTGAGCAGCACAAGCTGCAACTGTGATCACGAGGTTCTTCTTCTTTCTTTCGTCTTCTCTCTTGGTTTCGAATTCTGATTTATCATTCAATCTTTCAGTGTAAGTAAGCGTTGATTTTGCAGACCACTAAAAAATGAAACACGCATGTATTTCTGCTAGGTTTATTGATTAATATGATCGTTTGGAGGTTGAATTTAGGTTCATTCAGAGTCACTCGATTCTTTAAATTTCAATTTTAAATTCTCTTGTATGTGTTGATTCCGATTGCATTGGGTTGTTTAAGTTTTTATTTTGGATGTACATATAGCTAAACGAGGTACTACCAAGAAGTTTGTTTTCGGATTTGAGCTTGACTTGATGCTAGATTTCAATGTCAAGCTATGTATTTGTCGAATGTGTTTTTCTAAATCGAGAAGCTAGAAGCTGAAGAATTGTATGTGCTGAAGAATTTTTTTTTTATTAAGTTGATTTGGTAGGCTTATTTAGGAGATTGCAGATAATAATCCTGACATGCATGAATAACTTATAACTTTAGATGCTACGGGCAGGAGTAGGATATATGTACCAAAGTTTTGTCTGGGAATCCTTTTTTATATTTAGGGCATTGAAGCATAAACATAAATGCAAAAAACATGCAGGCTATCATTTCACCCTGCAATCTTACAAATTTTAGTATCCGCAGTTGTTGAGTTAGTGGTTGTCTTTGAAGCATTGATACTTCAATTAGTTTCGTGTCTGATACCGATATGTTAAGGATACTTCACTCGTACTTATCAATGAAGCATCCAAACCTACAAAGTACAAATACTTTCATGATGGCAATCGTTTGTAATTTTTTATTTTCTTTTGGTAACATGTAAGAAACTTGATCTTCATTTGGATTTGCATAAATTCCGTTATATGTTTATTATATTTTAAGAACTTTTATTGTGGATTGACCCATATATCACCTGTTTATGATTGAATTCCAGAAAATTAATGAAGTTAAGAAAAAAAAATGTAATCAAGTTTAATAAAGATGATCTTTAATCTTTCAGCTCTTGTTCAAGAAATATTTTTTGGAGCAAATATTGGAGAGTAAAGGTACATGTGTATATTAGCGAAAGCTTATGTAATTTCTAGAGAAAGCATGTATGTAAGCTTCTTACAAAAGAGTTAATCAATTACTATAATATTAATCTATTACTATAATTGATAATTTATTATTTCGTTCTTGATTGAATCTGTAAATTGACTACATGGATTATGTAAATAAATAATTGATTATCTGTGCTTAGTTAATCAATTATTTTCTTTAGATAATTGATTAAACCCTAAACCTTAGAATTGTCTCTCACAAGATAATCAATTATATTTTAACATAATTGATTATATATTCTTGCTCAGTTTAAAAGAAAGAATTTCATAAACGTTTTAAGAGCTTTGAGATGATGATAAAGAATGATAAGCTAGCTATACTTAGTCTAATGAATGATTTACTAGCACTCATGCATGTAAAAGATAAAACACTCAATGATAGAAGTTACAGGTTTGTTCATCATCATAACCAAAGAATTGTATAATCCTTCATGATTAACATTGTTCCTCCATGATCATCAAGGATAGTGTTTATTTACTTTTATAACTTCCTACCCTATAATTATACTTACATATTTATAAATGGGTGAAGACATATAAGATACCGTGTACATTATATTTTGATTCTTGTAATCTATAACAACTGAAATTGTATTCTCTCAGTGTGGTGCTAAAGTTTCTTGTACAAACTAGAAAGATATGTTCTCTCTGTTTTGAACTGATTCATTTGATGTGCAATGAATTTTATGTTCTTGATTTCCTTGATCTTGTGATGTCAATTTTTAGTTTGTCCATTTGTACCTGGTACTTCCAAATGATGCTAGAAAATTGCGCAAGGGTTTTGAGTTGCATTAAATTATGAAATGAATTTCATGAGATTCCACCTGATGGAAGTGGCAAATAGTTTTTAATTCAATTAAGTTTGTAGGATTTGGTATCCTCATGAATGTGATTACATTTGATTATCTGTTTTGACTCTTGATTTCCTTGATCTTGTGACGTGGATTTTTAGTTTGTCCATTTGTACCTGATACTTCCAAATGATGCTGGAAAATTGCGCAAGGGTTTTGAGTTGCATTAAATTATGAAATGAATTTCATGAGATTCCACCTGATGGAAGTGGCAAATAGTTTTTAATTCAATTAAGTTTGTAGGATTTGGTATCCTCATGAATGTGATTACATTTGATTATTTGTTTTGACTGTTGATATCCTTGATCTTGTGACGTGGATTTTTAGTTTGTCCATTTGTACCTGATACTTCCAAATGATTCTGGAAAATTGCGCAAGGGTTTTGAGTTACATTAAATTATGAAATGAATTTCATTAGATTCCACCTGATGGAAGTGGCAAATAGTTTTTAATTCAATTAAGTTTGTAGGATTTGGTATCCTCATGAATGTGATTACATTTGATTATTTGTTTTGACTGTTGATATCCTGGATCTTGTGACGTGGATTTTTAGTTTGTCCATTTGTACCTGATACTTCCAAATGATTCTGGAAAATTGCGCAAGGGTTTTGAGTTGCATTAAATTATGAAATGAATTTCATGAGATTCCACCTGATGGAAGTGGCAAATAGTTTTTAATTCAATTAAGTTTGTAGGATTTGGTATCCTCATGAATGTGATTACATTTGATTATTTGTTTTAACCCTTGCCTGGAGGTAGGAAATGATGAAATGTTGTATGTACTTACGTTTCTAGCTGTGATTGCATTGATTTACTGGTTGTTAATATGTTTTAACTTTTAAGGCTATATTAGCATTTTGAATGCATTTGGTGTGTGAATGCTTTATGTAATGAATTGAATTCCTTCATCCAATTCAATGATTTTGTCTGTTATCATTTGATATTTATTTTCTATTTACGTTCTGGATTGTCTAGTCTTGATCTTCAGGAATTCTTTATTTGATCTAATTTCAGAGTAATAAATGAAGCACATTGTGAAGATTTTGGCATTGGTAGTAGCCATTACGGTGTTATGGATTGGCCTTTTACAAACTTCTGTGATTCCATATAACCATACTTGGCTGGTAGGTCTTGTTATTATATGCTTGATTTATATTTTTTATCTGGCTTTTGGGACAAGATATTTTTTGGTGGGGAGGCTTTCTATTTCCAAGGTTGGGCATGCACTTCTGCGCGTAGATTCCCTATCAAGGGGGATAACTGGCAGCTAAATTCAAACCTAGCCTTAGCCTTATTAGCAAAGTACTATGATCTTTTCCAGCTTCATCAATCTTCTTGTAGCTCTATTTTATTTAATTATAATTACATAATGCTGACTATTCTTTGTTTTGTCCTCTGTTCAGCTACCTATATATTTTGTTGTGTCTTTAGGATGTTACGGTCTATTAATGGTTGGAGTTGGTCTGATGAATTTCCCAACCTGTCCTCAAGAAGCTCTGTTGTTGCAGAAGGTATTCTTCTATGCCTTTTGTTTCTTTGGTTTGTGCTAATATGGTGCCTATGGAATATGCAATGTTTACTTGACGCGTGCATGCGTAGTTTACTCAAGTCTCAATTGTGTGTACGTAAAAGTTTTTGTGCTGAAAAGAGGACTATGTTTAATTTCCACATACTGGATTGAAAATGACATTATTGATATTCATCAAATTAGACGCTATTGAGGTTTAAAAATTTTATAAGAAAAGGATATGTTCTCTTATATTCCCAAGCCAGTCTTAAAAATGCGTGTGAAGTCTTAAAAGTTAACGACCACACAAACTAGCCAGTCATATTCCCAAGTGTTAAAGAAGTCATCTCAAAGAAAACTGTTTTCCACCTGCATTTTACTCTTCGGGTCCTCATAACTTTGTGGTTTCTAATGACTGTTATCTTGGAAACGTGTGAAGACTCCACTTTGGTTTAAAACATGTGGTGTCTCAGTTGTTCTAACTTCTTAGGGACTTAACGACTGTGTCCTTTATCACTAGAGTCGGTGGGATTCTATCACCGAGATTCTTTCCCTCAGATTTATCATTTTTATTTGAAAAGAAATTCTAGGTGCAGAATCTGGAGTGGTTATGGGACCGGTGGAGGGATACTTACGTAAATCAAATTTAATCACACAGAAGTATTCCAATATTTCTTATCTGGCATACAGCAGACCTACAATATGAATTGCTTTGTTGTATAGCGATCTACATCACACTGGAAAGGATCAGCATCCTCATTATCAATGAACAACACTGTCACTGATATATAGAGTTAGAGTCTGCAACGTGTTCCTGGCAAGCTCCAATTATTCTGTTAAAAAGTAATAAGGATTTTTGTGTGGATCATCAACAAAACC
This sequence comes from Vigna angularis, assembly GCF_016808095.1. NCBI lineage: Eukaryota > Viridiplantae > Streptophyta > Magnoliopsida > Fabales > Fabaceae > Vigna > Vigna angularis. The sequence continues at coordinate 22,928,678 of NC_068979.1, read as the reverse complement.
AACCACCCAAAGCTTAAGCTATTATTGGGTAGAATATTTTTGCATCACCAACTTATGTCCATACGTTTGTGAATTTAGTTGGCACTCTTTCCATATGCTGGTGGATAATAAATGTCATCAGCTAAATATATACCTAATTATGCCAAGGTAAGGGATCTCAGCACCAAATTACATGTGCTTTACTTACTGCTCTGTTCTCCCTCTTCCGTATTTGCACTGCATCTAGTGTAAGAAAACAATTTTGGCTCCAGAAATCTTAACTTCATTCAAATTACAATCCAATTGTCATAATGGTCTTGCTTCCTAATTGCTCGTTTAAGGAATCCGGTAGAGCTAATCATTATGGCCTGAATATATTAGATTGTTGTTGGATTCATGATGTAGAAAAATTGAAGCCATTGTTCCTAGTTAGAATTCAGATATGTTCTGCCGTTGTGGCATGTCGCAGAAGAATGTTGCTTATTTCAAATCTTTTCAGGACATTGTTGAGGCCAAGGAATATTTGAAACAGAAAGGAGTTCTCACTCTAAATTGATCTGGTTTCAAATTTAACGAGATGTTCTGAATTGGCTGCTGAGAATTACCCGATTGGTTGTTCTGAAAGATTTTTTGCATCTAACCTTCATACACTAAATACTGATGTGGGAACTATTTTGGCCAATGTACACAAACTCCTCATTACAATCAATAGATGCCTGTTCTGTTTGTGTTCTTTTATTTTTAAGGAATACGTTAATATTAATTAAACAATTTTAAATCATTGATTTATAAAGCTGATTACTTTATTTTGTCGAGGAATTGTGATTACAATCAAAATTATTTACGTTCATTTGCTCAAAAATTTAGAATAAAATAAAAAATTGAATAATTAATTTACTGTTCTTTTACTTTTTATATCTTAATGAAAAATGTAACATCTCGAAATTTTATTAATAGTTAAAAAGGTTAACATTTTTTTAGTTATAGTTGTCATTATGACCTTGATAACTAAAAGAAAGGGGTTTAATTGATTTCTTTTAAACTAGTTTTATGTTCAATCTTTAATTTCCATTATTATATATAAAGATTATAAGAGTTTACTGAAATTCTCAAAACCTTAATTTAATTTTAGTAAAAATAATAAAACAAATAATTAAAATGTGTAGTAGACAAGTGTATGCCAATATTTTATCTTAAATCAGTCAACGTGACCTAAAAAGTCCAGGGTTATGCATTTAGTATCCCAATCCTGATTTCAAATTTTAATTTGGTTCCAACTTATCCCCTTTTAGTTCTGATGTCTCAATTACTTTTTCAATTATACTGAATTTAATAATTTAAAATATGTAAGAAATTGTTTTTATATATCAAAATTAGTATATTTAAAAGAATAGTATATTTTTAATATTCTTTTAATTTATATATTGATATATTAACAAAACCATTTTTACTATACTTTACAATATTGTAGTGTCTTAATTTGGACTTCAAATTCTAAAAAAATAACTTTTAATTCGGCTACTGTTTTATGAATTTGATATATTATTCAATTTTCATGATGAGTAATCTTTACAAAAAATATCAACTCTGACAATTATTAATATATTGCTTGAATAAAAGAAAAATTAAGTTTTAAATAAATTAACTTAACAATCATCCCATTTCGGAAGCAATTTATAAGAATATAACACACTCGTGAAATTCATCCGATATCGAGTAACTAAATGTTTTTAATTTCTAAATTTAAACACAATTAAAATTTAAAATTTATTTAAATTCCAATAATTAAATGTTTTTAATTTTTAAATTTAAACACAATCAAAATTTAAAATTTATTTAAATTCCAATAATTAAATGTTTTTAATTTTTAAATTTAAACACAATTTAAAATTTATTTATTTTAAATTTTAATACATTGTTTTTTTTACCGAATAAATATAGTTCTTTTAAAAAAAAATAAAATTAAGCGTTAAATATTATTCCTCCAGACTAACACTTAAATTCTTTGCATGATTTATTACATTTTAACTTAAATATTAACCTGAAATATCATTTAATATATATATATATATATATATATATATATATATATATATATATTAAAAAAGTTAAAATATATCATTTAATAGAGTTAAAATATATATACATTTTCTTTAAAAATTAGAACAAAAATATATCAAAATTTAGACAAAAACAAATTTCCAAGTTCACATCAAGTTTAAAAACTAAACATTCAACTCAATCATCATATCATGAGTAACCATTGTTGAAATACACAATGTTCTCCGATCTTCCTATCATCATATCTTGAGGAACCATTGTTTAAATACACAATGTTCTCCAATGTTCTCAAAGGCTAAAAATTTGCAATCAAAATTAAAATAAAAGAATACTGACAGAAAAAAAGCTATCCATTGATTGTATAAAGAGTTCATGTACATTTGCCAAAATCGAAGGCGGTTTCCACATTAGTAATTTGTTGTGTATGAAGTTAAATGAAAAATCTTTCACAACTCTGAATCGGGTATTTGTCAGCAGCCTATTCAGAACATCTCGTTAGATCTGAAACCGCATCAACCACATCAGTCGAGAGTAAGATCAACTCCTTTTTGTTTCAAATATTCCTTGGCCTCAACAATGTCCTGAAAAGAAGAAAAATCAACACTCTTCTCCGACATGCCACAATCATTCTAACTAGGAACAATGACTAATTTTTCCACATCATGAATCCAACATGAATCTACTATAATCAAGCCATAATGATTACCTCTACCGGACTCCTTAAAAGGGCATTTAGGAGAATAAAACTAGTAGGTGCATAACGACCATAATGACAATAGGACTTTAATTAATAGAGTTTAGATTTGTGGAGGCAAAATCATTTTCTTATAGTCGATGCAGTGCAAATAAGGAAGAGGGAGAGCAGGCAGAAAAGCACTCGTAATTTGGTGCTAGCATTCCTCGTGTTAGAAAATTCAGGTTTCTATTTAGCTGATGACATTTACTATCCATTAGCATATAGTAAGAGTGCCAACTAAATTCACAAACGCATGGGGGACATTAAAATAACCTTCATTGATGATTACGTAAGTTGGAGAAGCAAAAATATTCTACCTAAGAACAGCTTAAGCTTGGGTGGTTGGTTCATTTGATGACCCACACAAAAATCCTGTATTACTTTTTAATAGAATAATCGAAGCTAGACATGGAACAATTGCAGACTCTATATATCAGTGACAGAGTGTTGTTGTTCACTGATAATGAGGATGATGATCCTTGACAATGCGATGTAGATCGCCATAACAAAGCAACAGGGATATGCTCATACTAGGTCTGCAGTATGCCGGATAAGAAATATTAGAAATTTTTGTGATTACATTGGATTTACAAAAGTATCATTCTACCAGTCCCAAAACCACTCCCGATTCTACACCTAGAATTTCTTTTCGAATAAAAATGATAAATCTGAGGGAAAGGATCTTGGTGATAGAATTCTACCGACTCCAGCGGTAAATGACACAGCCACTAAGTCCCTATGAAATTAGAACAACTGAGACACACATCACATGCTTTAAACTAGAGTGGAGTCTTCAAACATTTCAAACATAACAATTGCAATTTAAAACTACAAAGTTATAAAGGTCCAAAGAGTAAAATGCAGGTGGAAAACAGGTTTGCTTTGAGATGACTTCGTTGACACTCAGGAATATGACAGGTTTGTTTGTGTGGTTGTTAATTTTTAAGACTTCACTCATCTTTTAGTAGTCCTATGTAATATTATAAGAGAACACATCCTTTTATTATAAAATTTTAAAACCTCAATAGCGTCTAATTTGATAAATATCAATAATATTTAATTTTCAATCCACAATAAGTGTCGAAATTAAACATAGTAAGCTTTCAGTCAAGAAACTTTTATGTACACACACAGCTGTGAAATGAGTAAACTACACAAGCACACATCATGTAACATGCATGTTACATAGGCACTATAGAACCCCAAACTAAGAAAATTTATTTACATTGCAATATCAAATGAACAAAAGGCATAGAAGAATACCTTCTGCAACAACAGAGCTTCTTGGGGACAGGTTGGGAAATTCATCAGACCAACTCCAACCATTAATAGACCGTAACATCCTAAAGACACAACAAAATATATAGGTAGCTGCACAGAGGACAGAACAAGGAATGGTCAGCATGATGTAATTAGATTTCAACACAATAGAACTACAACACAATTGATGAAGCTGGAAAAGATCATAGTACTTTGCTAAAAAGCCTTAGGGGTTTGAATTTAGTTGCCAGTAATCCCCCTTAATAGGGAATCCACATACACAAATGCATTTCCCACCCTTGGAAACAGAAAGCCACCCCACCTAAAACTATCTTGTCCTGAAAACCAAATAAAAAAAATAAAAATCAAGCATATAATAATATGAAGACGTACCAGCCAAATGTAGCTATGTGAAATCACCGAAGTTTGTAAAAGACCAATCCATAACACTGTAATGGCTACTACCAATGCCAAAATCTTCACAATATGCTTCATTTATTAATCTGAAACTAGATCAAATAAAGAATTCCTGAAGATCAAGACCAGAGAATCCAGGTGTAAATAGAAAACAAATATCAAAAGATAAGAGGCAAAATCAATGAATTGGATGAAGGAATTCAATTCATTACATAAAGCATTCACACATCAAATGTATTCAAAATGCTGGTATAGCCTTAGAAGTTAAAACTTATTAACAATCTGTAAATCAATGCAATCACAGCTAAAAACGCAAGTACATACAACATTTCATCATTTAATACCTCAACCAGGCCCGGGTCAAAATAAAGAATCAAATGTAATCACATTCATGAGGATACCAAACCCTACATGTCTACTTAATTGAATTAAAAACTATTTGTCACTTCCATCAGGTGGAATCTCCATGAAATTCATTTCATTGCAACTCAAAACCCTTGCGCAATTTTCCAGCATCACTTGGAAGTATCAGGTACAGACGTACCAACTAAAAATTGATGTCGCAAGATCAAGGAAACCAAGAAGACAAAATTCACTGCACATCAAATGAATCGATTCAAAACAGAGGTTTACATCATATTCAGAATGGTATTAATTCCTAAATAAAGAAAACATTAATGATGGTTATTAGTTATGACAGCTTATCCTAAACACTTAAATTCATTACACTATAATGGCCATTACTGATGCCAAAAACTTCACAAGATGCTTCATTTATTGATCTGAAGAATGATATCATGAATTAAGAATCTTAAATGTTAAACACAAGTACATGTGCACACACACGACTTCTAAAAGTTAGTGTTTGTTTGTAACGTCCCAACTCTAGGAGTCACTTCGACATATCAACATCTAAATTTTCGTAAAGACAACATTGAAATTTTCAAGATAGCTTAATTTATTCCAACCAACTATAAAACATAAATATCCATAACTCAAGTTCAAATAAAGTCAATTACATTTGATAAAATTTATTTCACAACTAAAACTTTAATAATTCTTTAGTGCTCCCAAATGTTATCTCCTCTCTCGTCAACTACACAGTTCCATAATCATCTGCATTCCTATCTACTCCCGTATAACACACACGTCATACAATCATTGCAACAAGCACACAAAAATATGGGTGAGCTAATTGAACAAGCACAAAGCATATATAATCCCAAAGTATAATAATCAAATTGTCACAAACATTAGCATTCACCCAAAACTTACCCTTAGTGGTCTAAGGTCACAGAGACTGAGATTGCTTAGGTCCAATACCCTTAACTTCCAGTCACACAGACAAACATGTCACAAACTATTACGGTCACACAAAATTATCGTTGTCACAATGATATAAGAAGACCCAAACAATTAAGGGTATGAAACTAGCAACCTAGACCACTACTTGAACACATCAAGCATTATATAATCATTTATCATAACAAGAACACATCCAATTCATTTATACAGCAATATACCATATCCAATGATTGCAACATCCACCATCCCAAATATCATCAATTATTCAACAATATACATGCACTCAGTGCCCACGTCAAACACTATTTTACGAAATTATATACCCTTTCTGATTTCCAGAACATCCCAGTTCAAACATAATCTCTAGAAAACTCTAAGCATTTATATGAACGTCAGAACTCATGGAACTCATACAAGTATCTTGAAATAATCACTACAATGCTAAACAAAGAGAATCCATTCCAGATCATAGAATCAATGTTCACACTTTGCACTCCTATGCATATACCAGTAACTTAAACATGCAGTAATTCCTTCCCATGACCCAAACATTCCAGCCCTCACTTTCAGCATATAAACATACAACTCTAACTACTATATTCCATAAACCCTTCCCATCATGATTAACTCTATCTTTATTAAAGTTTATATGACCCAATTCAATTCAAATCAATATTCTAATATCCTTACATTCTGAACCTCAAATTCCAGACATAAAGAACCTTAATATGTTATTAAGTTTCAAAGCAAGGTGAGATTACAAGATTTCAGCTTTAACCAATATAAACTTCCCAATCCATCTTAGCATAACGAAGATTATATATTTTGTCATTTATATCATCCTAATTATGTATCAGATTTTTCCAACATCTCATTTTCATCTAATTTCAATCCCTGCATTACTCCCAATAATATACCCCTAACATGCCATTTCTAGCAATTATACACTTCAATTCGGGAGCATATATTCACATACATATAACACTTAAATATACATATGCAATTATCTCCAAGCTTACCACATTCATTCACCCATCAACCAAATTAACATTAAAATAACATTGAACTATCTTAGTTTTAAAAATGTAACTTACGTCAATTCTTTTCTGGCTGGATTTTCATAAACTTAAAAATTGCTATGACTATTTAAATTGAACCAAAAAGCATATATGATAATCACTAAAACATCACTGCACATTCAACAATTTTAAAGCCTAACAAAACTTCCTAATCAAGAATTAACACCACACCATGTAGTTTTCCAATCTGTGAATTCAAAGAAAAACAGTTTTTATAAATTCCAGCAACTTAACGTCATAATAACCAATCTATATCACTGAACCTTTTCCATAAAAAAGGCATCCAGACCCAAATATTTCATCTTCCAATATGCATCTAATTTCAGTAGCCACACATTATTAAACTTTTTCTACTCAGAAAGTTGCCAGAGTTTAAAAATTATAATGGTTACCAAAACACATACATCATATAAACTCATCAACCTAGAATTTCAACATGTTTAAAAACCCAAAGGAAACTCAATTTAACAACCCGAAACAACAATGCACCAAAAACTTTAACTTAAACTAAAAAAACCATTCAAACCGCAATTTCTTAATAACCAAAAATTTCCAGAACTCTCCATCACACAACTCATATAATATATCACGTGTAGAAACGAAGAAGTGACTTAAAAGCCTAACTAATTGCACCCAAACACAGATGTTCACTGATTCTAAATTATCTCAGCAGCTATTCATAATAGCAATTCATACCCATCAGACACGAGCAAAATCAGAATATTGTACAAATCATTCGCACCGCAGAACATCATTCACCACGCATTCAGACCAAAACCACAATTAAAAGAAAGCAAGGGTAGCTCCTCATACCGGGAAAAATCAACACTTCCTCCAATCTCCAAATTCCCGCACGTCTCTCACTCAACTCGAACCCTCACTCTTAATTTTCTAGAATGCTTTGTCAGTGTGTCCCTAACCCTCTCTTGCTCGTCCTATTTATAGGCTCTCTCCATCATCCCAAATTGAATTCTCGAACCCTAGAAATTAAACCCCCAACTACGGATTCTTCTTCTCCTTTACTCCTTATAACTGATCCTCGCTCTCTTAATTTCGTTCTTGTCCGTTAATCCTCTAAGCATTGGATTCTTCGTCACGCCGCTCTCTCTCACGCATTAAAAATCCCCCTTTGCCCAAGGGTTTGGGAACGCAGAGAAGAAAAGAGAAAGGAGAAGAGAGGAAACGGGTTGAAGAAAAGAGAAATGAACTTCTGAATCCTTCTACCTTCTTTGGTTAATGGGCTTCGTAGCCTAGCCCAAAAGAAAACCAAGTCTGGTGCAAAAATAAATAAAAACACAGCAAAAATAAAAATAACTCATTTTTGTTCCCAGCCAAATTCAAACACAGGTACAGACAAACACACATGAGATTATAATTACGGTGAGTACAAACATTCACATTTAAATTTAAATAAAAAGAGAATATTTTCTTGAAAATATCCCTTCAAATAACTAAAGTAGCTTCATTGAACTTCAAATATCTACAACAATCTTAATATAATTTTTCATTGAACTTCAAATATAATCTTGCCTTACGCTATAGAACAAACACATGAAATTGGTCAAGTGAATGACAAGATTTTTAATAACTCTCTTAGGATTTGAAGCAAATATTCTCATTAAACCATATTCTAGGAATAAATTAATTGTTTTAAATGATACCATATTAGTGCATCAAATAATACACCAACCAAAAAATTATGTATTAGATGATGATGTATCTAATTTCTCCAGAGACAAATAAATTTAAAGTAAATTCAAAATATCTATTTCACAAACATATTTTTGCTATATTTTTTAGACAGTGGTGTTTGTGCACAGGAAAAGATTGCAAATTTAAAATAAAAAGCCCCCAACCAATTTAAAAGTTGTAACAAAGACAATAACATTTTTAATTTTTCAAAAAGAAAGTGTTTCTCAAATATAAAACAAATTTGACTAAGAAAGATTTTAAAATAAAAGTAATAATTTGAAACAAAATTATCTTTACTTTTTATAAATACTCATTTTAAATATATGATTTAATGTAAAGTATAAATGAGAAGATGTTTTTCTAAAAAGGGGAATGCTAATATTTAAATGTTTTAAAGAGAGAAGACACAAAATATTGAAATGATAATGTGAGAGTTTTACATGTAGAACTGTTTAAAAAAACAGTAATCAAGTTAACATGTGAGTTTGCTCTTATTCAAATTATTCATTTTTTTTTAATTTTTTATATAATTAACCATGTTTATTATAAAAATACAATAATAAGCAACCACTAGTACAAAAATCACGTACAACGACGCATATTTTAGATTTTTAATGGCGAATTCGCAAACGACGTCATATCAGAAGAAGTTAAATTTATGTCGAATTTAAAAAATTGGACGTTCATTTAACGTCAAATGTTGTCAATATTTGACGTTAATCAATTTTGTTTTGTTTTTTAATTAATTGTGATCCTTTTTTACAACTCTACGAGATCTGAAAAACAAAAAACAACAAATTTTAGTTTTTGGTATTTTATAAAGCATGAACTATGAATGTGTAGTGTAGTATAACAACAAACAATAATAACCAACAACAAACAAGTTCAATCAAACAACAACAACAAACAAGTTCAACTAAACAACAACAAATAAGTTCAATAAAAAAACAAGAAACAAGTTCAACAAATAAGTTCTTCAAAACGAAAACAAAAACAAAAACTAACATTCAAAAGATGGGTTCGTCGGAATAAAGTTTCGTCACAGTGAGAGAGAAAACAGAATGCGCCTATGAAAGACAAGAGCACGAAAATAAGCGATTATAACAAACAAAAATCATACATAAAGTAATTAATTAGTATGCATTTGTATCAAATGAAAGAAAGATTACATGTGATGTTCATTAAACTTCGTACGAGAAAAGTTTGACAAGAGAAGAGGGTATCGCGCGCTAAGATAAAGTGAATGAATTTTCAATCTCCCGCTCAAATTTTTATTGAATTCACTAACCTTTTGACATTGAATTTAAAAGTCATTCAACGTTTTATATCCTTTTGCGTCGAATTACAATTCTAAACGACGTTTAATAATTTCATTTATTTACAAAAATATCACCGCTCAGTTTTAACGTTGGTTATTTAGTGGTTGGATGTTGAACACGTGACGTTATACGTTATTTTTCTACTAGTGAACTATTAAATAAATTAGGGTCAATTTGTGATAGACACAACTTTTAAATTGAAATTGTAACAATACCACACGACTTCATGCTAGAGTTATAAAAAGGTGAAATCGTGTGGTGAGAGCATGACTTTAATATGCATATGATTATACTGAAGTCAAGAGGGAATCAAACAACTTCCAATTAAAAATTTTAAAATTTGAAACCATACACAAACTGAATGACTTCCATACAAAGCAAATGATAAAGAAATCGTGTTTCTTTATAACTACTTTCAATTGCATCCTATAAATTGGAAAACATGACGGGTGATAACTGTTATAATATTGCAAAAGTTAAATGTTGGTGTTGAAATGTTTTACAATGTTAATATTCTTTTATTAGGTGGCAACGTTAAGTCCTTAAAGACAGTGAATCTACACGCCTCAGGAAGTTTTGTTTGTGTTTTTTTCAACTTTTATCCAACAATCTTAAGGACTTATGGATGACATCAACAACTCAATCCCAGAGGATCAAAATTTAGTTTCCAGAACTCAGACGGGACCGTGGATGAGGATGAAGAAGAGGGAGACGAGGCGACAACTTAGAGTTCGTTGGAGTTAGGATGATGAACCCTAATTTTCATGTGTCATGCCTTTGTAATGTTTGAGGAAAGGTGGAAAAGATTTTTTTTCTCCAAAGAAAGAAAAAGAAATAAGAAGATGAGGTACTTGAGTAATTTTTCGTATACTTTACGTACAAATGAGAGAAGCACAACCAGGTATTTTTCTCGTTTACCAATCTTAAATATTTTAAAACTATGGGGGTGTAGGTAATTTTATTTAATTACTTGAAGAAATAAATTTGGCTTTTCACCTAATGATATTGATAATATTCTAAATCTGGAAGTAGAGAATATGTCATTATATTTTTTATATATATGAACAACATGCTAATGATTGACACATGCAATCAAATAGTCTCTAAAAACTAAGCTTTCTAGGATCAAATTTTGAAATGAAAGACATGGGTGAAACCAATGTGATTTTAGGTATTAGAATCATAAGGAAAGGAGATAGTCTATTACTATCTCAAATACATTGAGAAACTTCTGATGCTAATTATAATTCTAAATATTGCAAAAGTTAAATGTTGGTGTTGAAACGTTTTACAACGTTAATATTCTCTTATTAACTGACAAGGTGAATATTTTTATTAATTAGCAACGGTCAAATTTTTAAGTGTTGTAATGATCAAATTATTTATTGCTTTTATTGTCTTTTATTGATTTTATTCTTCCATAGCTCTATAAATAGAGAGATCCTTCTCCATTCCAAGACACACCAAAATCATTCTTTTATTCTTCTTTCTTCTTTTCCTCTTCTAAAAATATTTATGGGTTTATTTTATACTCTTTTTGGATATCCTTGCTAGTTCTAAGATCCTCAAAGATATTATGGGAAGTTCCTGTTGTATCCTTGATAACGTTTTGGCAAGTATACCAAATCGTTCAAGTAATATAGTGAATTAAGTTAAGAGTATCGTTCTCCCAAGGGAATTTGAGTTACATTATTCAATTAAAATTATTTATCAAGATCAATTACTGATGATAACATTTGTGATTTCAATTTGGAAATTAGCATGAAATTAACAATGTAAAAAAAAAGTAAGATTGAAAAATACGATAAAAGATCACTGGAATTGGTCTTTGACTAACATTACAGTAAAATCCTGGACAACATACATTTTCTGTTCAAGCATTCACACAAGAGTATCTTGGTTTAATTCCTTAAAAACAAGTTCTAAAATTATCTATTGAATTATTAATTCCTTAATCAATTCAGCATATAATTTTGCATTAAATTCAGATGTTGAAAATGACCAAAAACACAGAAGTTATTCCTAGCGTAGTTACTTTTAGTTTCTTTTCTTATGTTTCTGTTTCTAAAAATACTTCCCAGTACAAAAGAACTTTTAAAGAGAATTATACTTCCGTATAATCAAAAGCAAGTCAAGAAAAGAACAAGAACAGAAACATATATTGTAATACCCTAATATTTTAAAGGTATTACTGTTAGTAGAGACTAAATTAACTTGATATCTTCTATAAACAATCCAACTTTATTTCAATTCTCCCAAAGTACAATACCAAACTTACGAACTTCAAACAATATAGTCTTCACCACTTAACATAAATTCGAAATTTCAACTTATAAGTTTTACACAACATAATTTTTCCAATACAAATTTATTCTTTTTACAAAATATCCCTGAAAGTTTTTCCCCGCATCTCTCTCATCTCTAAGCTTTTTCAACCGCATCTGCAACATTATCTATTCACATATAACATGAGTTATATGATCATAGCACAAACAAATAAGGGTAAGCTAATCATATCATATCAATCATTAAACTTGTAATAAAAATAGTTCAATCATGTATTTCTACAATTACTAAAATATCATTACCCTGATGTCATTAATTCATCATTATCAAAATCATCTTCCTCAATTTCATAAACCTTACAATTTTACCATGCTTACTCACGAAGCCTTATGGTTAGACCGCTCTCTGCCTGCTTCCTTAAGCCTCACCTGTATACTATGTCTTACTCTCTGAAGCCTTATGGTCAGACCTCTCTCTGTCTGCTTCTATAAAACTTATGAACCGCATATTTATGTTAAAGCCTTATGGTCAGACCACTTGCTGCCTGCTTTCATAAACCTCAGGTGTTACTTTGCTCATATCAAGCTCTCATGGTATAAACCGAACATACTACTTCCCGTAGGAAACATCATTTCATAAGCAATGATTTCTTATATCCACTCCAACATTTCATCAAATCAACATTTCATACCCTCTTATCCACTCCAACATTTCATCAAATCAACAATTCATAACCTCTTCTCCAACTCAATCATGTTCATTCTCTAATCATAATTTGACAATAACCTATTTTGGTGTCAATAAATTAAACATATTGCCAGATATCATACTTCATATTATAAACTCATTTTGACCATAACGAGTATAACTCAACATATTTTCACCAATCAAAGATTCATAGATCAGCCAAAACATTTCAACATATCTTAGCAACTACATATTAAAGTCTGAGCTCAATGTAACGATAAATAAAATATATATGAAGTTTTTACCATGATAACTTTATGCATCTACAATTGACTTATTTTATTTTATTTTCATCCTATTAGAGATCTTTCTTTACCCCAATTGGTCACCGGAGAGGACCCAGATGTCTGAACGCATCAAACTCACCTTCGACGCCAACACATATGACTAGTCACAACTGACTGGACCAGGCCAGGGCTGCTCTATGATCAGGGATGTGCCAACTCAGGTTTTTAAGGTTCCTCTATCCTACCAACAAAGGGAGGCCCTCAATAATTAACAATTTATTTATTTAATTTATCTACCTTGTTTTCTTATGCTCTAAATCTAAAATGCCTAATTTTAATATTTTACTTCCTCTCACATCAACCTCAAACAGTATCTGTATATCTATTTAATACCCATATACAAGCTATTACAGAACCCTTACTCCAAACCTTCCAACAAGATCAATTTCAGCCAACAAACTCATTCAATAAATTCATCACAATAAACATCCATAATAGAATTCATACAAGATAATTATAAACAATTAACAATAATAAAATATTATTATAAATGGTCATAGAAGAATAAAATATTTGACAATCATAAAAATTCATGGGGAAACAAGAAGTTGAATCTGGCAGAGCCGGTTAGACAACTTCTAATCCATCCAACAATACAATATAATTAAATAACAAGAACAATACATGTCGGGGAAATAAGAAGTTGAATCTGGCAGAGCCGGTTAGACAACTTCTAATCCTTCCAAAAATGCAATAAAATAAATAAGTAAAGCAATAAATAGTTTGGGGAAACAATAAGTTGAATCTGGCAGAGCCGGTTAGACAACTTCTAATCCTTCCAAAAATGTAATAAAAATAAGTAAGGAAAGAAATAAAAAATTTGGAGAATCAAGAAATTGAATCTGGCAGAGCCGGTTAGACAATTTCTAATCCTTCCAAAATACAATAAAAATAAATAAGGAAAACAATAAAATGTTTGGGGAAACAAGAAATTGAATCTGGCAGAGCCGGTTAGACAATTTCTAATCCTTCCAAAATACAAAAATAAACCACTAATAACATACAAATGGCATAACATAATCAACATCACATTTTACAACTATCACACTTGGATATCAACACAAAAGCATACTCTCATTTAAAATTCAAGATCATACAGAAACAAAATACTCCATATTCAAGATTTAAAATCAGACAAAAGAAAAATATAGCATATTCAAGACTCAAGATAATACAAAAAGAAATACTCAAAGTTAGCTCCCCTTACCTCTATTACAGACTTAATCTCCTCGCTCTCTGAAAACTTCCAGAATATCCCCTTTGAAATTAGAAATTCTTCCAACTCTCTTCTGTCAAAAAAATTATAAGTTCTTTGGTGTAAATTTTCAACCTTCCCCCCTTGGCTATTTATAGCAAAAAAATTTACTATTCATTTTTTACTATTCATTTTAACTATTCATTTTTTTATTCATTTTACTATTACAAAAATAATTTTTTTATTTGCAATTTGATGAATTCTGATCTCAAAGCTACGTGGAACACTTATCCTTTCCAAATTTTTTTTTACTATTTACTTTTTACTATTCATAATTTACTATTCACAATTTACTATTCATCATTTTTTTTAGCATTTAACTTACAAATATTTTCAAAGATCTTACATATATTGCACAGGAAATTTACATTAATGTGTCGTCATACAACCAATTCCAATGAATAGAAAATTTAGCCTATCCTAGACATCTCAAACGTACTCTTTACAGCAATTCCTTGCAGAAAGTGAAGTCTTGATGTCTTGAAAGGTCTCCTGAGTTCTCCAGTATTTTTCTCGCCCTGTTCATGTGTCAGAAGATAGTTTCTGTCTTTCTGTCACGTCTTTTAAAGCCACTTAACTTCATTAATTCGCTCAGCGCACATGTACTGGTGCGCTATGCAAATTATCTTAACTGTTGCACTTTAACTGATGTTATTCGCTCAGCGCACATGTATTGGTGCGCTATGCGAATTTCCTTCTTCTGGTAGTGCGAATTTTGGCTTTCGCTTTGCGAAAATTGGTTGACAGAATCCAAATAACACACCCTTTCCTGTAAAATATTTTACATAACAATCTACTACCTATTACAACTTTTCAATGAGGAACAACATGAATAATTACAAGATTGAGCTCATTTATAAGTGTAAAAACAACTCTTTTTCACACTTATCAATCCTGGGAGAATTGTGCAATACGCCGCGGATAAGTCTTTAAGGACAATGAATCTACACGCCTCAGGAAGTTTTGTTTGCGTTTTTGTCAACTTTTATCCAACAATAACGACTTTTGTTATGAAGAAGTTGTGAGCGGTTATAATAACTTTTGTTTTGATAAAGTTTTTTTTACTAGTAGTATGTGTTGTTAGTTAGGTTTGTATAAGTTTTGAATTTAGATATTCGTGATTTAATGAGAATGAAGTATAATTTATGTAATTTAATATAAATAAGAGTTGATAAATAGAAATTGATAAATGAAAGAATGTAGTAAGATTGAAATACATAGGATTGTAGTTAACATGATAGAATAAATTTTATATCACATAATACTTTAAATACATTTATACGTGACCACTAGTGTCACATGTAGGTCTTCTTTTTCGTCTCCTATAATATCTTTGAGGTTTTTTTTCCAGGGTGTTTGTTGTCTTCATTACTTTATTCAATTTAAGGAAAGTGAACAATATCTTGTGATCCTTGAAAGACATTCTTGGGGATAAAAAAACATTGATAAAGATCCTAGATTGTGTGTAGATAGTGGTGTCATGTTTGAAATGGCGAACATGTGTAATGGTCCTGCAACAAAGGTTAAGTGAAAGGGGGAAATCGTGTGTGAGGAGGGAACTTGTTGGAAGGGAGAGTGGGATTGGATGTTAGGCTAATGGTGCACATATCTAATCATTTAACTTTGGTCCATACTAGACTAACCAAAATATTGATGTGGATGGTGAGGAAATTTTGAAGAAGTCTCACTTCAATAGTTTTCCTTACATGCTAAAACCATGCTCATATAACATGACTTGTACTTTTCATAATCCAAACCTAAATTAATCAATCATGGACACAATTTCATTAGAGAAATCATGTGATTGACACACGACCTACATATGGCCCGTAATTTATTTGAAAGGTTTTCATTCTCATAATTTTCCAGTAAACTTACACTTGAAGTGTAAAATGAACTTATCATTATGGATGTTTCCTCTTATTTGTGAAAAAGTAAGGAAAATTTATAAGATTAGTTTTTTCTTGTCAAACTCAAAATATGTGAAATGTCAAAAAAATAAGTCTTCTACAATATCGTTTCTAAGATTATTTCATGGTCTATGTATTTCAACACTAAAGTCTTATATTTCGAAGTCAACCAAATTGAGAACAATATAATGTTATAACTGAAATTACCGTAACACCCACACTTTTAAGAGATATGTTTGAAAAGATCAACATTAAGAGCAATCTAACACTTATTTAAATAAGTGTTTGATTTTTTTCAAATATGTCTTGAAGAAGTGTAACATGCTTAATCAAAATTAAAATGATATAAAGTAATCCACTATTCTTTTAAACAAATATTTAAAGAATTTCGAATATGACTTGAATAAACATTTATTTATTTTATTTTCAATTATTCTTTTTAATTTGAACTAGTTTGAGTTATATTATATATTATCTTCTTTCTCTTTTTTTTCTTGGATGATTTTAATGTACTCTGATTTTTTCTAAACATGATTCGAATTCTTACTCATTTTATTTATTTATAATTGATAATATGCATTAATTTTTTCCTTCCCACATGTAATTACTTTTATGCAGGTGACTGCTATAGGAATTTAGGTTTATTATTTAAGATAATACATCAATTTATTAAGCATGAATTTAATTAATTTAAATAATGATACTTTACAGAGCAGCTTATTTTAATTTACTCATATTTCACAATAGAATTCTATTTAATTTATTTAAACTTGACTTGTAACATGACAAACTTATATGTTAAAATATTAAATATATTTTAACATTTAACCACACATAATTTTTTAATAGGAAGATAATTTGATTAATTTATACATAATCAAATTAACAAAAATTTTTATTTGATTATATTAATAAAATTATTTACAAATTTTCATTAATTTCCCTTTTTATTCATTTATACTTAATTTTTATATTTTTAATTAATATAAATTTACTTTTGTTGTTTTTTTTCCTTTCTTTATTTTTTCACTTTTCATATATAATCTCTAATAAAGATTGACGTTTCGATGACTTACATTTAAACGTTATTTTTTATTTTTAATTTGAAAACCATAGGTGTGACTATAAAAGGGTACATTCCTTGACTATATTTGACTTGGCTAAAAGTACAAAATTATTATAAATATATATATATATATATTTTCTGTAATTTTATATTTCCCCAAGTACTATATTTATTTATATAGTATGTAATATGTACCACACAATTAATATATTTGTAAAAGTATCATAATGTTTTAAAATATTTTTCAGTCGTTCAACGGTAAGGTGCATTTAAGTGATGCTAAATTTTAAAATACTTGTGGAGGTAACCATTGAAAATAGGTAAGTTGTTTGTATTTTTTTTTATAAATTAAAAAAAGAAGTTGCTTGGAACAGTGAAAATGGAAGTCAGAAAAGGAGAGATGAATTCCGGCAGTCAGCAGGAAGGCCCCACCAAGCGGAAGTGGCGCGCAACACTTCCATCTTTCCACAATTATTTTTGTTTGAATCAATTGGAGCCAAAACACAATTAATGAAAAATTGAGGTCAGTTTTGCAAATCTCTTAATCCAAATAAAGTTTATGTTTCATTTATGAAAGTAATTTCAGACATAAACATCTGAAACTTGGAATAAAAAACATAATTACTTAAAAGGTGATTACTTATAGACTATTTTGAGAAGAGAGCATTTGTCTTTTATCCCACTGCTGCACGTGACCCTCTTTCAACCTTCTCTCTCCAAGTCCAACAACATAGAATAGAACCTAGGAGTAGTTGTAATGGTGGCTGTAACCCCACTTCTTTCTTCCAAGTCCAGATCCCATATCGGTTAAAACAGATCCCTTCCATCCATGATTCTATCTTCTTCTCCTCCATGTCTTCCTCCCTCTTCATCATTTTCCTCTTCCTCTCCATCTTCACACCCTGCAACACTCAAACTTGCTCTTCCAATAACACAAACACAAACCCTAATAATCTCTGCCCTCCCTTCACCTCTCACCCACCTTTCCCTTTCTCCTCCACACCAGGCTGTGGCCACCCCTCCTTCCACATAACCTGCTCCAGCCCCCATTCTTTCATCTCCATCAACAACCTCTCCTTCTCCATACTTTCCTACAACTCCAACACCTCCTCCATAACTCTCTTACCTCACCCTCACCCAACGCCTCACCCTAACTGCCCCTCCTTCCCCTCCATTCCTACCCGCTCCATCAACCTCTCCGCCACCCCTTTTCGTGTCTCAGCTGCCACCTGCTCTCGCCTCTCCTTCCTCCGCCCCTGCTCGCCGCCTTCCCTCCCCAACTGCTCCCACTGCCCCTCCCAATGCCACCTCATCAAAACTCCCTCCCACCTCTTCCCTGACTGCAGATCCACCCACCACTCCCCTCAGTACTCAGACTCCCCCTGCCTCACCGACATCCTCGGCTTCCTCCAGCAGTTCCTCAACAAAGGAATCCAACTCGACTGGGACCAAAGCCGTGACCCGTACTTCACTAACTGCACCGTCTGCCGCGCCAACAACGGCACCTGCGGGTTCAACTCCTCCTCCCAGAACAAACCATTCCTCTGCTTCCGCTACCGCTCCCAATCCACACTCACCCCACCATGGATTCGCAAATTCAAACCGAACAAAATGGCCTTTTTCAGCACCGTCATTGCCATCACCTCCCTGCTTCTCCTTATCTCAGTAGCCACCGCCATCCTCCGCTCGGCCAGATCAAAGGCCTCCTCCGCCGCTACGCAGCAAGACCCCACCACACTCTTCCTCCACCACCACCGCTCCGCCAGTCTCCTGCCCCCGGTCTTCACCTACGACGACCTCGCCGCCGCTACCCACAACTTCGACCCCAAGTGGAAAATCGGGGATGGCGGGTTTGGGTCCGTATACCTCGCGCAGCTCCGCGACGGTCGCCTTGCGGCGGTGAAGTACCTCCACCGCAACCACTCCTCCGCCGCGTTCTCTACCAAGTCCTTCTGTAACGAGATCCTCATCCTCTCCTCGATCCACCACGCGAACCTGGTGAAGCTCCACGGTTACTGCAGCGACCCGAGGGGGCTTCTCCTGGTCTACGATTACATCCCCAACGGAACCCTGGCGGAGCATTTGCACCACCGCAAAGGATCTCTGACGTGGCAGGTGAGGCTCGACATCGCGCTACAGACGGCGTTAGTGATGGAGTATCTTCACTTCTCGGTGGTTCCACCGGTCGTACACAGAGACATCACGTCGTCGAATATTTTCGTGGAGAGGGATATGAGGATCAAGGTGGGAGATTTCGGGTTGTCGCGGCTTCTGGTGGTGCAGGACACGACGTCTTCTTCGAACGGGTTTGTTTGGACCGGGCCTCAAGGAACACCGGGCTATCTGGACCCAGATTACCACCGCTCATTCCGGTTGACCGAGAAGAGCGACGTCTACAGTTTCGGAGTTGTGTTGTTGGAGCTTATCTCGGGAAAGAAAGCGGTGGACCAGAACAGAGACAAGCGCGAAATGGCGCTTGCGGATTTGGTTGTTTCCAGGATCCAGATGGGGCAGCTCCACCAAGTTCTGGATCCGGTCTTTAAACTCGGCGACAGCGATGGAGTCGCCGCCGTCGCAGAACTTGCATTCCGCTGCGTGGCGGCGGATAAGGACGACCGGCCGGATTCAAGGGAGGTGGTGGAGGAGTTGCGGCGGGTGCGGAGTCGGACGGCGGCGGCAAAGGAGTGAAATAAAGAGTGATTCTTTATTATGGGGCCGTGTGGTGATGTGGAGTTTGAATGCGAAGTTACACTTGTGTCGGACGGCAACGTTGACTTGACCCCACCCAAACCATGATGAGTTTTGTTTTCGAAAGTTAATTTGTTATTATGAAGAGGTTAATAGTTGGAATTGAACGCACGAGGGTTTTTATTTTTATTCTATTCTCTGTTTGGTTAAGTAACGTCAAAGGGTGGAAAATGTCAGTTATCCCGTACTGGTACGGTTGTGGGAACTTACCCAAATTCAGCTAAATAGTCAATAGTGTCTATGTAACGTCTACCACTCACTTAGTGCTACCTCATACAGTAAATATACCATTTCTTTTATAACTTTTTTGCAAACTATATTTTTTCAACGCCTTCAATTATAGCAAATAACTTCCTCTTCTCTTTATGCTTTCCTTTCATTTGAGATAATCAACTACTATGGTGGAGTAAAGCGAAGGTGAGGAACATCGGGTTTGACGTGGAAGTTCTACATTGGTGAAGTTCGGTTAAAAAGTCTTCTAAGAACCTTTTTTGACGACGATGTCAACTTACCAATCACTACTCAGCACCATCTTTCTTTTCCGTGATCAGCGTTTCGAAATTAGAGGTTTCATAACACCGGCCATGGCCCACCTTTTGTTTTTTCCTACAACCTTAATCAATGCGAAGTTGCTTATTCGCCACCTCGGGAGTCTCATCCAACACATAATGCCACAAATCTTTTAGGTCATGTTCTGGTAAAAGTTAAGAACTTCCGATCGTGTGTTTTCGAATCATTCGCAGACACTCTCACGAATCCTATCAAAATTTAGAAGATAATTTGTGTTGAGAATAAAAGTACAGTATTTGAGTTTCTTAATTTACGTCCAGACATACACGAATTTATGGTAAAAGGAGGCCTTTTATGGATTATGTTTCACTTAATTTTTTATGCTATTTTACCCAATGAAGTATTGTATTTTGGCATGGTGAATATACATACACATACAAAAGAACCGGTCACGATTCGGTTCTGATTATTCCCTCAGTTAAAGTAACGATTCTCCAAAGACGTGGCTTTCTCGTTCGCAATTTTTTCTTCTGGTTTGTTAGCTAATTTGTATCCCCTCTCCTGAAAAAAAAAAAATCGTAATTCAAACTCATAAAGGTTAAAATGCTCTAAAACCATAACTACAATGGTTAAAGACAAAGCAGCACGTACTAGTAGACGCCACAAGTAGGGGACCCCATCTCTTTTCTTGATTTGCTTCTCCAGCACTTCGATTGCTGTGATGGATTTCATCATAATAGTTAGAGAAGAAGATTCGTGGGTTTGAATTTCACAGAAAAAGCTCGAGATTTTACCCTTCAACGCTTTTCCAGTATTCAGCAACATGTTGTACCAAACTTCATTGAATACGTCCACTTGTTCATCAGATGCCCCAATGACCTTCACAACAATGTAATTGATATTTTGTTAGGTTGCAAAATCAACAAGGGTGAGGCCACAGTACATAAAAGTGGCTTATCGGTCGAACCTTATAATCAGTGGCATCAAAATCTGGATCAAGTAAATCCAGTCCATGTTTCTCATCTCCCATTCCGTACGCATAAAGTGCTTCTGCAAGCTGATTTCAATTTAAGATAGAAAAGATTTAGTTAATGAGAACACTGTTAAAAGCAACAACAGCAGTACAAAACTATGCAGCTGTATATTTAAAGCAGTCATGTATTGCTTGGAAGCAATCTGTTTGAAGTATGAACAAGACAAACTACTGTTAGGCTAAAAATAGTTTATCTCTATTTTTTTCAACTCCCTGCATAATGCATACAGTAGATCAACTTTCTTAAATGATACATTTCCTTTTCTGTAACAAAAAAGCATGGTGTTATTGCGTTGCCCCACAGAATAAAGAGTTTAAGCTATGAACTAGACAGCTATCTAAAGAAATTTTTATGTGTTCATGGAAGCAGCTACTGAAGCATACCATCATTCCTCTCTTCATTCTTTGTTGCTTCTTTTTAGTCATCCTCAAAAACCTACAATAAGATAACATGAATATATCACAACTCATGCAACATTGTATCTCAATTACTTTACGCAAAATATAACACTTCCACCTGCTTTTTAAGCCCTTTAGAAGATCTTCTGCTTTAGAAATTTCTCCAGCCTTTGCCAAAGTCCAAAGTATCAAGACATCAAAGTGCCACTCTATATGCCAGTTTGCCTGAACATTTAATATACATCCATGAAATGCGTAAGAAACACACAGTGAATATCCTTGAACAGCACAAATGAGAAAGTTTCCCAACAAGATAATTGAGCAAGTGCTCAAAATCTGTCTCAAAAATCATCACCAAAAAACACAGTACATTTAAAAACAGAAAGTTCATTCAATCTCATGTTCTATATGTAATGTATTTTTCCTTCAAATTGTAAACTGGAAGTTTCACCAGATTAATGTCAAATCTGGTGTAAGTTTTAATACATAGAAAGAGAATACAGTTAATTACCCTAACAAAAAGTGAACTAGAATACAAAACTCAGACCAATATATATACATATCCCTTTGCATACTGTGTCATACCATATTACCTTTTCCTTGATTGGATATAACATGTAGAGTGTATCTTAACTTACTTCATTAGTTAGACATTCAGCCAGCAACTTGAGACGATCACCATAGATATCCCATTCTCCTCGTACATACAACCGCAGAAGCAGACCAGCAGCATTTAAGTAAACCTGTATTCCGAGATATTAGAACTTATGAGAAAAGGAAGAAAGCAAGAAACTACTGGTAAAGACAAAAGCTTATGAAATCACATACCTCTGCCTTCATAGAATCATCTTTGTCTAGCTCCTTCCATATATAATTGTCATATATCTCTAATACTCTTTGTGTAGGAGCATTACCCTCTAAGTAACAAACGGCCGCATGCCACCAATTGTGTGTCAACCTGAAAGAACAAAATTTCTTTAGCCGATTAATAGAAAATTAGACAAAACCATGATTGAATGAATAAAGTTCTTACATGAAAGATGAAGCAGAACACCACGATGATGAACATTCTTCCATGAACTTAACAGCTTCTCTAAAACAACACTTGTACTGAAGCACATGGCATAACTACATAACAAAATTCAATTATTACAATAATATAGGACAAAAATATAATTTATGGAAATTTCTTGTTACAACTTATTTCTCAATTGACAATATCATATGTTCATAAATTGTGACTTCATTATGCCTAAACTAAAGCTTGAGATAATTCCCTAATCAATGATTAATTGATCGATTTTTCTCTAAACCTCCACTTTTCTTTTTGCTTACACTATTACATAGCAGAGGAGAAAGCTTAAGCTTGTTTTGTCATGTAAGTAAAGAGAATAAGTTAAGGTTTATTCAAAATCTTTATTGTTAAGTAAAAAACTTGAAAGATAATAATAAGTACATCTACTCAAGGTAGAGTGAATATTCCCATATTTAATAATTACATTGACCTACAGCATGCTGTGACCAGATGTCTTCCTTATTGATCTCAAATCCCCTACTCGCAGCTTTCTCAGCCTCCTCCATCTGCCCAAGCTCGAGTAAAGGGAACGCAAGCATGCCATATATGTAGTTTTGTCCTTCATTTTGAGGTAGAACCTGTAAAACTTAAAAGGATATGGTATCAACTTTCATCAATAATAATAAAAAAGAAGCAGCAAACTATGTCCTTTAACTGAAAAATAATATACAGTTACATCTTGTTTGGATGGCAAATAACATTACACAACAGGGTAGGATAAAGATGGACTCTAATTAAGCAAATTATACGATGTTTCATATTCTGATGTTTGGTAGTATTTGATATTTA
This sequence comes from Vigna angularis, assembly GCF_016808095.1. NCBI lineage: Eukaryota > Viridiplantae > Streptophyta > Magnoliopsida > Fabales > Fabaceae > Vigna > Vigna angularis. The sequence continues at coordinate 22,904,725 of NC_068979.1, read as the reverse complement.
CATAATAAAATTACGTTACAATAATAATTAAAAGCTAACAAGACTATTTTTTCCCTTAAGAGATGTCAAATAAATAGAGAATTTTGGGTTAAGAACTACGTTTATTATATATTCCCATGGCTAACAAGAAACCAAATTTAGGCTGTTAAAGGCTTCTAAATCCCATCTTAACCTCTCCAGGCAACCCAAAATAAAGGCAAAAATAATGAAAGTCAGTTCTGAGTAACACTAAACTTTTCTATAATCTAATTTAGTGGGCTTAAGATGTAAAACCCTTTTACTCCTCCAGTATATAAGTTAAAGAAGAATCCATTATCTATTATATTAACTTTATGCAACTTCTTTAAACAGTATGCATGATACAAAAATACTATACTAATAAAATTATACCTCTATATGCAAATTCCACAAATCAACTATAGGAGAAATGAAACAGAAATGTTTTCTAATTAGACAGAACCTGTTGAATAAGAGACAAAGAAAGACCAGGTAGACCCATGTAGAAGCATAAAACTTGTGCTCTCTTTAGAGAAACCAGATCTCTTGGGAACTCCTTTAGAAGCTTCAAAACAAAAACAAGCAACATTAATCAAGAGAGTTAGCAAATCAGATGAATCCCAAAGCATTGTGAAGGCAGATGCAATTGGTAAACATTTCGGAAGTCAGAAGTGAGCTCCGCCCTTCAGATAGAGATTTCTAAGTAACAATTAGCAAAAGGTCATCTAGCCTTGTTCAAAATTCAGTTTCCACACAGCTGAATAACAAAAGATCAAAGTGTCCTGTTAAAACATCAATTTTTAAAGCCAATATTTAATTTGTATTCCCTTAACTTAATGCCTTCTGGGATATACTTTTTTGTTCAGGAGTCTTTCCTGTTCTCTACTATACAAGTCATGCAGTTGATACCAAAATATTCATCAGTTGGAGCCACTATATCTGCAACTTGTAAGGACTTACAGAGGCATATCTACTTCTACGCCTACATCCTTTCCCTATAAAACTCTAGAACAAACTCAAGTGTTAGATTATCTTGAGAAACACATCAGATGTCTCAGACAGACACTGGCAACCAATATAAGGTGGACTCACACTACCTCCTCAGGTACAGGTAGGATCATCATCCTATACTTATCAATATAATTTTCTACACAACTTTACTTTCAGCAATTTAGATATCAATCTCAACTTAACAAAGACCGAACTTTATGTACAAAGTATGAAAATCTCCGAGATCTATTTTAACATATAAAGAAGCAGCAAAGCAAAGAACACAGTGAAATCGTATTCTTGAATATTGAGTAAATACTTGTGCTTATTTTGGTCCTCCTCAAAAGAGACATCAGTTTAATCATCCAAAAATATATAACTACACTAAAGTTCGATGATAGGTTTTCCAATTTTGTCATTTTACATCAAATTGGTCCCCAAACTGATGAGACTTGCATATAAGTCAAATGGACCCACTGAGTCACTCACATTGGAATGCAATTCAAGAGCTACATCCTCGTCTCTATCTTCGGATAGCAAATAACTGATGGTATCGAAAACAAGTTTCTCGTACAAGGTGGCCTGATCCTGTAACAGCAGAATTACATAAACGCATCAAAGAGGTTTTCTTTTTGGTGGAAAGATTCAAAGAGACGAAAAAAGAAGAAGCAAATGAAAAGGTACAAGATGGGACTCAGCGGCGTGCAGGCAAGTGAGAGCACGAGAATAATCATGCGAGTAAAGGAAATGTGCTGCCAAGATGTTGGCCAAGACACAGTGCTTGTCATGTGCCACTGCTTCCAGAATCACAGACCTTTCTCTTCCATAGATGAGAACCTTTATTCAAAGGAAACGCAACCCATTTGAGTTTTGATATCAAAGAGTTTCAACAAAGACAAAATTCAAAATCAAAAACCAAAAAAATAATTCATACAGAGAAAGAGAGAAAAGGGGTGTCATGAAATGTGTGACCTGATGATAGTAGGAGTTGATGGCTGAAACGCAGGCCTGCGAAGAAGTTGCGACCTGGTATCCCCACATGTCCAATTTCACACTTTCTTCCATTGTTCTTCACTCCCTTCCTCTCTCTGTCTTTCTCTTTCTAATTTCTCAAGTCAAAAACATCGGTTAAGGTTTTCGAATTTAAATAGGTAAGAGATAAAGAAGAGCAACAGGAGAAACTCTACTCGAGTGCGATCTTATCTGACAAGTACCAAGAACAAGGTAGTATTAACTAAGGTGAAATAATTCCAAGGTTGTCTTATTTACCATTTAAGTTTTTTTTTTTTTTAACAAATTAAAGTTGGTAATTGATAATGGTTCGTTTGAGATGAATTTCAACCCTTTAAATTAAACGGAGAGAAATCATATTAAAAGTGAACAATTGAATTTTTTTTTAAATAAAATATATGATCGATTTTTTTGAAAAAGAATGATATATGGATAGTGATTAAGAGAAAATCAGATAATATTGGATTTTTTTTAATAAAAATCACTACAAAAATAATAACAATGAAATATGACCTAACTTACAAATCAAATATTAATCTACATCTAAATCAAAACCTTTAAATAATAAATTTATGGGTGTTGTTTTTATATAACACTTAATTTTTTTTATTTTTACTTTGATATTTAGGCTCACACTTGATATTTTCAATAATACTAACTATTAACATATTTTATATTAATAACACATTTAACTTTTCTTACGAAATATTAACTCATTTTAATAATTATTGATATTTTATTATTGTATTTTGTCCAAGGTAATTAAAATTGAAATTATGATTAAAATTGTGAAAGATTAACAAAATCCTAAATCTTGAGATGGAAACACGGATGGTAGATTTTACTTTAAATGAAAGTGTGTTATAATATATTATAATTGAGTTTTATTTTAATTAAAACTCATTCAGCCAAAAAGATGAAGAGTAAAACACAAAACACTTTCAATTTTTTATTGAGTTTGTATTTTGTTTTAATTGAAACCCCATTTATTAAGAAAATGAATAAGTGTTGCAGCTAGAAAAAAAATATGAACTTTAATTACATTAATTTTTTTAATTGGATAACGTTGTAGTTGACAACATACATAACACGGTGAAATTTTAATTGCATCAACTTTAAATTATATTTAGATTTTGTTTAAACTTATCCATTCACCTAAAAGTTGAACAAGTGGTTCAAGGAATAATTTAGAAAAAATGATTTTATGATTTTGGTTAACGGTCCTAACGATTTTACGATTTTGATTAAAATTTATAACGATTTGATTAAATCACGATTAAGTATAAGATTTGAGTTAAAAATATTATATAAAATCATACTATATATAATTTTACAAGTTAAAAGTCAATTTAAACTGCAAATAATGTACAGACTACTAAATTGATATATATTTGATTAATATTTATTTGGTTACTATAATATTTTACAAAATACTTAATCACCATAATACATTATTAACTATAATAATTTATAACGTATGATTAACTATAGTAATTTAAAAATCAAGAAGTATTTGGACCACTAATGTCAGGCCTTGTTAAATGCACCCCAAAACCCTCTGCTCAGACTCATTAAAAACGCACCCAAAACTCTCTGCGCGAACACCAGGTGTCAATCAACAAAGATTCGAAAATCAGATAGTGGAATGCAGGTGTCAGCAGACGAGCGGACGTTCGTTTTAAACAAAACTGATTTCTCTGAAAATCGCGTCACACTCTCTGCATGCACTCATCTTCTCCAAAATCCTGATCTTTCGAATTCTCCTTCTTCTCTCTAAAAGTTCTTCATTCTCTCTACCGAAACTCACCTATTCTCTACTCCAATCTCCGTTCAGGCACCAGTTCTACTCTTCCGGCATAGAGGACGATCGTTTGAACCGATCCGTTTAGGATTCTGAACTGGTAAGTTCATCTTTACTCCATTCGTGTGTTTTCTGTAACATGCAAACCCAGATTCCTGGTTGCATGAGTTGATCCTATCATTATGAGTATTTTTCTGGTCTTTATGTTGGTTATAGCTCTTAGAACGTGCTGTAGAACGTTAAGGCTTCTGTTAAAAGGAAAACCCTAGTCTGTACTTGTGAACGTTCGGCTATCTTAAGAGGTAAGGGAAGCTTATCTAATTTAATTATATGCTTGTTTGCACGTTCGCTGAAAATGAATGCATGTTGCTGAGTGATTAAATGTATATGAAGTATAAATGCTGATATGATTGTTTATGTGAAATATGATTTATTAGTATGATATGAGTTGTGCGAAGTATGCAAATTGATTATGATATGAATTTTATAAAGTTATGAAGTTATAAGTTAAGAAAAATGAGTTTGAATGTAAATGGATTCTGGATATGAAATTTCACTATGATAAAGTACGTTCGTTACTGAACGGTCATTGACCGTTCGGTTTTCCTAGTAAACCTAGTTGAAACGGGATTCTTTCATTTGGAGAGAATCCTAGTGTAGGACGAGCGCCTTCGTGTGATAATACTACGTTTGAGCGTTCGGCCAAGCATAGTTGTGCCTGAGTCTAATGTGATAAACCCAATATATATATATATATATATATATATATATATATATATATATATATATATATATATATATATATATATATATATATATATATATATATATATATGAAATTGTATATTATTGTTGTTCGTAAACACCACGTCAATAGTAACTTAAATATATTTACCAAACCTTTTTATTATAAGTTTATTAGTGCTCGGTCTTACACCTAGCGCTCATAATGAGTAGTGCTCGGTCTTATACCAAGCGCTCGTACTCATTTCTTGTATAATCAACCTTGATGAAATAACGTTCGTCCAAATTCAGTAGCATATTCTTACCATGTTTGGTCATTGACTGGCATTCGGTTTCTGTATATGAATTATTCTAAAAATGGTTCTTTAACGTCTTGATGTGTCTATAATCATTGGATCCGGCCTAGAGCCTCCGTACTTGATTTATTCTTTGAGTATTGGTTTGAACTTACGAGAGTTAGTTCATTCAACTGATTCAGGATGTAAATAACGTTCGTTATATATTATATATATTTTTACCCTAGATTATCCTTAAATCTAAAAGTAACTCTCTTGGTTTCATTCTATTCTGGAACGGGAGATTTTATCGGTCTCGTTTCTATCGTTCGTCCTCGTTATGAAGAGGGCGGAACGTTCGGTATTTTATGTGTTTAGAAAGGATGATGAAAATGACACCTAAGTGAAAGGTTATAAAGGATGAAGAGTATATGAGATGAATGTAAGATTTTGGATTTGAACGAGCGTTCCGGGGAGGAACGACTCTTGGATGAATATTGGAATTGGTAAAGTATGAATGTGGAAATGCTTAGTTGGCGGTTCATCTTGATGTTCCGTGAGTACTCGTCCTCACGTAGAGGAGGGTAGGTCATGTGTGGGAACGACAGGAGGTCCTAGTCCTTAGGGGTACTTTGGACGGAACGGACTAACCTCGGGTGACAACTAATGAGAATTCCAGTTACTACATCACCCGGGTGCACGAACGTCGTAGCTACACAAAATTCATACAGTCCGGACAGTCAGTCTAGTAGTAGGCCTTGTTTGAATCGTATGTTGAAATGTATTTGATGTGTTTGAATTTGATAAACGTATGTTATTTCTTGAATTAAATTACATAAGCTTACCCTGTGTTTTCCTTGTGTTGTCTTGTTGTACGTCCGTCCTTGTCATTGCAATGATCATCCGTGTGGATGTGAGCAGAGGGAGACGAGCTACTTGAAGAAGCGCTGGAAGAGGAAAACTTGGTAGAAGTCGAAGTTAAGACCGAACAGTAGAACGTTCGGTCAGTAGTGTAGTTTTCGTAAGTGAGGTGGTCGTTCACCTCTTTCCCATCTTCGTATGTATGACCGATCGGTAGTGGGTTTTTGTAAACCGTTCGGTCAGACTTGTACTTATGTTCTGTTTATATCTTTTGTAACTCTCTCTCTGTAAGGCCGTTCGGCCATGCGCGCTCGTTGTTTAGTGTAAGACTGAAGTGATATATTATTAAATGTAATTAATTCTATTATATGATTTATTTATGTAATTTTTTGGATGTTAGAACTAAATGTAGACTTGTCCAAATAAAAATTCTCATAAACAATAAGTAGTATATTTTACAAAATATATTAATTATATTTTTATTAATTACGTATTTATTGTTTATTAACGTGAGAGACTTGAGTCAGGGGTCTCTTTTGGAGACAGTGAACTTACTTTACTGATAAAAAACAAATACTTCTCACTCTACTAACAAAACTCAAACTTAAGATTTAATTTAAAAATAATTGAGTTCAATTTCATTTAGAATGACTAGACGTTGTGCTGTTTTTTACATGCTATAAAAAGTATTTAAATACAACACGCAATAAGATACATTTAAGTATTAAATAATTTATATTTTACTCTTAAGCAATCCAAAAATATGAGTTGTTAATAGGTCTATTTTTTTTTTCCATAAAATGACAGGTTCAATTCAAAGATGTAAATTTTACTTTAATGGTTTCTGTCATATAAAAAGTGTGATAAGTATGACGATGATTTAAGGTTTTATTAAATGGCGATGAAGTATGGAGTTATTATTTTTAACCGAAATAAAATTTTAAATTCATGACACTGTTGTTATAATTGAAAAGAAATTATATATTAATTAAAACTGATTTTAGTTTTTGAAATTGATTTAGTCACTCACAAAACTTGAGATACTATATTAAACTGTATTTATCTTTCCTTTCTTTATCATTGAGATGCTTTTTTTTTTCTTATTTATATGACCAAAATGTATTCTTTTAACATAACATTCAAGTCCGTTAGAAATTGAGATAATAAATATTTAAAAAATATAATATATATGTTGAGATTTAATTAATAATTTTAAAGTTCTAAAGTGTTATTAATTTTCTAATTAGTAATTAACATGTCATGTCACGTTTAAGAGATTATGGTAGACTAGGATGTTATGAAATTTTTATATACATGCAAGACATAATATGTTAATAAGTTATGACTTTGTTATTGAGGTGTTTTTAGTAATTTGAGATATTCGTATGTTAAATTGTAAGAGGTACATATGACAATAAGTTTTGATGAAGAGAAAAATTCATTTTCTTACGGATATACTCGAATTTATTAACAATAATATATAATTGAAAAAGATTATCGTAGCCTATCGTTGCAATAATAACATAAACATGAATTAATATTTAATTGGAATATTAATATTTTGTAGTTTAATTCAAGAAGTATATGAAAGTGTTTTCGATATCATGAAATATTTTTAAATTAAAATTATACTATTATATAAACATTTATTATATAAAAAACATTTTAAGTATTTAATGATATGCAATTCAAAATCAAAATTGCGTATAAAAAATAAAGAACATGTGATAGAAAAAGACAAAAACTTAAAAAGTAATATATTTTTGTTTTTATAGTTATTATTCATTATGAAATTAATTTTTTACATACACGAACAAATATTTTAATTAAATTACACTATTAATTTTAAAAAAAATAATTCAATAAACTTAAGTATGATAGGTTTATAAAGTTTTGTTAAGATTTGAATGAAAATGTTGATGCAGGTGGCTGTAGAGGTGAAGAAAAACTGCCTTTAAAATTGGAATGTTGTATGAAAGTGGTCCAGGATCCAAATCATCCTAACCTAATTTTAATGTGGACAAAAAATCAAAGATAAGATGTGTGGTCCATGAATTAACGCAACTATGTTTTTATATGTTTGCTAATAATCAAAGGAATTATTTACAAATTTTTTTATAAGAATTTTTCCCAAAATTTAAAATAATAATTAAAAATAGAGGATAATACGACCGCAGAAACTTATAAAGTTATATACGAGAAAAAAAAATTATTAAATTTATCCTATTCTGATTCACTTTTCTCCAGTGTACATCGAATACCGAAATGCAAAGTTGTTGCCAATTTTAAATATAAAAAATCATTTTGATTACTGAATTTAAGTGAAATTACACTTTTGATGTGTTTTTTTTAATTGAAATTGCATCGAATTTTAAATTTTCATACGATTAAAAAGTATTGAGTTTTGTAAGGAATTGTTGATATAAAAGAATTACTTTAAAGTAACAAAATGTATAAAGGTATACTAGATTAAATATATTTATCTATTTTTAAAATTTAAAAATTAAAATATATCAAAATTTTAAAAATAAATCTTAATAAAATTAGATGTTATAAATATATTTAAACAAATTTTTATTACACTTTATTAAAACATCAAAACAATAGATATTTGTTGTGTGTGGATCGGACAGGCTCGCATAGTCAAATCATCTCACGTGGTTCTCTTCTATCTATATCCTGTTCCACACTTATTCAATAATTACTCAAACCATTTTTATTTTATCCAATTTTGATACATTATATTTCATTTCAACATTGTAATGGTGGCATATTCCCCACAATTATATCAGAAATAAAGAATTTTCTGAATAAAATATTATTTTATTTTTTAAAATAATAATATTAAAATTTGTTTTTTTAATTTATTGTGTTATTTATTATAAAAACAACATTCACGAATACTTAATTTTATATTTAAAAATATATAAATGGAGAAATGAGTACAAACTTAAAAATATATATCTAATTGGGTTTGTATTTTGTTTTAATTGAAATCTAATCTAAGAAAAAAGTAAACTAGTATCATATAGTTGAAACAAAACATGAACTTTAATTATATTAATTTTTAATTAGGTAGTGTTCTGAGAAACAATACATACAACAGAGTAAAATTTTAATTGCATTAACTTTAAATTTGATTTACATTTTGTTTAAAATTAATCCATCAATTAAAAAAGTTGAACTTGAAACAAATAATTTAGAAAAAAAATGAAAATTCATACTATTTTCTGATTTTGTTTAATAATTTTAACAATTTTATGATTTTGTTTAATAATGTTAAAAAGTTTATAATTTCATTTGACGATCTTAACAATTCTATGTCATGAGTAATTTGAATCGAGAATATTGTATAAAATCATACAATATTATAATTTTACGGGTTAAATATTCATTTTAATTATAATACTTTTTCACTCTAATTTTTTTACCATCAAAACCTAAACTTATGATTTTATTTTAAAAAATTGAATTCAATTTCATTATAATTCCCAGACGCTGATTTGTTTGTTATATGTGTTGAAGAGCGTTGAACATACTCAACTTAACAACAAATATATTAAGTATATGATCAAATAAGGTTTATTCAGTTTTACTAATTTAAAATAATTGAAAAATATTCTAAGAAATATATGTGATTAAATCTTCATAATTTAGTTATATCATAATATTATTTAATATTATGTATTTACAAAGTATTTAGTATAGATAGGATATCATATTATTGTTATTATTTTGATAATTATCATATATACTATAAGTTATTATATTTGTTGATATGATTTGATATATTATCAATTTTTACAACAAATCTTTTAGGGTTCAAAAATTCTATAAATACACACCAAAAAATACTCATACTCTTATACACAATTATGGTAAGAACACTTGATGTCCACTGTAAAATCCAAATAAAATTTTATTTTATCTTTTCAAAACAATTTAAAATGTTTATGAAAAGTAGTGTCTTCACATTTATAGATATATTTTTCTATGTTAATATTTTACTACGAAGAGTTTAGATTTTGACACTCAATGTCTCTTTTTTTATTAAAATTGAAAATATAAAGTATTAAAATAAAGAGCAGGAATTTTGTGATTTTTAAAAAAATTAGACATGTTTAAAATAAGACCATTAGAAATGTTAGTGAACAATATCATATTTTTAAAAATAATAATAGGATAACATACATTTATATCATTGGACCCATATTAAAAATAAAATGATCATAAAAGATAAATTTTTATATTTTAAAAAACAAGAAAATAAAAAATATAATATTCAATAAATTTAAAAAAATTATATATGTCAAAGTATATTGTTCTTAAACCATCTAGGAAGGCAACAAATTCGATCTAGAGTATTCCTCATTCTATTCTTTATTTGCGTAACCGTACACAATTCAAATATTCAAATAGGATGTGGGTCCACACAATTTCATGGTTAATCTAAAGCATATTGAATGGATCGTGGACCCCACGTGGTGGCTCTTTGACCTGCATGCATTTAGGATCATAATGCAAAGCTAGAAAAAAACATCACGTAGCTCAGCTTTAAAAGCTCACGTTATAGACCTTGATCGTCGGTTCACCACGCTATATTTTGGAAAAAAGTCTTTTTAACAATTTTTTTTATAACTTTTTTATCAACGGTATGATAGTTTATGATTGATCCGTTTAGATGTACAAACCAATAAAATAGTGATATGTAATCTATTATAAAAAGTTGTTAAAAATATTGTTAATATCATCGTCCATTTCTTCACACGGTTAATGCTATATTATCTATTTTCACCATTCAATTCTAAGTCAATGGTAGCCTCGGTTGGCATACCCAAATATTAAATAAATTTTTTGGAAAGGTGTCTACCACAAAAATTAGATAACACTTTGTAAAAAGTTGACAAATTATAATTTTTTTAAAAAAGTGTAAATTTAAGAAATTATTTGCGATGTGTTATATAAGTTTATTATAATAGAATAAGAACATTTTGATAATTTTTAAAAATATCATAATTAGCAAAAAGAAATTAAAAAGAATAAAAAATTAAACCCATAATAATATAAAAAAGAAATGAGAAAGAAAAAAAAACACAATATATCCTATTAATATTTGTTGTTATTGCTGTGTTACGCTTACTAGATCATGTATGTGCTCGATATTTATGAGTGTTTTAGAGATCATGCTAAGATCTCATATAAGCGGCTCCACTCGACACTTGTATAGATTATTTCATTAAGTGTATGCTGCAAATCCTACACCACCCGTAAGGGATATGAAAATCATTAAAAATTTCCCGAGTCGTGTAGATTCACTGTTCTTAAGGACTTATCCGCGATGTGTTGTGTAAGTTTTCCAAGATACAACAAGAACTTCCTAAAAATTTATTAAAATATTAAAACTACCAAGGAACTCTAAAAAGAGTAAAAAATTAAACCCAGTATATTATAAGAAAGACATGAGAAAAGGAAAAGAATGAGAGAGAATGAAACAATCAAAGTTCTGTGTTTTCGTAAGAGCAAAAAAAAAAAAATATTTTTAGACCCTATGAGGGTACTCACCTTCCTTAGCTTGTAGAGAAGGAACTAGAGTTTGCAACATAAGCTGGTAACCTTCCAACGTTCACAAAACCCTTATGTAGAAAGAGAACGAACCATGTTCAAAACAAATTAACCATTCAAATGAGGCTTTTGCAATATTGTTATTCAACTTTTATAATATATGACACATTGGAAGCCCAATGCCCCATTGATAAAGTCCATTTTTAATGTATCTTGTATTGTTTTGTATTTTAGTTATTTTATGCTTGTTTTACTTCTAATATCCTTGTTTATAAGTCTAAAATAAGTGAATAGGAAGCTTTTGTGGTGGAGAAAAACAACCTCGAAAACAAGGAAACATGAATAGGCAAGAAAGAATTATTTTTAGACAAATACTCACTTCAAGGACACTAGAATCGCGCCTAGAGATACTGTTAGAAAATTGCTTCAGGACTGCACCTTTTAATTCTGTTTTATTTTTTATTATTTCCCTAGTTTTAAGGAATCAGTTTAGGTTTGTTATTTTGATTCATGTATTTTATTTAATGGCTTAATTCTAGGAACACATTGTTAGTGGGTAGTTATTTTTAAATTTTATAAATTGTAACGTTTCTTGATTCAATAAAATAAGTTTTTATTGTTCTCCTTCCATATATTCTCCTTCAATATATTTTTTCGTTCCTTTTTGTTCATTTTTGTTCTCTGTTAAAGAAACTTTGCTTTCTTATAAACACCAACAATTGGTATCAGAGCTTTTTTTTCTTACGGGACCTTAGAATGGATTCTGAAACAAGCTTTTCCCAAGCAACTCTTCCAATTTTCAATAGGGAAAACTATGATCTTTGGGCTGTTAAAATGGAGGCTTACCTAGAAGCTTTGGATCTTTGGGAAGCCATAGAAGAAGATTATGAAATCCTTCCGCTGCCTGACAATCCCACTGTGGCCCAGATCAAAAATCATAAGGAGAAGAAAACCCAAAAAGCAAAAGCAAAGTCATGTCTTTATGCTGGCATTTCTGCAACCATCTTTAGTAGGATCATGAGTCTCAAATCAGCAAAAGCAATTTGGGATTATCTGAAGAGAGAATATACTGGAGATGAAAAAATTCGAAGCATGCAAGTGCTTAACTTGATGAGAGAATTTGAACTTCAAAGGATGAAAGAGTCTGACACAATCAAGGAGTATTCAGACAAATTGTTGGGTATTGCCAAAAAGATAAAATTATTGGAAAGTAATTTTACAGATTCAAGAATTGTTGAGAAAATTTTGGTGACCGTACCAGAAAGGTATGAAGCATATATTGCTTCTTTGGAAAATACAAAGGATATTTCTAAAATCACTCTTGTTGAAGTGATACATGCCTTCCAGGCCCAAGAACAACGAAGATTGATGAGGGAAGATTATGCTACTGAAGGTGCTCTTCTAGCCAAGAGCTAACAAGCAAAAAATTACAAGAAGAATCATCCAGCCAACAGTCAAAGCAGTGTAAATAATTACAACAAAGGAAAGGCTGAAAAGAAAAATTACCCTCCTTGTCAACATTGTGGCAAAATGGGTCACCCTCCATTCAGATGTTGGAGGAGACCAAATGCGAAATGCATAAAGTGCAATCAAATGGGACATGAAGCAGTCATATGCATGAGCAAAAATCAATCACAAGAGGAAGAAGCTAAAGTTGTTGAACAGGAGGAGGAGGAAGATCAATTATTTGTGGCCACCTGTTTTGCAAGCAGTGAAGAAAATGAAAGTTGGCTAATTGACAGTGGTTGCACAAACCATATGACCTATGACAAGGAGCTTTTCAAAGATTTAAAGCCAACCAACATCACCAAAGTCAAAATAGGCAATGGTGATTATATTTCAGTCAAAGGAAAGGGAGCTGTTGCAATAACAAGTTGCTCAGGTACAATGTTAATTTCTGATGTCCTTTTTGTACCAGAAATTCAACAGAGCTTGTTGAGTGTTGACCAATTGATTGAAAGAGGCTTCAAAGTCTCTTTTGAAGACAATTTTTGTTTGATTAGAGATGCAGCTAGTCAAGAAATTTTCAAAATCAAAATGAAAGGAAAAAGTTTTGCTCTAAATCCATTGGAGGAAGAGCAAACTGCCTTTCCTGTCAAGGAGAACATAACAGAAGTTTGGCACAAGAGGCTTGAGCATTATCATCACCAAGGGCTGCTGAAAATGCAATATAAGAAAATGGTAGCTGATTTTCCAGAACTTGATGATCAAATACCAACATGCAAGACATGTCAATTTGGAAAGCAAAAAAGAAATCCATTCCCAAAGTCAACATGAAGAGCCACTCACAAATTGCAGCTCATCCACACGGATGTTTCAAGCCCTCACAGAACACCTTCCTTAAAAGGTAGTCTTTATTTTATTACCTTTATTGATGACTTCACCAGAATGTGCTGGATTTTTTTCTTAAAGTTTAAATCAGAAGTAGCTCAAGTTTTTTGGAAGTTTAAGACAAGAGTTGAAAATGAAAGCATCTGCAAAATTCAGATTGTAAGATCTAATAATGGGAAGGAGTATACTTCAGCAGAATTTGACAGGTTTTGGGAAGATTCAGGCATAGAGCATTAGCTTACATCTCCTTACACACCTCAACAAAATGGAGTTAGTGAACGGAGAAATAGATACATTATGGAGATGTCAAGATGCATGTTACATGAGAAGAATTTGCCAAAAAAGTTTTGGGCAAAGGCAGCAAATACAGTTGTGTTTCTTTAAAACAGACTTCCAACAAAGGCAGTAAGAGAAATGACACCATTTGAGGCATGGTATGGTTATAAACCATCTCTAAAATTTCTTAAAGTATTTGGTTGTTTGTGTTTCACTCACGTTCCACAGATTAAGCGTGACAAGCTTGATAGGAGAGCTTCACCAGGCATTTTTTTAGGCTACAGTTTTGTCAGTAAAGCCTATAAAATTTTTCAGCCACAAACTGGAAATATTATTGTCAGCAGGGATGTTCACTTCATGGAGGATGAAGAGTTGAACCTAGATGATGCAGAAAAGAAGGGTCAAAACATGGCAGAACTGAAACTCAAGTTTTCCAATTCAACCATTGAAGAAGAAGATGATGACTGACAGAATCAAACAGTGGATGATGCTTCTGTGAGAGGAACAAGGTTGCTCTCAAATGTTTATGAAAGGTGCAATATTGCCTTATGTGAACCTGCTGACTATGCAGAAGCAAAAAATGATCAAATGTGGATAAATGCAATGGAGGAGGAGTTGTCAATGATAGAGAAAAACAAAACTTGGATCCTAATGGATAGGCCTCAAGACAGGAAGGTAATTGGAGTCAAATGGGTGTTTAAAACCAAACTTAATGCTGATGGCTCAATCAACAAACACAAAGCTAGGCTGGTGGTTAAAGGGTATGCCCAAATATTTGGTGTTGATTATTCTGACACTTTTGCTCCTGTTGCTAGATTGGACACAATCAGGTTACTCCTTGCAATAGCTGCACAAAAGAGCTGGAAAGTGTTCCAGTTGGATGTAAAATCAGCCTTCCTAAATGGTATCTTACAGGAAGAAATTTATGTTGAGCAGCCCCAAGGATTTGTGAAGGAAAGTGAGGGAGATAAAGTCTATCTTCTCAAGAAAGCTCTTTATGGTCTAAAACAAGCTCCAAGAGCTTGGTATAACAAAATTGATGAATATTTGCTGAATTTTGGATTTGAGAAAAGTCTATCAGAAACAACCTTGTATGTCAAGCACAATGACACTGATATTCTTATTGTTTCATTGTATGTTGATGACCTACTAGTTACAGGAAACAATATAGAGCATATTCAAAACTTCAAATAGGAGATGATGAAGGTGTTTGAAATGACAGATCTTGGAGTTATGTCCTACTTCCTTGGCATGGAGATCAAGCAAGGGCAAGGTGAAATTTTCATATGTCAGAAAAAGTATGCAAAGGAAATACTAAAGAAATTTCAAATGGAAAAATGCAAGCCAATAAGCACTCCAATGAATCAAAAGGAAAAGCTGCACAAAGAAGATGGTGCCAACAAAGTGGATGAAGGATATTTCAGAAGCTTGATTGGTTGCTTGATGTACCTCACGACAACAAGGCCTGATATTTTAAATGTTGTAAGTATTCTATCTTGATTCATGCATTGTGCAAGTGAATTGCATCTCAAGGCTGCCAAAAGAGTGATTCGGTATGTGAAGGGTACAAGTGATTTTGGTGTTAAGTTCACATGGAGCAAAGAATTTAAGCTGACATGTTTCTTTGATAGTGATTGGGGAGGTTTTATGGACGATATGAAAAGTACTTCAGGCTACTGTTTTACTCTTGGATCAAGTATTTTCTCTTGGAGCTCAAAGAAGCAAGAAATTGTGGCTCAATCCACTACAGAAGCTGAGTTTATTGCAACAACAACTACAATCAATCAAGCTTTATGGTTAAGAAAGATTTTAATGGATTTAAGTCTAGAGCAAAAAGAAAGTACCAAGATCTTCGTTGACAACCAAGCTGCTATTGCTATTTCCCATAATCCTGTATTTCATGGGAAAACTAAGCATTTCAACATCAAGTTGTTTTTTTTAAGAGAAATGCAGAAAAATGAATTTGTGACTTTGATTTATTGCAAGTCTGAAAATCAACTTGCATATTTATTTACAAAACCACTTTCAGGTAGCAGGTTCGAGCTTCTAAGGAAAAAAATTGGTGTTTGCAGCTCCTAAACCTTTTAATTCTATTTTATTTTTTATTATTTCCCTAGTTTTAAGGAATGAGTTTAGGTTTGTTATTTTGATTCATGCATTTTATTTAATGGCTTAATTCTAGGAACACATTGTTAGTGGGTAGTTATTTTTAAATTTTATAAATTGTAACGTTTCCTGATTCAATAAAATAAGTTTTTATTGTTCTCCTTCCATATATTCTCCTTCAATATATTTTCCCGTTCCTTTTTGTTCATTTTTGTTCTCTGTTAAAGAAACTTTGCTTTCTTATAAACACCAATAGATACAAACATGAAGAAAAGACTCACCCGAGGGTTATACTGCCATGGACCACCCTCGGATGATTAGAAAATCACCGTTGGACACCATGCTGACTTATTGGGTGAAATGATAGCCCAAAGTTGCAATATTTGAGTCGTTGGGCAAAAATTTGGCTTGCCCAACGAGCTACAAGTTAGGGAGCATAATTTTTTGACCTTGTTGGGCGAATTTGTCAGTCCTGGTACACAAAAGTGAGTATTTTTGCGAGAGTTTTCATCATTTCTCATTCTTACACGAATAGAATCACATAGGGTGCTTGGGAGAGACTTTTGGAGGATGTTTGGAGTGTTGGGAAACTCTTCCTCTCCTCATTGGGTTTCCTCCTTCATCCATGGTGGTTTAAACCCTTTTGGGGTTGAAAAGGAAGATGAGTTGGAGATTGGAGGTGTTGAGGCGAATGGGAGACACAATTGGAGCATGGATCAGTTGCTAAGGGAGAAGGCATGCATCTTGTTAACTCTCTATTTTTCTCCATTTTTCTATGTTAATTTTGTTTTTTTTAGGTTACTTTAGTTTTTAATTTTCTAGAAATAAAATAGTTTAGAGTAATTAGGGTAAAAATAGGTTTTTGATAGAAATAATGTTAATTTCTCCCTTTTAGTTAAATAAATAGTTTTTTTTAATAAATAAGTCTTTTTCCTCTTTTTAGAAAAATATTTAGAAAATAAAAATAAAAATTTCTTTTGCTATCATAGGATTTTATTCTTTTGTTTTTGCTGTTTAACTCTTCATTTCTTCTCTTTTTGCAGAACAGTCCCTGGTCAAAGGGGCCAAGAATGATCAACCAGAAGCAAAGGGGCTGGTGCTGTTTGGGCCAAATTAAGAAGAGTTATTATTGGTCAAATGAGCTGGAAGGCTAATAGCATAAAGGGTGTTGCTCCCTCCACCACCACACCTTTCTCCCTCCACCTCCCCTTTACTATTTTGTCCCTCAGTAAAATTTTATTTTTAGGGTTATTATTTTTTAATTTTATTCATTCACAACCTATTTCATTAATAACCTATTCTAGTCCCCTACATGAGTAAAATACTTTTATTTCATTTTAACATTATATTTCTTCTTCTCTTTCTTTCGTCGTTGTGAGATACTACAAGTTGCAAAGGTTGGTGGTGGTGGAAAGAATTATCAAGCAATATCCCTCTCGTGGTGCAGTGCGTGAAGTGTTTCCTCGTATTTGAATAAACCTTGAAATAAAACCCTAAAATAAAAAACGTAACCTTTAAACGGAGGTGACATCCTTCAACGAATGTCAACATCCTTCAACGGATGTAACGGATGTCAACATCCGTTTAAGGAAAAACGGATGTCAACATCCCTTTAAGGAAAAACGGATGTCAACATCCGTTTAAGGAAAAACAGATTTACCTTAACGTTGAAGATGTCACGTCTCGTTTAAAGGTTACGTTTTTTATTTTAGAGTTTATTTTATTATGTTACATCTCCGTTGATGTATACTTCCTCATGCTGGTTGATGCTCTGGACGTTTCTCGATGTTCCTCCACACCATGGCGGCGACGCTCCTTCACACCACAACGGCAATGAAAGCTTTCAAACCAAAAAAAAAACTGAGAAGAAAAAGGAATGGACGTGTGGGAGGTGGGGAGGTGAAACGAAAATGGGAAAAGGGGAAGAGAGTTCCGTGGGTGAGTGCTGGGAAAGTAAAATTAGGATTTCAAATTATTTAAAATAGGGTAAAAGTAAAAATCTTTTTAACTTGGATATAATTGTATTTAAAATAATATGGAGAGGTGGAGAAAGTATAGGTTGGTGGTGGAGGGAGCAACACCCTAACATAAATGAAGTTGACTGGAAGAAATTTGGCCAACGCTGGTGGTGATAAGATTGGGCCGCTGCACATGGAATTGGGTTTAAGTGAAACACAGTGTTTCATACTGCTACGAGGATGGCAAGATGAGGGGGTCGTTTAGTTAGTGTTTCATTTAGGCAAAGGCAGATTTGAATCATTTGGGGATTTCTCCCAACTCTCTCACTCATGGCTAGGGTTCTGGCGAAAAGAGAAGAAGCAAAGTAGAACCAGACGCGAGCTTCATGACGCGAGATCAAACTCTTCACGGCCCAAAACGAGGATAGCCCAGAAGGATGTTCGGACCAAAAAGGAAGCTAACCCAAGTTGATCGGTCCGGAGAAGCTAATCGGACCAAAACTGTGATTGGAGGCTTGTGGAGCTGATCGATTGAAGCAAAACGGTTAGAAAGTTAGTTGGAAAAGCTTCACGAAGCTTCTAAGCTGTAACCGATTCTTCCCTTCTTTCCCTTTTCCTATTCTTTTTAGTTTTTGGATTTTCCCTATAAAAAGGGGGTTTTGTAATGTACAGAGGTACGTGCACTGGGTGACAGACGGTGTACTTAGAGTAGATAGTAGTGGGTGACAGACGCTACTTAGGTTTCCAAATTCTCATGCCTTAGGTTAGATTTTCAAAGCTTTCATAGAGTAGACGCTATTTTCTTCACTGGAATTCTTGGGGATGATCATTGGGTGACAGACATTGGCTCTCTGAGAAACTCTGGTATCTGTAATTTTGAGTTTAGTTTTCAATAAAGCAATTTTATGTTTCAGTTTTGATCCATTTTATATTTGATTGTCATTTACTTTTATTGATTCCATTTATGTTTCTGTAATTGCACTATTATTGATTCTACCTTTTAATAATTGTTTCTGAGTTTGATGAGTTTTTCATATTATAGGGTAGATGCTTCGGTTCTGATTTTAGAGTAGTTTTATGATGCTTTTGATGATTGCTAAGACATGATTCTAGATTGTATAAATACTGGGTTGATAAATTGAGTGAGAGTCACCACTTCAAGTTCTGAAATATAAACTCAAACAACCCAAAGTGGGCTTTATATTACAGGATGTCTTCCTGAGAGTGACTGAGATTTTTTTTTATCAATTCAATGTTTGTTAAGTCTAGAAACTGTCCTTATCTGAATCTGAATTTCTTGTATGAATCTTTACTTAGTTGGTTTGAGAGATGATAGATTTAGGAAATTTTGCTTTAATCTTGTTTCAATATTGTTGCTTCAACTAGAGTTTTATTTTCAGATTTTGTATCATTACTTTTCTTTATTAGAATTAAGATTTCTTTCAATTGATATTTAGAGTGTGAATTCTGGTTTAGTTTTTTAGTTTTTAGGATTCTTTTAATTGCATAGTTAGGCTCTTTTAGTTTAGATTACATTAATTACAGTAGTATAGGATAGATATCATGCATTGTTTTCTTTCCCTTTTTCCATTAATTTTACTTAGATATTAATTCTTTTAGTTTCTCTTTTTAGATTCCAGTTAGTTTTTCTTTTCCCCCACCTAGTTTTATTTTTAAATAATAAGGTTTTAATTATACAATTTCTAGCTTAACAAGTACCTAGTCCTTGGATTGATACTCTAGGTTGCCCCTATACTATAAATTTAGGTTTGTTGACTTTTGTACGACCAAAATCCTTTCAACATCTTCTCTTTGGTTTCCATTTCTTTCCTATCTTTTCAATTTGTAGAATCCTAAGTTCTCCACCATGGAGGACTTATTTTTATTTGTTGAGATTAGTTGTAAAACATGAAACTATTGTGTAATTTTGTGTTATTAGTGATATATCCTTTTTCAATTCATGTTAGTATTCAATTTTCATGCTTAACGTTGATTGCTCTCATGCTTGATTTGTGATTCTTGAAGTATTGAAAAATATTTTTAAAATCTAGACTTGAAATTAAATGCTTAAAATATGCTTGTATCATTACAAGAAAAATCACTATTACCTATGCCCAAAATTCGTATATAAAATAAAAAATTCATAAATAAAATAGTGTTATCTGGTAATTATATATATGAACAAAAATTCATAAATAAAATAATCGTAAGTAACAGATTCATCCACAAATAATTATATACGATTTATTCGTATGTAATTACTTACGGATTTATCCATAGATAATTACCTACAGTTTTTTGTATGTAATTATTTACAAATATATTCATATTTAATTATCTATAGATAAATTTATATAAATTTGTATATAATTTTTACTTTCTTTTACGTTTATAGATAAATTTGTATATAAATTTGTATATAATTTTTACTTTCTTTTACACTTATAGATAATAAGTTTTACTTTTTTTTTTTACGCTTCTCGTAAAGTTCTTTTTCTTGAAACATTATTGCAAACAACGAACAAAAATTATATATAAAGAAATCAATTTTCAATTTCAAACATTATATAGCCAACATATTTACTAAAACAAATAATATGAACTGGATCATAAACTTAAAAAACATAAAGTTTATAGAGATTATAAACACAAACAAAGTACAATTCCTTACAAGAAAAAAAATCTCATATTCTTAACTAACTTTATTGAAAAGGTAACTAGCTTCTAGCCACCACGGGATAAAATTAAAAAGAAAAAAATTCCTTCATTCCTTCTCATAGCCATCACTGGCCACATTGGAAGCTCCAAAAATGGTGGGGTATGTGTTGTGAGCCTCTTCACCTTTCAGTCCCTCTCAACACAAGACATCAAGGCTGCGCTCAACATATGGGAGCTTTGACCTTCCTATTATTCTCGTAAATTGCTTCTAATGACAACAATCTGCTTAGCTTTCAAATAGAAAACAAAAACTGAATTATTGCTTGCTATGCAAAAGTACTACTTATTAAACACAAAACAATAAAGAAGTTTACGGAAATTTCGTTTACCAATTTCAAGAATAATTTTATTTGGCAATACATAAGTACGTAAAATTATCCTTGTATACTTTATTTTATTGAGCTAATGATTTTTAAATACTGTTTTTCTTCTATGCTACGCTATTTTTTAATTGGAAATTTGGATAAGTAAATAATTTTAATTTTAATTAAAAGTCGAAATGAAGAAGACAGACAATGATTGTTAGAACTAAGTATAGAATAAAAAAGATTAATTACTGATGATTTCTTTTTCTTAAAATAAGTACATTAGGTACAATAATTCAAAAAATTGACAATGAAATTAAAATATTCAAATTCATTTGCTTAAAAGGATTACAACTTTTAATAATGTTATGGGTTGATAATAATAAAATTTTGATTGAATATAAATAAATCGTAACTATTTTAATAAACTTTCGTGCTCAAATTCTCCTATTACTAGTTACTAATTTGAATCGTTACGGTTCTTCGATCTTTCCTCCAACAAAGATGAAATTATCGATTTTTGTTTTTTTCTTAAGATATAAGTTAGTGAACCATAAATTTCTGCATCTTATTATCTATGTGCCATTATTTCCTTTTAAAAATATTTATCTAATCATTATTCAGAAGTCACATTTTTTTCTCAATACTTTTAAAACGTAAACAATAAATAAATACTAGTTCAACTTTATTTTAAAGTCTCAGACAGTAAAAATAGGGTTAAAAGAGAGAAAGAGTAAAACGATACCAATTATCTAAATTAATTTTTAAGTTATTCAGCTAGAGTAAATTACTATATAATCAAAATAAAAAATAAAAAAAATAAACAAAAGAATGTAAACTGGAATATGAGAGAAATCTTAACACTCACCTCTGTTAAAAGAAAAATGGTAAAATGATTTCAAAGGTAAAATTGCATCAATGTTAAACATTGCGGGTTGGACTTTATTATCAGATTCTAATTAAGACTAACACTTTCTAATCATTCTTCCAGAGTCTCACTGTCAACTCTCACTCAGAAATTTTATGTGCACTCTCACTTCATAGCACCACTCTCCTTCCACCCTTCTTTCACATTCCTTCTAAATTTATTTGAAGCAATATGCATTTTAAACCAGCCTTTAGTATAAAAGAAATCCTTAAGAAATTTTGAAATACTATATCCAAACACTATATATATATATATATATATATATATATATATATATATATATATATATATATATTAATAAGAAGGAATATAACAAAAACCTAAAATATGAGTAATCTAAGCACCTTCAGAAACTTTCGTAGTATTGGAATTTTTTTGAAGTACAGTGTACTGCTTTACAATGTTATGTAACATCTGTAAACTTGAGTAGCAACAATATATATTTACAAGGAAAACCAATAAAATGTCCAATGAGTTTTACACATTTAAGATATGTGCAGAGAAAACTGCGTCACATAGCAAGCAAATATATATTACCATTTTGTTAATTATATCATTCAGCACTGCTCTAGATTTTGTTTTCAGGAGGGCGTCAAGTATCATGGAAAAATCTTGATTACTGCAACCAAAGTTTAAAATCTCCTTTATAATGTATTGACGGGTCCATGAAGCTTGAAAAAATCATCAGCTCCAGCATGGAGTTCACATGCAGTAAAGAAAGATAGGGACTTCAACTTTGATCTTGAACATACACAACACAAACAGTCAAAAAATTAGTGATTTCTAAGCATTTATTCAAATTCTTAAGGGTGAAAAATAAGTTATCATGGTCAGTCCCATGCATGCTGTAAACACAGTCAACATAGATGTGCAATTTGAGTTCAATTGAATGCCACATTTCATCAAATAGTTGATGTGTTGTTATGAAAATAGACTAAGAAATCCAATCACTATCCAATAAATCAAAGATAAAGACTAAAACAAAGCTTGAAGATAATTAGGTTATTAAATATAGAATTTGGAGTTTGATGAGCATTTTGGGAGGCGGTGTGGGAACAATAAGACAGATTTAATCACAAAACCCAAATAAAAATTTGGAACCCAAATAAATCATGTCATACCCTGTAGGAATCTGTAAACCACAAAACCCAGATAAAAAATTGGAACCACTTATCGTTTCACAATCAGGCTATACAATTATATGGATCTTGAACCTCATAAGCCAAGAAGTTTGAAGTCCACAACTCATATATAGAAATATCAAACCACTTACCATCAATCTGTGAATTTCTTCTTATCTTCTTAGAATTACAACATGGATGCGTGCAAAATCATCAGGTAGCTAAATCAGATAGTTAATAAACAAAAACAGGTAGCCAAATCATAAGAGATGAAGTATTATTTGCAAATACTAAGAAATTATTAAAATCAGCCGGTGCATTTCCCCTTCATGTAAAACTCCAACTCTTTACCTTCGAAAAATGTAGCCATCTTCTCACGTGATTCTCTTTAGATCCTGTCCCACATGCATTTAATATACACTCAGATCATTTTTATTTCATCCAATCTTTGCACGTTATATTTCATTTCAACGTTCTAATGTGGCAGATTTCACATCGATTATATAAAAAAACTGGGCATCAGTTCTAACAAAATATTTTAAAATAATGAATTCATAAGTTTTTCTACTTATGTAGAAGTCTAATTTATCAGTTTTATTTAATTTACGACTTGTAACTCATCTTAAATTTTTAATATAAAAACATTCAGAAACATTTAATTCTATATTTACAAATATATAAATGGAAAGAAGAGTCACAACTTAAACTAAACTCCTAATAATAATATTGATGTCATGAAATTTTGAAAGTTGAGACATTACATTAAAACTCAAAAGCACAACAAATTACAAATGATTGTACTTTATTTTAAATTTATCATAAGTTCTAAATGAAGATAGTTGCTAAACGCATAGCTTAGAACAACCATTTGAAATTCATCCCTGAATTAACTTGATTAATTTACTTTGCAGCAGCTAACTTTAGCTTTAAAATCTTGGAAAATTCAATAAGCTTGTCAATTTCTGGTAGAAAGCCATTGACAGCAGGATGAGCAGCAAATGTTTCAGCCCACTGTACCAAACTTGGGTGCTTGGTTTCATCCAGCAATTTTCTTCCATTTATCTTCTCTATCACTCTCGTCCAACTCAGAAAGCTACCAAAACCAATATCAATGAATCCAATCGTATCTCCTCCAAAAAATGCCTTCCCTTCACTACTGCTCTTCTTTAGCACTTCTTCCAACCTCCCTGCTGCCTCCTCTACTATCTCAAAGTGTGGCTTTTTTGCCTCATCATCTTCAGCTATCAGAATATTTCTCATGGGCGGAAGCCACTATTCCCACAACAAAAAAGAATATATTTTTATGATGTAATGAATTTAAGTGTATATTCACGAGTTTCAAGAGAAAAATTAAGTGTATATACCTTGTCATCGATGTAAGCAACCCAAAATCTGGCATTAGCTCGATCATAGGCATTTTGTGGAAGGATGGAGGGAGCATGGGTCCAAACTTCATCGATGTATTCGACTATGATTCCAGATTCGCATATGGGTTTATCTGCATGGAGAAGAACTGGAATTTTCTTGTGCACAGGATTGGACTTAAGAAGAAGTTCACTTTTGGGATTCAAGGTCTCTTCAATAACCTCGTAATCTACACCCTTCAGGTTAAGGGCAATCTGCACCCTTAGGGCATAAGGACTGAACCACCCACCCAAAAGCTTCAACTCGTCTTTAGCCATTACTATGCTTTGAATGCGGTTGTTGTGTTGAGTTATTTGCTAGGGAATGAAGTGTTTATATGAATGGTGGATGAGGAAGAGAGGTAGAGATAACGTATTTGTGGTGTAGTACGCAGCAGCTAGCTACCAACAGCTACCAACAAATTACTTCATTATAAATTCAAAAAGTTTTACGATGGGACCATCTAATGTTTGCCCTAGTAATGATTGATTTGATGCTTCCTTTTCCTTCACCAATATTCAAAATCAGAAAAAATCACCACTTGTTTCAATAGATATGTTTCACAAGACAAAATAATATGGTTTAATCATTCACTAAGTCCCTATTTTCGCATGGAATCTCAATTTCGTCCCTTTCTTTCTGAAAATCTCAATTGGGTCCCAATTTTATGAAAATTGCAACAAATCGATCCTTTCCGTTAAATAGTGTCAAACGGCGTTAAAAAAATTGATGAGTGAATGCTGAGATGACGAACGAGCGCTCGTCCAGCAGCGAACGAGCGCTCGTCCAGCAGCGAACGAGCGCTGGACCACCGAACGAACGGTCGTCCAGTGTGGAACGAACGATTGTCCACCAGAGAACGGACGCTCGTCGACCTCTTACTGCTGGACAACCGTTCGTTCCACACTGGACGACCGTTCGTTCGGTGGTCGAGCGCTCGTTCGCTGCTGGACGAGCGCTCGTTCGCTGCTGGACGAGCGCTCGTTCGTCATCTCAGCATTCACTCATCAATTTTTTTAACGTCGTCCAGCCAAATTAACGGAAAGGATCGATTTGTTGCAATTTTCATAAAATTGGGACCCAATTGAGATTTTCAGAAAGAAAGGGACGAAATTGAGATTCCATGCGAAAATAGGGACTTAGTGAATGATTAAACCAAATAATATCTATGTTTTTTTTATTATAATTTATTATAATAATGCTTGAATGTGTGTAGCAGAAATTGGTGAAATAAACTTAAACATCAATTTTAATAGTTTTAATTCACTCGTTTTCATTGTTAGAGTGAAATAAACTTAAACACCCGCCTTTATTTAATATTATTATTTTATCTTCCAGTTTTTCCTATTTATAGGTACTGCTGTTATTCATCTTCTAAACTTCTTAGTATTCAAAACCTTCGCACCTTTGTGTATTTTCACGTTTTTATGTATTTCTGTGCATCTTCGTTGTTGCATCGATTGAACAAGACAATTGAAAAAGACTATCAACCTATAAATCCAAGATTTCACTATTTTATTGTAGTGCTAATGGAACTTCTAACGAGAAAACAAAAAAGATAGGATGATTTCGGTGAAGAGAAGACGATGAACAATACTCTTGTCGAAAAGAAAAACTATCTTAAAACAAAACTTCATTTCTATCCTTATTAAAAATAAATAAATTAATAAAATAAGATGTACAATAATTTCAAATGACACACTCTAAATAGAGCCATGGATTTCAATTTTTTTAAAGACATTATAGTGCTTGCCTATTCACGTTTCAGAAAATCCAATTATAATAATATATGTACGTATCCAAATATTATTGTTTATATCATAGTGAATTACCTCCATTTTGGATTGAGTTTCTTAAATTTATTAAGAGTATATAAATATCTTTTAATGTAAAATTTTATTTGCCTCCATAATAATTACAATTCTCTCTTCACATCGATTTGGTTTAGAAAATGGTAACATTAGTATTAGAAATGAAGTTTCATGTATAAAATATATTTTATATACATTATATCATGCAAACCACAGTGTATATATATAAATATAAACTGTAAATTTAAAATGTAAAAAAGAAAAATCATTGCACCAGCCGGGAATCGAACCCGGGTCTGTACCGTGGCAGGGTACTATTCTACCACTAGACCACTGGTGCTTTTGCGTTAGGAGCTGGGAGTTACCAAATAAGAAGAAGAAGGTTTAGAAGTGAAACATTGCTCACCTTTAATGTATTGAAATTGATATTGTTAATTTTGTAATCTGTCACTGTACTTTTTTTTTTGCATAAATTATATTATATGTGAATTAAAATTTTCGATGGTTTCTGATTAATTGAATGAAAAATAATTATAATATGATATCTTGAAAATTGAAAAAATTAATTGAACTTTTTTTGATAAATGTGAAACCAAACTGAAGATAATACGGATGGGGAATAAAACGCAACACAGAAATACATTAAAATTACGAGAGTGAAAAAAAAAATACATCTCCCAAAATGGAAAACTGATAGAAATAGGTAAAGAAGGAAATAATGGGTAAAACTATTATCTAAACATATATATTAATTGCGTGAGATTCATTAATTAATTCATTGAAGTGATTCCACTGATAACCATTTAGTGATCGTAACCATTTATATATTTGACTTTTTTGTTTCTAACATTAAAACTTCATTTTTATGTTATTGACTTCCCCTTCATTGTGTTTACTTATTTAGGGTATTCACCAAATTAAATAAGATGTATCATATTTTTTAATTTGGGTACATTGATTTGCATTAATGAGATTGTTAAAATACGAACTGTCTCGGTAGATATTTTTGGGGACCGAGAGACTAACTTGTTGACGCGTCTGGGCCGCTCGCTCGCCTCCAAACTCTAGCTGTTGGCCGATCGGTGTTGGCGCAAGCCGATCGGTCTCCTTTTGGACGGGGGTGGATGTACCTGCAAAAGATACTCCGACGCTCAAGTTAGGCGTGTGATTTGAAGAACCTCGGCTCTTGGTTAAATATTTAGTGAGTGGTTATCACTCTTCGACTATTTAAAAGTCATGTAGAGTAAATAATGCGTAAGTGGAACGTACGTGGCTTTCGGCCCTGGCTTTGTATTTATAATTTACCTTATGGATCCTAAGCTGATGTAAGCCCAATAAAATATAAACAGAATAAGATATAAATAGATTACCTGAATATCCGGTTGGTTGTTTGTAAACACTCGGTTAATATTTTATACTATACACGAACCCAACTTATTATTAAAATTATTTATATATATATATATATATAATATGTATTTCATAATTTATATTTTAATAAACTATTTCAAACGAAAGATTACAACTTAAAAAATAATAATAAGTGAGTGAACTAATCAAGAACATTTTAGCATATTTATAGTGATGTTACATGTGAAAGAAAATAAAATTACACATCTCAAAAAAGGAAAGAAATGTAGTTTATTTTATATTTTTACATAATGGGGAAAGATAATATGATACTTGTATATTTTCTTGTTAAAAGAAACTAAAAGAATAGGATAAATAATATAGGTTTTATAAGATGTGAATCATCATCATTTTTAAGGATTTATTTGTGATGTATGTTTAAATCTCCTAGAGTATAACAAAAAAAATTTGAACTTCTTCAAGGATTTAAAACTAGTAATAATTACTATGCTAATAGAATAAAAAATAAATCCAAATATAGAACAATAAGAAAGAGATAAGATACTTTTCAAAATGTCACGAGTAATTGTCAAATATTATTATCTTGATTTTAATTTAGTCCTTTAAATGTCTCTTTGATTCAATGTGATTACAATTTCTTTAAAATAAAACAATATTGTCCCTTTTGAAATTAAGACAAAATTTATTATTTATGTAAATACTATAATGATATTTTTATTATAAATAAATTTTTAACATATTACGTTGTTATATATTATTAATGATCATGTTTTGTTAATCTATATTTTTTTTATAAGATTAAAACTAATTAATTATAAATGTTAACTAATAAATGTTTTTACAAAAGAAGTAAGTATTTAAAACTAATATATTATTAATCCATGTGCTTTTTATAAGAATAAATTAATTAATACCATTTATACAAATAATAAACATGATTATCTTTTAATTAGGACTAAATTTATTATTTGTATAAATATTATACTAATATTTATATTAAAATTTATTATAAAAACATGATTAAAAAATCATGAGTTAATAATATATAATAATATGTAATATGTTAAAAAGTTATTTTTAATAAAAAAAATTATCAACATAACATTTATACAAATAACAAATTTGATGAAGGAGACAATATTATTTTATTTTTAAAAAAAATTAAGACTAAATTGAATCAGAAAAAAACATATATAGAATTAAATTAAAATCAGACCATAACACTTGACACTAACATTAATACATGATATTGTTTTATCACCTGTCACACCAAAAAATAACAACAACAAATTTTGTAAAATTAAAAAAAAATTATAAATTAAGACGTGACATAACATTAAAAATAATTTTACCTAATTAAGATAATTATTTTAAAAATAGACAAAATTAAAACAAAAATGAAATGGAAGGCTAACTTGAAACTTTTTAATCAAAAGAACTATTCAGAAAAAATAATTTCGATGCCGGTTTTTTGTGTTGATGGAACATTATTTTGATTTATTCCTACCAGATTTCGTTCTGACTGTGAATCATGTAATTGAAGTTTTTGTTGTTTTGAATCGGAAGAAAGAGTGAATATGAATATGTTCAAGGAGTGGAACATCTAGAAGGCCATGGAAAGGAAGGAAAAGAGCTAGCAAAAGTGGTTCTCCAAAATTTGTGTCTAGTTGCCACCCTCCTCAACTCATTTATTATGACAATATTCTAGGATTGTTGGCCTTTTTATTATTAGAATGTTTTATTATAAATTAAGAAAATAATTATTTGTTATATAATATTATTTCATGAAAAAAAATTATATGGGTTAAAAGAAAACATAAAGAACTAATAAAGCGAATATAACGACGAAGAAGGAGAAAAAGAAAAAAGAATCATTTTTAATGTGGAAATTTTTATTTGTAGAATTAATTTCTAATTTTCGTTAAATATAATTATAACAAATAGAGCCACAGAAATTGACCAAGCATTTTCTTTTTGTTCAGGAAACGTGTGGAAAGCACTGTTTCTTCTTCCGATTAAGCAAAAATCGTATAGGGGAGAATCACTTCTGCTACGTCCTTCATGAAAGTACGAGAATTAAGAAAACTATTATTCTTGAAGAACTAATTCAAAATAATACTTTATTCTTTTAAGTGGATTTGAAAAAGTGAATTTGAAAAAATTTGAGAGAATTTCAAGATAAATTTTTTTATCGTTTATTTTAGTGAATTTAGAAATAAATAAGAGTGAATTTAGAAATAAAATATATAAAAATTAGTATAGAATTGTATTGACATGACAAATTAAAAAATTTATTTTCAAATTTATTTTTATTTACTTCTAAATTCACTCAAATAAACAATAAAAAAATTTATTTTTAAATTCTCTCAAATCTTCTCAAATTTAGTCAAAATAACAAGAGATAAGAGTTTGAGTATATAATTCTGACATCATATTATATTAAAAAAATTTAAGTGTATGAATACATAAATAACCCTATAGAAAAGAAAAACGAAAAAAAATAAAAACATAACAAAAACAATTATAAATACGTAACTGTAACCATCAAATTCAGTGTAATATACTAATAATTAGAACTTTATGATAGAAGCCACCCAAATTCCCAGAACCTATTTATTTTAAAACCTTTTTTTTTAGTTTTATTTTAAGCTAAAGTTCATGCCAACATTTTGAAACAAAAAAAAAACTACAAATTTCTAAATTTATATTTAGTTTGCAGCTGCACGAGATCTTTCCTTGTAACCCTTGGCAACTTCAAGAAGCTTGTCAGTGTCTGGTATAAGGCCATTGACAGCAGGATGAGCAGCAAAATTTTCAGTCCATCGGATCAAGCCAGGGTGCTTGTTTTCATCAATCAATTTTCTTGCATTCATCTTTTCCAACACTCTGATCCAACTCAGATAGCATCCAAAACCAATATCAATGAATCCAATGGTGTCTCCTCCGAAAAAGGCCTTTCCTTCACTGCCCTTGTTCATCACTTCTTCCATCCTCTCAAACACTTCTTCTGCTTCCTTAAACTCTGCCTCCTTTTCTTCATCATTCTCTTCAGCCATTAGAATACCTTTGAAGGCCGAAAACCACTACTCCCAGTTCAAACAGTTAGTACTCATTCAATGAGAATCACATGAAACCTTATAGCTTATGATGATAACTAAGTTTTTTCATACAACTTAAAGAAAGAAAAAGCTAACACACACACACATATATATATATTTGAATACCTTGTCATCGATGTAAGCAACCCAAAATCGGGCATTAGCTTGATCATAGGCATTTTGTGGAAGGATGGGGGGAGCATGGGTCCAAACTTCATCGATGTATTCGACTATGATTGCAGATTCACATATGGGTTTATCTGCATGGATGAGAACTGGGATTTTCTTGTGCACAGGATTTGATTTAAGAAGAAGTTCACTTTTGGGATTAAAGGTCTCTTCAATAACCTCATAATCTACACCCTTCAGGTCAAGGGCAATCTGCACCCTTAGAGAAAAAGCGCTGGACCAACAACCCAAAAGCTTCAAGTCGTTTGTAGCCATAACTATGCACTGTAATGTGTTTGTTATTTGATAGATTTTAAGTGTAAATAGATATGAGAAGGCAGGTTAGAAAAACTAACTTTAGATGCAGCAACCAATTAATAATCAACTCAAAAGTTGAGAGGTGATACACAATGGTGTTAGGTAGCAGTGGGTTTGAAAAATTATTGTACTAATTCAATGGGAGAAAAGTTAGTTTGACACGGATCTTAAAAAAACATTTATTTTACACTATTTTTAATAAATAATATAATAATATATATTATGATTTTAAATCGAAAAGTAATATCACTGTAATAAAAAATTATTTGACCGAGTCAAATGACGAGAGTTGATGTGATCTTTTGATTTTAGAAATGTATTATATTTGTCTATAAATTCCTCTTCGTTCAGAGTCATTCTCCTTCCACCAAACCTTTTTCATCCTGCACAACTAATTTTATATCTTTGTTCTTGGTTTAATAAAGTAAAAACATAATTAATAATTATTTAATGATATACTAACTATCAACAATTTTCCTAACTACTAACAATTCAAATATTGTTGTGATTGTATAAATCCTAACATGCATCCCTCTTCGTGGTTCCATTTTTTCACTCATTGTAGCATAGTATTTTGTTCACTTCAGTATTACTAGCATTTTGTTCACTGGACAACTCACTGTTTTGAGTTGGTGGTTTTGATTCGTGGTAGTGGTGATCTGTGCTTGTGGTGATCCTTGGTGGTGGTGGTGTTGTGGCATTGGAGGAGAGGAAGAGCGTCTTGAGAAAGCTCGTACATGTTAGCATTTCAATTAAACACACTTAACCGCACTTGGAGCTATGGTTTTAGATTGCTGCCGCTCGGACGCCGGTTATACACAACAGCACTTCGATTTTCAGCTGCCCCAAACCGCACTTCGACATGCGATTTTGAAGGGTCGCACTTCCAAGTGTGTTTGCACTGTGCAGCCTAATTTCCTCTAAATGTTTTGTATTTTATGTATTATGTTATATGATTTTTTATTTAATATGTGTTATGTATTAGTCAGTTGCGTAGTTTTAGTTATGAATGACCTCCATTTCACGAAAGTTGAGGAAAACCTCTTGGGTAATTTTGAGCTTAGTTGATTTTCAACTTTTAGCTGAATATGAGATAAATTGTGCGACTACTTTCATGTTATTAGTATTTTTAGAATATCGTCGAGTGCTTTCATGTTCTTAGTATTTTTAGAATATCATCCGTTTGGTAGATCTTTGTGCTTAGTTACGGGAGAATTCAAACCTGTTGTAACCCGTGATGCTTGTAAAGCCACTTGTATGGCAACCTGCATGAGTGTGCATAGCAACATATAGTTTCTGTCATTGGTTTTTGTCAGCTACGTGAAATCAACTACTTATTTGTGTAAGCCTGAGTTGGATGGGTTATGAAGTTTCCAATAGTGAAAATGTTAGTGTCCACTATAATCTTCATACCTTGTGTCGTAGCTTGGTCCCTCAATTCTTCTCCACTCATGTCTCACCATTCTTTTGCCTTCTCCATCATCCCAATGTCCTTCTCTAATTATCTTTATTTTGCCCCTTAGAAGAAGCTAACAGTATGGTCCTTTTGTAATTGTATCTTTTGATTTATGTATTATTGGTGCGGCTTTAAGACGAGAAATGTAGTATATTTTGATTCTGAAAATTGGACTTAAGGTTCACTTGGGAAAGAAAAATAGTCTATCTCGTTACAGGAGCATAATAATCCTTTCTAGGTCTATAAATATAAGCTTTCACTAAGAACATTGAATGTTTTTAGCTTAAACAACTTCTCTATAGTTTGATTTTAATTTTAAAAGTAATCCTTAATTTTTTATTTTTTATTTGTTATTTATTAAATTTTAATATTGTAATATTTATTGTAGGTCGTATTTAATTATATAAGATGGATAACTATCCATTTTTCGATTCTCAAATAAATTTCTGATTTTATGTCGGAGTTTTCTTCTTTTCTAAATGAAGTGGGTGGGGGTAATTACACAGATCAGTTTTCCACTGATCAAATATTCCCATCACGCAGCAGTTGATGATGTTGTTAGATAGAGACAAATACATTTAGAGAAGTAAATGTTTGAACGATTTTGACGTGGTAAGTGACCTGTTTTGGACACATCCTAATTCAGTGCACTTGGTCAATTCATTTAATATTGTTTTCTTAATGGATATGACGTACAAGACGAACAAATATCGACTTCCGTTGTTGGAGATTGTTGGAGTCACATCAACTAGTTTGACATTCACAGCTGCCTTTGCATTTCTTTCAAGTGAACGCCAAAATAATTTCACTTGGACATTGGAAAGGTTCAAAGGATTATTATTGACATCATAGGACAGTCCACGCGTTATTGTCACTGACAGAGACCTTGCTTTGATAAATGTCATTAGTAATGTATTTCCGGAGATGTATCAGATGCTATGTACATTCCACATTATGAAAAATGTTAAAGCGAAATGCAAGATGTTAGTGGATAATGTTGAGGCATGGGATGTGTTGATGAAAGTGTGGCAAAATGTCATGGATTGTGACGACCAGTCGATGTTTGGTTCTCATGTTCATTGTCTTGAGTATGCCTCTTCTGCATGGCCTCTATTTTTTTATTATGTCAACCGCACTTGGATCATTCTGTACAAGACATACTTCGTCAAGGCGTGGACGAACAAAGTTATGCATCTAGGTAACACTACAACAAACAATTAATTTTTTTACTTATGTGTTTCATATTTGTGTCTAATGTATTAATGTGTTTTGTGACAAGGTTGAGTCTGCGCACTGAAACCTGAAGAGATTATTGGGATCTAGTATGGGAGACCTATGCTCGTGTTGGGATGCTATGCATAACGTCATTGTCCTACAACATAATAAGATCAAGGCGTCCTTTGAAAAAAGTCTTAACGTAATGAGTGATGCTTACAAAGGATTGAGATATAGAAGACTTGTTGGACGTGTTTCACGATACGTTCTAGGACTTATTGCTGATGAAATTGAGCGAGTGAATGAAATAGGTATGGACAGTGCTCGTTGTGGATGCATTTTGAGCTCAACGTACGACCTACCATGTGCTTGTGTATTAACACGATATCAGCCTGGAATAATTCCTCTGGGTGAAATTCCTCTACAAAAAACATTACTTAAATTGTTTTATTCATTGCTAAAATATATTAAAATAAACTTACAAGATGGTAATGTACCTATAGAAGAGTGGAATATCCAGCTATCTACCTGACCTCACTAAAGCTAGCATCTTCTAACTGCTCATATGTATGTGCAAGTGCTGTTGCTCCCCAAGCATATCTCGAACAAGCATTCAAGTTTCGCAAAAGAAGGAGATACGAGACTCGAATTAGAGTGGCACTCTTATTCCTAAAACTTGTGCATCCAAGTAGATGCAACAAGTAGGCCCGAGCAGCACACTCTCAACGCTTCTACTCAATACGCTCCTAGTAGACCTCACGTAGCCAGCTGAGCCTAACTTTTGGACTGCGTGACTGTTTCATCTCAGCTGAAGCTTTGGCGAGGTCCACGCCAAGCAACTCCATAATATGAGATCGAGCCTCATCATACTCTAACTCCTCAACCTTACAAAATTGACCCATGATGGATAGGTGGAGCAGATTGAGAACGTCATCTAATGTGACACTCATCTCACCTATCGGGGGTGGAAAGTATTAGACTTTAGGTTCCACGTCTCCAAAAGGGAAACGATCAATCCACGATCGACATACTCGAATGAGAGGTTCACTAAAGAACCCAACCTCGACATGGAGATATAAGGCTCAATGGTCTCATGGTACATTCCAAAATGCTTCAATTTTTTGCCATGGGAGATCACTTTTACCCCCTTCGATCCTACGAAAAAACACACAATTATATATAAAAAAAACTAACAATTATTAAACAATTAACATTTAGGTTGATGACTAACCCGGCCTTGCCATATGGCAAATGCAACATGCTAGGTATACTGGGCAAGTAAGGAGGTGTCATGTGGACCTCCTGAGAATCCATCATCTTCATCGTCATCTTTACCTTCAACTTCATGTTCTTCCTCACTAGAGTCATCCTGCTGCTGAACATCCTCCTCAACATAATCATCCTCACCATGTCCATGTTGTATAAACTCCTTCTGCTCCTCATGATCATGCTCATCAATGACGTCTACGCGATATTTTTCTATGTGTCTACGAGCATATGTCGTAGGTCGTCTCCTTTCATCATGTGATGAAGATGATGGCTCAACATGAGAGGATGAAGCCTCACCACGATAAGATGATGCACATCTAGTTCTAACCATTTCTATTAACCAATTATATTATTAACATATTATATACAAAAAAATATATAATTATATAATAAAAAATATGCAAACAAATAATAAGGAATAAAAAATATAAAATCAATAATAAAATAATAAAGAAATAATTAAAATAACAAAAAAATTACATAAATAATACTTAAATAATTATATATAAATAAAAAATAATATGTAAAAAAATAAAATTTACGGATAATAATAACTATTTAATTAAATAAATAATTTAATAAATATTGCAATTTCATAAAAAAAAATTTAAAAATTAAATAAAATTATATACAAAATAAATAATATATAAAAATTTAAAATTTTTAAGAAAACAACAATTTCAACAAAATTTAACAAACAAATAAATTAATTCAAAATATACTCCGAAAATAGATTACATTTTATTTAACAACTAACATGAAAATTAAAATTAAAGAATATATCAATATCAAATTTTATAAACAAACAATATGTTCAAAATACATAAAATATACTAATGTAATAAAAAAAATAAAAAACCAGAAATAATAACCTAAACCAAACCGCAACTCCATGTGCGGCGACAACAAATTACACATCCAAGTGCGGTTAGTCTCAGCCACAGTTCGAACAGCGGATCACCCACAACGTCATTCTCCGAAACCCAACCGCATATCCAACTACGGTTGCAAATCGAACTACGGGCCACACTTATCTGCACTTCCAAGTGCGGCAGGTGTTAGCCGCAATTCCAACTGTGGTTAAGCCTGCGACTCCTCCGAACGTCGTCCAACAACGATGAAGCGGAAAAAACCTAGCACAGATCAACCCGTAAAAGGATGCTCAAGTAGATCAACCAGAAAACAAGCACATACATATATTCTATCATAGCATCACACATCGTGCATTATATACTAGAGCTCTAACGAAATCAAAATTACTAACTTGGACGCTAGGAAGCTTAATGTACGTGAAATGTGCGAGAAGAAGATACCTTACTACAACAGCCTACAACGACACCCACACCATTGAGGAAGGGGAAGGAAGATCACTCATAACATAAAAAAAAATGGTGAAAAACGACAAAGGAGGGCACGGGAAGAGCGCGAATAAAGCTTGAGATGTGGTAGAGGAGGACAGAGAAAAAAGAAGAGTGTTTTAGAAAGCAGGTGTAGGGTTTCAAGCGTAACATGCAGAGGAAGCTTTGAAGATGGGTCAGCTTCTTTATAAAACCAAAATATTCTGACTGATGCTGCTGAGAGAGAACAGTTGGAATTAAAAAAGAATTAGGAGGTGCTGGATGAACTTAGTGAGGTGTATGGAGAAGCACTCCTTCATTCAAATGTTTGAGATTTCACATTTTTCTTTTATTCTTTAAAAATTGGTTTTATATTTTTAAATTAGACGTAATTAAGTCACATAATTATCTTAATATGATCGTTTGACATAACGTGAGCAAGCTAATTTTCTTAATAAGATGGTTTGACATGACGTAAGCATGCTAGAAGTGCTGGCATGGCACATGGATGTGTGATTTAGAGAATGACACGAGTCACTAAAAAATCCACACACTTATTTATGTATAAAATATATTTTATATACTATTTATCAAGCAGAGCAATAGTGTTTAAATGAATAAACATATAAACTGGAAATTTAAAACATAAGAAAACAATTGACTGCACCAGCCGGGAATCGAACCCGGGTCTGTACCGTGGCAGGGTACTATTCTACCACTAGACCACTGGTGCTGTTGATTTAACCGTTGCGAATTATTATTTAAAACTATAAACGTTAGAAGAGTAAATATTGTATTGAAATTGATATTGTTAATTTTGTAATCTGTCACTGCGTTTTTCATTTGTATAAACTATATTATATGTGAATTAAAATTTAATGATTTTGAGATTAATTGAATGAAAAATAATTATAATATCATATTTTGAAAATTGAAAAATATAATTGAACTTTTTTATGTAAATAATGAAACCAAATTAAATGTAATAAATAAATAATAAGAAAAAAATATCAAAGCTTCTATTTCAATGTGGATGAGGGAATTAAATCCAACACAAAGAAATATATTAAAATTACGAGAATAAAAATGATATATAAAAGTTGATCATAGATCAAACAAGAGAGACCTACATAAAATTTTTTGACACTTGAGTCAGTAAAACCATAATGAGTATATAAAATGAGAATGAAAGAAATTGAGTGAGGACTCCATTTTAGAATGTATTGTATTTATAAGTAAATGTGGACATTATGAGTGGTTGTAAAAGTGTTATCTATTGTCATATTTTAGAGAAATTTTTTTTAGTGTTGCCAAATGTCATATTAGGTAAAAACTTTTTCATTGTTACATATTCATATATTTTAGGCCACGATTTAAAAAAATTTGTGGTCTAAAAAAATAATATTTGCCTATAGTCCCTAACCACTTAGACCATGACTAAAAATTCATTCCGTTTGCTAAAGTTTAGGCAATGATTTTTTACTAACATGTGATTGTGATCTTTCATTGTTTACTAAAGTCATTTTTGTTGTAGTGGGACAAAAAATGTAAAAGTGGTAATTGATTGTGAAATAATTGATTTATTTTTTTCATATATTACATTCAAAGATATTTGTGATATACTATGCTTATAATTATATTTATTATGGTGATATTTATTAGAGTTGTCAAACCCGACTCATCACATGTTTAAACGAGTTAAAAAAATTTGTAAAAGTCAAAATTGGACCTGACCTACTAAAAATCCAGTTCATCAAGTTGAACCAAACTATGTAAATTAACTGAAACCGAAACCCTTCATTGCACTAATATGCTTAAGAAACTCAAATTTGAAAATTTTCAAAAAAGAAAACCCACATGAATAAAGTATAGGTTGCTTTGATACCAATTGAACAAATTTCTAAAATATAATAAGTGTGTCTAGTCACGTATTTTTAGCCATATAAATCCAAAATGTATGACAAAAGAAATGTACTTGAGTTTTTCATTAGAAATTATGAGTAATAAGATTAACCATAGGTATATAATCTTCAAAGCATAGAAGGTCGACATTATTTTTTGTTATCTTTATTTATTGAAATAAAGAGAAAAAAAAAACTCTAATACAATAATTAATATTACTTTCTCAATAATTGAGGATCATAACCTATTTTATATTTGTTGTGAGTCACGTTCTAAATTTTTAATAATTTTAATTTGATCATTGATCAAATCAGAATATTAGTATAAAATATCTGCATATCAACTTTTCATATAAATATTATACCCTTAGTTAATATAATATTAAAAAACCATTTTATAATTTTATTTAATCATATAATAATCCTTACAAATTTAAATAATGTATATAATCCAAAAGTTTTAACAATTATTAAAAAATATATATATATATATATATATATATATATATATATATATGTGTGTGTGTGTGTGTGATTATTTAATAATTTATATTTTAATAAACTATTTTAATTGAAAGATTACAACTTAAAAAGAAAGTGGGTGAAGGATATATGGTATATTAAATTAAAAACCTGGTAATGCATATATTGATGTTACGTGTTGTGAAAGGGAAAATAAAATTGCATATTAGAAAAAGAAAAGAAATTGAATTGAAAATGAATTTTTGCATCAATCCCTTGACAATACTTTTATAAATAAAATAATTATTAAAAAGTGATTTTTTGTATTTGTAAAAAATTTAAAATACTTTGAATCTAAGCATGTCTTGGATACAAAAATATCATGATGTATATAATTGGAACAATCCAAGTGATGTATTATTTATATATATTCTTTTCTGATAAAAAATGTAAGTTCTACATGATTTGTCTTCACCTTCTCTTTTGGTCTGTTCTGGGTTCTCCATCCTTAGAGATAGTGAAAAGTTTCAAAAAAATGTTGAATAAAAAATTGGAGAG
Source organism: Vigna angularis (assembly GCF_016808095.1). Classification (NCBI taxonomy): domain Eukaryota; kingdom Viridiplantae; phylum Streptophyta; class Magnoliopsida; order Fabales; family Fabaceae; genus Vigna; species Vigna angularis. The sequence goes on along the minus strand of NC_068979.1, from coordinate 22,865,373 downwards.
TAAAAATACAATTTAATATATAAATAAATTTACTTTAAAAAGGTTTTATATTACAAGTTTGGGTAACCATGGTTCCTTCGTCCTTAAAAGATATGCAGTCTTGTACTTTATTTCAGTGTGTAGCTGTTATGGGTTCTATGGTATATTAGACCCATTAAACTAAAAGTCCATGAATACTTCTTCCCTCAAGTTTTCTTCCTACACCTCCAAACTAACTATATTTTTGAGTAATTTGTTTTTTCTCTCCCACAATTATTCCAGCTACCTACCACCAATTCTTCTTAACAGTACACATCCGTTCATTTACTCATTAAAATCCAATTTAGAAAATTACTCAATTTGGAAATCTGCTTAAAAAATTTCAAAATTAAATTAAAAAATTCATAAAATTAACCAAATTTTAAAATTCAATTTAAAATATTAACCTATTCAAAATTTTATTAAAAAATTTATCACTAAATTTTGAAATCTGAATAAAATTCACGGATATTAAATTTTGAAATCCCACCAACACTGTTTTTATTCTATTGTAAAATCCAGGATACTAACTATGCTAATAAATATATATATTAAATAAAAATAATAAAAATAAAATAATAATGATAATAATAATAATAATGATAATAATAATAATAATATTAATTATAATAATAATAATAATAAAACATAATAATCATAATAATAAAAATCAAAATCAAAATAATAACAATAATAAATAATAATAAGAAAAATAAATATAATAAAATAATAATAATAATAATAATTTATTATTATTTAAATTGAAGTGCGAGTGGTAAATAATAATAAAATCTAAATCTCAATATATTTAAAAATCCGATTAACATATTTCTTTAAATTTGTTATCTAAGGTTGAAAATAATAATAATAATAATAATAATAATAAGAAAAATGAAATTTAATATATGATAATATTAACTAAAATTAATATATGTTAATCGGTTTCAAAATTCACTTAACGTGTTTTCTTAAATCTTTAAGATAAAAATTATTATTGTAATAATAATAATACTAAAAATAAAATAATAATAATATTAATATTAAAAAAAATAATAATAATAAATTTAATCTTAACATATGTCAAAATTGTAACATATTCATATTAAATAGGGTATGAACTATCACAATATTCAAACTCCAGGAATACACAGAGTTATCCAAAATAACTATAAATATATTCTTTATATACAACACCAAAGGAGAAAATAAAATAAATATTTATAAAAAGTCTTTCAAAATAAAATTTGAATAGTTAACTACTCTACCCAACCATACATTCACATCATCACCTCCCAAAGCCTATTCCACTGAGATGTTATCACCATTTGCAAAAAGAAATAAAACATACACAAATAACAAAAATAAAAAACACACAAGGATAAACTAATGTTAAAAGAAACAACCACAAGATATACAGATTAATCATACATCACATTTCATATTAAGTTAAACAAACATCCTAAATACTTTAAGCCACCATAAAAAATTTCCAATGAAATTCTCCTTTCACAAAGCACATCACGTTAACACAAACTTTTCACACATAAATAAACAACAAGTCGTTTGTAGTAAGATTTAATTACCAACCTTAAGAGAAACCACTAAAGCAAGAGAATGTCACAACAAAGAGAGTATGTAAAAGACCATGGCGCTAAGCAACACATCCTTGTCACGTAGTGCTATTTTTCGCGTAAAACTGGCGCCTGAGCGCCTTTCTATTGTAGCTGAGCACCAAAGCTCTCAACTTTTTAGCGTGCAAGCATCGCTGCCTGCCGTTGAGTGCCACACCAGAAAGGCAAAAATCTCCAAATTATCTTTGGTTGCCTCCCATACCTATCCAAATGATCAAAATGACATCCTAGACGCTGGGAATGATTTAAAAATAGGTTTATAACTTAAATTAGATACCAATTTGATGATTTGGTCAGGAATCAAGGTTCAACTACTCAACATACAACTAAAATGTCATGTATTTCATCTCTCTTGCTTTAAACCACGTTCCTAATACTCTAAGTGGCCAACTAAATCCTAAATGAGCTCCAAATAAACATCAAACAACATATTTGCTCAAAAGACCAGAAACTAGGTGCACTAAACTAACTTGACTACTAGCAATTGCCTAAACTCACTTCCAAACCCTCTACTTCAACACAGACCATCTATTTTAGAATTTCACTAGTCAAAACCTCTAAAAGGAACTAGAAACCATACAAAACTCAAACTATCAACTACTAATCAATTCTACATCAGATTTCTCTTAACTCAAAGCCTAGACAAGTTCTAAATGACTATAAAACAGACCCAAAACCACAGTTTCCTCATTTAACCATTGCCTCAAATTTTCTCCTATAAAAACTCCCTTTTTATACCAAAACCAACATAAAAATCAACATATTTTCCACTTCACAATGCTACCTCAGTTTTCTACTCAATATAACTTCAAAACTCAATATTAACCAAATATAAATCCAACCACGTATCAAAATCTTTCACAACACATACAATTCAACTCATAATAAACTCATTTATGCTATCACATACTCAAATTCATCATGTTATTCATTTAACACCACAAAATACCATGTTCATTTAAATATAAAAATATCAAAATAATTTAAAGTTACTATAACTTTAGAAACAACTAATTAACTTCCCTTACTTGTTTGGAAAGCTACAACAACTCTATAAAGCACCCTACCCTTGTCTTAGCTCAGAGAACTCTAAAAATGCCTACAAATCATAAAATCATGATTAGGATAGATATTTAGGACCACTGATCGATAAGAAACTAGATAAAGAGATTAAGTGACACATGCGAGAAATCCTCCATGCATGTATCTTAAACTAAAAACTAAAGACAAGGATAAAAAAATGACTTACTCTATAGAAAAGATTGATCGGGAGAAAATTGGAAACTGTTTTATGTATATTTATGTAATGTTGATACGGGTAAGAAATCAAAATTTCAAAATTTTCAAAAAAAACCCACATGAAAGAGTATGGGTTGCTATTATACCAACTGAATGAAATTTTAAAAATATACTAATTATGTTTGACCACATGTCACAATCATATACTAATCTTTAACGTAATCTAATTCATGTTAAAAAAAGATAAGAGTGTATTTGAGTTTGTCATGGAAATGATATAGATGATGAAATTAATCATATGTGATTTTCCAAATATAAAAAGTCTTAGAGACTGTTTTAGTTACCTCTGTTGATGAGATGAAGAGAAAACAAACCTTATATAGTAAGTAATATAGTAAGTAATATAGTAAGTAATGTTACATTCTGTACAACATATTCATTTTATATTTGGTATTAATCACATTCCAAACTTAATAGTTCTAATTCCACCCTTAGTAACAATTATGTTATTAATCATAAACATAATATTTATAAACCATTTTATAATTTTAACTAAGATAATAATTCTAACACGTTAAATAATATATGAGTCAAAAATTCTAACTATTAAAATTATGTATATATATATATATATATATATATATATATATTTCATAATTTATATTTTAATAAATTATTTAAATATTACGACTTAGAAAGCAACAAGTGAGTGAACGATATATGGTATATTAAATTAAGAACATTTTAGCATAATTAAAAACCCAGTAATGCATATTCGTGTTACGTATGAAAGAGAAAATAAAATTGCATATCTGAAAAAAGGAAAAGAAATGTAACTAATATTATATTTTAACATAATAGGGAAAGATAATATAATACTTGTATCTTTAGTGAGGATAAGTGTGTGGTAATATAAAAAAAACCACGTGAAGTATTTTAGTAGTATAAAATTGATAGTGCATACAACGTTACAATTTAATAATGAAAAGCTCCAAGGAATAAAAAATATATAATTTAACTTTCAAGAGAATAATAGCGTTGAAATTGAAAGAAAACTCCAGAAAGACAACAGTTATTTTTCCATTATTTTATACTACTACAACGTAAGACATGACATACACGAGAGAGATCAAAAACCTAAGAAAACAACACAAATCGATTCCACATAATTTCCTTCCAAAGGCTAAATTTCTAATCTCAAAGTGAGATTGGAACACTCTGATGGAAGACATCCTTAAACTCAAGAACAAAGAAATCCCAGTAACCTCTTCTTTATTTTTAAACCCAAACCCTTTTTTTTTAGTTTTATTTAAAACTAAAGTTCATGCCAATAAAGTTAGAACCAAAAACAACTAAAATTTCTAAATTTCCATTTAGTTTGCAGCTGCACGAGCCTTTAATGTTTGATTAAAAGCCTTGGCAACTTCAATAAGTTTGTCAGTGTCTGGTATAAGGCCATTGACAGCAGGATGAGCAGCAAAATTTTCAGTCCATCGGATCAAGCCAGGGTGCTTGTTTTCATCAATCAATTTTCTTGCATTCATCTTTTCCAACACTCTGATCCAACTCAGAAAGCTTCCAAAACCAATATCAATGAATCCAATGGTGTCTCCTCCGAAAAAGGCCTTTCCTTCACTGCCCTTGTTCATCACTTCTTCCATCCTCTCAAACACTTCTTCTGCTTCCTTAAACTCTGCCTCCTTTGCTTCATCATTCTCTTCAGCCATAAGAATACCTTTCAAGGCCGAAAACCACTACTCCCAGTTCAAACAGTTAGTACTCATTCAATGAGAATCACATGAAACCTTATAGCTTATGATGATAACTAAGTTTTTTCATACAACTTAAAGAAAGAAAAAGCTAACACACACACACACACACACACACACACACACACATATATATATATATATATATATATATATATTTGAATACCTTGTCATCGATGTAAGCAACCCAAAATCGGGCATTAGCTCGATCATAGGCATTTTGTGGAAGGATGGGGGGAGCATGGGTCCAAACTTCATCGATGTATTCGACTATGATTGCAGATTCACATATAGTTTTATCTGCATGGAGGAGAACTGGGATTTTCTTGTGTACAGGATTGGACTTAAGAAGAAGTTGACTTTTGGGATTCAAGGTCTCTTCAATAACCTCGTAATCTACACCCTTCAGGTTAAGGGCAATCTGCACCCTTAAGGCATAAGGGCTGAACCACCCACCCAAAAGCTTCAAATCGTTTTTAGCCATCACTATGCAGCAGTGGAAAATGTGTTTATTTGATAGAGTTAAGTGTTTATGTATGAGAAGGCAAGGTTGGAAAACATAACTTTCAGATGCAGCAACCAATTAATAATCTACTAAAAAAGTTGATAGGTGATACATGATGGCGTTACGTAAGCAATGGGTGAAAAGCTTTTGTATTACAAAGTTGACGTGCTCTTTCGGTTTTAGAAATCATGGAATTATTATTATATTGTATGATGTACTTGCGTTATTCACGTTTCAGATAAATCCAATTGTTATAATATATGTGTGTCCAAATATTATTGTTTATATCATAGTGAAGTACCTCCATTTTGGATTGAGTTTCGTGAATTTATTCAAGAGTATATAAATATCTTCTGATGTGGAATTTTAAAAATTGCAAATTCCTCTTCGTTTAGCGTTTGAGATTTCACATTTTTCTTTTATTTTATAAAGAAAATGTTTTTATATTTTTTAACTTAGACGTAATTAAGTCACAATTTTCTCAGTGATCGTTTGACGTGATGTAAGGATGCTTGAAGTGCTGGCATAACACATGGATGTGTGATTTCGAGAATGACACGGGTCACAATAAAATATACACATTTTTATAAATATAAAATATATTTTAAATACTATATGTTTCGGCAGGATTTAGATCTCTAATTCAAAATATTCAAAGTTGTCCGCTCAATTATTCAGTTGTGATGTTTTTTCTCTTCTCTTTGTGCAAGTCCAAGCCCCGGGAGATGGTGTCTGCAGGAGACACTCCGACGCTCAAGTCAGTTGCGCTGTCTTCTCTCTTCTCCTTATCCAAGTCTAAGTCCCGGGAGAGGGTGTCTGCAGAAAACACTCCGACGCTCAAGTCAGTGACTTTGCGTAATAATCTTGTAATGAAGTTTAGTTATCAGAGTTAAAAGTTATCTGTCCTCTTTGTTAGAAAAATATTTATATATTATGATAAGCTTACCGTTAGGTCTGACTCATTAATCATCAATAAATGACATTATTAATTGTCAATAAATGACAATTATTTTCATTAAATTCCCAGCAGTTATTACTATTGATTATCCTAACGGCTGTTTTTACCGAGCGGTTAATTGTTTGTTCGCTCAGTTCATTTGTCTGGGAGGAATCATCGGTCGCCCGTGAGCTCAAAATAACTTAGACACTCTTCTACACCTTTACCGTTCGGTTGGTTATGAGCCCATAATAACACTATATATATTAATAAATCAGAAATTCTATAGAAACAGTTGACATTCTTCACATTAATAAAGTAGGACTAACAAATTGTTTGGACTTATTATATATTAAGGCATTAACTTCTTTTATTTTATATATAGAAAAATTGAATTTCCATACTTTAATGAATTATAATAATTTTTATTTAATAAATTTATATACAAATAAAATATAGTAAAAAAATATAACTTATTTAAATTAAGATATTTTTATTTTACACTTTGGAACCAAACAATCCTGTCCCTTTTTTTTATTTGCCACAGCAGAATACATTTTTATTTTTGTTTTCATTCGTATGTCGTTTTAATGACCCCATTCTTATATTCACCACACAAGTGAAGGTTTGGATTTTAGTGTTCTATCAAAATCTTACTATTGCTAAAAAAATATTATGTGGTGAAGCCCTCAACATAATCTCGAACAACATGTGTTGTTTAAACTTATTTGTTGTATTTGTGGGAAACTAACATAAAAGGTTGGAATAAATCAATATCTCTATTACTGAGAAGGACGTGGAGAGAACATTTAAAAAAAAACAATCATTTAATTCTTACAAAAAGTCTAAATAAAATTGGTTTTTCTTCAACTTGTTAATAATACAAATTTACAGAGAAAGTCAACTGTGTAAATATCACGCCTACAATAAAGACAATTTATACTTTTAGTTTTGTATTTACTATGTTGTAAAACAATGCTAATGCATTTACTAATTTATTTGAATAAGGATTTGTCCATAATCGTCTATAGATGTCGAATGTGATGTTGAATGTGTTGTAAAAATTTCCACATTTGATTTTCAATAGAAAACGGTCATATTTTTCTATAATTTTGGTGTTTTCATGTTATATTATTGTGTTCATCATATTTCTTTATTGATAGAGTGATTCTCCGAAATAGAAGACCGTGGTGTTATTCTTGATGACGCGTTTTTTCCATTAATAACAACTCTTAAGACATCAGAGAATTTATTCTAATAAATATACATGTTATGTTTTAAAATGCCATTAACTATTGTATTTATGCTCTTAGTCATTTCTATTATCTTCTTATGAATGTGTTTTATACTTGTGACATTTTCTTGATGTTCTTCAAAACTAGTAAAATGTTTCTCGACTTTATTAAACTCCTATTAATCTACCAATATAAGAACTATTATATCAACTAACTCATCGCAATCTTACCACTATCACTAGTTTACCATGCAATTTAAATGCTCTCTTGTTACAGTTTCAATGAGTTATAAATTTTTTTAGTAATGCATATATTTTCTACTTCTTTCAGAACTTAACAACATATATTTTTCTTTCTTTTGTCATTTGTTGTATTAGACTTCAATATAACAATGATAAATATAAGCTTAAGGGGTATCCAACATATTCATTTAAGTAAATAATCTTTTGTACGAAACACCTAATCATACGTCACAACATAGTAATATGTCATTATCATATCTTTAGTACAAATAATGACATTTTCTTTACCTTGTTTGTTATGAAAGCTTACTTAAATATAATAATTTTTAACTAATTCCTTTATTATTAAATTATCTTTCATGGTATCATTAATTTAATCCATAATAGTCTACATATACACTTACCATATAATGTAATTTAGGATACAATTTTCTATTTTTGAATCATCTAATCTCAATAAAAAACATACTTTTGGATTAGCCATTCCAAAAGCATGTCGTAAATTCGAATGAAAGCTACAAATTATATAATCATTAAGTTTAAATTTCAATTTAGATTATACAATATAAACTTCTTCGTTTCGAGATATTTCTCTTATATTATACAATTTAGAAATTTATCCATTATAATTATATATTTTACTATTTAAAATTTAATCATTTATATTTCATAATATAAATCTACAATTATAGTTGATTAAGTAATTTTTTATTATGAATTGTTTAATATAAAAAAATTGAATTAGATATTCTGTAAATAACTCAAAAAGAAAACAAATGAGAGCTCTACAATTATTTGAATCTATTGGAAGAAAAAAAAATGATCGCTTATTTATTAAAATTAATCATAAGCTTTGCTAAATACACACCAAAACGGCACTAACAAGTGCACAACTGAGGAAAACAATATGAATCTAACTTTTGGAAGTTGAAGATATAAATAAGAAATGATAAAGTGGATATTTTAAAAAATTGGTGGGTGCAAAAGAAGAAAATATGGGATTAGAGAAAGAAAAATTCATGTTTCTTTCTTCTACAACCCAAAAGTATAAAAGAACCAAATTGTTCGTTTTCAAACTTTGTTAAAGAAATAAATTATATAATTTCTTGAAAGATAATTCCATAGCACTCTTTACGAAACGAACTGTCCGAAACAATATAAAATTCATTCCAAAATAGATTAGTCGAAAATTCGAAAAAGATAATCCAAAAAACAAAAATTAAAACGTTTATAGAAAAACCATTTATTTTTTAGTAGTAGAGTAGTCCTTACAAGTGTTTCGAAATTATGTTTTATAAATATTTTAAAATTTTATCGGAATTATCTTATTTTTTTATGTTTTTAAAATAATCTTTCTGAAAAATAAAATACTTCATTCACTAAAATGTTAAAAACACTATGCACCAGCCGGGAATCGAACCCGGGTCTGTACCGTGGCAGGGTACTATTCTACCACTAGACCACTGGTGCTTTTGAAGTTAATATCTCTGCTAAAAGTATAAAGAATTAATAATAATGTTAATTAAATATTTTTTTCTTCCGTTGTTTCAATCTATATTATGGACTCTTTCTTTTCTCACCCACTTCCTTTTTTTGAGTTTTCATGTATTAACCAAAGATCTTTAAGTGGTTTTCATAGGCAAACATATTGATTTTCAAATAATATATTTTAATGTAAATAGTGCATTTTAGATAATTTTTCTATCAACATGACTACTAGTTAGTCAACAAATATTAATATATTAGATTCGCTTAAGTGATATTGAGTTTGAATATCTTAAATTGAAGATAAAATAAAGATGTCAAATGATTTTGATGTATATAATACGTGCATTTAAAATTTTGTTTTTCCTTCATAATAAAATATTAAAAATTAGTCACTAGAGAAATTGATATATTATTGGGAGACACTTTGATAGTTTTTCACTACAACCAAGAAGTTTCGTAATTTATTATATATTCTTTTAAGAAAGTGTATATTCTCCTATGTCGGTGATGGATTTGGGTAATTTACCACTACTAGATGTTTCATGTTTTAAATTAATGTTAACATAAGAGAGAATAAGAGAATAATTCAAGCATCTTAAAAGAGAGGAGTGTAGTTTATTTCCTTTATTTTGTTTCCATTGAAGGCACATTTTGTTGTTGTTAGCAATTAATGTAAATTGTTAAACAAAATATATCATATTTAGAAAAATATTCATCAATAATTAGTGCCAAAAAAGAATAAACGTGCATGTGAAGTCGAGAATAATGACATGGTGGAAATATTGTATATAACGAGCTCAAAACCATTTACATAAGAAATGTTCACATAGTTGAGATTTTAGGTTGACTTGAATGAGATGGAAAAAAAGAATGAGGTAAACAAAAATAAAGTGAAAGGTATGATATGATCATAGATGAGATTAAAAAAATGTAGTTAAAGATGAATATATTCTCGTCTAAAGTTATTTGCGTTTTAAATATTCCTCCTTTCACCAACTTTTCTTCAAATGGCCGAAGGCACTAATTAGTAGTTGATTAGTGGATGAAAATTGGATAATAATACATGAAAAAAAAAATAGTGGGATTGGAGAAAAGCTGATGAAAATTACGAATGTAATCATTACTGTAATATTCTACTTGTATATTTTAATATAAATCTTCTAAAGCACAAATGTTTGGCCACCCTTGTTTTGGGGACTGAAGAGTGAAGAATATATATATATATATATGAAAACTATGAAATATCAAAATATGAAAAAAAAATGGGAATAACAATTGTACTTATTGAAGGTTGATAATTTAACTGAAGATTTAAAATGTAATGTACGAAATAAAAAAATTTGCATTTTAAGTTTTTCTTAATCTTAATCTTTCTAAATGAAGGGTTATTTAGACATAAAATAATGAAAGTCAAAGGTTTTAGACTCCAAACACAGTTGCCTGTGACTCGTGTTGCTGCTCCTAGTAACAGGTCTGGTTTGGCACATGGTCATGTGATTTCTCACAGTTACAGATTTGAAACAATTAATGTGTCTAACATGTTAATTTCTTTTATTTCAATTTTTAAATTAAACATGAAATAGCTTAAGGCAGAAACCTGATCCGAATTCTAATAAATAGTATATCAGCAGCATCAAACATGTTCTTGTTCCACCATTTTCTGCAGTTCATATTCTCCCTCAGCATCTCAACAACAATGGATTTCAGCCATCCTTCAGTTTTTCTTCTCTCCTTTTTCCTTTTCCTATTCCCTTGTCTGATCTCATCTCAAATCTGCCAGAAAAACTGTGGCAAAGAAACTCTCAAGTACCCTTTTGGTAGTGGCCCTGGTTGTGGTGATCCTCGCTTCCAACCACATGTCACATGCAGCCAACAAAAACTCACCTTCACCACTCACACTGGTTCCTACCCTGTTACCTCTATTGACTATGCCAACGAGGTCATATACATCTCAGATCCCACCATGTCAACATGCTCTTGCACTGTCCCTAGCAAAGGCTTTGGCTTAAACTGGGACGCCCCTTTCACTTTTGCTGATAGAACCATCTTTGCTCTAGTAGACTGTGCAACGAACTCATCATCCATATGCCAAAATGGCTACGATGATGGAAGCAACTCTAAGCTTCTTTGTGACCAAGGGACACCCATTTGCAGTCTTCTATATTCTTGCAGACCTATTAGCACCATCAACCTCCCAATCTCAACATGCTGTGTTTACACACCAGTTAATCTTGGACCATCGTTTGAAATGGATCTGCAGAAGCTGCAATGTCCTTCCTACACGGGGTTTTACAATTTCAATGATCAACAATCTGATCCTGAAAAGTGGAACTATGGAATAGCTCTCAAGTACAAGTTCAGTGTAACAAATGACTATCCTGGTTCATGTGATGCTTGTGAAAGGAGCCATGGAGTTTGTGGATATAATGCTGCCTTTAACTCATTTATCTGCAACTGTCCTAATGGGATTAACACCACTACTGACTGTTACTTCATATCATCTTTTAACAGTGGTTTTAGAAATGGTAAGCAATTTGTCTTTTGACCATTTATCTACCTACAATTTATTGTTCATATATCTAACAGTTCATATGCTGAAATTGCTTTTTTGACCCTTCTGTTTTCAGGGGTTGCTTGGTTGATCTATCCTGCGGTATGGTCTTTTTTTTGGTTCTTCTTGTAGGTTCATCTTGACATAACAAGTAACTTTGCACAATATTTCTCAAGGGTTGGGAACTTTGATGGTTTTAGGGTATGACTTTCTGGTTAAATGAATTTGGCCATTCATTTCTTGTGTCCTTTGGTGACAGATGTGTGCACATGCAGCTTGTAATTTGAACCCTCTCAGTTCATTTATATGTGTTCAGAATTTGGTGAATGCCAAATATTTTATTTATGGAATTTATAATAGATTGTCTGCATGTCAATTACCTTAGTTCAAGTAGTAAAGGGTTTGATTCCTCAGTATGAATAAGGAATGTCAATATTAACAGAGGAGTGATAGACTGCATAATTTTTAATATCAGTAAAAAACTTATTGAATGAAAGAATAAATTTATAAAAAGTTGTAATTTTCTGATTCAAAATATGTGTTGGAGAATGTATGAGTAACATTTATAACTTTGGTTATTGAGAGTTAAAAGAAAAAAATTATCTGACGTGCATCTATATAGTAATACAACCATTGTCAAGCATGTTCACAAATTCTATTCTTAGAAATTTCCATGAAAAAGAAAAAACTTCTATAAAAAAACTATCTTATGTGATATCTCTCACAAAAATTAGTTAAGGTATATTTTGACCATATATAAGAATTTATTGCACCTCTTTCTTTTTTGTCACAAAGAATATAAACCCATAAAAGTGTGAACCTGTAGAAAGTTTTGTAACTGTGGATTGGTAAATAATGAAGAAGGGATATGGAATGAGATTCCCAAGCTTTAAGTCTTTACCCACTAGCAAAGAATCTCTAACTTTGTGAAGACCCCTTTTTTCTGCTTTATCTCTTTATCATTTGCGAAGGTGCACCAAGCTTTAAGCCTACATATTTATTCTTACAGCAATAGGGCACTGTCATGACATAACACCTTCAAGTTTTATCTAAAGCACCCAATAGATGAAGATATAACTTTTAAATTTAGAGAGTGCATTGAATGTCTTCATATAAATGAATGGTCCTGAGCATGATGAAAATTAATTTTTTTGTAATCATAGTCTAACACAATTAGGAATGGATTGACAAAAGTAATTTAAATTAATAATTTAGTTTGACTTTAATATAGTTGTTTATATTAATATTAGAGTAATTAAATTTAAAAATAAATTAATAATATATATATACTATATATGTATATATTGATTCATTTTAGAAGACTAAAAATTTAAAAAATACATAAAAATTAGACTTAAATATTTGGTAAGATTTATATTTTAAAAATTATATAAATATATTTTAGAGTCAACTTGGTTTGTCAGAGTTGACAAAACGAAAATGCAATGGAAGGTTTTTTTATATCAAATCTGCATGAATTGTAAGTGCAATTTATTTTGTAATGTAATCTTTCTCTCACTCTTAAAGGTGAAAGATACCAACTTGTTTAATGCATGAAAGAACATATGAAAATGAAGTGAAAGCAGAAAAATAATTTATTCTGCATCTACGCCATTCTGTTCCATGTTACAAATTTACAAACCCTTGGTTTGTTCCTTTACCAGAATCCAGTAACATCAAACGTTAACTCTATGTAAGATATACCATGATATACCTAGACCATCTATTCTTTCAGGTGAAGGGGTATGGATCAAAATAGGGGGAAACCTCAAGCACAAGTATCCTCACCATTTTCAAGCAAAACCCCCCCAAACACCCCTCTTCAGAAAAAAAGTGCTTATATACAGAGATATGTTATGATCATGGATGCCTAGCTAGCTGTGCATTTTTCTTTCATTTTGATCTTGTTGTACACATCACCTATACCTACCACATTTGTCATCTCATGTTGCAACATAGAGGTTTTGCTTGATGTTGCAATTTTTCCCACATGCATGTCATTTGTCTTGGTGATTGGTAATGTGCAGTGTAGTACTCTTCAACACACCCAAATTGACAGAACTTCAAGTTGTGCACATACTCTACTGCTATTGTGCTGTTGAACTGCTCCACCCACATTCCCATGCTCACATCCTCCATTTTAAATAACTGCACCATGTTCAAATTGGTTAATTGTATCACCAACAGCCAACAACTTCCTTCGGTGTATGTCAGAATTAGTAGAAACTGAAATGTTAACAAATTCATATGCATGCATGCACAAATACACCAATGCAGAAGGCAGAGAGTGGCAGATAGAAATCAGGAATAGATGGTCAAGAAAATATGGTTTGTAAACATTGCATACTTTTAATTTGCGCTTCTCGAATTCAGATACAATGAATTGCGCAATGTCAGCTGAGACTATGTAACCTGGACCATTGGCATATATAGGATACTCTTCCTCTACCCATTCCTGAAAGTAAAGGACAAAGATAAAAAGGTCAGAAGTGCCTCCACAATTTAAAAAGATACTCAAAATTGATGAGATGTTTTTAACAACAATAAAATGCCATAGGTTTAAAGCAAAAATACACCAGGAGACAGCAAAGAAGTCAAGGAAACAAACCAAATTCAAAAGGCATTCATATTTCAAATAAACATATAATAAAAAGAGAAAGATGATGTTGCAGAGAAAAGACAGAAGGCTGATAATTCAGACTAGGATGGTAAGGGGGAACGGCTACACAGTGTTGGTGTTGAACAGTTGAAAGAAGCAAAGGGGACTTACAAGTTTTTCTTAGATTCTAAAAAGGGAGAGAGATCTCAACTTTGCCCCTAACAGTCTCCCAAAATCATGCTGTTTAAGCAAAAACTGGATTTCTGAAAGTTTACTCTGGCGCTGCTATGACTGCCATTAGAAAATAGATATTTACTCAAACTTTGGAGTCAGTCCATAGCAACTCCAATCCTGCTATAGAATAGTGTGCTATAGATAACTATGTCACTAATAAACTTATTTTAGCTAAAAGGGGAAAAATGAGCACCAGTATTAATACACTCAAATAAAAGAGATAGATATTTTTATTTAAAAAAACAGTAAACCTACAACCAGTAATGAAAAGTTCAAATTCTGCTACACACAGACCACGCTGCAACATTTCATGATAATTACAGAATAAACACACAGTAACAAAGGTGAACTGCATTTGATAGTTTTATTTATAAACAGATTTCAAAATAAGGATGCAGACTTCAAAGGCAATTTATATGAAAATTGTACCTCATAAGTTACAGCCCATTTTCCGTAGCGAAGAGGCCTGTGGTGGTAATTCATATTTCCCATGTAGAGACTTCTATCAGTTAGAGCTTGTCTTACATCATTTACTATAGAATCCACTCTGACAAATGTGTCATCATCACACTTCATGATATACTTAGCAGCCACTGTATTAATCTGCAAGAAGCATATTCAATAACAGTAAATGATTATGCAAGCTAAAAGAGGATAAAATATCAAAATGTGTATATAAATAAGCAATATTCAACTCCTCTCCCATCATCACTCACCCCATATTCACAGATAGCTATGGTCTTCAACACAACAAGGTCATAATGATCCATGTATGGGACTATAATAATATCATTGAAATACTCTGCTTCTTTCTTTATGTCCACATTTATATCCTTCCTTGCATGCTATCATATAAAACACCAAAAAAAAGTAAGATAAAAAACACTATGTAATTATAGTATTTTTATCATTATTTGGGTGTAGATGATGCAGTGGACTTTACCAAGGCTACAAAAAATCGAGCCACAACATTTGAAGATTTTATTAGCTTGTGCTGCATCCAGGACTTCCTCACAGCCATCCGTTCAGCAAAATGATTTCCAGCAGAAAGAATACCGATGAAAAGATCCACATTCACATTGTGAAGTGGAGGAGCTTTCCACTGAGGAAGCAATTCAAGATGCATCTGTGGAGCAAAGCTAGGATGTGATGTAGGTAAGGAAGCAGCAAATATAGAGTGCACATCAACATCCCCATTTATGGATAGTCCAGTCGCATCTTCAAGAGCAAATCCCTGTGAAATGTGAATATAACACAAACATGTAACATATCCATGCATTTGTACATACAGAAGGAGATAAGATTGTGTACCCACCGTGCGATAGGGAAAGGATGTCACATGCCTTCCATCCACACTAACATGGTAACCTTCCAAGCCAGCACTTATGGTGAGAACAAATAACTTACCCTCTGCAAAAGGATATGGCCAGTCAATTGTCACCTTCTTTTTTCGTCCTATCAATCTGTTTAGCCACCATGTTGCCTTCCACTCTTCAGAACGATTGTTGTCATCCCGAATCCACTTTTCACATTTTACATGTCCATCAACTTCACAAAAATAACAAATTTTCAGCAAAGACAAACAATGTCCCTGAAAACAAGACTACCGCAGTAAAAAAAGAAAAAGCAAGCATGCATGCATGCAATTTGTCATTTTGTCATTCTGTTCATTTCAAGACCAGGTCAAAATAGTCAAACTGACATAATTTGGCTCGATAGTTTAACAAAGAACAGATGGGATCAAAACTAAGGTCTTTTTGTTATTCCCAACTCAAAGCACAGACAGTCCCCACTCCAAAATCAACTCCAATGAACAAGAGTGTCTCCATTGTCAAAAACACAAGCCATCCCACCATGTGAGGTGGGCTACATGGATTCCCCAATGCCATTTGTCTCAGTTAAAAACCAAGTCAGGATAGTCAACCTTCAATAATATAGCAAAACACAATGCTCAATAATGTAAAAAGATAGGATCACATCTAAAGCTGGTTTCTTTTTTCCATCAGACCCCATTTTATAACCAATTCTCGAACCAGAGTGCCCCCATTGTCATTACAATGAAAAGCCCCAAAATTCTCTTCATAAACCCCAAATTTGGCAAACTCCGCATCCCAACACGCACATTATCAGAGTGGAACTTCAATTCTGATCAGAGATCAACACCCAAAACATGAACAACAACACTACACCTAACTTTTCTCCTATCCTATAAATTCAATTCAATTAACAGACGAATGATGGTAATAAAATAAGAACGCGTTAAAAAGCCTTAGAACATCACTCACCAGTTTCCTCATCCGCTCGAGACTTCCACCCCTCACACCTGAGAGCAGAACCCCACTGCATCCTGTAGCAAGTATTCTGCTCAATCACAGGCCTCCCACTCCAATCCCCTCTCAGCCTCGGATTGAAATGCAGAATCCTCGGCGGTTCCTCTTTGTCCACAGCCTTCAATCCCTGCAACTCCATCATGAACTGCGACACCATCACCGCCTCACCACCGTCCCTCACAACCGCTATCTTAGGGTCCCTCTCCGCATGCGCCCACCGCGGCGTCCCCACCACCGTCACGTGCGACCAGAGCGTCAGTCCACACGGCAGCACCATCACCCCTTTCCCCCGAAACTCCGCCCCGGAAACCGAAACCGAATTCGGGCACGAGTCCGACCCGTTTTCAACCGTCACCTTTGCAAAGCTCTTCACTTTCCCACTCACCACATCCCCCCAGAGCTTCTCCCCAGAGACCCATGCGTGCCGCGCCACCTTGTGCAGCTCCGAACCCTCCGAGAAGCTCCGGTTGAACCTCAAGGAGGAAACTTTCTCCAACTTCAACCCCCTGGGCCCGGGAATTTGTACCCCATGTTTCGGTTCTTCAAGCAAGAGCGGCATGGACATGGGTAATGCGTCGGTGAGAAAAACAGCGCCATTATCGGAACCCAACCCGGCTCTGAAAGCGAGAGGAATTTCGAAGCTCATGAAGAGCAAGTAAAAGAGCATCACCACCATGAAAATCTGAAGCAGTGTGAGCCTGTTGGGTAGCACAAAAAGGTCTACTTTACTGCCCCTCTTCATTTTTTTGGACCCAGAAGAACAGAACCAATGGAGTTCCCTTTGTGAAAGCTTGTAAACCCTAAGGAAGAGAGAACGGAAGCTGGAGAGGGAAGAAAGTGGAAAAGCCTTCGTCTTGTATCAATCACATGAGTGTAAATGCTGAAAACAGGGGAAATGAATGAATAAATGAATCAGTGAAAAGCTTTAGTTATGTTGTGTAAAGTTTTTATTTGTTATTTATATTATTAAAGATAATAATAATAACAATAATGTTATGGCATAGAAAGTAAAGGTGAAGGAGATCACAGTGGCTCTTATGGCAGCGTGCTGGTGGAGGTTGGCCTTGTTCATTAGTTCAGTTTGGAAGCTGAAAACGACATCGTCAGAAGGAAAAGTGGGGCCACACCACACAGCAACGTAATGCGGACATGGAATGCACATTTCATAATCAGAATCTTTTGTACCCATTGTAGTAAATCAAAATTAATTCTATTTGATTTTCTACATCTCTCGTAAGGTGAAAAACTGAAAATGATTAATTAATTACTTTAATGTAATAACTCATATAAGAAACACCTAATTAAATTTAAATCTCTTCCATAAAATATTTCATTGGTAAAGCTATTTATTTTATAAAATACTCTCAACTTTGTTGTTAAGTGAAATGATGTGACTAAACACAACATCATGAATTTAATCAATAATAAAAAGGGTTTAAAACCATAATTATTTTTATAAAAAGTTATATTATTTTATTTTAAAATTAAATATTAAAATAAAAGTCAAATCAACTATATGTGAATACAAAATAAATAATGTAATTTGAAAAGGATAATTAAAGGTTTAGATGTGATTTGATAAGAATAATTAAAAATTTTAATTTTAATTCATTTTAGCATGATAATTTATTATATTCGATATTGTAAAATCAAATAATCATTTTATAACTTGGTTAAAAATTAATTAAAAAATATAAATCTTTTATTTTTATATAAATATACATAAGTAATATAATAATGTAAGGAAATAACTAGATCAGTTTAATTAACAACAAAATCAAACTCAAAAAACATAACTAAAAAGTATACCAATTTGAAAAATATATGTATAACATGAACACTTTGAATTTGAATTTTAAAAAAAACTTAACAAATTGTGTTCGAAAACATAACATTGTTTGAAATACAAAATTCCTTAAACTGAGACCTGAAACTTTGCTTTCATCAAATATACTAGAAATAAAAATGGTTGATTAAGTATGGCATGAAACTTTGCTTTCATGAAATAGCCGCAAAGGAAAGAAGACATGTGGTGATGAACCACACACCGCGTTCTCCGATTGCCACCACTTGGGTCGGTGGTCAACTTTTCGTCTTTCTCACGGAATATTCCCTCTTCCTTCATATAAAATATAATATTTTTTAACAAATAAAAAATATATATTCTAAAGAAACTCTTACTAAAAACATGAATATACTTGTATTTCTATATCTACCATTTAGATAGTGCCCAATTTATGTTATTATTATTTCCATTCACAACTCTTTTATTATATGACATATAAGACTTTCTCACCCTTTGGAGAAGAGTAACTATGAGACTCTCATACTTTAATTACACATATATTTAATATCGATACCTTTCAATATTTTACGTGGAAGAAAAGAAAATGAAAGATGGAATTAATAGGTTTGGTTTGAAAGAAGAGGTGGCGTGGATGTTTTTGTTTGATTTGCATTGGATTGTTACATGGCTTGGTTCTTATGTAAAAAAGGAAATGTTTACTTGTAGAGTTTTCATAGTATACACGATGTTGAATACTACAAAATTTCAAGAAAATAAATAACTTGGTTAAAGAAAGGTTAAAAATTTCAACAGTACTATTAATGATATATTTAATATTTGACTTAATAATATTATTTTTCCTCATATTTATAGCAATCATTTAATGCTTTTTTATTTATTTTTTACTAAATATATTTTCTATATTTTTTTAAAATAATAATGTGATTTTTTCTATGGTTAAATATGAAAAATTTAATATAACAAAATGTAAGAACCTGGAAATTTGGATTTAAAAGAGTGGATTTAAGTATTAGACTAATATAACCATATTTCTATTTTTAATATAAATAGACTTTTAAAACAAATCTGGTTCATTAGTCTACTTCCACTATCTCTAAAACTCCAAGTTCTTCAAAATTCTCTGCCTTCTCTCTACCACATCTCTGCCTTCTCTCTTCTATTTCTCTTCACTGAGCCATTGGATCTCCGTTCAGGTGGTGCCCAAGAATCCACAACGTAGAAACCTTCAAAACCAACCGATCAGTTTCGGGTCTTAGTCGGGTAAGTGACTCTATCCAGTTCTTCTTTGTTCTTGAACTGGAACATGCAACCTTTGCTGGTTGCATGCGTCTTGTGTTTTCCCTTTTCTGTTCTGTGCTAAATTTTGAGCTCTAAGAGCTGTTTCCATCACCATTTCGGTGGTTGTAGGACACTGTTTAGGTTCTTCACCGAGTAGGGTACTATGGAAGCGGGGTTGTGAGTTGGGCTGTTCAACTCCAAGGTAAGGGGAGCTAGAAATACTTCTTTATAATTAGTTGCATGTATGTGTATATACTGAGATATGTATTATTTCTGCTGCTTGGTTTGCATGTTAAGTTTTGAGTAGATGGAATGATATGTATTGGAATGTGCATCTGTGAATCTGTGAACTGATGCTTGTGAGTTGATTGGGATGTGATTTTGAACTGAAATTGAGTATTTTAGATGAAGGAATTTGCTATGAGAGCTTAGGTGTATATTGAGGGAATTTGATAGTGTTTTAGGTTATTTTAGAAGAAGTGCGATAATGAATTTGAGAGTTAGTGGTCTAAGGATCTTGTGGTCTGTTGGGGCAGTCTTAGCAAGTGTATTGTGACTTGTTAGAGTCACCAAAGTGGTCTAAATCAGTGCAAATTGGTGGAATGGGGTTTGGGATCTTCAAGTTGTGGAAATTGATGTTGAGGAGTAAAAGTTGAGTGTAATCCCTTTAGAAGTGTTTTAAGAAGGATTAGGAACATCTAGATAAGTCTAATTAGGTGTAAAACATGAATTAAGGGTGTTAGAAAATGGAGAAATGACCTAGAAATGGTAAGGGCCGGTGTGAGTGCATGATTCTGCAGAATTTGCATTCTGTAGATGATGCAGGGTCGCTATGCGAGCTGTCTCGCACAGTGAATCCTTGTAGGGAGTGCTCCCTGTTTGGGTCATTCGCTGTGCAAGCTGGTGCGCTGTGCGAATGACTGGAGGGTGCTGCTCTCTGTCTGGTGATTCGCATAGCGAATCTAGTCGCTGTGAGACTGGTGGTTGCTTGGGAAAATGCTAGTTTAATTCGAATAGCGAATTTGGGGCACTATGCGAGGGTTTAGGGTCTGATAATGTGTAGCAGAATTTTCAGTTTAGCATAGCGCACAGACTTGGTGCGCTGTGCGAATGGACTTTAGCTGAGCGCACAGGCTTGGTGCGCTGAGCGAATGTGAGTGAGTAAAACCCACTATGTTTGTTATTCGCACAACGAGTTTGGTGCGCTGAGCGACTTGCCCAGAACCTGTTTTTATTCTTTTTATTCTTGTTTTCTGATAACCTTGAACTATGTTTTGATTATTAGAATGATGTAGAAGTATCTATGATAGTGTATGATCAATGAGGTTATATGTTTGGATTCAATGTGATAATATTATGGTACTTGGTTGTTCATGTCTTAAGTTAAGTTTCAAAGTGACAGTATGGTTGATGGACGTAATTCCATGAATCTCAAAGGGAGGTTACATGGTGGTACCGTATGTTATGGACGTAATTCCATGGATCTCAAAGGGAGGTTACATGGTGGTGTCCTATGTTATGGACATAATTCCATGAACCTCACAGGGAGGTTACATGGTGGTGCCTTATGTTGTGATCCATAGTGGATTCTCTTGTTGAGATTCAAGTATGTTTAGAATGATTTGTATGGAAGCTCAGTCTTTGGGGTTATCCTGAAACTACAATGGTCAATCATTCTCAAGTAGAGATGATTGAACCATGTCGTGAGTAGTAGCAGGAGGTCCTATGTCAATGTTGTTGTTAGGAACAACATCTATTCCCTCGTGTTTATGCAAAAGGTTCAACCCTTCTTCCACTTGGATTCCTTGGCTTGTCACTGTCCCTGGCTTGCCTTCATTCATCTTATCACCTTGTTCAACTACCTTGGAATCTAGTGCAAGTACGTCCTCGCCACCAGACTCAATGTGAGTTGCAACAACACCTCCAATGCCAATGTCTTCAACACCAATTGATGAAGATTTTGTCTTAGCACCCTCTACTAAAGGGCCCTCTTTAATGTTCTCATTTCCTACGTCCCCAATCTCCTATGTATTACAAATTGAAAAAATACGATTAAAGTTTGAAGGGAGCCCTATTACAAAATCCATTTTTATGTTTAGTAATATTACAAATTAGAGGTGGGCATCTAAATTCTAAAGTAGTAGTTGGTATTGCTAGTCTAGCACTGATAAGCTAGAACTTTTCCAATAAATGTTGTCAGCTTCATATTTACAATGCAAAAGCTAAGTTTGGTAAGATAACTTTCATTGTGACTATACTTCCTTCTTCTCCATATTTAGTTTACTAAGTTCTATTTGATTTTTAATTAGTTGACATATTATGAGTTCATCTAATGCAAAGAAAAGAACGTCAAAAAAGAGGTGCAACACGAGGACTTCCTAGGAGGTCACCCATCCTAGTACTACTCTCGCCCAAGCACGCTTAGCTGCGGAGTTCTGATGGGATCCCGTGCATGAGTGCTGGTATGATCGCAACTATCAAGTATCCCACGATCAATGTATAAATGGCTTCGACAGCGTATGATCGCTCCTGTCAAGTATCGCACGATCGATGTATATATGGCTTCCGCAGCGTGTATAAGTTTCTACTCTTGGGGAGACGCGTGCGAGGGCCTTGAGGTGGATGGTTTGGGTCTGAAAAAGCCGTGGTAAGAGTTAGTTAGAGTCATGTAGGCGGTACTTTGGGCCTTGGTTGAGACTAACAAGGATGAAAAAAAAAGGAAAAAAGAAAAGAACGTAAAAAAAAATGTGCAACAAAAGGACTTCCCAAGAGGTCACCCATCCTAGAACTACTCTTGCCCAAGCACGCTTACCTGCGGAGTTCTGATGGGATCCGATGCATTAGTGATGGTATGATCACACCTGTCAAGTATTGCACGATCAATGTATAAATGGCTTCGGCAACGTGTATAAGTTTCAACACATGGGGAGACGCGTGCGACGGCCCTGAGATGGATGGTTTAGGTTCGAAAAGACGTGGTAAGAGTTAGTTGGAGTCGTGTAGGCGGTACTTTGGACTTGGTTGCGAGTAACAAGGACGAAAAAAAACGTAAAAAAGAAAAGAACATCAAAAAATAGGTGTAACACGAGGACTTCCCAGGAGGTCACCCATCCTAGTACTACTTTCGCCCGAGCACGCTTTACTACGGAGTTCTAATGGGCTCCGGTGCATCAGTGCTGGTATGATCAAACCTGTCAAGTACCGCACGATCAATTTATAAATGCCTTCGGCAGCGTGTATATGTTTCAACATTTGGGGAAACGCGTGCAAGCCCCGTAGTAAAAAAAGAGGCTCAACACGAGGACTTCCCAGCAGGTCACCCATCCTAGTACTAGCACGCTTATCTGCGGAGTTCTAATGGGATACGGTGCATTAGTGCTGGTATGATCGCACATGTCAAGTATCGCATGATCAATTTATAAATGGCTTCGGCAGCGTGTATAAGTTTCAACACTTGGGGAGACGCATGCGAGGGCCTTGAGGTGGATGGTTTGGGTCCCAAAAAGCCGTGGTAAGAGTTAGTCGGAGTCGTGTAGGCGGTACTTTGGGACTTGGTTGCGACTAACAAGGACGGAAAAAAACGTAAAAATGAAAAGAACGTCAAAAAAGAGGTGCAACACGAGGACTTCCCAGGAGGTCACCCATCCTAGTACTACTCTCGCCCAAGCACGCTTAACTGCGGAATTCTGATGGGATGATCAATGCATATATACGTCAAAAAAGAGGTGCAACACGAGGACTTCCCAGGAGGTCACTTCCCAGGAGGTCACCCATCCTACTACTACTATCGCCCAAGCACGCTTAACTGCGAAGTTCATACGGGATCCAGTGCATTAGGGCTGGTATGATCGCACCTGTCAAGTAGCGCACGATCAATGCATATATACGTCAAAAAAGAGGTGCAACACGAGGACATCCCAAGAGGTCACCCATCCTAGTACTACTCTCGCCCAAGCACGCTTAGCTGCGGAGTTCTGATGGGATCCGGTGCATTAGTGCTGGTATGATCGCACTTGTGAAGTATCGTACGATCAATGCATATATGGCTTCGGCAGCGTGTTCAAGTTTTAACACTTGGGGAGACGCGTGCGAGGGCCCTGAGGTGGATGGTTTGGGTCCGAAAAAGCCGTGGTAAGAGTTAGTCGGAGTCGTGTAGGCGGTACTTTGGGACTTGGTTGCGACTAACAAGGACGGAAAAAAACGTAAAAAAGAAAAGAACGTCAAAAAAGTGGTGCAACACGAGGACTTCCCAGGAGGTCACCCATCCTAGTACTACTCTCGCCCAAGCACGCTTAATTGCGGAGTTCTGATGGGATCCGGTGCATTAGTGCTAGTATGATCACACCTGTGAAGTATCGCATGATCAATGCATATATGCCTTCGGCAGCGTGTACAAGTTTTAACACTTGGGGAGACGCGTGCGAGGGCCCTGACGTGGATGGTTTGGGTCCGACAAAGCCGTGGTAAGAGTTAGTCGGAGTCGTGTAGGCGGTACTTTGGGACTTGGTTGCGACTAACAAGGACGGAAAAAAACGTAAAAAAGAAAAGAACGTCAAAAAAGAGGTGCAACACGAGGACTTCCCAGGAGGTGACCCATCCTAGTACTACTCTTGCCCAAGCACGCTTCACTGCGGAGTTCTGATGGGATCCGGTGCATTAGTCCTGGTATGATCGCACCTGTCAAGTATCGCACGATCAATGCATATATGGCTTCGGCAGCGTGTACAAGTTTTAACACTTGGGGAGACGCGTGCGAGGGCCCTAAGGTGGATGGTTTGGGTCCGAAAAAGCCGTGGTAAGAGTTAGTCGGAGTCGTGTAGGCAGTACTTTGGGACTTGGTTGCGACTAACAAGGACGGAAAAAAACGTAAAAAAGAAAAGAACGTCAAAAAAGAGGTGCAACACGGGGACTTCCCAGGAGGTCACCCATCCTAGTACTACACTCGCCCAAGCACGCTTAGCTGCGGAGTTCTGATGGGATCCGGTGCATTAGTGCTGGTATGATCGCACCTGTCAAGTATCGCACGATCAATGCATATATGGCTTCGGCAGCGTGTACAAGTTTTAACGCTTGGGGAGACGCGTGCGAGGGCCCTGAGGTGGATGGTTTGTGTCCGAAAAAGTCGTGGTAAGAGTTAGTCGGAGTCGTGTAGGCGGTACTTTGGGACTTGGTTGCGACTAACAAGGACGGAAAAAAACGTAAAAAAGAAAAGAACGTCAAAAAAGAGGTGCAACACGAGGACTTCCCAGGAGGTGACCCATCCTAGTACTACTCTCGCCCAAGCACGCTTCACTGCGGAGTTCTGATGGGATCCGGTGCATTAGTCCTGGTATGATCGCACTTGTCAAGTATCGCACGATCAATGCATATATGGCTTCGGCAGCATGTACAAGTTTTAACGCTTGGGGAGACGCGTGCGAGGGCCCTAAGGTGGATGGTTTGGGTCCGAAAAAGCCGTGGTAAGAGTTAGTCGGAGTCGTGTAGGCGGTACTTTGGGACTTGGTTGCGACTAACAAGGACGGAAAAAAACGTAAAAAAGAAAAGAACGTCAAAAAAGAGGTGCAACACGAGGACTTCACAGGAGGTCACCCATCCTAGTACTACTCTCGCCCAAGCACGCTTAGCTGCGGAGTTCTGATGGGATCCGGTGCATTAGTGCTGGTATGATCGCACCTGTCAAGTATCGCACGATCAATGCATATATGACTTCGGCAGCGTGTACAAGTTTTAACACTTGGGGAGACGCGTGCGAGGGCCCTGAGGTGGATGGTTTGGGTCCGAAAAAGCCGTGGTAAGAGTTAGTCGGAGTCGTGTAGGCGGTACTTTGGGACTTGGTTGCGACTAACAAGGACGGAAAAAAACGTAAAAAAGAAAAGAACGTCAAAAAAGAGGTGCAAATGGAGAACTTCCAAGGAGGTCACCCATCCTAGTACTACTCTCGCCCAAGCACGCTTAACTGCGGAGATTTTATGGGATCCGGTGCATTAGTGCTGGTATGATCGCACCTGTCAAGTATCGCACGATCAATGCATATATGGCTTCGGCAGCGTGTACAAGTTTTAACACTTGGGGAGACGCGTGCGAGGGCCCTGAGGTGGATGGTTTGGGTCCGAAAAAGCCGTGGTAAGAGTTAGTCGGAGTCGTGTAGGCGGTACTTTGGGACTTGGTTGCGACTAACAAGGACGGAAAAAAACATAAAAAAGAAAAGAACGTCAAAAAAGAGGTGCAACACGAGGACTTCCCAGGAGGTCACCCATCCTAGTACTACTCTCGCCCAAGCACGCTTCACTGCAGAGTTCTGATGGGATCCGGTGCATTAGTGCTGGTATGATCGCACCTGTCAAGTATCGCACGATCAATGCATATATGGCTTCGGCAGCGTGTACAAGTTTTAAAACTTGGGGAGACGCGTGCGAGGGCCCTGAGGTGGATGGTTTGGGTCCGAAAAAGCCGTGGTAAGAGTTAGTCGGAGTCGTGTAGGCGGAACTTTGGGACTTGGTTGCGACTAACAAGGACGAAAAAAAACGTAAAAAAGAAAAGAACGTCAAAAAAGAGGTGCAACACGAGGACTTCCAAGGAGGTCACCCATCCTAGTACTACTCTCGCCCAAGCACGCTTAGCTGCGGAGTTCTGATGGGATCCGGTGCATTAGTGCTGGTATGATCGCACCTGTCAAGTATCGCACGATCAATGCATATATGGCTTCGGCAGCGTGTACAAGTTTTAACACTTGGGAAGACGCGTGCGAGGGCCCTGAGGTGGATGGTTTGGGTCCGAAAAAGCCGTGGTAAGAGTTAGTCGGAGTCGTGTAGGCGGTACTTTGGGACTTGGTTGCGACTAACAAGGAAGGAAAAAAACGTAAAAAAGAAAAGAACGTCAAAAAAGAGGTGCAACACGAGGACTTCCCAGGAGGTCACCCATCCTAGTACTACTCTCGCCCAAGCACGCTTCACTGCGGAGTTCTGATGGGATCCGGTGCATTAGTGCTGGTATGATCGCACCTGTCAAGTATTGCACGATCAATGCATATATGGCTTCGGCAGCGTGTACAAGTTTTAACACTTGGGGAGACGCGTGCGAGGGCCATGAGGTGGATGGTTTGGGTCCGAAAAAGCCGTGGTAAGAGTTAGTCGGAGTCGTGTAGACGGTACTTTGGGACTTGGTTGCGACTAACAAGGACGGAAAAAAACGTAAAAAAGAAAAGAACGTCAAAAAAGAGGTGCAACACGAGGACTTCCCAGGAGGTGACCCATCCTAGTACTACACTCGCCAGAGCACGCTTAGCTGCGGAGTTCTGATGGGATCCGGTGCAATAGTGCTGGTATGATGGCACCTGTCAAGTATCGCACGATCAATGCATATATGGCTTCGGCAGCGTGTACAAGTTTTAACGCTTGGGGAGACGCGTGCGAGGGCCCTGAGGTGGATGGTTTGGGTCCGTAAAAGCCGTGGTAAGAGTTAGTCGGAGTCGTGTAGGCGGTACTTTGGGACTTGGTTGCGACTAACAAGGACGGAAAAAAACGTAAAAAAGAAGAGAACGTCAAAAAAGAGGTGCAACACGAGGACTTCCCAGGAGGTCACCCATCCTAGTAGTACTCTCGCCCAAGCACGCTTCACTGCGGAGTTCTGATGGGATCCGGTGCATTAGTGCTGGTATGATCGCACCTGTCAAGTATCGCACGATCAATGCATATATGGCTTCGGCAGCGTGTACAAGTTTTAACGCTTGGGGAGACGCGTGCGAGGGCACTGGTGCAACAAGAGGACTTCCCAGGAGGTCACCCATCCTAGTACTACTCTCGCCCAAGCACGCTTCATTGCGGAGTTCTGATGGGATCCGGTGCATTAGTGCTCGTATGGTCGCACCTGTCAAGTATCGCACGATCAATGCATATTGGTTGCGACTAACAAGGACGGAAAAAAACGTAAAAAAGAAAAGAACGTCAAAAAAGAGGTGCAACATGAGGACTTCCCAGGAGGTCACCCATCCTAGTACTACTCTCGCCCAAGCACGCTTCACTGCGGAGTTCTGATGGGATCCGGTGCATTAGTGCTAGTATGATCGCACCTGTTAAGTATCGCACGATCAATGCATATATGGCTTCGGCAGCGTGTACAAGTTTTAACGCTTGGGGAGACGCGTGCGAGGGCCCTGAGATGGATGGTTTGGGTCCGAAAAAGCCGTGGTAAGAGTTAGTCGGAGTCGTGTAGGCGGTACTTTGGGACTTGGTTGCGACTAACAAGGACGGAAAAAAACGTAAAAAAGAAAAGAACATCAAAAAAGAGGTGCAACACGAGGACTTCCCAGGAGGTCACCCATCCTAGTACTACTCTCGCCCAAGCACGCTTCACTGCGGAGTTCTGATGGGATCCGGTGCATTAGTGCTAGTATGATCGCACCTGTCAAGTATCGCACGATCAATGCATATATAGTTTCGGCAGCGTGTACAAGTTTTAACGCTTGGGGAGACGCGTGCGAGGGCCCTGAGATGGATGGTTTGGGTCCGAAAAAGCCGTGGTAAGAGTTAGTCGGAGTCGTGTAGGCGGTACTTTGGGACTTGATTGCGACTAACAAGGACGGAAAAAAACGTAAAAAAGAAAAGAACGTCAAAAAAGAGGTGCAACACGAGGACTTCCCAGGAGGTCACCCATCCTAGTACTACTCTTGCCCAAGCACGCTTCACTGCGGAATTCTGATGGGATCCGGTTCATTAGTGCTGGTATGATCGCACCTGTCAAGTATCGCACGATCAATGCATATATGGCTTCGGCAGCGTGTACAAGATTTAACACTTGGGGAGACGCGTGCGAGGGCCCTGAGGTGGATTGTTTGGGTCCGAAAAAGCCGTGGTAAGAGTTAGTCGGAGTCGTGTAGGCGGTACTTTGGGACTTGGTTGCGACTAACAAGGACGGAAAAAAACGTAAAAAAGAAAAGAACGTCAAAAAAGAGGTGCAACACGAGGACTTCCCAGGAGGTCACCCATCCTAGTAGTACTCTCGCCCAAGCACGCTTCACTGCGGAGTTCTGATGGGATCCGGTGCATTAGTGCTGGTATGGTCGCACCTGTCAAGTATCGCACGATCAATGCATATTGGTTGCGACTAACAAGGACGGAAAAAAACGTAAAAAAGAAAAGAACGTCAAAAAAGAGGTGCAACATGAGGACTTCCCAGGAGGTCACCCATCCTAGTACTACTCTCGCCCAAGCACGCTTCACTGCGGAGTTCTAATGGGATCCGGTTCATTAGTGCTGGTATGATCGCACCTGTCAAGTATCGCACGATCAATGCATATATGGCTTCGGCAACGTGTACAAGTTTTAACGCTTGGGGAGACGCGTGCGAGGGCCCTGAGGTGGATGGTTTGGGTCCGAAAAAGCCGTGGTAAGAGTTAGTCGGAGTCGTGTAGGCGGTACTTTGGGACTTGGTTGCGACTAACAAGGACGAAAAAAAACGTAAAAAAGAAAAGAACGTCAAAAAAGAGGTGCAACACGAGGACTTCCCAGGAGGTCACCCATCCTAGTACTACTCTCGCCCAAGCACGCTTCACTGCGGAGTTCTGATGGGATCCGGTGCATTAGTGCTAGTATGATCGCACCTGTCAAGTATCGCACGATCAATGCATATATGGCTTCGGCAGCGTGTACAAGTTTTAACGCTTGGGGAGACGCGTGCGAGGGCCCTGAGATGGATGGTTTGGGTCCGAAAAAGCCGTGGTAAGAGTTAGTCGGAGTCGTGTAGGCGGTACTTTGGGACTTGGTTGCGACTAACAAGGACGGAAAAAAACGTAAAAAAGAAAAGAACGTCAAAAAAGAGGTGCAACACGAGGACTTCCCAGGAGGTCACCCATCCTAGTACTACTCTCGCCCAAGCACGCTTCACTGCGGAGTTCTGATGGGATCCGGTGCATTAGTGCTAGTATGATCGCACCTGTCAAGTATCGCACGATCAATGCATATATAGTTTCGGCAGCGTGTACAAGTTTTAACGCTTGGGGAGACGCGTGCGAGGGCCCTGAGATGGATGGTTTGGGTCCGAAAAAGCCGTGGTAAGAGTTAGTCGGAGTCGTGTAGGCGGTACTTTGGGACTTGATTGCGACTAACAAGGACGGAAAAAAACGTAAAAAAGAAAAGAACGTCAAAAAAGAGGTGCAACACGAGGACTTCCCAGGAGGTCACCCATCCTAGTAGTACTCTCGCCCAAGCACGCTTCACTGCGGAGTTCTGATGGGATCCGGTGCATTAGTGCTGGTATGGTTGCACCTGTCAAGTATCGCACGATCAATGCATATTGGTTGCGACTAACAAGGACGGAAAAAAACGTAAAAAAGAAAAGAACGTCAAAAAAGAGGTGCAACATGAGGACTTCCCAGGAGGTCACCCATCCTAGTACTACTCTCGCCCAAGCACGCTTCACTGCGGAGTTCTGATGGGATCCGGTTCATTAGTGCTGGTATGATCGCACCTGTCAAGTATCGCACGATCAATGCATATATGGCTTCGGCAGCGTGTACAAGATTTAACACTTGGGGAGACGCGTGCGAGGGCCCTGAGGTGGATTGTTTGGGTCCGAAAAAGCCGTGGTAAGAGTTAGTCGGAGTCGTGTAGGCGGTACTTTGGGACTTGGTTGCGACTAACAAGGACGGAAAAAAACGTAAAAAAGAAAAGAACGTCAAAAAAGAGGTGCAACACGAGGACTTCCCAGGAGGTCACCCATCCTAGTACTACTCTTGCCCAAGCACGCTTCACTGCGGAGTTCTGATGGGATCCGGTTCATTAGTGCTGGTATGATCGCACCTGTCAAGTATCGCACGATCAATGCATATATGGCTTCGGCAGCGTGTACAAGATTTAACACTTGGGGAGACGCGTGCGAGGGCCCTGAGGTGGATTGTTTGGGTCCGAAAAAGCCGTGGTAAGAGTTAGTCGGAGTCGTGTAGGCGGTACTTTGGGACTTGGTTGCGACTAACAAGGACGGAAAAAAACGTAAAAAAGAAAAGAACGTCAAAAAAGAGGTGCAACACGAGGACTTCCCAGGAGGTCACCCATCCTAGTACTACTCTCGCCCAAGCACGCTTCACTGCGGAGTTCTGATGGGATCCGGTGCATTAGTGCTAGTATGATCGCACCTGTCAAGTATCGCACGATCAATGCATATATAGTTTCGGCAGCGTGTACAAG
This sequence comes from Vigna angularis, assembly GCF_016808095.1. NCBI lineage: Eukaryota > Viridiplantae > Streptophyta > Magnoliopsida > Fabales > Fabaceae > Vigna > Vigna angularis. The sequence continues at coordinate 22,834,330 of NC_068979.1, read as the reverse complement.
TTTTAACGCTTGGGGAGACGCGTGCGAGGGCCCTGAGATGGATGGTTTGGGTCCGAAAAAGCCGTGGTAAGAGTTAGTCGGAGTCGTGTAGGCGGTACTTTGGGACTTGATTGCGACTAACAAGGACGGAAAAAAACGTAAAAAAGAAAAGAACGTCAAAAAAGAGGTGCAACACGAGGACTTCCCAGGAGGTCACCCATCCTAGTACTACTCTTGCCCAAGCACGCTTCACTGCGGAATTCTGATGGGATCCGGTTCATTAGTGCTGGTATGATCGCACCTGTCAAGTATCGCACGATCAATGCATATATGGCTTCGGCAGCGTGTACAAGTTTTAACGCTTGGGGAGACGCGTGCGAGGGCCCTGAGGTGGATTGTTTGGGTCCGAAAAAGCCGTGGTAAGAGTTAGTCGGAGTCGTGTAGGCGGTACTTTGGGACTTGGTTGCGACTAACAAGGACGGAAAAAAACGTAAAAAAGAAAAGAACGTCAAAAAAGAGGTGCAACACGAGGACTTCCCAGGAGGTCACCCATCCTAGTAGTACTCTCGCCCAAGCACGCTTCACTGCGGAGTTCTGATGGGATCCGGTGCATTAGTGCTGGTATGGTCGCACCTGTCAAGTATCGCACGATCAATGCATATTGGTTGCGACTAACAAGGACGGAAAAAAACGTAAAAAAGAAAAGAACGTCAAAAAAGAGGTGCAACATGAGGACTTCCCAGGAGGTCACCCATCCTAGTACTACTCTCGCCCAAGCACGCTTCACTGCGGAGTTCTAATGGGATCCGGTTCATTAGTGCTGGTATGATCGCACCTGTCAAGTATCGCACGATCAATGCATATATGGCTTCGGCAACGTGTACAAGTTTTAACGCTTGGGGAGACGCGTGCGAGGGCCCTGAGGTGGATGGTTTGGGTCCGAAAAAGCCGTGGTAAGAGTTAGTCGGAGTCGTGTAGGCGGTACTTTGGGACTTGGTTGCGACTAACAAGGACGAAAAAAAACGTAAAAAAGAAAAGAACGTCAAAAAAGAGGTGCAACACGAGGACTTCCCAGGAGGTCACCCATCCTAGTACTACTCTCGCCCAAGCACGCTTCACTGCGAAGTTCTGATGGGATCCGGTGCATTAGTGCTAGTATGATCGCACCTGTCAAGTATCGCACGATCAATGCATATATGGCTTCGGCAGCGTGTACAAGTTTTAACGCTTGGGGAGACGCGTGCGAGGGCCCTGAGATGGATGGTTTGGGTCCGAAAAAGCCGTGGTAAGAGTTAGTCGGAGTCGTGTAGGCGGTACTTTGGGACTTGGTTGCGACTAACAAGGACGGAAAAAAACGTAAAAAAGAAAAGAACGTCAAAAAAGAGGTGCAACACGAGGACTTCCCAGGAGGTCACCCATCCTAGTACTACTCTCGCCCAAGCACGCTTCACTGCGGAGTTCTGATGGGATCCGGTGCATTAGTGCTAGTATGATCGCACCTGTCAAGTATCGCACGATCAATGCATATATAGTTTCGGCAGCGTGTACAAGTTTTAACGCTTGGGGAGACGCGTGCGAGGGCCCTGAGATGGATGGTTTGGGTCCGAAAAAGCCGTGGTAAGAGTTAGTCGGAGTCGTGTAGGCGGTACTTTGGGACTTGATTGCGACTAACAAGGACGGAAAAAAACGTAAAAAAGAAAAGAACGTCAAAAAAGAGGTGCAACACGAGGACTTCCCAGGAGGTCACCCATCCTAGTACTACTCTTGCCCAAGCACGCTTCACTGCGGAATTCTGATGGGATCCGGTTCATTAGTGCTGGTATGATCGCACCTGTCAAGTATCGCACGATCAATGCATATATGGCTTCGGCAGCGTGTACAAGATTTAACACTTGGGGAGACGCGTGCGAGGGCCCTGAGGTGGATTGTTTGGGTCCGAAAAAGCCGTGGTAAGAGTTAGTCGGAGTCGTGTAGGCGGTACTTTGGGACTTGGTTGCGACTAACAAGGACGGAAAAAAACGTAAAAAAGAAAAGAACGTCAAAAAAGAGGTGCAACACGAGGACTTCCCAGGAGGTCACCCATCCTAGTAGTACTCTCGCCCAAGCACGCTTCACTGCGGAGTTCTGATGGGATCCGGTGCATTAGTGCTGGTATGGTTGCACCTGTCAAGTATCGCACGATCAATGCATATTGGTTGCGACTAACAAGGACGGAAAAAAACGTAAAAAAGAAAAGAACGTCAAAAAAGAGGTGCAACATGAGGACTTCCCAGGAGGTCACCCATCCTAGTACTACTCTCGCCCAAGCACGCTTCACTGCGGAGTTCTGATGGGATCCGGTTCATTAGTGCTGGTATGATCGCACCTGTCAAGTATCGCACGATCAATGCATATATGGCTTCGGCAGCGTGTACAAGATTTAACACTTGGGGAGACGCGTGCGAGGGCCCTGAGGTGGATTGTTTGGGTCCGAAAAAGCCGTGGTAAGAGTTAGTCGGAGTCGTGTAGGCGGTACTTTGGGACTTGGTTGCGACTAACAAGGACGGAAAAAAACGTAAAAAAGAAAAGAACGTCAAAAAAGAGGTGCAACACGAGGACTTCCCAGGAGGTCACCCATCCTAGTACTACTCTTGCCCAAGCACGCTTCACTGCGGAGTTCTGATGGGATCCGGTTCATTAGTGCTGGTATGATCGCACCTATCAAGTATCGCACGATCAATGCATATATGGCTTCGGCAGCGTGTACAAGATTTAACACTTGGGGAGACGCGTGCGAGGGCCCTGAGGTGGATTGTTTGGGTCCGAAAAAGCCGTGGTAAGAGTTAGTCGGAGTCGTGTAGGCGGTACTTTGGGACTTGGTTGCGACTAACAAGGACGGAAAAAAACGTAAAAAAGAAAAGAACGTCAAAAAAGAGGTGCAACAAGAGGATTTCCCAGGAGGTCACCGATCCTAGTACTACTCTCGCCGAAGCACGCTTCACTGCGGAGTTCTGATGGGATCCAGTGCATTAGTGCTGGTATGATCGCACCTGTCAAGTATCGCACGATCAATGCATATATGGCTTCGGCAGCGTGTACAAGTTTTAACAATTGGGGAGACGCGTGCGAGGGCCCTGAGGTGGATGGTTTGGGTCCGAAAAAGCCGTGGTAAGAGTTAGTCGGAGTCGTGTAGGCGGTACTTTGGGACTTGGTTGCGACTAACAAGGACGGAAAAAAACGTAAAAAAGAAAAGAACGTCAAAAAAGAGGTGCAACACGAGGACTTCCCAAGAGGTCACCCATCCTAGTACTACTCTCGCCCAAGCACGCTTAACTACGGAGTTCTAATGGGATCTGATGCATTAGTACTGGTATGACCGCACCTGTCAAGTATTGCACGATCAATCCATATATGGCTTCGGCAGCGTGTACAAGTTTTAACACTTGGGGAGACGCGTGCGAGGGCTCTGAGGTGGATGGTTTGGGTCCGAAAAAGCCGTGGCAAGAGTTAGTCGGAGTCGTGTAGGTGGTACTTTGGGACTTGGTTGCGACTAACAAGGACGGAAAAAAATGTAAAAAAGAAAAGAACGTCAAAAAAGAGGTGCAACACGAGGACTTCCCAGGAGGTCACCCATCCTAGTACTACTCTCGCCCAAGCACGCTTCACTGCGGAGTTCTGATGGGATCCGGTTCATTAGTGCTGGTATGATCGCACCTGTCAAGTATCGCACGATCAATGCATATATGGCTTCGGCAGCGTGTACAAGTTGTAACACTTGGGGAGACGCGTGCGAGGGCCCTGAGGTGGATGGTTTGGGTCCGAAAAAGCCGTGGTAAGAGTTAGTCGGAGTCGTGTAGGCGGTACTTTGGGACTTGGTTGCGACTAACAAGGACGGAAAAAAATGTAAAAAAGAAAAGAACGTCAAAAAAGAGGTGCAACACGAGGACTTCCCAGGAGGTCACCCATCCTAGTACTACTCTCGCCCAAGCACGCTTCATTGCGGAGTTCTGATGGGATCCGGTTCATTAGTGCTGGTATGATCGCACCTGTCAAGTATCGCACGATCAATGCATATATGGCTTCGGCAGCGTGTACAAGTTGTAACACTTGGGGAGACGCGTGCGAGGGCCCTGAGGTGGATGGTTTGGGTCCGAAAAAGCCGTGGTAAGAGTTAGTCGGAGTCGTGTAGGCGGTACTTTGGGACTTGGTTGCGACTAACAAGGACGGAAAAAAACGTAAAAAAGAAAAGAACGTCAAAAAAGAGGTGCAACACGAGGACTTCCCAGGAGGTCACCCATCCTAGTACTACACTCGCCCAAGCACGCTTAGCTGCGGAGTTCTGATGGGATCCGGTGGATTAGTGCTGGTATGATCGCACCTGTCAAGTATCGCACGATCAATGCATATATGGCTTCGGCAGCGTGTACAAGTTGTAACACTTGGGGAGACGCGTGCGAGGGCCCTAAGGTGGATGGTTTGGGTCCGAAAAAGCCGTGGTAAGAGATAGTCGGAGTCGTGTAGGCGGTACTTTGGGACTTGGTTGCGACTAACAAGGACGGAAAAAAACGTAAAAAAGAAAAGAACGTCAAAAAAGAGGTGCAACACGAGGACTTCCCAGGAGGTCACCCATCCTAGTACTACTCTCGCCCAAGCACGATTAGCTTCGGACTTCTGATGGGATCCGGTGCATTAGTGCTGGTATGATCGCACCTGTCAAGTATCGCACGATCAATGCATATATGGCTTCGGCAGCGTGTACAAGTTTTAACGCTTGGGGAGACGCGTGCGAGGGCCTTGAGGTGGATGGTTTCGGTCCGAAAAAGCCGTGGTAAGAGTTAGTCGGAGTCGTGTAGGCGGTACTTTGGGACTTGGTTGCGACTAACAAGGACGGAAAAAAACGTAAAAAAGAAAAGAACGTCAAAAAAGAGGTGCAACAAGAAGACTTCCCAGGAGGTCACCGATCCTAGTACTACTCTCGCCCAAGCACGCTTCACTGCGGAGTTCTGATGGGATCTAGTGCATTAGTGCTGGTATGATCGCACCTGTCAAGTATCGCACGATCAATGCATATATGGCTTCGGCAGCGTGTACAAGTTTTAACACTTGGGGAGACGCGTGCGAGGGCCCTGAGGTGGATGGTTTGGGTCCGAAAAAGCCGTGGTAAGAGTTAGTCAGAGTCGTGTAGGCGGTACTTTGGGACTTGGTTGCGACTAACAAGGACGGAAAAAAACGTAAAAAAGAAAAGAACGTCAAAAAAGAGGTGCAACACGAGGACTTCCCAAGAGGTCACCCATCCTAGTACTACTCTCGCCCAAGCACGCTTAACTACGGAGTTCTGATGGGATCTGATGCATTAGTACTGGTATGACCGCACCTGTCAAGTATTGCACGATCAATCCATATATGGCTTCGGCAGCGTGTACAAGTTTTAACACTTGGGGAGACGCGTGCGAGGGCTCTGAGGTGGATGGTTTGGGTCCGAAAAAGCCGTGGTAAGAGTTAGTCAGAGTCGTGTAGGCGGTACTTTGGGACTTGGTTGCGACTAACAAGGACGGAAAAAAACGTAAAAAAGAAAAGAACGTCAAAAAAGAGGTGCAACACGAGGACTTCCCAGGAGGTCACCCATCCTAGTACTACTCTCGCCCAAGCACGCTTCACTGCGGAGTTCTGATGGGATCCGGTGCATTAGTACTGGTTTGATCGCACCTGTCAAGTATCGCACGATCAATGCATATATGGCTTCGGCAGCGTGTACAAGTTTTAACACTTGGGGAGACGCGTGCGAGGGCCCTGAGGTGGATGGTTTGGGTCCGAAAAAGTCGTGGTAAGAGTTAGTCGGAGTCGTGTAGGCGGTACTTTGGGACTTGGTTGCGACTAACAAGGACGGAAAAAAATGTAAAAAAGAAAAGAACGTCAAAAAAGAGGTGCGACACGAGGACTTCCCAGGAGGTCACCGATCCTAGTACTACTCTCGCCCAAGCACGCTTCACTGCGGAGTTCTGATGGGATCTAGTGCATTAGTGCTGGTATGATCGCACCTGTCAAGTATCGCACGATCAATGCATATATGGCTTCGGCAGCTTGTACAAGTTTTAACACTTGGGGAGACGCGTGCGAGGGCCCTGAGGTGGATGGTTTGGGTCCGAAAAAGCCGTGGTAAGAGTTAGTCAGAGTCGTGTAGGCGGTACTTTGGGACTTGGTTGCGACTAACAAGGACGGAAAAAAACGTAAAAAAGAAAAGAACGTCAAAAAAGAGGTGCAACACGAGGACTTCCCAAGAGGTCACCCATCCTAGTACTACTCTCGCCCAAGCACGCTTAACTACGGAGTTCTGATGGGATCTGATGCATTAGTACTGGTATGACCGCACCTGTCAAGTATTGCACGATCAATCCATATATGGCTTCGGCAGCGTGTACAAGTTTTAACACTTGGGGAGACGCGTGCGAGGGCTCTGAGGTGGATGGTTTGGGTCCGAAAAAGCCGTGGTAAGAGTTAGTCAGAGTCGTGTAGGCGGTACTTTGGGACTTGGTTGCGACTAACAAGGACGGAAAAAAACGTAAAAAAGAAAAGAACGTCAAAAAAGAGGTGCAACGCGAGGACTTCCCAGGAGGTCACCCATCCTAGTACTACTCTCGCCCAAGCACGCTTCACTGCGGAGTTCTGATGGGATCCGGTGCATTAGTACTGGTTTGATCGCAGCTGTCAAGTATCGCACGATCAATGCATATATGGCTTCGGCAGCGTGTACAAGTTTTAACACTTGGGGAGACGCGTGCGAGGGCTTTGAGGTGGATGGTTTGGGTCCGAAAAAGTCGTGGTAAGAGTTAGTCGGAGTCGTGTAGGCGGTACTTTGGGACTTGGTTGCGACTAACAAGGACGGAAAAAAACGTAAAAAAGAAAAGAACGTCAAAAAAGAGGTGCAACGCGAGGACTTCCCAGGAGGTCACCCATCCTAGTACTACTCTCGCCCAAGCACGCTTCACTGCGGAGTTCTGATGGGATCCGGTGCATTAGTACTGGTTTGATCGCACCTGTCAAGTATCGCACGATCAATGCATATATGGCTTCGGCAGCGTGTACAAGTTTTAACACTTGGGGAGACGCGTGCGAGGGTCCTGAGGTGGATGGTTTGGGTCCGAAAAAGTCGTGGTAAGAGTTAGTCGGAGTCGTGTAGGCGGTACTTTGGGACTTGGTTGCGACTAACAAGGACGGAAAAAAATGTAAAAAAGAAAAGAACGTCAAAAAAGAGGTGCGACACGAGGACTTCCCAGGAGGTCACCGATCCTAGTACTACTCTCGCCCAAGCACGCTTCACTGCGGAGTTCTGATGGGATCTAGTGCATTAGTGCTGGTATGATCGCACCTGTCAAGTATCGCACGATCAATGCATATATGGCTTCGGCAGCTTGTACAAGTTTTAACACTTGGGGAGACGCGTGCGAGGGCCCTGAGGTGGATGGTTTGGGTCCGAAAAAGCCGTGGTAAGAGTTAGTCAGAGTCGTGTAGGCGGTACTTTGGGACTTGGTTGCGACTAACAAGGACGGAAAAAAACGTAAAAAAGAAAAGAACGTCAAAAAAGAGGTGCAACACGAGGACTTCCCAAGAGGTCACCCATCCTAGTACTACTCTCGCCCAAGCACGCTTAACTACGGAGTTCTGATGGGATCTGATGCATTAGTACTGGTATGACCGCACCTGTCAAGTATTGCACGATCAATCCATATATGGCTTCGGCAGCGTGTACAAGTTTTAACACTTGGGGAGACGCGTGCGAGGGCTCTGAGGTGGATGGTTTGGGTCCGAAAAAGCCGTGGTAAGAGTTAGTCAGAGTCGTGTAGGCGGTACTTTGGGACTTGGTTGCGACTAACAAGGACGGAAAAAAACGTAAAAAAGAAAAGAACGTCAAAAAAGAGGTGCAACGCGAGGACTTCCCAGGAGGTCACCCATCCTAGTACTACTCTCGCCCAAGCACGCTTCACTGCGGAGTTCTGATGGGATCCGGTGCATTAGTACTGGTTTGATCGCAGCTGTCAAGTATCGCACGATCAATGCATATATGGCTTCGGCAGCGTGTACAAGTTTTAACACTTGGGGAGACGCGTGCGAGGGCTTTGAGGTGGATGGTTTGGGTCCGAAAAAGTCGTGGTAAGAGTTAGTCGGAGTCGTGTAGGCGGTACTTTGGGACTTGGTTGCGACTAACAAGGACGGAAAAAAATGTAAAAAAGAAAAGAACGTCAAAAAAGAGGTGCGACACGAGGACTTCCCAGGAGGTCACCGATCCTAGTACTACTCTCGCCCAAGCACGCTTCACTGCGGAGTTCTGATGGGATCCAGTGCATTAGTGCTGGTATGATCGCACCTGTCAAGTATCGCACGATCAATGCATATATGGCTTCGGCAGCGTGTACAAGTTTTAACACTTGGGGAGACGCGTGCGAGGGCCCTGAGGTGGATGGTTTGGGTCCGAAAAAGCCGTGGTAAGAGTTAGTCAGAGTCGTGTAGGCGGTACTTTGGGACTTGGTTGCGACTAACAAGGACGGAAAAAAACGTAAAAAAGAAAAGAACGTCAAAAAAGAGGTGCAACACGAGGACTTCCCAAGAGGTCACCCATCCTAGTACTACTCTCGCCCAAGCACGCTTCACTGCGGAGTTCTGATGGGATCCGGTTCATTAGTGCTGGTATGATCGCACCTGTCAAGTATCGCACGATCAATGCATATATGGCTTCGGCAGCGTGTACAAGTTGTAACACTTGGGGAGACGCGTGCGAGGGCCCTGAGGTGGATGGTTTGGGTCCGAAAAAGCCGTGGTAAGAGTTAGTCGGAGTCGTGTAGGCGGTACTTTGGGACTTGGTTGCGACTAACAAGGACGGAAAAAAACGTAAAAAAGAAAAGAACGTCAAAAAAGAGGTGCAACAGGAGGACTTCCCAGGAGGTCACCCATCCTAGTACTACACTCGCCCAAGCACGCTTAGCTGCGGAGTTCTGATGGGATCCGGTGCATTAGTGCTGGTATGATCGCACCTGTCAAGTATCGCACGATCAATGCATATATTGCTTCGGCAGCGTGTACAAGTTGTAACACTTGGGGAGACGCGTGCGAGGGCCCTAAGGTGGATGGTTTGGTTCCGAAAAAGCCGTGGTAAGAGTTAGTCGGAGTCCTGTAGGCGGTACTTTGGGACTTGGTTGCGACTAACAAGGACGGAAAAAAACGTAAAAAAGAAAAGAACGTCAAAAAAGAGGTGCAACACGAGGACTTCCCAGGAGGTCACCCATCCTAGTACTACACTCGCCCAAGCACGCTTAGCTGCGGAGTTCTGATGGGATCCGGTGCATTAGTGCTGGTATGATAGCACCTGTCAAGTATCGCACGATCAATGCATATATGGCTTCGGCAGCGTGTACAAGTTTTATAGCATGGGGAGACGCGTGCGAGGGCCCTGAGGTAGATGGTTTGGGTCCGAAAAAGCCGTGGTAAGAGTTAGTCAGAGTCGTGTAGGCGGTACTTTGGGACTTGGTTGCGACTAACAAGGACGAAAAAAAATATAAAAAAGAAAAGAACGTCAAAAAAGAGGTGCAACACGAGGACTTCCCAAGAGGTCACCTATCCTAGTACTAGTCTCGCCCAAGCACGCTTCACTGCGGAGTTCTGATGGGATCTGATGCATTAGTACTGGTATGACCGCACCTGTCAAGTATTGCACGATCAATCCATATATGGCTTCGGCAGCGTGTACAAGTTTTAACACTTGGGGAGACGCGTGCGAGGGCTCTGAGGTGGATGGTTTGGGTCCGAAAAAGCCGTGGTAAGAGTTAGTCAGAGTCGTGTAGGCGGTACTTTGGGACTTGGTTGCGACTAACAAGGACGGAAAAAAACGTAAAAAAGAAAAGAACGTCAAAAAAGAGGTGCAACGCGAGGACTTCCCAGGAGGTCACCCATCCTAGTACTACTCTCGCCCAAGCACGCTTCACTGCGGAGTTCTGATGGGATCCGGTGCATTAGTACTGGTTTGATCGCACCTGTCAAGTATCGCACGATCAATGCATATATGGCTTCGGCAGCGTGTACAAGTTTTAACACTTGGGGAGACGCGTGCGAGGGCTTTGAGGTGGATGGTTTGGGTCCGAAAAAGTCGTGGTAAGAGTTAGTCGGAGTCGTGTAGGCGGTACTTTGGGACTTGGTTGCGACTAACAAGGACGGAAAAAAATGTAAAAAAGAAAAGAACGTCAAAAAAGAGGTGCGACACGAGGACTTCCCAGGAGGTCACCGATCCTAGTACTACTCTCGCCCAAGCACGCTTCACTGCGGAGTTCTGATGGGATCCAGTGCATTAGTGCTGGTATGATCGCACCTGTCAAGTATCGCACGATCAATGCATATATGGCTTCGGCAGCGTGTACAAGTTTTAACACTTGGGGAGACGCGTGCGAGGGCCCTGAGGTGGATGGTTTGGGTCCGAAAAAGCCGTGGTAAGAGTTAGTCAGAGTCGTGTAGGCGGTACTTTGGGACTTGGTTGCGACTAACAAGGACGGAAAAAAACGTAAAAAAGAAAAGAACGTCAAAAAAGAGGTGCAACACGAGGACTTCCCAAGAGGTCACCCATCCTAGTACTACTCTCGCCCAAGCACGCTTCACTGCGGAGTTCTGATGGGATCCGGTTCATTAGTGCTGGTATGATCGCACCTTTCAAGTATCGCACGATCAATGCATATATGGCTTCGGCAGCGTGTACAAGTTGTAACACTTGGGGAGACGCGTGCGAGGGCCCTGAGGTGGATGGTTTGGGTCCGAAAAAGCCGTGGTAAGAGTTAGTCGGAGTCGTGTAGGCGGTACTTTGGGACTTGGTTGCGACTAACAAGGACGGAAAAAAACGTAAAAAAGAAAAGAACGTCAAAAAAGAGGTGCAACACGAGGACTTCCCAAGAGGTCACCCATCCTAGTACTACTCTCGCCCAAGCACGCTTAACTACGGAGTTCTGATGGGATCTGATGCATTAGTACTGGTATGACCGCACCTGTCAAGTATTGCACGATCAATCCATATATGGCTTCGGCAGCGTGTACAAGTTTTAACACTTGGGGAGACGCGTGCGAGGGCTCTGAGGTGGATGGTTTGGGTCCGAAAAAGCCGTGGTAAGAGTTAGTCAGAGTCGTGTAGGCGGTACTTTGGGACTTGGTTGCGACTAACAAGGACGGAAAAAAACGTAAAAAAGAAAAGAACGTCAAAAAAGAGGTGCAACGCGAGGACTTCCCAGGAGGTCACCCATCCTAGTACTACTCTCGCCCAAGCACGCTTCACTGCGGAGTTCTGATGGGATCCGGTGCATTAGTACTGGTTTGATCGCAGCTGTCAAGTATCGCACGATCAATGCATATATGGCTTCGGCAGCGTGTACAAGTTTTAACACTTGGGGAGACGCGTGCGAGGGCTTTGAGGTGGATGGTTTGGGTCCGAAAAAGTCGTGGTAAGAGTTAGTCGGAGTCGTGTAGGCGGTACTTTGGGACTTGGTTGCGACTAACAAGGACGGAAAAAAATGTAAAAAAGAAAAGAACGTCAAAAAAGAGGTGCGACACGAGGACTTCCCAGGAGGTCACCGATCCTAGTACTACTCTCGCCCAAGCACGCTTCACTGCGGAGTTCTGATGGGATCCAGTGCATTAGTGCTGGTATGATCGCACCTGTCAAGTATCGCACGATCAATGCATATATGGCTTCGGCAGCGTGTACAAGTTTTAACACTTGGGGAGACGCGTGCGAGGGCCCTGAGGTGGATGGTTTGGGTCCGAAAAAGCCGTGGTAAGAGTTAGTCAGAGTCGTGTAGGCGGTACTTTGGGACTTGGTTGCGACTAACAAGGACGGAAAAAAACGTAAAAAAGAAAAGAACGTCAAAAAAGAGGTGCAACACGAGGACTTCCCAAGAGGTCACCCATCCTAGTACTACTCTCGCCCAAGCACGCTTCACTGCGGAGTTCTGATGGGATCCGGTTCATTAGTGCTGGTATGATCGCACCTGTCAAGTATCGCACGATCAATGCATATATGGCTTCGGCAGCGTGTACAAGTTGTAACACTTGGGGAGACGCGTGCGAGGGCCCTGAGGTGGATGGTTTGGGTCCGAAAAAGCCGTGGTAAGAGTTAGTCGGAGTCGTGTAGGCGGTACTTTGGGACTTGGTTGCGACTAACAAGGACGGAAAAAAACGTAAAAAAGAAAAGAACGTCAAAAAAGAGGTGCAACAGGAGGACTTCCCAGGAGGTCACCCATCCTAGTACTACACTCGCCCAAGCACGCTTAGCTGCGGAGTTCTGATGGGATCCGGTGCATTAGTGCTGGTATGATCGCACCTGTCAAGTATCGCACGATCAATGCATATATTGCTTCGGCAGCGTGTACAAGTTGTAACACTTGGGGAGACGCGTGCGAGGGCCCTAAGGTGGATGGTTTGGTTCCGAAAAAGCCGTGGTAAGAGTTAGTCGGAGTCCTGTAGGCGGTACTTTGGGACTTGGTTGCGACTAACAAGGACGGAAAAAAACGTAAAAAAGAAAAGAACGTCAAAAAAGAGGTGCAACACGAGGACTTCCCAGGAGGTCACCCATCCTAGTACTACACTCGCCCAAGCACGCTTAGCTGCGGAGTTCTGATGGGATCCGGTGCATTAGTGCTGGTGTGATAGCACCTGTCAAGTATCGCACGATCAATGCATATATGGCTTCGGCAGCGTGTACAAGTTTTATAGCATGGGGAGACGCGTGCGAGGGCCCTGAGGTAGATGGTTTGGGTCCGAAAAAGCCGTGGTAAGAGTTAGTCAGAGTCGTGTAGGCGGTACTTTGGGACTTGGTTGCGACTAACAAGGACGAAAAAAAATATAAAAAAGAAAAGAACGTCAAAAAAGAGGTGCAACACGAGGACTTCCCAAGAGGTCACCTATCCTAGTACTAGTCTCGCCCAAGCACGCTTCACTGCGGAGTTCTGATGGGATCTGATGCATTAGTACTGGTATGACCGCACCTGTCAAGTATTGCACGATCAATCCATATATGGCTTCGGCAGCGTGTACAAGTTTTAACACTTGGGGAGACGCGTGCGAGGGCTCTGAGGTGGATGGTTTGGGTCCGAAAAAGCCGTGGTAAGAGTTAGTCAGAGTCGTGTAGGCGGTACTTTGGGACTTGGTTGCGACTAACAAGGACGGAAAAAAACGTAAAAAAGAAAAGAACGTCAAAAAAGAGGTGCAACGCGAGGACTTCCCAGGAGGTCACCCATCCTAGTACTACTCTCGCCCAAGCACGCTTCACTGCGGAGTTCTGATGGGATCCGGTGCATTAGTACTGGTTTGATCGCACCTGTCAAGTATCGCACGATCAATGCATATATGGCTTCGGCAGCGTGTACAAGTTTTAACACTTGGGGAGACGCGTGCGAGGGCTTTGAGGTGGATGGTTTGGGTCCGAAAAAGTCGTGGTAAGAGTTAGTCGGAGTCGTGTAGGCGGTACTTTGGGACTTGGTTGCGACTAACAAGGACGGAAAAAAATGTAAAAAAGAAAAGAACGTCAAAAAAGAGGTGCGACACGAGGACTTCCCAGGAGGTCACCGATCCTAGTACTACTCTCGCCCAAGCACGCTTCACTGCGGAGTTCTGATGGGATCCAGTGCATTAGTGCTGGTATGATCGCACCTGTCAAGTATCGCACGATCAATGCATATATGGCTTCGGCAGCGTGTACAAGTTTTAACACTTGGGGAGACGCGTGCGAGGGCCCTGAGGTGGATGGTTTGGGTCCGAAAAAGCCGTGGTAAGAGTTAGTCAGAGTCGTGTAGGCGGTACTTTGGGACTTGGTTGCGACTAACAAGGACGGAAAAAAACGTAAAAAAGAAAAGAACGTCAAAAAAGAGGTGCAACACGAGGACTTCCCAAGAGGTCACCCATCCTAGTACTACTCTCGCCCAAGCACGCTTCACTGCGGAGTTCTGATGGGATCCGGTTCATTAGTGCTGGTATGATCGCACCTTTCAAGTATCGCACGATCAATGCATATATGGCTTCAGCAGCGTGTACAAGTTGTAACACTTGGGGAGACGCGTGCGAGGGCCCTGAGGTGGATGGTTTGGGTCCGAAAAAGCCGTGGTAAGAGTTAGTCGGAGTCGTGTAGGCGGTACTTTGGGACTTGGTTGCGACTAACAAGGACGGAAAAAAACGTAAAAAAGAAAAGAACGTCAAAAAAGAGGTGCAACAGGAGGACTTCCCAGGAGGTCACCCATCCTAGTACTACACTCGCCCAAGCACGCTTAGCTGCGGAGTTCTGATGGGATCCGGTGCATTAGTGCTGGTATGATCGCACCTGTCAAGTATCGCACGATCAATGCATATATTGCTTCGGCAGCATGTACAAGTTGTAACACTTGGGGAGACGCGTGCGAGGGCCCTAAGGTGGATGGTTTGGTTCCGAAAAAGCCGTGGTAAGAGTTAGTCGGAGTCCTGTAGGCGGTACTTTGGGACTTGGTTGCGACTAACAAGGACGGAAAAAAACGTAAAAAAGAAAAGAACGTCAAAAAAGAGGTGCAACACGAGGACTTCCCAGGAGGTCACCCATCCTAGTACTACACTCGCCCAAGCACGCTTAGCTGCGGAGTTCTGATGGGATCCGGTGCATTAGTGCTGGTATGATAGCACCTGTCAAGTATCGCACGATCAATGCATATATGGCTTCGGCAGCGTGTACAAGTTTTATAGCATGGGGAGACGCGTGCGAGGGCCTTGAGGTAGATGGTTTGGGTCCGAAAAAGCCGTGGTAAGAGTTAGTCAGAGTCGTGTAGGCGGTACTTTGGGACTTGGTTGCGACTAACAAGGACGAAAAAAAATATAAAAAAGAAAAGAACGTCAAAAAAGAGGTGCAACACGAGGACTTCCCAAGAGGTCACCTATCCTAGTACTAGTCTCGCCCAAGCACGCTTCACTGCGGAGTTCTGATGGGATATGATGCATTAGTACTGGTATGACCGCACCTGTCAAGTATTGCACGATCAATCCATATATGGCTTCGGCAGCGTGTACAAGTTTTAACACTTGGGGAGACGCGTGCGAGGGCTCTGAGGTGGATGGTTTGGGTCCGAAAAAGCCGTGGTAATAGTTAGTCAGAGTCGTGTAGGCGGTACTTTGGGACTTGGTTGCGACTAACAAGGACGGAAAAAAACGTAAAAAAGAAAAGAACGTCAAAAAAGAGGTGCAACGCGAGGACTTCCCAGGAGGTCACCCATCCTAGTACTACTCTCGCCCAAGCACGCTTCACTGCGGAGTTCTGATGGGATCCGGTGCATTAGTACTGGTTTGATCGCACCTGTCAAGTATCGCACGATCAATGCATATATGGCTTCGGCAGCGTGTACAAGTTTTAACACTTGGGGAGACGCGTGCGAGGGCTTTGAGGTGGATGGTTTGGGTCCGAAAAAGTCGTGGTAAGAGTTAGTCGGAGTCGTGTAGGCGGTACTTTGGGACTTGGTTGCGACTAACAAGGACGGAAAAAAATGTAAAAAAGAAAAGAACGTCAAAAAAGAGGTGCGACACGAGGACTTCCCAGGAGGTCACCGATCCTAGTACTACTCTCGCCCAAGCACGCTTCACTGCGGAGTTCTGATGGGATCCAGTGCATTAGTGCTGGTATGATCGCACCTGTCAAGTATCGCACGATCAATGCATATATGGCTTCGGCAGCGTGTACAAGTTTTAACACTTGGGGAGACGCGTGCGAGGGCCCTGAGGTGGATGGTTTGGGTCCGAAAAAGCCGTGGTAAGAGTTAGTCAGAGTCGTGTAGGCGGTACTTTGGGACTTGGTTGCGACTAACAAGGACGGAAAAAAACGTAAAAAAGAAAAGAACGTCAAAAAAGAGGTGCAACACGAGGACTTCCCAAGAGGTCACCCATCCTAGTACTACTCTCGCCCAAGCACGCTTCACTGCGGAGTTCTGATGGGATCCGGTTCATTAGTGCTGGTATGATCGCACCTTTCAAGTATCGCACGATCAATGCATATATGGCTTCGGCAGCGTGTACAAGTTGTAACACTTGGGGAGACGCGTGCGAGGGCCCTGAGGTGGATGGTTTGGGTCCGAAAAAGCCGTGGTAAGAGTTAGTCGGAGTCGTGTAGGCGGTACTTTGGGACTTGGTTGCGACTAACAAGGACGGAAAAAAACGTAAAAAAGAAAAGAACGTCAAAAAAGAGGTGCAACACGAGGACTTCCCAAGAGGTCACCCATCCTAGTACTACTCTCGCCCAAGCACGCTTAACTACGGAGTTCTGATGGGATCTGATGCATTAGTACTGGTATGACCGCACCTGTCAAGTATTGCACGATCAATCCATATATGGCTTCGGCAGCGTGTACAAGTTTTAACACTTGGGGAGACGCGTGCGAGGGCTCTGAGGTGGATGGTTTGGGTCCGAAAAAGCCGTGGTAAGAGTTAGTCAGAGTCGTGTAGGCGGTACTTTGGGACTTGGTTGCGACTAACAAGGACGGAAAAAAACGTAAAAAAGAAAAGAACGTCAAAAAAGAGGTGCAACGCGAGGACTTCCCAGGAGGTCACCCATCCTAGTACTACTCTCGCCCAAGCACGCTTCACTGCGGAGTTCTGATGGGATCCGGTGCATTAGTACTGGTTTGATCGCAGCTGTCAAGTATCGCACGATCAATGCATATATGGCTTCGGCAGCGTGTACAAGTTTTAACACTTGGGGAGACGCGTGCGAGGGCTTTGAGGTGGATGGTTTGGGTCCGAAAAAGTCGTGGTAAGAGTTAGTCGGAGTCGTGTAGGCGGTACTTTGGGACTTGGTTGCGACTAACAAGGACGGAAAAAAATGTAAAAAAGAAAAGAACGTCAAAAAAGAGGTGCGACACGAGGACTTCCCAGGAGGTCACCGATCCTAGTACTACTCTCGCCCAAGCACGCTTCACTGCGGAGTTCTGATGGGATCCAGTGCATTAGTGCTGGTATGATCGCACCTGTCAAGTATCGCACGATCAATGCATATATGGCTTCGGCAGCGTGTACAAGTTTTAACACTTGGGGAGACGCGTGCGAGGGCCCTGAGGTGGATGGTTTGGGTCCGAAAAAGCCGTGGTAAGAGTTAGTCAGAGTCGTGTAGGCGGTACTTTGGGACTTGGTTGCGACTAACAAGGACGGAAAAAAACGTAAAAAAGAAAAGAACGTCAAAAAAGAGGTGCAACACGAGGACTTCCCAAGAGGTCACCCATCCTAGTACTACTCTCGCCCAAGCACGCTTCACTGCGGAGTTCTGATGGGATCCGGTTCATTAGTGCTGGTATGATCGCACCTGTCAAGTATCGCACGATCAATGCATATATGGCTTCGGCAGCGTGTACAAGTTGTAACACTTGGGGAGACGCGTGCGAGGGCCCTGAGGTGGATGGTTTGGGTCCGAAAAAGCCGTGGTAAGAGTCAGTCGGAGTCGTGTAGGCGGTACTTTGGGACTTGGTTGCGACTAACAAGGACGGAAAAAAACGTAAAAAAGAAAAGAACGTCAAAAAAGAGGTGCAACAGGAGGACTTCCCAGGAGGTCACCCATCCTAGTACTACACTCGCCCAAGCACGCTTAGCTGCGGAGTTCTGATGGGATCCGGTGCATTAGTGCTGGTATGATCGCACCTGTCAAGTATCGCACGATCAATGCATATATTGCTTCGGCAGCGTGTACAAGTTGTAACACTTGGGGAGACGCGAGCGAGGGCCCTAAGGTGGATGGTTTGGTTCCGAAAAAGCCGTGGTAAGAGTTAGTCGGAGTCCTGTAGGCGGTACTTTGGGACTTGGTTGCGACTAACAAGGACGGAAAAAAACGTAAAAAAGAAAAGAACGTCAAAAAAGAGGTGCAACACGAGGACTTCCCAGGAGGTCACCCATCCTAGTACTACACTCGCCCAAGCACGCTTAGCTGCGGAGTTCTGATGGGATCCGGTGCATTAGTGCTGGTATGATAGCACCTGTCAAGTATCGCACGATCAATGCATATATGGCTTCGGCAGCGTGTACAAGTTTTATAGCATGGGGAGACGCGTGCGAGGGCCCTGAGGTAGATGGTTTGGGTCCGAAAAAGCCGTGGTAAGAGTTAGTCAGAGTCGTGTAGGCGGTACTTTGGGACTTGGTTGCGACTAACAAGGACGAAAAAAAATATAAAAAAGAAAAGAACGTCAAAAAAGAGGTGCAACACGAGGACTTCCCAAGAGGTCACCTATCCTAGTACTAGTCTCGCCCAAGCACGCTTCACTGCGGAGTTCTGATGGGATCTGATGCATTAGTACTGGTATGACCGCACCTGTCAAGTATTGCACGATCAATCCATATATGGCTTCGGCAGCGTGTACAAGTTTTAACACTTGGGGAGACGCGTGCGAGGGCTCTGAGGTGGATGGTTTGGGTCCGAAAAAGCCGTGGTAAGAGTTAGTCAGAGTCGTGTAGGCGGTACTTTGGGACTTGGTTGCGACTAACAAGGACGGAAAAAAACGTAAAAAAGAAAAGAACGTCAAAAAAGAGGTACAACGCGAGGACTTCCCAGGAGGTCACCCATCCTAGTACTACTCTCGCCCAAGCACGCTTCACTGCGGAGTTCTGATGGGATCCGGTGCATTAGTACTGGTTTGATCGCACCTGTCAAGTATCGCACGATCAATGCATATATTGCTTCGGCAGCGTGTACAAGTTGTAACACTTGGGGAGACGCGAGCGAGGGCCCTAAGGTGGATGGTTTGGTTCCGAAAAAGCCGTGGTAAGAGTTAGTCGGAGTCCTGTAGGCGGTACTTTGGGACTTGGTTGCGACTAACAAGGACGGAAAAAAACGTAAAAAAGAAAAGAACGTCAAAAAAGAGGTGCAACACGAGGACTTCCCAGGAGGTCACCCATCCTAGTACTACTCTCGCCCAAGCACGCTTCACTGCGGAGTTCTGATGGGATCCAGTGCATTAGTACTGGTTTGATCGCACCTGTCAAGTATCGCACGATCAATGCATATATGGCTTCGGCAGCGTGTACAAGTTTTAACACTTGGGGAGACGCGTGCGAGGGCTTTGAGGTGGATGGTTTGGGTCCGAAAAAGTCGTGGTAAGAGTTAGTCGGAGTCGTGTAGGCGGTACTTTGGGACTTGGTTGCGACTAACAAGGACGGAAAAAAATGTAAAAAAGAAAAGAACGTCAAAAAAGAGGTGCGACACGAGGACTTCCCAGGAGGTCACCGATCCTAGTACTACTCTCGCCCAAGCACGCTTCACTGCGGAGTTCTGATGGGATCCAGTGCATTAGTGCTGGTATGATCGCACCTGTCAAGTATCGCACGATCAATGCATATATGGCTTCGGCAGCGTGTACAAGTTTTAACACTTGGGGAGACGCGTGCGAGGGCCCTGAGGTGGATGGTTTGGGTCCGAAAAAGCCGTGGTAAGAGTTAGTCAGAGTCGTGTAGGCGGTACTTTGGGACTTGGTTGCGACTAACAAGGACGGAAAAAAACGTAAAAAAGAAAAGAACGTCAAAAAAGAGGTGCAACACGAGGACTTCCCAAGAGGTCACCCATCCTAGTACTACTCTCGCCCAAGCACGCTTCACTGCGGAGTTCTGATGGGATCCGGTTCATTAGTGCTGGTATGATCGCACCTTTCAAGTATCGCACGATCAATGCATATATGGCTTCGGCAGCGTGTACAAGTTGTAACACTTGGGGAGACGCGTGCGAGGGCCCTGAGGTGGATGGTTTGGGTCCGAAAAAGCCGTGGTAAGAGTTAGTCGGAGTCGTGTAGGCGGTACTTTGGGACTTGGTTGCGACTAACAAGGACGGAAAAAAACGTAAAAAAGAAAAGAACGTCAAAAAAGAGGTGCAACAGGAGGACTTCCCAGGAGGTCACCCATCCTAGTACTACACTCGCCCAAGCACGCTTAGCTGCGGAGTTCTGATGGGATCCGGTGCATTAGTGCTGGTATGATCGCACCTGTCAAGTATCGCACGATCAATGCATATATTGCTTCGGCAGCGTGTACAAGTTGTAACACTTGGGGAGACGCGTGCGAGGGCCCTAAAAAAGAGGTGCAACACGAGGACTTCCCAGGAGGTCACCCATCCTAGTACTACTCTCGCCCAAGCACGCTTAACTACGGAGTTCTGATGGGATCTGATGCATTAGTGCTGGTATGATCGCACCTGTCAAGTATTGCACGATCAATGCATATATGGCTTCGGCAGCGTGTACAAGTTTTAACACTTGGGGAGACGCGTGCGAGGGCTCTGAGGTGGATGGTTTGGGTCCGAAAAAGCCGTGGTAAGAGTTAGTCAGAGTCGTGTAGGCGGTACTTTGGGACTTGGTTGCGACTAACAAGGACGGAAAAAAACGTAAAAAAGAAAAGAACGTCAAAAAAGAGGTGCAACACGAGGACTTCCCAGGAGGTCACCCATCCTAGTACTACTCTCGCCCAAGCACGCTTAGCTGCGGACTTTTGATGGGATCCGGTGCATTAGTGCTGGTATGATCGCACCTGTCAAGTATCGCACGATCAATGCATATATGGCTTCGGCAGCATGTACAAGTTTTAACGCTTGGGGAGACGCGTGCGAGGGCACTGAGGTGGATGGTTTGGGTCCGAAAAAGCCGTGGTAAGAGTTAGTCGGAGTCGTGTAGGCGGTACTTTGGGACTTGGTTGCGACTAACAAGGACGGAAAAAAACGTAAAAAAGAAAAGAACGTCAAAAAAGAGGTGCAACAAGAGGACTTCCCAGGAGGTCACCCATCCTAGTACTACTCTCGCCCAAGCACGCTTCACTGCGGAGTTCTGATGGGATCCAGTGCATTAGTGCTGGTATGATCGCACCTGTCAAGTATCGCACGATCAATGCATATATGGCTTCGGCAGCGTGTACAAGTTTTAACACTTTGGGAGACGCGTGCGAGGGCCCTGAGGTGGATGGTTTGGGTCCGAAAAAGCCGTGGTAAGAGTTAGTCGGAGTCGTGTAGGCGGTACTTTGGGACTTGGTTGCGACTAACAAGGATGGAAAAAAACGTAAAAAAGAAAAGAACGTCAAAAAAGAGGTGCAACACGAGGACTTCCCAGGAGGTCACCCATCCTAGTACTACACTCGCCCAACCACGCTTAGCTGCGGAGTTCTGATGGGATCCGGTGCATTAGTGCTGGTATGATCGCACCTGTCAAGTATCGCACGATCAATGCATATATGGCTTCGGCAGCGTGTACAAGTTTTAAAGCTTGGGGAGACGCGTGCGAGGGCCCTGAGGTAGATGGTTTGGGTCCGAAAAAGCCGTGGTAAGAGTTAGTCAGAGTCGTGTAGGCGGTACTTTGCGACTTGGTTCCGACTAACAAGGACGAAAAAAAATATAAAAAAGAAAAGAACGTCAAAAAAGAGGTGCAACACGAGGACTTCCCAGGAGGTCACCCTTCCTAGTACTACTCTCACCCAAGCACGCTTCACTGCAGAGTTCTGATGGGATCTAATGCATTAGTGCTGGTATGATCGCACCTGTCAAGTATTGCACGATCAATGCATATATGGCTTCGCCAGCGTGTACAAGTTTTAACACTTGGGGAGACGCGTGCGAGGGCTCTGAGGTGGATGGTTTGGGTCCGAAAAAGCCGTGGTAAGAGTTAGTCAGAGTCATGTAGGCGGTACTTTGGGACTTGGTTGCGACTAACAAGGACGGAAAAAAAGGTAAAAAAGAAAAGAACGTCAAAAAAGAGGTGCAACACGGGGACTTCCCAAGAGGTCACCCATCCTAGTACTACTCTCGCCCAAGCACGCTTAACTACGGAGTTCTGATGGGATCTGATGCATTAGTGCTGGTATGATCGCACCTGTCAAGTATTGCACGATCAATGCATATATGGCTTCGGCAGCGTATACAAGTTTTAACACT